>NC_091838.1:52092346-52748006 GCF_037783145.1 Equus przewalskii
AGCCCACGATGGTGCCCAGCCATTGTCCAACAGCACTCTCCTGTCTCATATATCCTCTTTAGACTACACTGCTCCATATCATATGCCAGTTTTGCTTCCACGGGTTGTGCTTAGTGTCTACTTAAAATTATTTCATCCAAACAAATGCAAAAGAAAAATAGTTATGATATGTTTTATCTGGAACCCCACTAGTAATGACTCATATCCCTCCATTCCCCAGAAATAGCTTTACATCTGAGCCATTTTATTTCACTGAAAAAGGAGGAAGACGTATTTACAAGTAGTTTTACATATTTGTTTATAAGGAAAGAATACTGTATACGAACATTTTTCTAAATGTTTACATTACCAGGAAATTCCAAAATATTCAAAGAAACACCAAATGTGGTATGGTTCTCTTACAGATAGAACAAGTTGAATTGTAGGAAAAGTATATTACAAAGTTGTCTGAAGAGAAATATTCGCATGACAAGATGAGCAATTCCTCCATTTTGTAGGTTTCACTAAAGTTGCAATTCCTAACTATCTATATTTGCAATCTGCCCTGGCTTAACAGCAGATATATACAGGATGGCTCCTACCGTGTGATTCTCAGTATGTGATAAATGGAGATAAAGTTACAAGAGGTTGTCACTTAAGAGTTTCATTCAGCATCTCTACCCAGTAAGGCAACACATGTTGAACGTCTCCTTTTTCACTTTGGAGAATCACTCTGTTTTCCTCACTCTGGGGTTGCAGTCTGCAAGGATCCACTTTTATAGTTCTATTTTAGGGTCTCTGTGAATATTTTGTTGCATATTCTATAAATATGATTCAGTATGTCGCTTTAGACTAAAGCTTATAAATTTATACATTTAGAAAGGTATCCCTCCAGGATTTATAATTTGTTGCTGCTGAAAAAATGAATAGAGATTTCATGATTTGTTAGGAGTATTTGATGAAAATATAAATATGGGCGCTTTAAGGAAGCAATGATACAGTTGCTTTTAGACAACCAATCCACTACAAATGAAAAGCATCTTGGGTACAATGTATTTTATAATTGATTTTTTAAAGTTGGTGAAGTTCTTTGTTTTCTCTTTTGTATTTTTTAAAAGGTTTCTAACCTGATTTGCTCCATTTACAGAAACAACTCCATTTTTATCATTTTATTTTAACAGCAGTGTCCTTCCCAATATAAACCAATTTGTAAAGCCCCTATTTAGGACAGATCATGAGACTCCCAGTTTCTGTAAAATACTGTTATTTTTAAAAAGATTTTTAATTAACAGAGACTATTTATAGAAAGAGATTTTAAAAATGGACACGGTCAAGTTTTCGGAATAATTTGTAAGATACATACTTCTCTCCAAATTCATCAAGTTGTATGCATTAAATCTGTACAGCTTTTGTATGTCAATCGTACTACAATAAAGTGGTTTAAAAATTTAAAAACAAATACCACCCAAAAAGATAATAAAATGGTGTAAAAAGACACCACCCAAAAATTTGGTGATTATTTTATGATAAATAGACAATTTGAGTCATTTTTAAGTCATCCAAACTTTGTAATGGGTGGAAATGTGAATTTTAATCTGTGTTGGCAGGAAGGAAGCAAGCATTTTTGCTCTTCTGTGTGTTGCATGACTCCAAATTCTATTTCCTTGGATAGGTCTATCCAGTAGGTCGGCCAGCAACATGCACCAGTCTGTGGCAAGCCTTCTCATGACGACCTTCAAGGAAAGCAAACTAATTCCTCCCTTGTCTCCTTTTCAAAAATTTAACGTCTCTGTAAACACCTGGAAAGATGAATATTTCCCAACTTTTGCACAAAAGTAATGTTGTTATTGATAAACTGTTAAAGATGATATGTCACTTTGATTTACTTTTTTATTAAGAGGTGTTTTAAGTATTAATGTTTAAACATCTCCATATTTTTAAGCATTAATATTTTTTCTCTTATCTAGTGAAATTTTAATATACCAAGATGGTTAAAAATTCAAGGCACTAAAGTAGAAATCAAATCACATTGCATGTGTCAATAAATCTGTGAGCTGAAGTGGGATCCACCAAGTGTGGAGACCATAGAAGAATCATGAATGTGAAAAAAGATACCTTTGTAAACTTCTAGTATACTTCTGCAGTTCAGACATTTAGAAACATTTGCTACTTTAATATTCATCTCAATATGAATGGCTTTGACCTCGAACCTCTGGTATGCTTCAAGATAGTTTAATTTACTCTATTAATACTAGCCACAATGGATGTCATATTCTTAAGGAGCCAGTTAGTCATCCTTTGAAAAATAAGCACATGAAAATAAAGATTTTTTCAGTAGTTAGAACACAGGCAAGCAGTTGGCATTTATTAATTTCTTCCATACTTTAGAATAAATAGCCAAGCATATTGATAATTGTTCAGACAGACCCGTGAGTCAAATTATCACCACTGCACAGAACCCCTAGAAACAGAGTAAGAAATTAATAAACACTTGAGGATTTATTGATGCTTGGATTATTTATTGGGTTTGCCAATGATTGGCTACACATGGAAGAATATTCCATGACAATATTGTACTTTATTAGACAACTTCCTCACTATCTAAATATATGAATTCTGCTTTTGTACACAAGGACTATTTCTTCTACTAATACAATGCAAGTCCTTACAGACATTTGTTCTTTAATATGTCTAATATTTTTAATTAACACTAGATAAAATATCAGTCACTTTTCACATTGAATAATAAACTGATATAACCACTGTTATTTCATCAATTCCTTAATAGTCTGCATTTGGTCATTAAATACTTCAAAGTTTGTTCACCCAAAATTCTTAATTCATTCAGGTAAAATGCGTGCGTATGCACATAGGATTTTGCATATAGTTTTAAGGTGTTTGTGAACTTGTTGAAGGCCGTCTGTGGCCTTCTTTTTGTTTACAACTTCAGACTTGGTAGAGAAGGGCATTTGTATGCTTGATAGTCTTGACCATAAATCTGAGAAGATTCCCTACCATATTGTCTTTATATGTCATGAAGAGATGATGTGACCTCCACATACCTTTTTTTTTTTTTGGAGTGTCAAATTATCCTTTATCGAAATACTTTCCGTTGTAATTCTTAACTAGTTGGGCATTTTACCATACGACTGTTGATGTCATTGATGATGTCATGTGGGTGGCAGCCATCAGCATTGCAGCTTGCAAACTGAGCAGTCCCCAGGATCTCTTTAATGGTTCCAGAGAGTTCTCTGGCCAAAGATTGGTGCTGTGTCTGTCAGGCAATATTAACAATCTCATGAAAATTGCTATTGTTAGTATGCTTAATATCTTTCTGCCTCTTTCCATCTCTGGTTGGTTCCTTGACATTTTTGATGGTCAGGGCAGAGGCAGAAGATACCCCCTCAGTCTGAGCCTGTCTGTTCTGAACAGTCAGTTTCACTGTAATCCTGACCCTTCTAATCACTGGTTGCCTTGGTTATGTCATCACCAACCTCTTTTGGAGTCATATTCAGGGGACCGACTTTGGGGGCCAGGGCACATGTGGGACCGACTTCCCACCAGTGCACCTAAGGTATATGACTTTGATCTAGTTGGGAATGAGTGGTGGAGGCACCAGGTGTGGGATAAACCTGGATGGGGACCACCAGAGAAACTTGCACCTTGGCCTCTTCTGATCAAAAAGCCCCCCACATAACTTTTAAATGTTAATCTTTTGTTGTAGAGGATGCTATCTCATAAACAAATATTACAGAAATATTTCTTGTATACGTATATCTTCTATATAATTTTGCTATGTTCCAGAAGACAGCCAAGAACCTATAAAGGTGCAACAACTAACAAGCAAAAAGCACCTAAATTTAAATATAGGTATACGTTTCAATAGATGCAAATATGAACTTTGACTTAAACAAAAACCTAGTTAGATACCACAAAACGTCTTGTATTTTAGTCTAACACTTTATTATTAAAAGAGTCTCTCAGATCTTCACCGAGAGCTCAGTCATAATTTAAGCACAATCTATATAGACTGGTTTGTTGGTTTTCCAGCTCACATTGGTTTGAAAAATGAAGCATTTGTTGGCAGCAGGAACACTGGCCATATTGGGAAGTGAACAACAACAACAAAAATCCCACTAAAGAAGTGAAAAATGTGTGCCAGGTCCTTAAGGAGTAGAGTGACTACCTCAATGACCCTTGAGAGCACTTCTCTAAAACAATGCGTGCTTCAAATGTTTCTCTGTTCTCTGACCTCAGCTTAAGAAAAACAAAAAAGGAAATGCTTTAGATTTTAGCAAGAGTTCTGTTAAAGAATGGTCAAGTAACAACTTGTGGCTTTCAACATGGTAACTAATACAGATCAAACAACTCAGTCACAGATTATAACAAATAAATGGAATGTAGTTGTAATCTTTTTTGCCAAATTATGTGATGCATACGGCACATGTTAGTGTGACTACCTGAATGGCCTTAAAGGTTTTTCTGCAATTTCTATGTTCAGAAATTTCTATGTTCAGAAATTTCCTTAGTTTGTTCTCATCTACTGGATTTGTATTTATGAATATTCATGTCTATAGGGAGGAATACACAAGCATATGGGCTATGCGTTCTTGGCTACAAAATATGAGAGTTGCCTGTAACCTGTTTCATAGACATATTCAGTTTGGATAAATTTTGCTTTCCTTTCCTGAGAGAACAGTTTCGGCTGTCTTTCTTGTTGGTATCTTTGATTGCTCTTATATAAACAGTAAAGACACTTTGCAGCTCTAGTTTTTCCAGGGCTTCTGGGCAGATATGCTTTTAACAGCTTCTTTCAAATCTTCTTAGGAATGTTTCAGAAATGCTAGGTTAGAGGGTGATGCAAAAAAAGTTGACAACTGTAAGGCAAGCACTGCCAATACAAACAATGGATGTCACGCTTTCGGGTCTATTTCAGGGAGGGTTGACTTTTTATTTCTCTCTATAAGTTCGCTTCCTTATAACCCCGTTTTCTTTTCCCTGTATCCTCACCTAACCCCAGAAATTATTTTATTTGACTTAAAATTACTGAAAGATGCTCCTTAATACTGGGGCAGTCTGGCTAATGGACTTAGGTCAAAATAATTGATCCTGAAGACAGAGAAATCCACCCAAATCCTTATCTTTAT
Organism: Equus przewalskii; assembly: GCF_037783145.1. NCBI lineage: Eukaryota > Metazoa > Chordata > Mammalia > Perissodactyla > Equidae > Equus > Equus przewalskii. The sequence continues at coordinate 52,097,473 of NC_091838.1, forward strand.
GCTCTTCTTAATTTCATTACATGCCTCACAGACAGTCAAAGCTGGGTTCAGAAATGGCAACTGTTACACAGTGTTTAAATCCATTTGCCTCATATAGGGCTGTTTAATCAGAAATAAAATATTTCACAAACACACTTTCATCATCCTCTTCCCTGTCTCCTGCAAAGGTTAAAACATAGAGGGAAGGAGAAGAGAGAGATAAAAAGAACTGGTCAATATAAATATGAGAGATATTGGTTAATGCCAACATAGTAGTGTTTATTCTAATGCATTATGAAGAATAAAGCAATAAAAAGATAATGTAAATTATTTTCATAGCATAGAAATATGCCTTAAAACTAAATAACATTGTAAAAATAATAAAATGAGCTTTAATTATGAGTGTGCAATTCTATATTATTAAAATACCAGAGAAGTCCAGCACACTAATGTATAAAGATAATTATTTTAGAGTCGTGGAAAATAGACAGAAAACAATTTCTTATAGAGCATTAGAAATACAGTAAAAATTTAAAATATTGGTCTATTTTGTTTATTTACTCAATAAATAGTTACTGCAGCCTACTGTGTGCCAAGTGGTGTCCCAGGCATCAAAGTAGTGAACTTCCTTCCCTTAGGAGCTAATATTCCAATAGGAGAAACAGATGATAGATAAATGCACAGGGGCCGGCCTGGTGGCACAGCGGTTGAGTGCACACCTTCCGCTGTGGTGGCCCGGGGTTCACCGGTTTGGATCCCAGGTGCAGACATGGCACCACTTGGCAAGCTATGTGTGGTAGGAGTCCCACATATAAAAGTAGAGGAAGATGGGCATAGATATTAGCTCAGGGCCAGTCTTCCTCAGCAAAAAGAGGAGGATTGGCAGCGGATGTTAGCTCAGGGCTGATCTTCCTAAAAAAATAATAATAAATAAATAAATGCACAAAATGTATACTTTGTTATGGAGAAAAATAAGACAGAAGGAAAATAAAACACAAAGGAGGTTTAAAATTTAACATAGGGTGATGAAAGAAAGTCAAAAGGGTATAACGGAGCTAACCATGCAGCTGTCTTAAGCAAGAATATCCCAGGTAGCAGCTGGAATGTGCTGGCGTGTTCCATGAACAGCAGGGTGGTCCAGAGTGGCTGGACAGAATGGAGAAGGAGGAGAATATATCATATGAAGCCAGATGACCCAGCAAAGGAAGTTGAGAAGGAGCAGCCAGTGAGGTCAGAAGAATACCAGGAGTGTGTGCTGAATGGAAGCCAAGGGAAGAACGTGTTTCAAGGAGAAACTGTATTCAATTTTTCTGATATTCAAATAAGACAAGATCTACGAAATGACCCCTGGATTTATCGATGTCTTTGGTGATATTGACAAGATCAGTTTCCTTATAGATATGGGACTGAGCACCTATTGGCAAGTACAATTGAGAGATAGCAAGCAAACATACCTATTTCAAGGAGTTTTGTTTTAAATGAAAGCAGATAAATAAGAGCTGGAGGGTTTTTATTTTGTTGTTATTGTTTATGATGAAGAAATTATGGTATGTTTTCATGCTGATGGGAGTGATCCAATTAAGACTGAAAAATTGATGTTTGTAGGAAAGAGGGGGCACCTAGCACCCAAGTGGGGGTTGACCTTAAATAAGGGCATGGTCACCGCATCCATAATAGTAGTCATGAGAGAAGAGCATGTGGACACTGGTGCATATAGTTGAGTTGAGGTGGAGGTGGAAATGAAGTTCTCTTCTGATTACTACAATTTTCTTAGTGAATAAAGAAGCAAAGTTGTGAGAGAATGGACAGGGAATTGGTGTTGGAGAGTGAATGGATTAGGGAAATATAGTATGATTGCTGGGAACACTACCGACCCACTTAATATTATTGGTGGTGAATTTAAAATGAAACAGTTGGAATTGTTGTGTGTTTTTGTTCAACTAGTCTACTGCTGGGTATAAATGCAGAGTAGCTGGGAAGCTGTATTGAACAGGGTTGAGATTTTGCCAGGCTAATCCAATGAAGCAAGGGGAGGTGAGGGAGTGAAGGATATTTGCAAGGAAGGGCTTATGATGAAGGACATAGTGTTTAAAGGTGCAAAGAGGATAAAAGACAATGGAAAAAAGGTAGCAATATTGGATTTTAGGTCCTAGTGAAGTTAATGTTGGAATGAAAGTTTTAGAAAGAGTGAATTAGAATGATAGGAGTTATGGTTTGAGAATGGGATGCTCAGATGTGAAATTATACAGGCAGGGTTTAAAATTATTAGCAATAAAAAGGTCTGGAGAATGAGTTGTTAGAAGTAGGGTAGAGCAAGATCACTGGATGAGAGGAGGTAATACGATGGTCTCTCTGGATATTGTGAATTTTGCCATGACCAAGCATTAAATCAGGAGCAGTATATGAGAAGATCTGGGAGCTAAGTTTTCAAGAAATGATGACAAATGATCTGGAAGTTTCCAAATGACCATGCCAAGAAGTGATAGTATGACAATATGAGATAATATGAGAACAGGATTTTAGAGGACGAAGGAGAATAATCTGCAGTGAGGAGTAAAGACAACTATTCCACCTTCAGCTCAAGTGATATGCACTTCCTGGGAGTGAAATCAGCTCCACTCGAGAGGGAAGGAGCAGAGGCAAAGTGAATGTTCAGAGCAGGTTGAGGCTATAGAAGATTTTGCTGGTAACTTCCCTTGAGTACCAGTGGAAGGATTTTGGGGTGTTGGTGAGGATAGGATAGGAGATGTCAGTCAGGCCATATGGGGATTTGACTATGGGGATGAGGGTAATGGGAGACCTGGGCTTCTAGGAATGACTGATAAAAACAGAGATAAAAGTCACAGTAGGATTAGTTTTGCTTGAATCAGAACTTGGAGAATGGTGGTAAGGCCATGAGTGTCAGTGAAGAATAGTATAGGGCTAGCCAAGAACATGTAGGGTCCTGGTCTCTCCACTCCCAAGGGCTGACATGCAAGCGGGGAGAGGTGGTAATATCTGAAACACTCAGATCTCTGGGGTCCTCTTGGGGTCAACACAGGAGATCATTTTTAAGTCAAATCAAGTGAACCCAAAACCTTAAAAGCATCATAAATATGCATGTTGTAGACATGCAAATAGAGAAACTCTGAAAATGATATCCTGAAATCTACCTCACTTTCTTTTCTGACTTGTCTACAAAACTAGGGTTGGGCACATGGAGGAACACTCACTTCTTCCCTCTCCTGGCTCTTTATCATTCTATTTATAGTTCCCTGTGGAAGTGTCTGCTCTTAAACAGTTTAGCCATGGTGTGTAAAGTATGCTTGAGCACTTCCACAGATATCAGACAAGCAGCACTCCTACCCACAGTCCGTCATGTTCCCAACACTAGGAACCACGGTCCCACCTCTACCCTAGAATGGCCAGGAGGTGTCTTACCTATAGTCATATATACATTCAATGCATTGGTGTTGCACTTCAACTAGACACTGAGGATGTAATGTAGATCCACAATAGATTATGTCCATGTTCTCATAGAGGTTACTCTCTAGTCAGAAAGACAGACACTAACAAATGTAAAAATTTCTTTCATGGCGTATAACCAGGGAAACACACCCAAACTGTGTGAGTTTGTTGTGTGTGTGTGTGTGTGCATAGGGGAGGTCAAGGAAAGCTGTCTTGAAGAAATGATGCTTGCATGAGCTGATTTTGAAGGATGAACTTAGTCAGATGGGAATAGGATGAAGTTTTCTAGCCAGAGGGACCAGCTTATGCAAATGGCCTGTGGCAGTGAGTAAATGGTGCATTTGAAATTTTTAAAGAAGGTGAGTGTGGCTGTAATAAGGACAGACAAATGACTTGGATGCAGCCTGGGCTATATTATTGTATACAGACAGTTGCATCCTGGTTATCTCACAACTTCATGTAGGAATTGTTTGCTCTTCTTTGGCAACTCTTGGCACAGTCAAACTCAATTCTCTCAATGGTTTTGAGGAAACAATGAGGATTGTACACGTGTTACTTCTTAAGCATCCACAGAACCATCCACCTAGTGAGTTCTAGCTCTTATTTTCATAACCAGCTTGAACATCACATCTTCTCCACCTCAGCTCCCTTAGTTTTTGTTTGTTTGGTTGGTTTTGGGGTTTTTTTTTGAGGAAGATTAGCCCTGAGCTAGCTGCTGCCAATCCTTCTCTTTTTCCTGAGGAAGACTGCCCTGAACTAACATCCTGCCCATCTTCCTCTACTTTATACGTGGGATGCCTACCACAGCATGGTGTTCCAAGCGGTGCCATGTCCCTACCCAGGATCCGAACCGGCAAACCCCAAGCCGCCGAAGCAGAATGTGCGCACTTAACCGCTGCACCACTGGGCCGGCCCCTCAGCTCCCTTAGTTTTAATGTATCCTTATATTATATAGCCCTTAATAAACTGCAATATGTTATTGGCTTTCTATATTATACGCCTACACAGTCACGTGTTGCTTAATGATCGAGATGTATTCTGAGAAATGTGTCTTCAGGCGATGTTGTCATTGTACGAACATCATAGAGTGTACTTACACAAACCTAGGTGGTACAGCCTACTACACACCTAGGCTCTATGGTACTAATCTTATGGGACCACTGTGGTATATGCAGTCCCTCATTGACTGAAATGTCGTTATGTGGCACAAAACTGTACCGAGGCTGTATTTTCTACACAGTACCTCACAGAGAGACTATCTAATAGTAAATTAGGTCAATTTACTGTTGCTCAATAAATATTTATTGAAATGAATTATCTTAAGCATTTCAAATCCTCCAGATAAAGGCATCACACAGAACATCTTGTTAGTATTAAGTGCATGGACAGACACCATTTCATGCATGTTTACGGAAAAAAAAAAAAACATATATTGTAACTGTACTTAAAAGAACTCATATAAAGGGTTTTTGTAAAAATACCTAATTAACTAAAACAAAGCAAGTTACCAACATTATCTTTAACTTCTATGTGTTATATGTTATAGTAAAACATGGTTATCAAGCTATGACTTCAAAGAGCTGTGCTTTCAGAGTAAGATATGTTTGATTACACAGGATTCGTCACTTGTTAGGAATATTTTAGCTTGCCTAGCTTCTGAGAATTAAGAATAATTTTTGACAAAAGTCTTCAAGTTATAGAATTATCACCAGTTTTTTATTTTATCCCAGTTGTGGTTTTATTGTCCACTTATGTACAGAAGAATGACAGTTCCATCTACTGAATTGTATAAATGCCCAATCAAATAAAAATGCTTATCTTAAAAAGAAACTGTTGAAGTACAAGGGATGTATACTGAAAATATCCTTTCTCCCCTTTGGAGTCTTTAGGTAAATGACTGGTCAATGGCTTATTAGGTTTTTTTATTCATTATACAGCACAGTTACGGAGTCTCCAGTGTGGCAGATAAAAACTTTTTGGCTCAATTCTTGGGACTTTACAGCTCTTTTCAAAACAAAGCTGAGTCAAAGTAGAATGATGCCATTCCCAATGTATTTATGCTAGGGATATTTGGGGAAAATAAGTCATTGGTAACTACCATTATTTAATTACAACTGTTTGAATTAGAGTGTTCAATTGGAATGTTAAACTTTTTCTGGTTAGTATTCCCCATTGCATAAAACACCAAAGTAATAACAAATGCTCATTTGAAATGTTTTTGTTTTATTGGCATACAGGTACTAGTCACAAATTGTTGCTTTTAAGAAAAGCTATGAAAATATGTGAGAGAATAATCTGCAGTTTATGCAATATATAGAGAGTAACTGTGGAGGGTGGGTTTTTTTGTTCTTGTTCTTGATGAATTTTGGTTTGTGGAGACAGCAAGTCTGCTCCCAAAACTCAGTGCTACAGCAATAAACATTGCAACCTAAACCAGAAACAGTTGCCTCTGTTTCCCTTTGTTAAGGCTGACACAATCTTTAAGTTGACCAGAGGAAACCATGCTTGTTATCACAAGTACTAAATACCGCCTTAAGGACGTTCTCAATTTGCCCTCCATTCCTGGAATAGAACTGAAAATGTGATGAAGCTAGTAAGTGTGTAAAATAATGCAATGTTCAAAACATTTTATTTTTCTCTGAACTATATGGATGCTTGAAAGAACTCAAAGGGTCTGTGACATAGAAAAAAACTTTAAATAGCAATTAAGGCATTTTTTTTTTATTTCAGCATATAAAGACAAGGAAATGTAATGGTTTTAATAATTAAGGATGCAGACTAATGCACACATTTTGCAGTACTAATAAAAACTTCCTGTTATCATCTCTATTTTTAAGAATGAAGAAGGCATTTCCTTAATGCACTTCACTGCTTCCCTTGCCAGCTCTGTTCAGGCTCAGAATTTGATAATAACATTTCCAAATTGTAAAAATAAAAAATAGCATTAAAAATTGATTTAAGTCCAACTTTCCAAATCAGTTAACCCAAAGGTTAAGTGCTACTGCACTTGACCTGAGAGAGAGTTTGGTCCCCTTTTATAAGACCTGAGTGTAAAGAATAAAGACAGCATTTTTCTTCTTCTCTTTTTTAAAGAAGCCACATGTAATGTTCTCTGAGTTAAGTTTTACCATTCATAATGAATGCAGTCTCGCCATTCAAATGCGACCATAAGTACACAGAAGATAAGAATTTAATTAAATGTAGATTAAAACCAAACAGGAAAACACACTAGCTGATAATTTTATCCCATCCTCTGGCCATATTTTTTATACTTCCTTCTTGTTCTTCTTTGGGCTATAGCTTATCAACATGCCGATAGTACCATAACTCATTACATCTGATGGTGCAGTGGAAATGTGCGGGCTCTGTGCTTGGATTTCTGAGGCACTTAAAATGCAAAGCATGTAAATGTCTCTGTGAAATATACTAGTGTGGTAACACTGGTGAAAAGGAGGGGATTCTGAAGAAATCCTTAAATCTCTCACAAGATGCATCAGTATTGCATAGTAGCAAATGGAATTTTCCAACTGGAACCAAGTCATGTATCCACACGTATACAGTATGGCTGACTATTTTGAGTTCCTTTAGCAGTTGGCAAGTAGGAGTGCCAATCAACTTGCTTAGTTTACTTCAACATATGTAGAATTTGGTACATAGGCATTTATATCTCTTTGTAGGAGAATGGTATTTTTTTCCATTGTTGAGCATAATGTAGTAACACAGTATCACCGTGCTTGAATGTTGTTCTCATTAATCTTATATAAAAATCCCTAAATGATCTCCTATTATATAATCTGAATCTAATGGGATTGTGAAGGTAGAGGCCATAAAACCTCAATGAGAAAGGACAGAAGGGATGGAAGGCATTAGTTATTAAGACAATTTGTATATATTATTTAAGTTTAATCAGTTTGTCTTTTTTGTAGTATATTCATTTCTAACCATTATAGAAAAAGGCAATCAACAGTTAGAAAACTTCTTGGTCATTGTAAAGGAAACCTCTAAACTGAACACAATGATTTTAAAGTCCAGAAGAGACTACATATTGGATCTGTTAATTAAATATTAAGCTAAATTTTAGAATGTCACTGCATTCTTCAATGTGCAATCTTGATTTATTAAGCGCTAGTAAAGCATAACTGGATCATTTATATATTTGCATTCTCTGTATCTAAAACTGAGAGCCCTAAGAAGTGCAACATACTTTTTTTTTTAAAAGCAGGCATAAAACGCAGAGGATATTCTGTTTTTTTGAAGGCAAATAATTGGTTGCTTTTTTTTGTTTTATAGCAATGGGGTGTTTAGCTCACACTAATGAATAGGGTTTTTCAATTAAAAGCTCTCTGAAAAACATGATTTCAGGTTTTGCTTCTTTAATGTAATTTTGAAGTTCTTGATGTTTTGAAGTACAAAACTGATAACACCACTTTCTCTACATTAGCTGTCACTTGACCACTTTGCACTCAAGTTGATATAGTATGATACTGTGACATAGCTGCCGATTTTGCCTTTAAAAATAAAGCAGGGGCCAGTCTGGTTGCGCAGTGCTTAAGTTTGCTTATTCCGCTTTGGTGACTCAGGGTTTGCCAGTTTGGATCCTGGGTGCAGACCTTTGTACCACTTGTCAAGCCATGCTGTGGCAGGCATCCCACATATAAAGTAGAGGAAGTTGGGCATGGATGTTAGCTCAGGGCCACTCTTTCTCAGCGAAAAAGAGAAAGGTTGGCAGCAGATGTTAGCTCAGGGCTAATCTTCCTCAAAAGATAAAAAACACAAATAAACCAAAAGGATTAACTCAATTTTCAAAGACACCAAAAATTCCACCATCTAGGAAAACAGTGTTTAATGGAGTGAAGCTATATTTTCTTGCCATTAAATCACCTGGAAAAAATGAGAGTTGCAGTATAGACATGAGCTCAAGTGCGGACATCAGCTGGACATAGTGGCTTTATCCAGACTACTAGAGACATGGCCGAGGCATCAGTAATATTCTCTATCAACTCATTTTTCTTTAGTCCCCTTTTCATAAATTAATTTCAGTGCTGATATTAAGAAGGAACAAAATAAAACTACAGAAAGCAAAATTGAAGTGCAAACTGGAGGAATATATTTTGGGATTTTGAAAGAATACATTAAATATACTTTTGCCTGGTAAAAATTTTTGTATAAAAGTATAAAATATAAAAAGAAAACCGACCAAGTAGTCTACATATATCTGTAAGTGAAGGAGGTAAAATTGCTAGTCTCTAAGGCACTCTAAGAAAATGATAAGAGATTTAAAAAAAAATCTCTCCAGGGCTGGCCCGGTGGCGTAGTGGTCAAGTTCACATGTTCCACTTCAGCAGCGCAGGGTTTGCTAGTTCAGATCCTGGGTGCGGACCTATACACTGCGCATCAAGCCATGCTGTGGTGGCATCCCAGATACAAAATAGAGGATTGGCACAGATAGCTCAGTGACAGCGTCCCTCAAGCAAAAAGAGGAAAATTGGCAACAGCTCAGGGCCAATCTTCCTCATAAAACAAAAAAAACTCTGGCATGGCATGAGGGCAGAGAAAGACTTCTTTAAACATTTAATCTGATAAATTCTTCCCTTTTATCAAACATATATCTAAAGGCAACAGGAGAAAACTGTTTCTATGCAGCTCACATTACTTCTTCCATGGGCTCCGGTCTACCTTAGATTCTATTCCTTTAAGAAGCTCTAAGAAACTGTAAGAAACCCCTGCACAGCTTGCAGAACACTATGTTGGTATGCCCTGGTCACGTTTGTGCTTTTGTCCTCTAGGACTGCCAGTGCTTCAGTGCCAAATGACTGTTAGGTCATAACAGACAGATACTACTATTATTATTATTTTTACTATCATTAGGATCATATTTTTATAGTGAAGGACACAACTCAGGACCAGCAAAATGGAAAGACACATAGGGTGAGGCCTGGGCGGATCCCAAATGTGGGGTTTCAGGCCCCTGCCAGTGGAATCGGGTACATCACCCTCCCGGCACATCAGAGCGTTCATCAGCCAGGAGATGCCAGTGAGCTTCCGTGTTCAGAGTTCGTACTGGCACTGCGTTATGTAGCAAGATTGATCCACTCACTGGCCATGTAGCTGAACTCCGCCTCCAGCCCACTCCCCTCCCTGGAGGTCAGAGGGGGCCTGATGGTGCCTGGCTCACAGCCCAAACCCTCTGATCATATGATTGGTTTTTCTGATGACCATTTATTTATGATATAAAAATATTCTCCCATAACTTACTCTAGTGTTTGTGTGGTTTTGTTTCTTAATACATCTGGAGTTTCCCCTGGTGTAAGGTATATCCCAACACCATTGATCCAAGAGCCCTTTATTGGAAATGCTACCTTCTCATGGGATCCTAAGGCCAGTTTGTGAAAAGCTCCCTCTGGCGGCAAAGAGAACAGCTGGGTGGTCTGCGGGGTTCAGGCACACTAGTCGGGACTTGCTTACTTGCTGTTCGGCAAGAAGGATGCCGCTTAAGGGAGGCGGTGGTGTCATAGGATGGAGAGAAGTAGACCACTCGGGAAATATTTAGGAGACAAAATCACGAGTAATGAATTAGATTGGGGCCTTAGGGAGAGGGAGGTGCTAGGGATGACCTCCCGGTTTCTAGGTTGTGTAACGGGTGATGGAAGGCCTGCAGACATAAGACAGCTGGATGTTTATTAGGGATCCAGAGACCTCACGGCCGAGAAAGCAGATATTGTTTTTTAAGAGGGAAGAAGGGAGGGAGAGGGAGCTAAGGAGAATGGGAGGGAGGAGAGAGAGAGGAAGGGAGAAGGGAAGAAAGGATAGGGAGAAGCAAAAAGGAGGGAAAGACAGAGGGAGGAAGGGAGGCCAAGAGCATTTAGCTACCCAGGAAAACGCTCTTCTGCTATCTCTAGTACTGTCCCAGGCTGGAAATGATGCCAGTTTCAGAAGAATTGAGAATTGGAGCATAACAAATATTTTAGGGAAAAAAATATCCAGGTAAGGGTATGTAAGATTTCTCCTGGGCCACATCAGTGAGTGTCAGTGACAGAAAACGAAGAACAAGAAATTTGTGTTTGGTAATGCTTTGTCAAGGGCAAAACACACAGGAAAATTTGGACTAGTATTTATTAAATACCTACTGTGTGATGAAGCTTTATGTATTATTTTATTGAAATCTTAAAAAAACGCTGTAGCCTGAATTAGCCACATCTTACAAATGCAGAAACTGAGTCTCAAAGAGTGTGAGTAACTTACCTTCCATGGAAGAACGAATAGATTCCAGAATGGTGTGCACGCAGAGATCTGCCTGCCTCTCTCAGTAGCAATCTCTGCTTGTCTCTACAACAAACCTTGTCACCTCCAGGGGTACCGTTTTGGTTAATTATATGTGTATTTTATCTGAAATGAAATTGCCTCACTAATTAATTATTTGAAAAAATGCTTTACCAACTACTATATCCTAAAAGTCTTTTTTGACTTTATAAGTATGTAATATTGTGATTTTAAAATCAATATTGTTCTAGAAAAATGAAATTAGTATAGTAAAATCTTTCAGGAAATTATAAAAAATGCATATTTCTAAGTTATGTTAGGAAGTTAGTTCTGTGGCAGTTTTACTGGGGTGCCTGAGAGATTAGAAATTTTACTCCATATACCATGTGTGTCTATTTTGGTGATGTATCTTTGATTACTACCCTTTGAACTGTTTTGTCAAGGCTGAAATGAGCAAGAGGAATGCTCATAGTTTGCTTGATTCAGAAGAACGACATTGACAGAGCACGACCAATTTTGCCAAGAGGGAAGTTAGTGAAATGTATCTTAGAAGCAACTATGACATTTTAGATGTACGTATAAGAAACCCATTTTGGGGGAAAATATACAAAATGGATTTTCATAAAACCAGGCTTACCCTGGAACAAAGCTACTAAAGAGAATTGGACCACCCAGGATATTTTAACTCCACCCTTTGTCTGAGGAAGACGGTGTTCTCATCAAGCCCTGGGATAAGTGAATTATCAGTTCAGCAGGCAGAGTTATAAGTGAAAATAAGGTAGATTTTCCAGTCAGATTTGGCAATTTCTTCACATTATTCTTTATGTTAATCAGGTGCAAATAGTAGGGAAATGTGAAGAGGGAAAATGTTTCCCTCCCAATAATCACACTGTGCAGACTTTAAACATTTTTACTAATGCTCAAAACTACAAACCTGATTTCCTTCCACCTTAACAAACTGTGTTATGGTTTCACAGGCAAACCAAAATGGATTGCAGGAGTCTGCAGGGCCAGGAAAAAATTATGTGTCTCAAATAATTAAATAAAAATAATTATGAGAGGGACTAGCAGTTAAAATATTATTAAAATATTTCTGTTAATGAGTAGTTAGAGTCACCTCCATGGCAATGGCAAAATTAGAAGTTAGATTGTAATGAATGCATGTTACAGCATTAAACAATAACACATTCTTCCCAGGAAAACTAAAATGACAGGTGTAGCCATTGATGCTTCAAGCATATACTCTGACCTCGAGACTTGCAATCTGCTACAGTCTGTGGAGCACATACTGTGGAGTTAGAATTATGCTGAGGGAAAGAAGGACTAGAAAATGTCGCATAGGAACTTCATTTTATTTACTGCAAAATATGTATTTCAATGTCTTATGGAGATAACATTTTAAAAATAAAATGGAAATGAACATCTCCCTGGCTGCTTACTTCTCTTTCTCATTTTCTTAAGCACAGAAGGAGGTTTATGAGCGATGGAGGCTACATTTATATAGCTTTTTAAACGGATGATGCTGTGGTATTTGACCTTAGGTAGATTGTTTAAAAAAAAGAAAGTTGTTCAGCCGAGTGTCTCTTAGTTATATTTGAAACTGAATTCTTGCCGCATTCTTTATTTAAATCGTTTGCCTTAATGACCAGTGCTCATAGATTTCAGAATTATGCAAAAGATGAAAATAAAACTAGCATTAGTCGAATTCATATTTCTGAAATACATTCATTATTACATTTTGTAGTTCTCTGCAGATCATTAGTTTATGCTTGGTTTTTCTCATATTTCCAATTTTGTCTAATTCTCAGTCACAATTTTTACATTATAACCCACTGAAGATTTTATTTTTTTTCATTTCAGTAACCATTATTTGAATCATAAAAAAAAATGCATTACTGTATTCATAATGTACTGCTCATGTGACAGTTTTTGAACTTTAATATTCTTTTCTGTAATGTGCAGGCTTAGCAGCCTATAAAAGAGACATATTGTTTGTAATGTTTCCTACCCACAACAAATGACGTGATTCTGGGGCTTATGAAATGGCAGTAGTTTTCTAAATTTGTGATTCTTCTGTGTTCCATCGTCAAGAACAGTTGTACATCTGCTCAGCACAGACTTTCCGAGACTATGAACTTTAATTGAGGAAAAATAATGAGGGTTCAGGGACTACTGATACGGAGTCGGGTGCAAAGCAGGTGCCGTGCTGCCAGATCAATGGCTTATTTACTCCTTTGTCATAAACAGGAAACAGTTGGTTGTGTGTGGTGACTACACACATATTTTAAAGCCTGGGTACATATTTTCTCCTGCCTTGTCAACGTAGAACATTTTAAACAGTGCTTAGTTTATGATGTAACAAAACTATATAGAATAAGCAAACAACACTTGTTCTGTTTTAATAATTAACCACCTTGTTTGAAAAAGAACTCCAGGAGTGATTTCAAGAACATACAACATCGTATGTGCTCCCATCCTTTACCTCTCAACTCAGATGGTTGCAGTCATAAAGCCTCTATATAATTGTCTAAATATTTTTCTGCCTTTCTTTATAGACATTTGACAGTAGAAACCTTTTTTTCCCCCATATGTACATAGGGAAAGCTAAAATAGAAATTGTAGATAGTTTTAGAATTCCATTAGGATACTCTAACTGTTTGTACAGGTTTATCAAACAAACGAGTAGAATTTTCTTGTGATGTAATTGGGAGGTTGAGAGGGTGGAAAAGCAAAGCTCAGAATCCTTTACTGACTGCACAAGACGAGCACATTGGGCTTTCAGTAGGCATCTGACTTCCGGGGTGTTGGAACTACCTCCCACACACCTGAGCAGGACCAACCTAAGAGGCTAGGGTCACCAGAAGGGGGCGTGCTCCTCTCTCAGCGCTCCTCATTAGCAAACCATCACAGGGCTGCAGGATGCCTGGAATTAGCTGCAATTTCCACCATGACAAGTGACTTGTTGTGTTACATAATGATATGCTGGGAATTTAAATCCTAGGTTCTAGAGATCAGTGGTTTAAATTCTAATGATGGGTTTTGTGGCACGAGAGTCTGACTTTTAACACGTGGAGGTTGGAGACCATAGAAACAGCACCGTAAACTTTATACCCAGAGCCCACCCGCGGACGGCTCTTCTGAACCCTCAGACAGTTCACACAAACCTCATCTGTCGACCAGAGTTGTTATAATTGAAACTGTTTTTGGGAACAGTCTTCATTTTCCCTGTAAATCTCTCTTAATTCCTTTTGGAATTGGAATTACTACTGGAAGTCCGAGTTAAGTTGGAAAGAACTGTCACTGAAGAAAACCAAATTTACGTTAAAGAAAAAGAAACCTGAATTTCTAAAATGCAAATTATCGAGCCTAAATCCATTAAATAATCAGTAACTTCAAAGCACATTTAACCAAAGTATGATATGTGACAATCTAATTAATCTGCCTGAAAGTTTGAAAACACTTTGGTAAAAAAAAAATTTGCATTTTTCTTGTTTTTTAACTATATATTCATTGCTGCATCATGTAATGATGTAGCAATGCATCTTTCTTACCACAAAGTGGTGACAAAAATATCGTTAAATGTGGAAATAAAAATATTGCTTTAATTTCTACTCATACCAAATAATTGCTACTAATTAAATGTGTCATTCTTTAAGTAAGGATTGCATTTTGTACTGATATTTCAGCGAATGTTTATACTCAATATGGATCTTGTAACGTTGTTAGTATTTCTAATGTGCTATTATATATTTCAAGAGTACTTAAGTTTAGATTTTTAATTCATGCTAACTAAATATTATGTGCAAGTATTCAGTGCCTAATATTTTTCTCTGTTACTAATTTCTATAATAAATGCAGTTATGGTAAAGCAGAATTTCCCATCAGTATTGTAGGAATAAGGCATAAATGAAATCCACTTTTTGTCCCCAATGGGGTAGATGTGGATTGTTAGTTTAGTCAGCAAAATTTCCTATGAGTCCAAAAGCTAGAATGAGGATCAAGGCAAATGACAATTATGAACAATGAGAGATGTGGTTACTTAATTTCTATTGATGTGAGGGCTTAAATTAAAAGATAAGTTGAGGTCACTTAATTTAAAAGCAAATATTCAACCAAAAGTCTATATTCAGCTGGCTTTATAAAGAATTTCTTAGATCCACTGTCTTGAAAATACGTAGCATCAGAAGTAGAATTATTCATTCATAAATGTATGCTTTATTCTAGGCAGCAGGAAGTAGTAAGTTCAGGCTTGGAAGCTCTGTCATACCGTGCAGAGATGAAAACTTTGAGACGAAGTGACATCAATGAAAATTTTCTGCATAAAAGACATCAGGAGCAAAGTCTTTGTCTAGGACCCCTGATCTCTAGAGATGAATATTGTACCTCAATTTCTTGTTCTATGACCTGCCATTCTCAATTGAATCTAATTTCCCAAAAAGGATATAAGAAATGTGAATTGTAAGAGAAAAGTGGTAGTGACTAATTTTTTTTCTCTCAATGGAGGTAAAGCGTGTGATTTTTTTTTTCTTTTTAACACAGATGTGTCTGAGGGATAACAGAGAACAAACCAGGACATGATTTGTAAGCCCAAACATGACTGTTGCAAAATTGGCCCTGGCTGTAGGAGATTTAAGTAGCTATTGTTGGGAGGATTTTTGTGGTGGGCGAACAAGTCTGCCATAGATACAGACCTTCAGTGTGTCTGCTTTCCTGCATTTTGTGATGGTCAGGGGAAATTTACTGTGTGTGTGTGTGTGTGCCTGCACACACATGCATGTGCTGTGTGTGTGAGCATGCCTGCGTGCGTGCGTGTGTGTTGTTGTAATAATTGTGGCAGCAGTCTCAGGAGAGACAGGGAAGTCTAACTCTGTTTGCAGGAAGATATTTAGTTGAATGAAAATATGGCAAAATACTGAAACCATTACTGTCTTAAAAATGACAGTTGATATTCTAGGAAAGAAAAATCATATAAGAAAAGCATTTGAGAGACTGCATAATGATTTTATTGACATAGTAAAAAATTATTTTCCAACTGAAGTTTTGAGCCTGCAATAAAACCTTTATGTCAAAAATTACCCTTATGCAAGGGGATTAAAGCATGCTGCAAGCCTTCAGAAATGCCATTTTCAGAATACCTTCTGATGATTATTGGTGTCTTTTTTCTGCAAAGTTATATAGAGAATATATTTTAATTAGCTTCCACTTGATACTACTTCATGCACACTGCCCAACTCTGACCCAATGTCTGATCATATAGAATACATTACAAAAGAACTGGTCATTTGAGTGCTTTAATATAGCTTTGCATTAATGTCAGGCATCATTTAGACAAGGCATTAAAAGTGTTATTTTAATGACTGAAGTGTGTTGGGTAGAAGAGGCTTAATCTTTATAGGAAGAACAATTTCAATTAGCTCTAAAATATTAATTTGTTGGTACAACTATACACTGTAACGTATTTGGCTACAAAACGTCTTATGAATAATACATTGCTAGAATCCACTTGTCTTATGATGTAACTAATACTACCTTTAAAAACAAGGGTTGCTGGTTTTATAACCACCCTGGATCAGTTAAAATAAAAACTAATTTTTAAAAACTTGATCATTTTTAATGTTGAAGCCTTTTTCTCTACCCCCATCCCCCAAAGTAATTTCTAAGGCTGTAAATAAAATATGCAATCTCTGACTAGTAAGATATTGAATAGGTTTTAAATACGATATGGCTATCTGTCTTAAAATTTTAGGAGCATTTTTATTTATTTGTTTACATGGTGAGTATAAGATATTCTCCCTGGAAACAATTTGTCTCACTGTGCAAAGTGTGAAAATATGGGAACAAAAATAACTGCATACCTTAATCCTACTATTGTGTTTCTGGGAACTAAAAATGCTGCTGTTCTGGCTTTTACTCTCCTTGAATATCTCCCTGTAGCCTTATCTTTTCCATTGTAGTGGCTGTTTATTGCAACATCTTGGCATTGGTTTTCATGGCTGTGCATGTGGCCCTACCCTAAGGTGAGTGAGAGTCACATAGGTAAAAACCCTGTAGCCCTTGAAAAAATATGCTGTTTTTCCCTGCAGCTAACCAAAAATCTGCAGTTGCTTCATAGACTTCTCAGGTGCTGCCTATACAAGGCGAAATGTCGGTGGCTCTAAAATGCTTGAACGCCATACGCCAATGTGGAACACTTGTCTCCTGGCTTGGCTGGCTTGAAAGCTTCCGTTACACAACATGAAGCAGCTGGATAAAAAGTGAAAAACTCTGTTGGCCAGTCGAAGGATTTATGCATCCTAACAAATGCCACCAAACAGACTAATAAAGTAGGAACAATGGCTTTCATATAGGTAGGCCTAAAAAGCATACATCATCTTCTATAATTCTCCTAGTGACTCTCATTGTCATGAGTGGCATTGGTCACATTTAACCTTATTCATTCTCAAATATATGAAAATTAGATTTATTTTTATATAACTCTTGTGTGATGTAAGACCCGAGGAGGGAAAATGCTGCGGTTTATAGCAAAGCAGAGCCACACAAGTGCAGTTTTTCAACGAGGTAAAGGAGCCTTTTGTAGTAGATTTCATGCAGCAGTTGGCATTGGCAGTATTGCAAAAAGAGATGTATTCTGTTGTGCTCTGTTTGATCAAGTGCTAAACCCGTGTGATCAATAGAGAGACAGATGTCGGGTGCAGATGGCGATGCCGTGATACCTGGGGCAGCGTGGGCCTGCCAGAATGACAGAATGGGAACAGGGAAGAGCAGCAATGCAACAGAATGTGACAAATGAAATTAGGGTTTATACTAGTCGATAATTTACAGCTAATACAAAGTGACAGAATTTTTCAGTACCCAGTATATTTTACTTCCAGTAATGCTATAGCCAATAAAGGCATATTTCATGCAACATAATAAAATGAAAGCTGTGGGGAAATATAGTCCAACCATTTTTTATTATGTTACAACTTTTAAAATTTATCCCTGAGAGAATACTAATAGCATGCAAGTCTTGTTAGAGTGACGTCTAAAGGCATTTTATCTCCGAATTTATAGCAGCCCCATCATTTACTCTCATTGCATATTAGACTCCTAAGTTGAAGACAGATAACTGTAGTGATCAAAATGTGTATGCTTTGTTTTAAAAGATATATTATTAGAGACTCTTTCAGTCTGTTTATAAAATTATAAAAACAATTATCAGTTTCAACTTATGAAATAAACATTTTAATTTCCTATATTAATGGGAATGTTTAAGCAGTCACCTGTGTAATTAAAAATGAAAATCTAAGCACATATTAAAAAGTTGCCTCCACATCCAGGTCAAAAGCCATAGTTAATAAATTTGGAATATATTTTATGACTCTATAATTCAAAATAAACCCATAAATACCTTGAAGTGACAACTTTCACTGTAATGGTCAGGGAATCTATTGATGTCTCTTTGCAATTTAGCCAAATTCCCCATAATCTTGAACTCACACACACTCATACTTGTAGTGACTTGCTACCTGCAAGTTTGGGCATGGTGTAGGGAGGATGGGTGGAGCCAACTCTAAGCAAAACTATGTGGTGGGCTCCTTTCATTCTACTCTGAGTTCCTTTGTTTCCCCTCCTCCTGGGTTTCTGGTGTTCTGAAGCTATGCCACGTCTGCAAAAAATAACTTCATAGAACTGCTTATCAGTGTGGGACCTCTATCCCACCCACTTCCCCCATTATTCAAATATTCACTGAGCAACAGAATCCTAATATCATTTCCCAGAGCTTTATAACCATATCCAAATGAAACTCTAAAGTTGGAATGCTCACCATCAGGGATTGTCTGATGAAAGGCATACTGGAGAGTATAGGAATTTCCTAACACCTATACAGGCACAGTAATGGACAGCAAGATTCATGACTGCCTGTGACACTGACAAATGCTTGTTAATAATATTAATAGAGATATCCATGCTTTTAACAAACTTTCCTAAGTGCCTGCTTTCTGAATATCAAAGAAGACCCAAGACATATCTTTCAGTGGCGCTAATCACCAATATCTTTCATTGGTTCAGGCGGGAACATTTACAAACTATGGCATCACTGAATGGAGATAGGATCATGTCTACTGCAGTTCTGAACATTTTGGGAGTCTTGGCTGCCCAAGATATTGCTTGGCAGTTGAAAATCACACAGACACACAAACAGTCACACACATGCACACAAACACACTTTCTATTTATTTACTCCACATACAGTAGTAGTTATTTTTGTATAGCAGCTAGGCTAAATTATACCTGTGAATTAATATTTATGATTACCAAAAGTAATATAGCAATAATATTCTAGATATTTCAGTAGACATTATGCTTTTGAGTTTGCCATTTCAGCTGTTCATTCAATTTTAACAAAAAGAATCTTGCTCTGTTTTTTAGTAGCCTCATTGTGAAGTTTTAGTAACATTGATCAAA
Organism: Equus przewalskii; assembly: GCF_037783145.1. NCBI lineage: Eukaryota > Metazoa > Chordata > Mammalia > Perissodactyla > Equidae > Equus > Equus przewalskii. Next base: position 52,116,607 of record NC_091838.1, read on the forward strand.
AACCCTAACTAGATAAAAGGCGGCTAGTTTCAGTGTGCATTCTTTAGGTATTCTAATCTACCAAATATGAGAGCTGTTCTAGAAAGCACTAGTAACTTTGAAGCCTCATACAGAAAGTATGCCTGAGGTAGTTGGTCTATTGCAGTATGAATGGATCGCTCATTTTGGAAGACATCCACAGCTGGACGCAGAGTCATTATAAGAGACTCATGCTTGACACCAAAGCCTTCCTGGTCCGTGTTAACAGGCCTCTCTTTCTTTGGATCATAACATTCCCTTCCAAAGATATTTTTAATATGCCACTTGATAAGAGGTAATTGGAGATAAGCAAGATTATAAGATATTTAACTGGATTCTTACCTTTATGTAGTTCCATTTCACACACAACAGAGAGTAAGCTTAGGCTTATAGAAAACCATTTTATTTCATTTTCAGACTCTAAAAACTCACCTGGAGTTGTCTCATGATGGCAGTATTTATTGGCATGGCATCATCACTTTACTCCATCTGCCCATTTTGATCTTTTAATCAGTTGAAAGGAACCAAAGTACCAGCCTTTTAATTTTAAACATGAAGAAAGTGAGACTCAGAAAAATTAGATGGATTTCCCGCATTCATAGTAGCACAGGCTATATAAGAATCCAGGACCTTGACTTTGCCATCATGGCCAAAGGTAAACAGAACACTAGCCAACCTGGGTTTCTTTGCTAGGGCAGAACTGCTCTCCACAATATCGGCTGTGTCCATTCTTCATGAGTCAACTCAAATCCCACCTCTTTTCCTGAGGCTTCTCCAACGACTGTAGGCATCATGATTTTCCACTCTCCCAAACTCCTGTAACAAGTGATACTTGTATGATTTGGCTTGACACATGAATTGTCTCTTAATGACTGCATGTATATGTGTGTGTGTGTGTGTGTGTGTTTACTAAATTAGATAACAGTTTCTAGAATCCAAGAACTCGACTTTATCTATTAATATCTTGAACTGTAATCATAGCAGCCATGGTAAAATGATAGCTGCATTTATGCATGAATGAATTCAACCATGAGTTCTTTTCATTCATGACCCTCTCTGCTTTCATATCTCGCTTATTAGTCGAAACAAGGAGGATGCTTCCTTAGTGTCCCTGACCAGTGTCAAGGATAATGGTATCCCTTCATTTAACACATTTGTTGTTTGGCTACCAGTGCTGGGTATTCTGATAGACTTTAAGGACATGATAGTGAACAACACAGACGGGACTTATTTTCTGTAGCTCTGGAAGGTGAGAAACTGAATTGCCTGGATTCAACAATTAGCCAATGAGTGAGGTAAAAGACAGTATAGATACCAAGGCAAGGATATAGGATTTTTATTTCAAGGTACCAAGTTTGACTTTTTTTTAAGCAAGTACCCAGGACTTCTTTAGGGTTAAGATTGTAAGAATATGTCTTTGAAAAGTGACAAACCCACTTTTGAAAGGTCTTAGCACGTTGGAGATCATATTTCTAAATAGGCAATAGACTCCAATTAAAAACAAAAGCAAGTAATGGAGTGTATCATTCGTGCCTGAGTCACACAGCTGTGGGCCCCTTCTCTGGACTAGCCATTATATATGTGCTGCCAATCCTCAGAACAACCCTTCGAAGTAGGAGCTGTTACTCCATTTTACAGAACAATGAACTGAGGCTCAGAGAAAATAAACAATTACCCAAGTAACATAGCTAAAAAATGACCAAATTATAACAGAACATACCAGAAGTTTGTCATCTTGACAACTTTTTAAATTGTGCTAAACTGTATCAAATTATCTGTCTCACTTGCTTCTCTGTCAGAGGTCTTTTAAAGATGATGTGAGTGTTTGAGGACATATTTCTGTGGGCGTTATGAACATTTCATGTGCAGTTGTTCTCTGGCACCTCAGCATATAGATCCAGTGGGATCCAAGGCCTGCCTGAGAGTCTGGCATCATGGGACAGGAGAAGAGAGACCTACCACCCCTCCTTTATGCATATGGGCTGAGCACGTTGAGGGAGCAGTCCATGTATTCTTTCACCCTCTGCACTCCACACTGCCTTAACCATAGTGTGTGTTCCATGAATAGAGGTTGAGTAAGGAGCTGAATAAATTACTGATGAAAATTATCTCTTACTTGCCACCTTCTGTTTTGTGCTACCTAATCTGACCAGGTAATGCTGGCCTATAAATTACAAATTCAGGAATAGAGGAAGTCAGTTAGACTGTGCTCTGGAAGTTTTTTTCACCTTTCTAAATTCCTGCTCTTTTTATAAGCTATAGAGAGCCTAAGGAAAATCCCATGATGCTTCAAGAATGCAGGGATGGTCATTTTCACTTTTGCCCTGCTCATGTCTCTTTGGACTCAAGATGACTTAACCCATTGGTTATATAAAAATATTTATTTCTCTGAATTCCCTTACAGACTTTAGTGTATTACTTTCCCTATAAGTAATATATTTATATTTAACTCAGGAAAGTGCAAGGCAATGGAAGGCAGGAAACTTTATAGATTTTAAGAGGATGAACATTTTGTAAAAAATTACAGGGAGTTTGATAGAAAAACAGTGATATCAAAAATATCAGTTTCATTATTTGATCCCCAGAAAGAGAGTGTAAACTCAATACATTAGTAGAAGGAGTGAAGCAAATAAATGCAATGAAATTGACAGGTATAGCATAAGAAAAGCAATTAAGACACCCTATGAGCAAAAATGTAAGTAGTGGATTATTTTAGTGCTGCTACTTCTCGTAAAACACGTATATTATATATGTTAATACATGGCCCTTTGAAAGCCCCTTGGAAAATCAGTTATACTGCCATATATGTTCTTGACCTACTAAGAATATGTATGGTACTGATAATATTAATTTCAAGATGGTGCAAGGTCTTACACTGAAATATTTAACTTTCAACACTTGGGTAAAAATTTTAATACTCCGATGAGTGATAGAATACTGAATTTTTTTCTTTTGTAATGGCATTTTTGGTAACACAGGGTCCACAGAATTAACACAGATCTTCCTCTCCAATAAAGACAGCCACCAAGGGTCGTGATTACAGGAAGGGTCATAGCTCACTCCGCTATCTACCCTCTCAAACGTTCATTTTGGTGTCACCCATATCATGTTAAACTGGCATAACTCCTTGTGAGTGGGCACAATGCCAACATAACAGATGGCTCAGAGCTGGGCATGCCAAGGGACCAGTATGTGCATCAAGTTTGACTATTAGAAATAGAGTTTCCATCCAGGAGTGCCGTTCATATAAATATTTTTGCACATTTATAGTTTTTATTTTTAAAATTAGTCCCCCAAACTATGTTACACACACACACACACAGACACATACACAGACACACACACCCTCTCACAATTGCTTTAGAATTTTTAAAATTAAATGCTTAACCACATTTTGGATATAAACAAATCCAGACTTAATGGTACAGTACTGATACCACATGATATAATATTTAACCTTAGGTCAGTGTTTCCAATCTAGCTACATTGTTAAAATTTAGATCTTTTATCACTATGAACAGTATTTGTCATATTCATTTTTTTGTTGAACTGTATTTGAAAAAATTCCTATTCAAATTTCTCTAAGTAAATGTGAGTTATATGTCATAAATATACATATTTATATAAAATATATACAGGAGATAAAATAAAAATCACATAAGTCACAAGACTTTATTTCTCCTTTTTCATAGTTCCACTTGCTCTATCCAGCTTAAAAAGACTCAAATTGTCATCTAAAAAGCAAAACAAAACAAAATCTGAATAATTTAGGACTCTATGGAATTACAAATATATGTAAATCTTAAGAGTTTTGATGTTTTTCAGCCAGTACCTATTTTCTGAATTCCTAGCGTACAGAACATTAGCAAGTGCATATTTATTCCAAAAATGCAGCAGAAAATAGAGGTCTGAAAGCTAAACAGGGCCAATCTTCTTTCAGAATAACAGTCTGAAATCGCTGATATAAATCACTCCCCAAAAGGCAACCAGGGCTGACAACAGAGTAGCAAAGGAAATGTGCTTTCCAGGGCCAATGCCTTCTAGGACAATACCTCAAGCAGGTGATATTTTGCAATCTGCCCTAGTTGATGCATCCAGGGAATAGTCTGCCTTCCAAGTAAAATAATTATGAGAAGGGAGCAGAGCAAACATTTTTGAAGCACCTATTCCATGCTCATCTCTGTGCTCTGTCCTTACATAACGTGGTCTGATTGAACAGTCACAGCAATCATCTGAGAGTAGACAGGATAATCCCCGTTTTCCAGATGAACAAATTGTGTTTAGAAGGATTAAGTTGCCCAGAGTCACACAGATGCTAAATATTTAGAGTTGAGTTCCTCACCCAGATTTGTCTGATTTTAAAAATGCCGGTTCTTTGCACTTTCTCACGATGATTGTCTTCTGTAACTTAGCAAGTGGAGTAAAGCTGGTAGCAAACTTGGTGATCTACTACAGGTTTGGGGTGGTTCTCCATCTCTAGAAGAAGGGGGGGCATCACAAGCATCATGGTACTAAGAGTAAGTGCAGCCAACTTGCCCAGAGCCGATTAGCATAGCAGAGAAGCGTCTATTAATGGGGAAACTCTGCCATTCTTAGAAATTGAATAGTAAACTAACTACTTTCAGGGTCTGGAAATGGGAGGATACAACTAGTTGAGTAGGATATTTTATTGACCAAATTTTCATCCTGTCGTCCTCTTTTGAGTGCTTTTAAGATTAATTGGTGGGTATCCAGTACTCCCTTTTATCTGCTAGATCTTTAAGCATAAGATGCAGGCAAAGACAGAAGTACAATTCATTGTCTTCTCCTACATGAACCACACTTTAAAATTGCAGGGTTTTGGTGATAAAGCTAGATCACAGTTGAAATTACTTATCACGAAGAAAGTATGGATTTTGTGAAAACGTTTGAAGATTTAGGAACTACAATGTATATACGTATATTATATCTACATAGACACATATATATACACAGAATATATATTCATTTGTAAATAATCAAAATCAAATTATAACAAAAATTTAATTTTCAAAAACAGTGTTTTACTAAATGCTTTCAGGATTTTCAAAGATAATATTCTTCTGTTATAATTAGAAGGTAAATAGATATTTCTGTCCTATTACCCTTGATTATTACTTTTCATTACTTTTTTCAATAATTCACTGAACCAATAGTTGAAAAACAAACTCAGTATTTTCTTTTGGGGGAAAAAACCCCTCACAGTCTTCTATGGCTTCAGTGAATGTTGTAATAAGTTAGACTGTCTTCAAGAACGTGAGAGGGAGTAACAGTTTCATTCTTAGACCCTTGACTTTATTATATTTCCCTTGCAAAATGAAACGTGTTTTTTTATGATGTTCTTTCTTTTAGTTTCATGGTACATTGCTATACTTGATGCGATTTCAGGGTAATTTTATACAATTTTGTAAATGGCTTAACTGATGTAATGCACTACAATACACAAAAAGGAGTTTTCAAATCTCTCGTTTCCATTTAGAAGAAAAAACACCAAGTATTCAATAAGCATTTGAAAAGAAGCCAAATTCAGAACCCCTGGTGTGCAAAGAAGTTGGATTTACCTGTCTCCACCTCTCTCCTGTTCCTTCAGGCAAACATGAGCTGTAGCTTTCAGAATTCATAAAGACCTTTCATTTTAAACAGTTAGTACTAAGTTCTCCATTTCATGTTAGAGCAAAATTCTTACAGATTTCAGGAGCAAATAAATGGTCAGTATGTGATGTGTCACTTATTTCCCTTCTGAGCACAGCTGATGTAGTGGTTACAGGCTTTACTTTGTTTTGTTTTATTTTAACATAAACCATCCTTTCTAGGGCCCTGAATCACTGAATACGGACTTTTCTATAAAAACTACAATGCCTGTTATTTTTTGTCTCTGTATTTCTTAGTACTCTCATAGTTAACCAGCAGCGCTTTAAAATTTACCAAAATAGCACCAATGCTGTGTTTAATCTAGTACATAAAACAGGTTGTTTAGAATTCATATATCTTTTTGTATTTTTTCAGGTCATTTAAGTCACTGTCAATTTCCCCTTAATAAAGCTAATCTCACTGCTGCATTTAGCCACAGTATGCCAGTACGATTTACATTTTGATTCACCGTAAAATTCTAACTTTTCATATTATTTCATTCTGGAGTTCCAGTTGCTTTATTTAATAGATTGTCCTTTGATCTCAGGGAGACAATTGCATTTTACTCCTCTAATGAAGCTTGTATTATTGTAGCCAAGTGAATGTTGCACCAAATGGTAGAAGAAATCCCGAAGGGAAGCATGCCTTTCTCCATGGAGGTTGGAAAAAGCAGCATAATTCATTTTTAAAACTTATCAAACAGTTTGTCCCCAATCCCTATTTCATGCCATTATTTTATTTTACATTCCAAGGTACTTTGTAATGGTAACGTATTCTCAAGGTTCTCTGAGTTATCTGTAACAACTAGCAGTTAAATAAGTTAATGTATCCTTTCTCCAGCACACAGAATTCACAATAGGAGCAAAGGGCCTCTTGTTTCTGATATTTTTGGCAAATATTTTTGTCCTCTTATTTACACTTTAATAATTTGTCACTGGCATTTCTGGAAATTAATTTTCAAGGGGCCTCATGCAATTATTCAACAAGAAGTAAAAACTTAGCCAAAATCTCAGTGGTTGAACTGAACGTGGAAGAAGTCAGTGGTTTATAACTATATGCTATTATGTGTGCTGCATTTATCTTTAGGGCATTTATCTCCATGGTATTATCTATTTTGAGTTTTAAGGGATTAAAGATAATGTGTAAAACATGAAGGGGGAAGAGGGAAGTCTAATCCATAGATAGAAACTCAGAAGATTTGGTCTGTGGTCATAACTAGCATTGATTTATGAACGTTCCTGTTTTTTGTTAACTATTAATGTCAGAACTCAGAGCTTTATAACCTCTCGCTCATCTGTGTTCTCTCCCAAAATTTTGCTTGTACATGCAATTAAATGTTATCTCTTGAGATCAGCTTGATTCCTCATAATCAAAAGTGATAGCCAGGATGACGTTTTTCTTACAGGACTTCGTGGTAAGTAGCCTGAGTTCCCTCCTGTGGGAAATGGAAAGCCATTCAGAGATTTTAATTGAGGGTGGGAACAGGATCATGTTTGTGTTATAGCCGTGCATTCTTGCAAAAGTGTGGAGGACGGATTGGAAAAGTACAAGACAGGAGGTGGGGGATTAACCATTGTCAGATAGAGTTAATGGGGTTTGAACAGAGTGGGTATCACTGGAGGAGGAAAGGGGAGGGAGATTTGAAAGGCACTGTGGATGTAAAATTGGTTATGGAGAGTGAGGGCGATGAGGAGACTAATGTGATTCCAGGATCTTGAGAAGATAATCAAACTCACGTAGGAAAATCCATTGCTCAAATCCATTACTCAGGCCAATTAGTCTGATCAGAAGATGAACACTAGACCTCGATAGGTTGGCAATGTTGTCAGCCATCTTCTCAGACCAAATTCCTGGTTTCTTGTTAAATGTGTTGCTGAATTCAGCCATCACGCCAAGAGCTCAGATACCCACCTAAAGGAGCTCAGAGATATTGGATTTTCTGATGGGGTAATAGTTTAGGAAATAATCAAGCAATTATGAAATGATCAATAGTGAAAAACACTAGTAAAAATAATTCATATCAGACAAACCTGTTCTACCACAAATGAAACTTGGCCTGTGTTGTTGCAACAGAGCAGCTATTTACAGGGGTTTGAATAACCAGACGCAGATACAGTGATCATGAGCATAAGGCATATCTGTGATTTTAAAGCAGCAGGAGTGGGAGGGGGGCCGTCTGGAAAACAAACAGGTATAAAGATTTCGAACAATGTACGATGTATTTCTCCTCCTGTTTACAAAGGCGATTTGATTTTACATACCGTCCTACAGGATAACTTTAAAATAACTTTAAAATTATTAAATGAGAACCGTAGCCAGCAATGCATGCAAAATATTCATTCATTGTTGTAAACTACAAAAATATTGCTTTTATGCAAAGAGAATGCCATTGTAGAATTTTAAAAGGCACAGAAATAAAAGGCTCAGGATTGGAGCGATTTAAACAAACTCACTAGAATATAGTAGATGATTAAAATACAATCTATAATTACATTACACTGGTATCAGGTAAGGATAAAAGCCTATAAATACACTGGGGTCAGGGTAAGCATAAAAAATGAAACAGTTATTTGAATAATCTGAGATCAAGTTGCAGTAATTAAAAATGAATGTATTATTCAAATGAAGGAATTAGGTTACAACACTCCTCGTATGAAAATATTATTGTGACAGACTGAAATAAGTTGGAAATGATTTTGATTAAAAAATGGGTAAAGGAATGTAATAACTTTCACTGGGGAAAAATAGACAATCAGGGAATATCAAAAAAAAATTTTTGGCTGCCAGATGAGAGACTAAGAGGCTAGCTGTTCAAATGCTTTTTGATATCTTAAACTTGCAACAGTTAAGCTTCTGTTACTATTTTATTAAATGATTTAATTTCCCAAATCATTCAAAGGTTCTGATTTCTTTACAATTTTTCCAAAATCCCTTTCCCCTTGCAAAAAGGCAATATTTTTTTAGTTTACAACTATTAATGAATATTTTGCATGTAATGCTGGCTAGAGTTCTCATTTAGTAATTTTAAAGTCACTACACAGGACGGTATGTAAAATCGAATTATGCTTTGCAAACAGAAGCAGAAGTATTTCTCCTTCTCTTCTCTCTCTCTCTCTCTCTCTCTCTCTATCATATATATATATAAATTTTCTGCAAAAATGCACACAGAACCGGGGAGAGGGGAGGGCTATTATTACTTTAACATTTCTTATAGTTAAAGGGTGAAAATTTTTCTTTACCTAGCAAGCATCTCCAGTTAAATATGCAATTGCATATGCCATTTATTGAGAGAAAACTACTTTACTACGAGAACACACACACACTCATACATACATATGTGTCCTCATTCTACATAAGGGTGACATTCATTTGCACGATATTCAAAGATTTATACATTCATCTTCCATTATCATTTGTAGAAACTACACAGTTAAATCCATGTGTATTACCAAAAAAGAAAATGACTTCCTAGATGTAACAACATCAGTACCACCAGGTCCTGGGAAAGTAGGAATGTCTATTAAAAGCAGAATAGATTTTTTAACTATTTGTGAAGAAATGCTTCTCAAAAGAAGGTAGCATAATATTTTTCTTAGATATTTTTACAACTCCATGGAGTTTTGTTACGAAAGTCAGAGAACATATTTTAGTAACGTTTTATTTAAACTACTCCCCTCAATTGCATACAGTTAACTGATTTTTTAAAGAATGCTGGAACAACAACATGCTATGAACACCTCCTAATCCCTTTGTACCTTGTTAGTGGATAGACGGGCCTCCTGTTAGCTCTCCACCATTTGAAACCCGGAAATACATAAATATTTCTGGAACCAGAGAAGCATTTCCTTATTAATTCACTAGGACTGCCTCGCCTCCCTTACAATATCGTTAGGCACCTACAAGGTGGAAGGTCTGAAAGAGCGATGTGATATCCATGCTGCACGTTTGAATTACACCCCCGTCATCAAGACTCTCTCCCAAAGGGATAAGCATCCTTTCCCGAAGTGGACGATTATGAGAGTTTTTCTGTACTTCTTAGACTGACAGCTTGATTGTGCTCTCTTTAACTGGTTGAGAGGCTGCATGCCGGAACTTTGGAGTGAGTTGACCTGGGTTCTAGTCCCATCATTTAGAATCTCTATAAATGTGAATGATTAATCTCTTTAAGCCTTTATTTCAATGGAAATAATATCAATACCAATCTCAAAAAGTTGTTGGGAAAAAAATGGGATATCGTGGTAAGAGTTTAGTAACTACTAACCAGTGTTACATAGTAAAAGTCATGATCAATCCTATGGCAATCCTACAATGGAAGACTCTCATGTAAAGAGCAAAACATATAGAGATGCACACACATATACATCCTGGCTGTGTGACCTTTGTCACACCACCTAACCCCTTGGAGCTGGATTTTCTTCATCACGACTAGGATGTCTGGAAGCCCTCCGTGGCTTCTAGCAGCCATAAATATTTACAATCTTATGAGAGACACTCAATGGAGTAAGATAAATATATGCCTTGAAGTGACTTATTTCAATATCTTTTATTTGGAAAGAGGAGCAAGAAAACTCAGGTTTCTTTCTCCAATGATAGTTTATCATCTATCAAGATATTTGTGTTTTGGGTGGATTTTTATATGGTTTTATTCTATATCCTCTGAAAACAGATGCAACCATGAAGGAAACATGGTCCTTTATGAAGCCCACATTACTTTAAAATGAAAGTAGACCTCTTGCATTCCTGCTGAGCTGGGTTTAGCTATTCAAGTTGCGTAAGATAAAAATCAGGAGCTATCATGAATTTACTTCAGCCACCCTTTTCCTTTGATTCACTCTGATCCCCCAGGTCCCTTCTTGGCTTCACTGGCCGCTTCCTGGCCCAAGTGTAACTTCCTACTATGGGATACTTCAAAGGTTCAGATAAATGTTCTTCTCTAGAGTAAGAATTCTGTCTGATTTCTCCTCTCCTTGCCTTCCCTCTCCTCTCCATTTTCCTTGGGGAGGTTGGAGGAGGGGGATCCATGTTTCTGACTTTATTATCCTTTTCCTTATGTCAGAACTTTGTTGGTTCTCAAAGACTAAAATCCTAAAATAAGCCTTGATCTTGAACTTTTATTTTTATACTGTATCTCTTTTGCCTGTCTTTCCTCTTATCGCTGCTTATAAAACATTACCACAAGTTGTCCTTAGCCTGACCCTACCTCTGTTGAAATCCTTTTCAAGCCTTAATTATATCCTGTCTTGACTTTTTCAGTTCCTTCTTCAGCAATCTTCCACTCCCTAAAATTGTGGCTATACTGAATGCTTCAACTAGATCATTCTGGTAGACACTTTGTGGACAGAGAAAAATGTCATAACCTCAACAATTTATCTCCCTCTTTTGCTTCCATTTTAACAGAGATATATAAAAAAAAAAAAAACATAACTTAATCTGCTGTACCTTCCTTACCTATAATAAGAAAAATATATTGAAAAAGGGGTTGGTTACCTTTTTCCTCTAAATTCCACCTTCATTTTATGTTTCCATTTTTATTATATTTTAATTTTTATCAGGCTATATGTAGAATTGAGACCAGATCGATTTTTTTTTTTTTAAAGATTGGCAGCTGAGCTAACAACTGTGGCCAATCCTTTATTTTCTGCTTTATCTCCCCAAATCCCCCCTAGTACATAGTTGTAACATAACTAAATCTTAGAGGACTTCTAGTTGTGTCCTTCTAGTTGTGGCATATGGGACGCCACCTCAGCGTGGCCTCACGAGCGGTGCCACGTCAGCGCCCAGGATCCGAACCAGCGAAACCCTGGGCCGCTGCAGCAGAGTGCATGAACTTAACCACTCGGCCAAGGGGCTGGCCCCCCAGATCAATTTTTAACTATCCTGGATCTAGTACTTTAGAACTCAAAGAGTTGTTCATGAAAATGTTGGAAAGAATTACAGCAGGGATTTGCAAAATTCCAACAGATTTCCTTTAGTCAATCCCCACGATGCCAGTAACAGTGCTTCCCCCACAAGTGCCCCATAGCTGTTTTCCTTGTGATACAGACTTGACGGTTCAACACAATACTGTCGGACAGCCTGAGAGATGAAGCATGGGGATGATCACTTGCGCCACCCAGACAGTAGTCTTCAAGCTTACGAATGCTTAAAAAAAAAATTCATCTCAAGTAAAGTAGTTGAACACACACTAGAGCCATGTGACTTTCTGCTCAAAAATTTATGTCCAACTCCTATTACAGTGACAGCTCATGTCTGAGGATCTCCCTAGTATTGTGAGTAAAAATAAGACCACATAGTAAGTGTTTAAGAAATGATGCACAATAAGCTATATTTTCAGTTCTGCTTTTCGATTCATAACTAAACCTTAGAGGACTTTGTTATCTAAGTAGTAAGTTAAGTCTTCCATCCTCCTGAATAATATCTGAATGATATCTTGTCCACTCTAAACCATTAAACCAAAAAACCCATTTAGAAATTAAAGACCAAAATGCAGTAGTAAAGCATTCTAGGCATCTGTTTGCCAAAAATATCACCAAGCAATCTAACAAAAAAACCCATTAAAAAACCCCAGTTCAGATGGTGAGAAAGGTGTGACTCAGACACACATGTAGGTGGCTGTGGTGAACTTAAGAAAACACCACCAAGCTCAGAAAGTCATAGAACAATGCCAATCTCCTTGCCTTTCCTCTAGGAGCCCATTTCCAGATGACTCTTCTCCTTCCTGCTTTGTTCGCTCCCAGCCTCCCTACCATGCAAACGGCCCCGTGAAGTGTCTTTTTGACCTGGGCATTGTTAAATGAGAAGAAATATGTTGATGTAACAGTCCTGACATCATCCAAGTCCATTTGCTGATGAACTTCTTGATGAGCTGCGCCCTTGAGTGTAATGTTCTCCCCTGTCGGTCCACCCTGCATTAAACCACACCCTGGTTTCAGTGCCCGACCTGTTGTGCTGTACAGAGGAGAGCCTCTGTGAAGAGGATTCTCACCCTAGCCCCGCTGTCTTCTCCTCCTCATTCTGTTTTTTGTCTTACTTGAGATTCATACCTAAAGGTGAAGATGAATTGTGATATAGAACATGAATAGGTTGTACCAAATCCTGTCACAACGGGTCCAACTAAAAAGGATCATTAAACGTTCAGTAGAATGTTCTCCCCTTTATTCTGAAAGTCAGTGATAACAGTACATTTTTCTGTAGCCAGATGACACCAGCCTGAGGATCTTTGCACCCGTTTGAGGATAAAGACAACGTACTTCATTGTTAATCTTACTGAAAACAATTGATATGCTCTTGAATATAGTATTGACCCTTTTGTACGAATTAATGCATGGTAAAATTTATCATTCCAAATTGCACACTAAAATGGAACAGAAGGCCATACAAGTCTTAGAAAAAATCATTTGGCTCTGGTTTTATCATCACATGAGCAAAATTTGAGATTTCGCAGTTCATTCCCCTAAGATCACCCATTCATCTGCAACAGCCTTGGCAGGAGGCCACCCTGCCTTCGACGCTGCCCTTCCTTAACTTGACTGTCAAGGGCCGACCTTGAAAGATGGATTTTCAAAGCACTGGGCAGAGCCTCAACTCCCTTTCTGTTGTGGAGTTACAATGACTTGGAGGCCCATTTCTTCCTTTGAAATTACACGGTATGTTATTATGTTGACTGAACACTTGCTTTTAATTTATTTGTTTTATTAATGCTATTATAATTTGTGAGAAATGCTAAATGTTCTTAAGCGGTAATAAGATTATATAGTAGCTATATTGTGCATATTCTGAAAATACATGTCTTAAGTAGGTCTTACAAATGATGGTGGGACACAACATGATGCTTATTATACATAGTCCTACTGAGTTTTTCAAACTTACTCTCCACTCTCTTTAATGGGACTTTGCCTAGAAATTCAACAGGTGAAACCTTTAGAGTTTAAGACTCACTGTTAAGCAGCTATACCATTGGGACACTGGTCCCAGGACTTCCACTTAAGAATGGCAAGAGTTGAGAATGTAGTGTGACTATGGGTACCTTTGCTATATGCAAGGCCAAATTAAAAGCAAGTGGAGAAAAGCACTTAGCCAACGAGAGAATGATAGTAAGGTGTGGAGGAAGTGAATGTAGAGGGATCTATAAGGATCCTTAGATAAAATTCCTTACACTCTTTGTCATTAGAAGGAACAAAATACTGCTAGTTATTACTGCTAGTAATGGTGATTGGAAAAAAACAAAGTTTTAAAGTTCAGAGCAAAGTTTTCTCCTAGTTAGAGGAAGAGACAGCAGGCAGGGGGAAAGGAGAAGAAAAAGAGAACATCACTTCGGACAGACTTTCTACAGGATTATGTAGTTTTACACATGTAATAATCATTCAAAGTTGCTTTTTTTCTTCCTCAGCTCAAACACAGAATTCTCCATAACATTCAGAGGCAGTATATGTGTCCCAGTAATCAGCAAATATCTACTCAAAGAGGCTTATTATAAGAGGACTTTAAAACAACCATGATGCAGGTTATAAAGCCATTCAAAAATAAGGGTTTCACATTCTTCATTTAAGAAAGTACGGTACCAAAAAGCAAAGAAATGGTAATTGTCTTATTTTAAGCAGAAAATTCATTTGGCGAGTTTATGTTCTACTTTAGGAACCCAGGTTTCTGTTCTTTTCCTGTTTCAGGGGAAAGTGGGTTACATCTTTATACTTTATCTTCACATGGGCACGTAAGTTGGATGCAGTGCCATTTAGATGAGCGTTGGAAGAGAGTCTGTAAATAATCACAAAGTTGTTTAGTCAATTAACAGAAATCTTTGGGGATTATAAAGCTTGATATAGCAACTTCACATTTAGGATAAAATAGAATTAAATAAATAAAGCCCGTATTTTCTTTTCTTCTGGCTAGGCTCATAGAATGTACTGAGCGCCATCTGCTGGTAATTAGTTTTTCAAAACTGTTTTCTTACCAAACTTCTCCAAACCAGTTGAAATCCAGACTAGGTACATAAACATCAATATAGAGAGAGAGAGACTCATGAAGAAAAGCAAAGGCTATCCATGTACTATAAATATCCTTCATTCACATGAAAGCATTTTATTATAATTTGTTATATAATAGTTCTAAAGTTTGCCTTAGGATAGAGATCCAACAACATTTCAAATATGAGTTGAGTTTCCCTTTTTGGAATAGACCATCCGGAAGGTTTTAGATATAGAAGTAATAACTATCAAAGTTTTCCGGTTTTGCTTAAGTCATGACATAAAAATATCCATCTGGTGTGAAAAATTTTTAACAAATAAAACACCACATCACCACTTCTGTGTGTGTATTTGGAAGCAGTTAATGAACACGGAAGTTTAATCTAAGTCATCTTTAATCATTAAACTATAAGTTAAATGATGGTATAGTCTTTTTAGTTAATTTTGTAAGACATTATAAGTCAACATAGTTCAATGTGCTCACTCTTACTCCATATCTTATTAATTTAAATAATCTCCGTGACCAAAGAATCCCAAAGTCTTGATAAAAGTATCAAAGGTGGGATGAGAAAGAAATTCAGCACTTCTAGACAGCAATCTACCTTATGCAATTAATGTCTTTGAAGATTTTTGTGTTATTTAAAATCTGTGTCAAACCTTTGTCCTAATATTTGATGTCTCCGAAATTCAAGGAACATAGTAACATGCAATTTTGCCTGCACCTCAGGTCCTTCATACTCATGTGGAAAATCAGACTCATTGTTCCTCATTAACCTTCTTCTCCAGACCAGGCACAACGAAAACAGGTGCCTGAGTGTCCACTTCCACCATTTGTGTGGAAGGCAATTATTAGTTCTGTTGTATTCAACAGTAGACTGTAAAGAAAAATAATTACCTATGGAAAAGCTCTCATGAACAAAATAACAACATAAACATTAATTTAAATTATGTTATAATAAGAAAACCTGACACGAATTCTTATCCTCAGAATTTGAACCTTAAAAACAGCAGTTGGTCATTGTTCATTGTAGCACATAGTCAGTGGGGTAGTCTCCTTCAGCAGAGTTTCTCAGCTCTTTTGGAGGGATAACAGGTTCTCTGGAAAAAGGAATAACCTGAAAAAAGGAACATCCTCTGGGCAGCAAAAGGATAAGAAAAAAGTGTATTCTGTATATACATATATATATATATATATACTTTTAAAATATCAACATCGGGGCAGTTTGTGTGTTTAATACTGTGGATTTTAAAATAAGTAGTATATTTTGTGAGGAGAAAATTAGAGTAAATATACTTAAAAGTCAATAAACTTTGAGAAAACATGGAATCATATTGCCTCTTCAGAGAGAAGTTTCCAGAAAAACACAGTGCAAAGGAATGTAACCCCTTTCCTAGTTCCTTCCTTATGTGGATGCATGTGGTCAGCACCTAAGGGGCAGGATTTCTTCTAAGAACAAGGAGTTTCTGACTATTGGAACCTACTGTTGTTGAAATCCATCTTCTGGGAGGAGAGTTGGGCAGAGCACGCGCTCTGGGGCACTAGAATATGGAAGCCATCCGTCTGTGGTGGCAGACTGAGGATTGCAAAGGCAGGGCTCTGCCAGCAATTTGGCACTTCTAACCCACGGATATACCCAACCCTGCAGGGGCCTGCCAGCCCTTCAACACCCTTTCATAGGAGTCTACGCTCTTAAACTGACTCCCTGGAGAAGTTTAATGAGCCTCTTGGAATTAAAAAAAAAAAAAAAAAAAAAAAAGCAAAACAAAGAAGTGTAATGGAAATGGACAAGCTGCAAAGAGAATGAAGAGGTTCATTTCCAGCCTGGTGCTTGGGGCCTTTCATCAGGATATGCAATGGATATTGCAGTGGAAGAAGGAAAGAAAGAAATTAAAAACAGCCTGCTACGATGAACTTGGATAATTTATTCCTCTGCAGAGCAGTAGGCACAATGTTTCATTTTTTCCCTCTGCTCTTCTTTTCCCCTCCATCTAATTTCTGAGCATTCCCAGGCTAGGCAAAAATGAAAATTAAGGGTACCCAACGCACGAGTCATAATGGAAGTGCAGAATGCACTCAGATTATTCATAAGCTTGCAACTTGTGTATTTTGGTGGAGATTTCCTCCCTTCTGCTCCTGATTGCTGATGAAGAATGGTGTTTTAATAGGCAGATGGTAAAGACAATTACAGTTAGGGGCTCAGCTGGGAGTTACATCAGTTTATTGCAAATTATTAGCTGATAAATGCTTTTGTTTACAAGCAGAGTCTTAGGCAGCTTTGTAATCAGTTTATCAGCTGCAGGCGGAATTTTGACGGATCGCCTTTGGGGTGTAATGTCACCTCTCGGCTGGTCATTCAAAATTGTGAATGCCAGGCAGCCAGACGCTCAGATGGGCTACCTCACGACACCACTGCAAGTTCCTGCAAAGCCATGACACAGCACACCTTAGACCAGAGCACAAACCCCAGGAATACTGAAAAGATTCCATGAACAGACCTTTTCCTGTTGAAATCCCATGAAAACATCGGATCTATTTGCCTAAACCCAGGGTAGGCTACCTGAGATTCACGACTTCCAACGCATTAGTTCAGAAGGTTTTCCAGGCAGTTCTGAATGCCTTCTTATTCGTGGGGCAAATTTTCTGCACCTACACTTCAGAAGGAATCTAGAACTGATCACTATGACACTGTTTCCTTTTCTGAAAGGGGCTTCATGTGCTTCTTAAAAGGGAAAGGAAATCGTCTCAGTAGGAGACATTTTCTTAGAGGAAAAACGATAAGTTCTGTGGAGAGAATACTTGCCAGGAACCAAAAGATCTAGTGTGGATCTTTTGCAAGTTTGGGCCAGGGAAGTCCCTCTGTGATAGATAGGAGGGGGTTTAGGAAATGCCCTGGTTTAACCACGCTGGCTTTGATTTCCTTGTCTATAAAATGGAGTGATAGTGTTTCCTATCGTCACACAGATAATTCCTGTAGATGAATAAGGGTGTTTCTGTTTCTTTGTTTCTGAGTTCTGCTCAGACCAATGTTACCTGTTCAATTTATGCTAAGTAATAAAGCTTATAATGTTTGAAGTGACAAATAATTCACAGATGACGTTGTTAAGCTCATTACCAATGTTTACCAGTTTTTGTACATTTCCATAAAGACATAATTTATAAACTTGAGGCATTCAAAGATGTATCTTTGAAAGGATCCACTTGATCATAAGCCTATAAACAGTTTGTGTTTACTTATTTTTACATTTCACTCAAACAAAGTAAGTTTTGTGGGCTTAATCAAAATAAAAATATTTAAATAAATAATCATAGATAATAGCTCCTAAAATAATCATCTTCATTTGTACCTAATTTAATTGTACTTAATTTGTGTTTTTATTTCCTGGTATTCAAGGAAAACTTATGGCTCTAATAGGGAACTAACAACTGAAGTCAGAAGCCAGGTTTCATAGCTGGAATTGAGTATTCCATATCCTCTAAAATATGGACATAATACAGGAAGATCTTTGGAAATATGACTCCAGCTGATAAATTTTAAATCATATGTAACATATGTGTAAAAGCAGAATCTTTCTTCTCTTAATCTCAGAAATATGATTAAGTATCTTTATTCATTTATCTCTCCAACTCCTGTTCTTTCTAATTCTATTTCAGCTTCTCAATTAAGATCCTAAAATCATCAGAATAGACTAAACTTTATTTAAACTGACCACAGAGTTAGTAAAGTTTGTAATTTTAATGTTGGGTTGACATACGCTTACTTAAAAACTTTTGGGAGAAAATTAGAGTATGGTTTTTATTCTCACTTCAACATTCACCACACAGTGGTCGGTTCCCAATTTTCCAGTTCTTAAGCAATTAAATGTTCTCTTGACATCAGAAGAAAGTCTGCCGACAGAAAAGTTGAAGAATAAAAGGCTTGATGTCTTAAATTGTAAATTGTGTTTTACCAGAAAGAGCATAAAAAGTTGTTTTTGTTTTCTATAATCAAGTTAATGAAGGATAAATAGTGCATTTGGCAAGTAATTCTGCTGTATGTCCATCCCTCATGATTGGAAAAGGCAAAGAAGAATCAAAAAAAAAAAGAGGTTCTTCCTCTCCTTTGGCCCAAATACCAAAGGCACTCTTCAGATTTGCTGGTCAAGTCTGATTTTCCCCCCTCTCCCAGGAACTGCTAGGATGTTCTATAAAAAGATGTCAGGAGTGCCAGCATGGGAAAGTTAAATGCCCTCAAATGCCCTGCATTGCCTATAAGTACAAATGAAAAATGTTAAAGATTATTTAGAAACAGAAAAGACCTTTTGCAAAATGCTTTTGATTTATTGCTGTGTATTGTGCAGATCTTTATCAATTATTCTCACTCTATTTTATTCAAAAACTATGGTAAACTATGAGTTGGCATGTTGCTGCATACAGAAAAAAAGGCATTAATCAACTCTAAATAAACAAGTGCAAAGATCTATCTAACAACTATGAAGTAGTTAATACATTTTTAAGCAATTTTATTATAGAAAAGAGGTCTAAAAGAGTAGTGCTTAATTATCTGGACTCCTCTGTGCTGGGCTCCCTTTTGATTGTATTAATGAAGCAGCTGGCCCATTGTTTCCCTTTAATTCCTCTATTGTTTTAAGAATATGTCACAGCTCTTTATTCTTTTATCAGGTGCTGTGCAGGAGGATCCACACAATACCTCATATTCCTACTGTATTTGCCAATGCACAAAGAAACCTCCACAGTGGTTTTCAAAGAAGGGGCACACATAATTTATAAGTTCTATTCCTTGCACTACTCCACTGTCAAGAATTTCAACAGTATTGGATTTGAATTCATTATAAAATTTGTATTAAACAATGTGGCTACGTATAGATATATGTACTGTGTTAATGTCTAAACCCTGAGATCTAGGCAGTAATGCGCCATGTTGAAATGGGGCAATTATTTAGCTTTTAGGGAATTATTCTGACCAATCACTTCCCAGTTGTTAAAAAAATCAAATTTCACAAACAGGCATCATGTTGGATATTCAAATTATTTAGTAAAAATAAAAGAAGTTAATGAGCAAACAAGTAAGTATCCCTGATTTTTTCCACTTCCAGAAATAACATAATGTCCTTCGGGGGTGTGTGTGTATTGTGTGTGTGTGTGTGTGTGTGTGTGTGTGTGTTAAACAGCCCATTAATCCCTTGGGAGAATGGCTTTCATTCATCTGAGTCTTCCTAAGAGGTATCATGGTTTACTCAAGAGGCCAATATGTAATTTTTATTAACTAAACTCTGATGATCCGTTGACCATCTGCTTGTATCCTACATATGGAGGAGGTAGACTTTTAGGTAATGCAGAAATATCATTGTACATCTGCAGAAATCAAAATGCTATAGCAATTCAGTATATAATATAACATATTTTTATGCCAGGACTATTTTAAAATGCTGCTTCATTTATATGTAATTAATTCTTCTCCAGATTTCCATGAAAACCACAAACAATCACCTGTGATGAAATAATCTCGAAGATCCGATTCACATAGACTTTCTCTTTTTACACACGTGGCTTTTTGTCTTTGTTTTTTCCCTTGTCGAATGTCTGTATTTGGGAGGCTGTGTTTATTGATTTTTTTCCCCCTAGAGTTCCCGGTCTAATAAAGAGAAGTAAGACAATGACTTAATGCCATGTAGTAAAAGTTACTAACTTCAACTTTTAGAAAAGCCATTAGAATAAATTATTATTGTAAACCATCTATTTCCTTTTGTACTGTTAGGTAAGTGTGTGGGGTTTTGTGGTTTTTTTGGTTTAAAATAAAGTTTCAAACTGGTATCCCTATCTATCTGCTTGAGGCTCCTTATCCTTCTACATAGTGAGGCAGAGTAATACAAAATCTAAATGTGATTTAATTGGTTCAATTTGCTGTATATTTTCATGCTAAGCTTAGGGCCATATCTTGATGAGCCCGGACATAGTTGTGCTGGAGGTTTACGCCTTCAAGTTGCTTGCATTTCCTTATTTTTACAAAGCAAGCGTCTGTCAATCACACAGATAAATTAGAAAGAGACATGTATAGACATAACACATGGAAAAGATTTTTCAGCGCGCTATGTAATTATTAACCTGATTTTTACCATTGTAAGAAGCCGAGAATTGCAGATAGCATGGACGAAGTTAAATGCTTTTATACTGGATACGTTTTGCTTATACAGAACTCTATAGGTATGGTGGAACAATATAATTGAAGCTTTGTCAGCTCTGTAACCTAGCAACAGATAATACTGTTAGTTGCTGAATTACTCCTGGTTGACAAGTAGGGAGTATTTTTGTGTTTATCATGTTTGCTAATGATGGGATCCTTTCCAAAAGGCTTGTCTTAATCTTAATTAGAGTTTATCAGCAGAGGTCTGCATGACATTGTGCAGACACTGATTTCATAAATAATAAAAGTGCAAGTGAAAAATTTGGCAGGATGAGGAGATATTTGAGGCCACTGCTTCTAGTAAGAGGAGCGTGAATTTCCAAAATATAATCGAGTTTGAACTGTGACTTTATTCTTTATTATCAAAACTTGTAGTACACTTCACTGCAGTTTTGACAGCAATTATGAGAAAAATTTATAAGCTTCCTGTTAGGAACCATATCTGTTTGTACAAGAACTTTGATCATAAACATTGCTTAGAACAGCAAGTACATGGTTTTTCAAAAACATCAAGGTCTTGATAGTTATTACTTTCTATGGAACCTTGAATGTATTGTCCTTCATTTGTGAAGGGAGTGGTGTGTGAGAGTGGAGTCTGGGGATAATGACTATGTTTGCAGCATAAGAGGCAGACAAAGAGGAGAATCCTAAAATAACCCTTCCATTTGGTGGAAGCAAGGAAGGTATCAGATAGCTGCTTCAGAGCCTGATGTCATTTGATAAAAAACTTCACACTCATGCAGTAGGATTGTGATTTTTTTGCTCTGGTTTGCACAATATGATCATTCACAGGTTTGGGGATCATTATTATTGATCATTCCTAATAATAAATTACATATCTTCAAGATAACAAAGAATTAAACATTGTAAGATGGAATATAATTCACACATTCACTGAGTTCCTCACTGACTTATTCACTTGAGAGATAATGCTAAGTCATGACATCCTTGCTTTCTCTGCCTTTCTTCACTTTTTCACTCATCATTCCCACATTCTTAAAATGTTAGAGAAAAAAGAGGAAATGCAAAGCTATTTTCAAATTTCATTTTCTGAATTTCAAAATGGACGTCTCTCTACTGAATTGTTTGTACATGTCTTTGAAATATTTCGTTATCAGGAGACTTTTTTGTTCATAGGGTCTCACTGTTTCCACCCTATGCAAACTGCAGACAGTGTACCCTTATGCCAGTGATTCTTAACTCTAGAGGCACATTAAGCCCTCTGTGGAGCTTCCAGAAAATAATGGGGCCCATAGAATGGATTGGTGGTTACCATGGGGGAAGGGGGCAAAAGGGGTGATTAGGCTCACATGTGAGGGGATGGACTATAATTAGTTTTTGGGTGGTGAACATGATGTAATCTACACAGAATTCAAAATATGTTATGATGTACATCCAAAAGCTATATAATGTCGCAACCCAATGTTACTGCAATTAAAAAATAGATAAAATTGGAAAAAATAAAAAAGGAAAGAAAAGAAAAAAATAATGGGGCCCAAACTTCACTCTTAGCGATTTTGGTTTGATTCTTCTGGGCAGGATCTGAAAGTCAGTGTGATGAAGAGTTCCCAGGTGAGTCTACTGGGCAGTCAAGATTGTCAACCAGTGCTCTATGCCTATGTAGGATTTTGATGCCCTTTTAGTGTCCAGCTCAATTTGCAATTTAAGTAGAGAAGCAAACAAATGCTATATTCATATTTAATATTAGAAAATGAGTGTAATATTTCTGAAACGTTTAGAATAGTGCTTGGCACATAGTAAGTGCTTTCTAAGGGTTGGCTATTATAATTATTTCTTAGTCACATTAGAAGATAAACTGGAGTTACTTCCATGTCACAAATACAGACATTATTCTCCAATTGTAGCTATACCTTTAAAAGCTGTATCTCATCACTGTGTAATCTTCTTGATGTTTTATAAAATGAGCCTTCTCGTATCTAATTCAGAGAGATAACTGTGCTCATTACCCAAACTCTGAGTTATCAAGTAAGGTGCAGTGTAGTTACTTAGTGAACATCAGATGGTGCTGTGACTTGGGACACCTGGCTCTTCATACAGAATCTGGAGCCAAACTGCCTTGTTAAAGGCCATCTCCCACATCTCCTTCTCTTCCTCCAATTCCCCTCTAGCTGTGTGACCTTGAAGAATTTACGTACGTTTCCAGCCTCATGATCTCACAGTCAAATGGGAATAAATAAAAGCCACCTCACCGTTGGGAGAAATTAAGATAATGCATAGTGCCTAGCACAGAGTAACCATTTAATAAATGTGTGATTATTTCTATTATTAGCATCTTGGTCACAGAAGTATAAAAAGTTGCTCACAACTTGATGATAATAATCTAGAGAGTTTCTAGCCTAGGGCTGTCATTTTATATGATGTAAGTAAAGCAATTCTCCAAGATCACACAGTAACAATAATCAAGTCAGGGCTTGAACTAAAACTCCTTACCCACCAGTTAAGTGCTCTTTCTAATCCATCTTTCCACTGAGGACAAGTAAATTTTCAGTGATCTTGAGTGCCAACTATGCTTCATTATTAGCATGTAATCCCTTTAAGAAAGATCGTTTGCTGTTGAATGGTTGTGCAAAAAAAGTTGCAAGAGTTTTTTCAGTTAAACATTTATTATATTGTCATATGTGCATCCAATACCTTTGCATAATTCTATTTGTTTTTATTTAAATATACAATTAGTGTAGATTAGTATATTAGTATAGTATGAAAATTAGTATATATGAAAATTTGCTTGGTTTAAATCTGGAGGCATTAAGCATACTACTCATATGAAAGTCACAGAAAACATCTGTTCGGAATCCTTAAATTTCACATCTATGGAGAGTTGATGGGAACACTCCACTGGCACTCAAAACACAGGCACCCACGTCAACAGAGTACAACAGGAGTTACATCATTCACAACTTTCAGATCTACACAAATATCCAAAATCCATTCAAATGAAAATAGGTAATGTGGCCAAATAAACTCTACCTCAGCAGCAACTTTGTTCCACTAGGGACTTAGCTTTCAAGTAGTAGTTTGTTAAAGTAGCTTTGACAGGAAAATCAGGAGAGAAGACCTTACTCATATTGGATTTTTTATGCTTTTGCAAACCATCTCATATGAAAAGCACTTTATAAAAGTTATATTTCCACCCTTAACTATGGCTAAAAAACTTGTGCAAAAATTTTAGGTTCACAATCGATGTTTCTTACTGAAAAAAATGGTGCTCTCTAATTTTTTTCCAATTTTTTTATTGTGGTAAAATATATATAACATAAAATTTACTATCTTAACGATTTTTCAGTGTACAGTTATTAAGTATATTAATGCTGTTGTACAACCATTCCAACCATCCATCTCCAGAACTCTTTCGTCTTGCAAAGCTGAAACTTGATGCCCATTAAGCAGTAGCTCTCCGTTTCCCCCCACCCCCAGCCCCTGGCAGCCACCATCCTACTGTCTGTGTCTCTGTGATTTTGAACACCTTAAGTACCTCGTATAAGTGGAATCTTACAGTATTTATCTTTTTGTGACTGGCTTATTTCACTTAACATAATGTTCTCAAGTTTCACCTATGCTATAGCATTGTCAGAATTTCCTTCCTTTTTAAAGCTGAATAGTATTCCATTGTATGTATGTGCCACATTTTGCTTAGTCATCCTTCTGTCAATGGATGCTTGAGTTGCTTCCATGTTTTAGCTATTTTTAATTATGCTACTGTGAACATGGGTGTGCAAATATCTTTGAGACCCTGCTTTCAATTCTTTTAAATATATATCCAGAAGTGGAACTGCTGGATCATAAGGTAATTCTATTCTTAATTTTTTGAGGAACCGCCATACTGTTTTCCACAGTGGCTGTACCATTTTACAGTCTCACCAGCAGGGCACAAGAGTTCCAAAATCTCCACATCCTTGCCAGTACTTGCTATTTCCTTTCTTTCTTTCTTTCTTTCATAGTAGTACTCTTATTTTAAAGCCAAATGTAATACCCTGTGATTTGTTTCCATTGAAGATGAGGTCAGACACCAAAATAGCTAAATATCAATGTGATTTAGCATTTTCATGCACTCAGCTTGCTTCTTAATGAAGATGAATAATGCTGCCCTCTATTCAGCTGTAATTTAGAGCTGTCCCCTGTATAACCTGACTCTAAAAACAGGGTAGGAACAGTTCTCCTGCCTCCACAGCCCCACGTAGATGGCTAGAAACTATTTCTATTTCTAAGTGGTCAAGATAGAGTATGTGATCCACAAATGGATGCAGCCATTGTCTTTCTTTTCTGAAATGAGTTAGTGCTCTCCGTGAAGCATAGATACATTTTCTCATTGAATTCATAGGTTTGTCTTTTCTTTCTGGTGAGATTTCTTTTCTTGGATTTAGCAGGGCAGTGACAAATGAGAGTACTAGTCCCAACCAGACCAAACCAAAAGGATAATGATTAACAATTACATAGAATTTACTATATGTCAGGTGCTGTTCTTAAGCTTATTAGCTTATTTATATTATATTAACTCATTTAATAGCTTATATTAACATATATTAGCTTATTTAATCCTCATAATAACACCATGAGTTCCATACTATTACCATCATCCCCATTTTCAAGGATGAGGAAACTGATAGGCGGAATGCTTAGGTTACAAGTTCAAAGTCACACAATTAGTAAGTGGCAGAGCCAAGATTTGCACCCCAGCAGTCTGCGTCCATTGTCCATACTTCCTCCAGATAGGATTAAATCTTTCACTAGCAATTATACCTAGAATATTTTATTTCAATCAATAAGTGGAACTATGTTACAATACATAGGCGATCCTTCCCTATAAGTGACTCCTTCAAGTTGGGATTCTCTAAATTCACCATCTAAGAAACTCAACCAAACAGTTTCAAAGAACCAATCCTTGATTTTTGCGGTATCATTCTCTTGGTTTCCCTCTAACTTTTCCAAATATATGTTCTTTGTATCTTTAAATGATTCCATCTCCTCTACCCACATCTTAAATGGTGAGCTACCCCAAGTTTTAATCTTTGGTCCTTCTCTTTTCATGCTGTAATCTTCCTGCGTTACCACATCAATGCAAAGAGCATTCACTGTCATTTAGAATGTGCTGGTGACTTCCAAAATATTTTTTTCTCCAGCCTTATGTCTCCTCCGAGTTCCAACTGCATCCTTGATACATCTACCCAAAAGCTTCTCAGGTAGCTCAGAATTGACATTTTCAAGGCAGAATTCAGTATTTCCAGGCATACACATACAGATGCATACATACAACACACATGCAAGTGCACACTTGGGCTCGGAGTCGGACAGACACAAGTCTCAATCATGATTCTGCCACTGACCACGTGTGTAGCTTTGGGCAAGTTAGTTAAGCTCTCTGCTTCAATTTTCTCAACTCTAAAATGAGGAAAATATCACCTACCTCACAGAATAATTGATAGGATTAAAATAGATGAAGTATCTGGCCCGAAGAAAGTGCTCCTAACTGGTACCTGTTGTCTCACTGTTGCCTGTGTAATACCCTTGTTAATATACCAGCTTTACTGCCTTGTTAATGGCATCACCATCATCTGGTTTCCCAAACAAGACACCTTGCTGTCATTTTCAACAGCTTCCTTTCTCTTATTCATCTTATGAAATTACCACAGTTCTCTCTCAGCCATCTGTCTTGACCTTGGCCCTTTTCTCTCTCACAATTTACACTTCTCACAACTGAACTAGTACAACAGCCTGCAAATGGCCCTAGTGGTAACGTTTTCTATCCCTTCAGTTTCCTCTCCTCACTACCCTCAGACCTGTATTCTGAGGGGGAAAAAGGCTCAGGTCAAGAATTTTTTCATTCATTCATTCATATTAAATTTAATATATATATTTATTATTTTTAATATACATTTACATTTAATATTAAATTTAATATATTTAATATCTATTTTAAAAATACATTAATATATATTAATAGAAAATAAATACTATCTCCCCGTCATGAGCCAGACACAACTGTTTTTATGTTACATTCAAAGCTGTCTCATCCTGCTCTACACTTTTTGTGGGAGGAAGCCCTGCTCTGTAGTGTTTGCCAATTCCCATGGCAAATGCTACAACTCTCACCACAGCTGATTTCAAGTTACCAGTGTGATACCAGCCAGCACACAAAATTCCTGACAATTGAACATTCCACCCTGTGACCCAGACAGGTTAGCTCTGGCACACCCCTGCCCATAATCCACCTCTTTCTCCCTCAGTCTCCAAGCTCCAGGTTTGCTGGCCTCCGAACCATTACCAGGACCAGTCAGGCTCTTCCACAGTCCCACACTCGCATGATGCTCCTTTCTCTGCCAGTAATGACGTACCTGTCAGGTCCCCCCTACACATACTTCTGCTATTTTAGCTCTATTCTTTATGAGTCAATAAAAGTCACCTCGGGTGGCTTGCCCGACTCCCCCAAGAGGTCACTTACCACTCCTCTCACATTTCCTTTAGCATTAGAGGATGACACCACCATGAGGTATTATAATTTATTTGGTCACTTACCACTCCTCTCACATTTCCTTTAGCATTAGAGGATGACACCACCATGAGGTATTATAATTTATTTGTTTATATGTGTGCATTCTAGTTGTACAGCTGTGTGTGAAACCATAAGGCCCAGTTCAATCAATAGCTAATGAAGGATTTGAAAGATTCAATCCTAAGACGACTGACTTCCTCATCAAGTCTACACAGTACATTTTCAGCCTACTTCAGCCTTGTAAAAGGATGTGGTCCATTGAAACCATAAAATGAGATAAAGTAATCAAAACAATAAAATGTGGAACATCACTGAGTATGTATGAAAAGACAGATATGCCTTACAAGTGCTAGGCTGTTTAATAACATAGAAAAATCATTTTTTGCTTACTTTTCTGTACACTTGATATTTGTGAATTTTATTTATTTATTGGATCTTTTTGGCTGAAAGTTTGAGCACAAGTATTCTGAGTCATTCTGCTGCTTAGCTCACTGCTGTGATAAAGATTAGCTGTGAGTGGTACCTTTTCCAAAATCTCGATTTGTCCTGGGTACCTGAGTTCAAAACTTTCCTTTTGTGAAAAATAGCCATAGTGGTTTTACCAATAATGTAAATTTATGAAAAATGGTAAATTATTACCAATAATATAAGTTATTCAGTTCAACATTAAAATCCAATGAGTCTGAAAGACCAGGCTATCAAGTTAACCCTGAATTGCAGTGCCCACTCTGCCCTCCCCACCTCTCTATTATACAGACTCACTTAATAAACTGTATCCCAGAGGAAAGATAAGGTGCAAATGATTACCTTGTCTACAGCTGTAAGTAGCTTGGATCCGTATGCACATCAGAGAAGGCACAGCTGAATGCAGAATCCTTCCAGCAGGAAGAAATGACTCCAGCAGAAATACCATCACTTAGTACTTTTCAGTGCTCATCTGATTCCACAATAATGCTGTTTAGCTTGTATATTTATAAATAAATAAATCAATGCCAGAGTGAATCTGTTTTCAATTTTGGTAAACTTGTATGCTTTCAGATACATTAGAACCAAAGAGGGAAAAAATAGGTGGTGTTTTCTAGTCTTTTAGTTTGTTTGTGTTTTACTTTGAAACTTTCACACACATTTGAGGTATGTAATCGTAGCTCTTTTTTTTTTTCACAAACATGTACTGTCACAGATGGTGTTTTGTTTGCTTACCTTTAAAATTTAATCAGCTGGTTTAATTAATTGTCCAAGATTTCTCTGAAACAGTGTCCTGATTTTTCTGTGTGACTCTGCCATATCATATGCTGTGGTTATCTTCTCCACCAGATTTTTACCACAAGTTGTTTAAAAACTGTGATCTCTTTGAGAGTGGAAAAAATGAGGTGCAGTTGAAAAGACAGTTATCCTGAAAGATAAACAGGGCAGTATTACTTATCAGAATGGGTACAAATTTTGCTTGCTTAATGAGTACAATATATAGCCTTGCAATATATACACAATGAAAAAAAAGCTTTATAACATATCAAGTATGCCACATTATTTCAGGCATAACTGTATAGGATACATATCTAGGCCTGAGAGTGTAGATAACAAAATATAAGTGCTTTGCCTGTCTAAACATGTTAAATAAATGAGCATTCGCTATCGCATTCCAATACATTAGAAGATGTACTTACATAGTTAATTTTCTTTTTAATGCACCACATGTGATCATTTGAAGCGCCGAGCCAGAGTATATCTTAGTGTTTGAAGAAAGGGTTCTTTTCATTTAAACAAATCTTTATTTAAATAATCCTTTTTGAAAAGGATCTGTGGCATATCTTCTTTTCAGGAAGTTCAATCAGGGTAAACGGAGATAAAGAAGCCGCATTATAAGGAATATTATATAAGTAAAGATCACTCAGCCAAAAAAATGGCAGCAGACATAAGGAGAGTAAAACTAACTGGAATTTCATTTTAACTTTCTAAATTTTAGGAGTTTTTGTTAACTTGTTTTGTAGTTTCAGGCATCTGATGTTGATAGAATAAGAGTATTTTTGGGGAAGAGACAGTCTGATGGTAGGAGGGAGGGAGGAAGAAAGAAGGAATTTCTTACTTTCATAAGGTACAGAAAAAGTAACTCAGAGGCTCACCTGAAATAAACGTCTATGGATGGATCCCCACCACATGTGTTCTTAGGCACTATGCCATGTGATAGCACAGTTACTGATTAAGGCAAGCCCTGGAAGGCAAACAGTCGACAAAACGCTCTACAGATTATGTCTATACTTGGTTCTTAGTCTTCTCCTACTATTGGTCACAGAACAGTTCATTTAATGCAAGGAATACAATTTTCCACATAGCAAGGAAGAGGAGTATCGCTGTTGTCTTGATCAAACACTCCACCGCAGTAGAAACTAATGTGAAGAACATGAAGAGGTGCTCTTGACATCAATCCAGTGGACAGTGGGCTCGAGCATTCTATGTCAATTCTTTCTTTCTCTTTCTTTTTTCTTCTTAATAGGCGGTCAGCTTTGGTGCACAACTACGAAGGCCATCTCTGAGGGTGAAGAGCTAATTGCCTTTGTGGTGGATTTTGACTCAAGGCTACAAGCTGCCAGTCAGATGACTCTTACAGAAGGGATGTACCCTGCGCGGCTGCTGGACTCAATTCAGCTGCTTCCTCAGCAAGCTGCCATGGCTTCTATTTTGCCTACAGCTATTGTCAATAGTAAGTGCTGAGGGCAATAGCCCAGTGCCATAGCTTTGTAGTGGTGATGGGTATTTATGGGAGAGAAAAAATGGCTACTGACAGGCAACCAGGGACCGACTTTTTACTCCAGTGTTGTGATTTCCTTTTATCTTCTCTCTAACTTTAAGGGGGTGTGTGTGTGTGATTGCTTCTCATAGGAGTATAAAAAACCACTTAAATTCATTCATGTCAGGTTGAATTCCTGAAAGTTACACATAAAAACTTGACATTCTAAACTAGTTGAACATTCAAGGCTACTTAGCTCTAAGAAACTCAACAACTTTCATTGATGCCCTTATGGTAGAATAATTTTGGTATTGTTTAAAGGCTATAGAATTAAATACTTAAAAAAAAGAATTCACAATCAAATTTTGATTAGACATACTAATAAAGAGGAAGTGTAGCCTGCAGAAATCAAGACACCAGCTGATACAAGAAAGAAAAAAAAGAAAAATACATATAAACTTAGAATACTTTATAAGGAGAATTTTTTTTAAATTGTTTTGTTGTTGTTTTTTGCAGGAAAGGATTGGCCCTGAGCTAACATCTGTTGCCAATCTTATTTTTTTTTCTTCTCCCCAAAGCTCCCCAGCACATAGTTGTATATTCTAGTCATGGGTCCTTCTAGCTGTACTACTTGGGATGCTACCTCAGCATGACTTGATGAGTGATGCTAGGTCCACGCCCAGGATCCAAACTGGTTGAACCCTGTGCCGCCGAAGCAGAGCTTATTAAGTAGAACTTAACCGCTTGGCCACGGGGCCAGCCCCATAATTTTGCAATTTTTATTTTGAAATTCTATACTGTACTTGCCGTCCTTACTTCTCATTCAGTAGAATTTGGTCCTTAGCTTTCTCCTTATCTCCTTCAACACAATCTTCTTGAGCCATCTCCTTCACTATCATGGGTTCTACTACCGAATATATATTAACAATTCACAAATCACAAGTCCAGCTATTTCTGCAGTTTTAGACCTCAGTTGCTGCTTTTCCCGTGTCCCTCTGTATTTATTATAGAAATGTGAAATCCTATATATCTAATGTGACCTTATGTCCAAGTTTGCCTGGATTAATCCCAATTTACAGTGTTATCTGGTATCCCTCTCATTGGTGCCCCCTTTAACTACAAAAGTGCCACATTGTACAATACAGTGACAGATTTGGTCACTCTATATGTGCTGTAGCCTGAATTCATCGCCTCTCTGTCTCTTTTCCTTGTAGAGATGAAGGAAGCCATCACTTACACAGAAACATTAACAAGAAGCCTTGGTAGCAAGGAGAAACTTTACCATCTGCTCTAGCATCTGGTTGCAAAGTAGTGATCATCACTTCCCATCAGTTCTTCTTCCTCAACATGGCTTTTCTTCCTCTCTGTCCCCCTTGCCATGGAGGCATTATGGAAGAGTGTTTGTACAAAGTTCTAATCCCAGTTCACCCACTTATATGATCATGAGCAAGTTACTCAGCCTCACATTCCATGCCTGTAAATGGATGAGGGGGAAAAACACACCCATGGAGGAATTTTCCATGAGTGAATACATATCATAGCATGACTCAATAAATGCTACATGAGTCTTAACTACAATTCAAAGTCTATCATCTATCTAGGTTACTGCAATTACCTCCTACAAGTTATAAGTCCTCTTTCTAAATTCACTACCTTCAAAACTCAGCTCTACTGTCAGGATTCTATCACATCTGATTCTCTCAGTCTGTTGTTTAAAATCATTCAGTGATTCTCCATAATCATTGAGATAAAAATCTAAACTTCTTAAGAGAGCCTGCTGGGTGTTTGAGACTCTGTTTCTGCCTTCTACAACCTCATCTCTCCCAAGCCCCATCATGTTCCTTGACCGAGTGGTACAGTACAGCCTCCCAGCATTCACCAGTCCCCGTCTCAGGCTCCCATGGCTTTCCTTGGGCTGTTGCCTTGGCCAGGGAGACCCAACCCTCTTCACCTGATGAGCTTAATTTCATCCTTAACAGCTCAGCTAAGGCATATCATCATCTTCCCTCTAAGTCTTTCTCTGGTCTTGTCCTCCCTCGAGGTATCTCACTAGCCTAGTCTCTCTTTTCCATGCTTCCACAGATTCCTGCATCCGAACAGTCCTTGCATTCTAACATAATTATCTGACCGCTTGTTCATCAACCCCGGGAGACCTTAAACTCCTTAATGACAGCAGTTTGGCCTTTCATTTTGTTTTACACCGAACCCAGCATAGAGTCTGGCACATAGTAGGCATTCTGTAATTAATTTATTAAATGAACAAATGATGTCAGAAGTTGGCATCAAAGCTAACTTTAATTCAGCCATTAGATCCTTTTAATCAAACAGATAAGCCAATTTACATTGCTGTTTATAAATGCATATTTTTCTAAACCATAAATACAGTGTAAAAAATTTAAAATTAATCTTTTGTTCTTTTAATGTTGGCATTTCCTACAGTACCACTTTCTAAAGAGTTTGTGGGAAGGTAAATTGCATTGAGTGTAACCATTTTTTAAAAGCTTAGTCCTGTACTGTGGAACCACATCCAAGACTCCACTCATCACTGTCTGATTGCCTAGTTCAGAAGCTGAGAGCAGTCTCTGAGAAAAATTGAACTAAATGCTGCTTTACCTATGGTTGGCTCCAAATGGGCAGCAGCTAATGTGTCCCTGTGATTTTGCCTGCAGAAGATATATTCCCTTGCAAGTCCTGCGGCATCTGGTATCGGAGTGAGCGGAATCTGCAAGCTCATCTGATGTACTATTGCAGTGGAAGGCAAAGAGAAGCTGCTCCAGTGGCAGAAGAAAATGAAGACAGTTCTCCTCAGATTTCCAGCTTATGCCCCTTCCCACAATGCACCAAGAGCTTTTCAAATGCCCGAGCTCTAGAAATGCACCTGAGTTCGCACAGTGGTAAGTGCCTCCCGTGTTGCTTCTTTTGCTCCAGGAGACTCTCTATATATTCATTCATAGATACATACATATATACGTCTATATCTGTCTAACTATATCTATCTATAAAATCAAAATCTAGCTTACTGGACCCAGCTGGTTGTTAGCTTATGTCACTTATAATCAGTATATTCTACTCAAAGGACTTGCATCTGAATTCTTTTTAACTAAAATGCTCAGATTGCAGGCCACATCATTCTATTTTTTTCAAATGAAGTAAAACAACATAATTTTACAAAGAAAGTCAGAATGCCCTTTGTATATTGTCATTAATATTCATTGATTTAAGCATCAAGTGATCTTTGGAAACTGACCATGTTCTTCTCCACTTGGCAGAGAATAAGTAGTATGTACATGAGAATAAGTATTTGCTGAATTGAAACAGAGCTCTTATTTTGATAGATCCAATTAAAATCACACTTGAGAGAAATTAGCTTTCAAATCTGGATCCATAAAATGCTCTTGATTTCCAGAGTGTGCGTCATAACAGCTTAGTTGATTTTTCCGACATAAAATCGCTTTTAGTACTATGTTTTAAAATTCCTTAAGAAAAATTAGACTGAAAAGCCATTTTTTTAAAGCCCACTCCTAACAGCAAGGTGGCAGCTATTCCCAATTATTTTAGAATTGTATGCCCGATTGTTGTTAGTATCATTACATAGTATTCTAAGGCCCATATTTTTTTAAAAAGTTGAAGTTAACCAAATGTACAGAATTATATTAACTTTAGTTATTTCTAGGAACACTCTTGGATGGGCAAACCAGGGTTTGGAGTCAGAGTTCTTCAGCATGTATAAGACTAAACTTGCAGGAAACCTCTTGGTGACTTCTTTGCTGTTTTTGCTTGGACTGAATAATTGAAAAGTGAAATAGGTGCTGAGTTTTAAAAAACTAGCTCCGACCTCCAACACTCCAGTGCAGGGCAAGCTTTTGTCTTTGAACCTATAAAAATAGGCAATTTCCTTTCTACTCATTCTTTCCCCTGTCCCTACAAATGAGCTGTCTCTATGTAGGTGATAAAGCAGAGGAAGCAGAAGTAGGTTGGTTGTCTCAGATGGTGAGTAAAGTCATGCACAAAACAAAAATAGAGATAGAGGGATCTTTCCAGCTAAAGAGAAAAATGAGTATTGGATTAGTTAAGGAGAAAAGGAGACGGGAAGGAGAAGTTCCCTTTTATCACTGAAAGATTGGGTTTGCTCTGACATATTTTCAGCTTATAAATATAAAAGGCAATTCTTGTTTTAGTCTCAAGTGCGGAGGATGAGCCAAGCCTTATGTTTAACCATATGCCACAAATGGACACTAGAGTTGACCTTAGTGAATAAAAATGTCCAGATCCCAATTCCAATTCCTGGTAGGGAGGAGTCGTAGTTCCCGTCTGTGCCCCCCAAGCCACACCCTCCTGCCCCCCCCCCCCCACGCCCACCACCAGGTAAGTCTCTGGACACAAACTGGGTGTCCTACAATTCAACTCAATTCTAACACTATCTACCCCAAGATAGGGTCAGATTCCACAGGTTAAGGAGTTGGTCCTACATGATTGCCCCCTACATCCACTTCAGATGCCAGTTGAAAGCCCAAGTTATTACCAGTACTTCTGACCAACCAGCTGTAAATCAGAGGTTGCCAAGACTCCCTCCTTGGTTTGGATTAATTTGCTGGGATAGCTCACAGAACTCAGAGAAACGTTTTACTTGCTAGATTACTGGTTTACTATAAAATGATATAACTCAAGAACAGCTGCATGGAAGAGATGCACAGGGCAAGGTATGGGAAAGGCCTAGGAGATTCCATGCTCTCTTCCAGCACCACTCTCCCCAAGTTTCCACGTGTTCACCAACCTGGAAACTCTCCCAACCCTATCCTTTTGGGTTTTTACAGAGGCTTCATTACACAAGCATGATTGATTAAATCATTGGCCATTCACAATTGAATTCAATCTCCAGGTCCTGTCCCCTCCCTGGAGGATTTGTGTGGACAGGGAGGTGGGTGGTGGGGATGGATTGAAAGTTCCAACCTTCTAATCATATGATTGATTCTCCTAACAACCAGCGCCCTATCCTTTGGTTACCTAAGGGCTTTCCAAAAGCCACCACATTAACATAACAGAAGACACATTTATTGCTCTTATCAGAAGAAATTCCCAGGATTTTAGGAGCTGTGAGCCAAGAACTCTACAGACCAAATACAAATGAGAAATATATTTTGGACATTTGAGTATATATATCTTATAAATCACAATATCACAGTGAGGTTTACCCAGCAGTCATTGGTGGTATTCAAAATATTTAGAAACAGGCAGTGATCAACCAGCATGGATGCTGGTCCTAAATTACTATATTAGTGTACTAGAGTCTACCAGCTGAATATCAGCCCTGAGTAGAGATAAACCACGTTCAGCAAAACCAACAAATAAAATTCTACATTTGTACCAAAGACAAAGTAGGAGGTTATTAATTACTTTACAAAATGGTTCCTATTTGGGGTCTTTAGAATAAAGACCAAATCTAGTGCACTGAGAGTTATTTGATTTGCA
This sequence comes from Equus przewalskii, assembly GCF_037783145.1. Taxonomy (NCBI): domain Eukaryota; kingdom Metazoa; phylum Chordata; class Mammalia; order Perissodactyla; family Equidae; genus Equus; species Equus przewalskii. The sequence goes on from NC_091838.1 coordinate 52,152,121, forward strand.
CACAAGTTATCAATCTCAACTCTAATGAATGCCTACATCTTTCTAATGTAGAGCATAGTGTTGTGGTAAGAAGGTTATTAGATTAGAAATTATAAAATCTGAGATTTAGGCATAGCTCCATCACTGAACACCTTTATTATGAGAATCAATTCCCTTAACCTCCTTGAGTTTGTTTTCTGACCTGTAAAGTGGAGATACTGGTGCCTATCCAACTGTGATGTGACAATATCCATGAAGGTGCTTTAGAAACTATTAAGTGCTTTTACTGTTATCACACATGGCAAAAGACGTCAGAAGAAAAAAGTTAAATATCACAAATGAGATTCTGAAAGATTTCAATTTATTCCTGTTGTGTTGAAGATATTAGATCATTAGCAAAGGTTCATTTCATTAAAAACCCAACAGTATTCTTATTTTGTATATCTCTCCAGGAGTGAAAATGGAAGAATTCCTCCCCCCTGGTGCTAGTCTAAAATGCACCGTCTGTAGCTACACTGCTGATTCTGTGATCAACTTTCACCAACACCTGTTCTCCCATCTCACTCAAGCTGCCTTCAGATGCAATCACTGCCACTTTGGCTTCCAGACTCAGAGGGAGTTATTGCAGCACCAGGAGCTCCATGTCCCTGGCAGCAAACTTCCCAGAGAAAGTGACATGGAACACTCTCCAAGTGGAACCGAAGACAGCTTACAGCCAGCCACAGACTTGTTGACCAGAAGTGAACTCCCCCAGAGCCAAAAGGCCATGCAGACTAAAGATGCGAGCTCTGACACAGAGCTGGACAAGTGTGAGAAAAAGACTCAGCTCTTTCTCGCTAACCAGAGACCAGAGATACAGCCTACAACAAACAAACAAAGCTTTTCTTACACAAAAATCAAGTCTGAGCCCTCTAGTCCGAGACTCGCCTCATCTCCAGTGCAGCCTAATATTGGGCCTTCTTTCCCCGTGGGCCCTTTCCTGTCTCAATTTGCTTTTCCCCAAGACATCACAATGGTCCCTCAAGCTTCAGAGATCTTAGCCAAGATGTCTGAACTGGTACATCGGCGACTGAGGCACGGAAGTAGTAGCTATCCTCCTGTAATTTACAGCCCCTTGATGCCCAAGGGGGCTACTTGTTTTGAGTGTAACATAACATTCAATAATTTGGATAATTATCTAGTGCACAAAAAACATTATTGCAGCAGCCGATGGCAGCAGATGGCCAAGTCCCCAGAGTTCCCTGGTGTTTCAGAAAAGATGCCTGAGGCCGTGAGTCCGAACACTGGCCAAACCTCCATAAACCTTCTCAACCCAGCTACTCACTCTGCTGATCCTGAGAATCCACTTCTTCAAACATCCTGCATCAATTCTTCCACTGTTTTAGATTTAATTGGGCCAAATGGGAAGGGCCATGACAAGGATTTTTCCACTCAAGCTAAGAAGCTCTCCACCTCCAATAGCAATGATGATAAAATTAATGGAAAACCTATTGATGTGAAAAATCCCAGCGTCCCCTTAGTGGACGGGGAAGGTGACCCAAATAAGACTACCTGTGAAGCTTGCAACATTACCTTCAGCCGACATGAAACTTACATGGTCCACAAACAGTATTACTGTGCTACACGCCACGACCCTCCACTAAAGAGGTCTGCTTCCAATAAAGTGCCTGCCATGCAGAGAACCATGCGCACACGCAAGCGAAGGAAGATGTATGAGATGTGCCTACCTGAACAAGAACAAAGGCCTCCGCTGGTCCAACAGCGATTTCTTGATGTAGCCAACCTCAGCAATCCTTGTACCTCCACTCAAGAACCCACAGAAGGGCTTGGAGAGTGCTACCACCCAAGATGTGATATCTTTCCAGGAATTGTCTCAAAGCATTTGGAAACTTCTCTGACGATCAACAAATGTGTTCCAGCTTCCAAATGTGACACTACTCATTCCAATGTTTCCTGCTTAGAGATGGACGTGCCCATAGATCTCAGCAAAAAGTGTTTATCCCAGTCTGAGCGGACAACCGCGTCTCCCAAAAGGCTGCTGGACTATCACGAGTGCACTGTGTGCAAGATCAGTTTCAACAAGGTAGAAAACTACCTGGCCCACAAGCAGAATTTCTGTCCCGTCACTGCACATCAGCGTAATGACCTGGGTCAACTCGACAGCAAAGTGTTTCCCAATCCAGAAAGCGAACGAAACAGCCCTGATGTCAGCTATGAAAGAAGCATAATAAAATGTGAGAAAAATGGGAATCTGAAGCAGCCTTCTCCCAATGGAAACTTATTTTCATCCCACTTAGCAACTCTGCAAGGCCTGAAAGTCTTTAGCGAAGCCGCTCAGCTCATTGCTACAAAAGAAGAAAACAAACATTTGTTTCTTCCACAATGCCTTTACCCTGGAGCAATAAAGAAGACAAAAGGAGCAGACCAACTTTCTCCGTATTATGGAATAAAAGCAAGTGATTATATTTCTGGTTCTCTTGTCATCCATAACGCTGACATAGAGCAAAGCACAAACGCGGAAAATGAATCTCCCAAAGGCCAGGCTTCTTCAAATGGGTGTGCTGTGCCGAAGAAAGATTCCCTGCCGTTGTTGCCCAAAAATAGAGGCATGGTAATAGTTAATGGTGGACTGAAGCAAGATGAGAGACCCGCCACCAACACCCAGCAAGAGAACGTGTCCCAGAATCCTCAGCATGAAGATGGCCACAAATCTCCCTCGTGGATCTCGGAGAATCCGTTAGCTGCAAATGAGAACGTCTCACCAGGAATTCCCTCCACAGAGGAACAGTTGTCTAGTATAGCAAAAGGCGTGAATGGCTCCACCCAGGCTCCAACCAGTGGGAAATATTGCCGTCTGTGTGACATCCAGTTCAACAACCTCTCAAACTTTATAACTCACAAGAAGTTTTATTGCTCATCACATGCAGCAGAACATGTCAAATGAAATAACTAAATACATAAACATCAGTCGCCTTTGGTACCAGTGTTTAGTATGTTGTTCTACCCAGTCCAGAAAAAAAAACAAAAGCTGTTTGAATTACATCTGGGCAATCAGGAGATAATTCATTATGGCTGAGTTGAAGACTTAAGGTGTAATTTCATTACAGTCCATTAGTCAAGTGTATTATTGGTGCCATTTTCAAAAAAGAAATTAATTTATTTTACCAGCAGTATTCATAGCTGTGGTTATGTTATTTTTTATTTAAAAACTTTATATTAAAGTCATTTGTAATGTTATTGTATAGTTATTGTGTAGCACATATGGTTTGCACTGTATAGTAGCTTTTAAAGAAAATAGTCACAAACAATACAGAAAAGCATTTTAGAAATAGCTTCAAAAGCACTCGTGTATCTTGATTTCTTCTTATATGCTGTTGCAGATATATGTATATGCTAAAATATAACTTGCAAAGATGTTCTAAATACATGTGCTATAAGTTCGCCTTAAGATTTCAATTCTTGGATAATCAGGCTCCGTTTGCACTTTATATTTTAGCAGATACAGTCTCTTAGTCACTAGGCTTTGCATTCGTATGTAGCCGTATGTTTCTGTCCATTTTCTTAATCTTAAACATGTACGTTAAATGAAGATGGCAATTTTTTTCTTGTATAGTACTTGTATTTTCTTTCGCTGATGCAGCTCTGTCTCAATTTTTAAACCTTTGCTGTTAAATGCAATACTTTATAAAGAATGAACAAAATTACTGGAAGCAGTATTGTAAGTAATGAGGTAGTATTAATCAGTTTTATCTTTTGAAAGGCACAGTCTAAATCGAAACCCTAAACTCAATGCTGCAAGTATGAATTTAATTCATATATAAGATCTATTTAAATCTAAGAGTAGCAATACTGCACCTGGTGATCACAAAGATAATGTTCTACTTCTGATAGAAATAATTTCTCAACAAATGTTGTTACTATGCATGTATATGGATGGAATAAAATTCCAGATTGTTGGAGAAGTTTGGCACACTTTTTTTCTTTAAAATACAAGGGAAACCCTATATGCCTATTCTTTGTAACGAGAATATGGTCAAAATGGAACTGAATAGCTGTAGGAACATGATGACAAACCAATAAAGGGATAGTTTGTCCTTTATATGCACCTAATTAATATCTCATTATATTAAAATGAACTGGAGACTCCAGGCTAGGGTACTAGAAAAGTTTTTCATTATAACTATATATAATAGGACTGTCTCTCTGGTCTCCACTTCCGCCCCGACCACCACCACTGTGGCACAGAAACAGAACAATTTCATAAGCGTCTAAAAGGCTAACAAAGCCTGTGCACAAGAGTAAGCACAAATGTTGATCAAATGCACCCAACTTTTGGACAGAGTTTACCAGAGAGAGAGGATTGCATTTTGAGGCACCGTGAAGTGATATGGTGAAGTGACTCTGATGAGTAAAGATGCACAAGTCACATGCTTGCAATTTGTAAAAGACACTAGATTTCACATGTCTCATTTGTACACTCCAAGGGTCTGCATATTGAGGGGTAGCAGAGACCAGACAGTATGAGTCAGATCATGGATGACCATTGCCCATCAAGACAGACTGTAGTCTACTGCAGTTTTGGAAATATCCTGATCTGGAAAGGCAATTACCCCAGTGTGGGTAAGACGCACTATTTGCAGATAGGCTGTGATGCACTATTATTCGTCCATATTGGATTTGGTAACATAATGAACATAAGGTGCTGGCCCCAAAGAAAACATATAAATACTGTGACAAAACATAAAAAATACTGGGTTGCTGTCAAGAACATTTCTCCAGTTCCTTGTTGACAATAACTATTTTTAAATGTAAAATCTTGACCTTAACTAATGTCTTCCATTTCAGTCAGTGACTAAACCATGAGGTGAACTGATATGCTTAATAGAGTTTTGCAGGAATCTGTTAAGTATCAGATCCTTGGGGATCCACAGGGAGGTTCATGAAGACCTGCGCAGTTCTCCAGTGGGGACTGGCAGGACTGGGTATTCTTAATAAGACTTCCTTCCCCAATTTCTTCTTCTTCCTCTTCTTTCTTTAAAACAAAAAGAAGATCAGCCAATCAATATGTATCTATCGATCACTTGGCCTTGTAATTACAATGAAGGCAAATGAGGTATAATATATGATTGCTTCCTTAAAGGAACTTCTAATCTGGTTCAGTTTAGTGCTTCTCAACACAGTTCCTGCATTAGAATCACCTAGGAAACATTAAAAAAATGTCAGTGTATGTGTATTTTTGGTACATTGGTCCTTGCAAAGATCAATTAAAGAAAAATTCCTGTCTGTGGGTTCTGGGAATCTGTATGCTTTAAAATCTGTCCAGATGGTTCTAACACATGACAGTGTTGGGAAACACTAAGTAGTAAACTAGGACAAAGTATGAAGGATGAGTGAGACTGAGGAGAAAGACAAAGAAAAATAAAAAAGGAAACCAAAATGGGATGAAAGAGCTGGGAAAGACTGTATGCATCAGGTAGGGTCTAGAAAGGTGGTAGAATGGTGAGGAAAGCTATCTGTCTTTTTGGGAACCCTGAAGTATTTGTGTACTGTATCCAAAAGAATATTTCAACTGTTGTTTGTATAGTTGAAAGTAGGTTCTAATAGCCATTCATAGAAGGAAACAGCGTAGGCTGAAGTAGTGACATTCGGACCACTGGACCAACTAACTCTGGAGAGTATAGAGGAAGAAGTGGTATTTCCACATGTGGAAATCAATGTAAATTATAGCATGAAAGTACCATGTGAGGGTGAAGAGTGAGTAAAACAATTTTTGAAAAAAGAAGGCTCAGATTGGAAAGTGAAAAAAGATGAGCATAAATAGGGATCTGGTATCACAAGGCTTTGAATGCCAGGCTAAGGTTTACGGGCTTGCCTTATTCCTTGCTTCTGAAATAGAGTCATGAAATGAAAACACTGTCTAGGAACAGTGATAGATTGAGTGTGAGGCCTAGAGGCTAGAGAGAGGGAGACTAGTGAGAAGGCCACAGTGATGGTCCATATGCAGGTTAGTGAGAGCCTCCAGCAAGTGAGTGGAGAAGGACAAGTCTGGGTATGGGGTTACAGAATGACTGATACTGGAGACCAAATGGAAAAGGAAAGCAAAGATCTTCAACCCTCACTGATAAAAACACCCCATATTCAATAAGAAAACATTTAGATCAGAATATTAGCACCAGTTGAATGGTGTGGAGGAAGGGTGGTAAAAAGAGTAATGGGTTATATTGGTTCTTCAGATTGTTCTGTGATATTTAAATCCTCTACAGAAAACCTACTAAATTAGAATATCTTACAGTGGGGCCTGGATTGCCGAGTTTTTTTGGTAAAGCGCCCTAGAGTATTCTCTGTTGTCCTCCTTTGACAACAATTGAGACTCATTGAATTAAACATGGACGGAATAGGAAGTTGTATTCTGTGGTTAACAGCAAAATGAATTCAGATGGCAGCAGAATTTAATACACATTGGTCTTCGAAGTGTTGCTATCTAATATGTAACATATTCAAGTGTTTAAAACCACTATGTTTTTAATATAACTCAACATGTGTATTTTAATATTGAAATTAAAACTAAAAATTGTTGTCATAGAATCTGCAAACAAAACTTGAAAATCTTTTAATCGGGTGAAACTCTCTTGTTTTAAGGCAAAACTAAGAGTCAGAGATTTTAAGTGCCCAAAGTCACAAAACTGACGGGTGGGAGCAGAGACCTGAGTCTTGTTCTCAGGTTACCTCCCCTCACCATGTTCCTGTCTCAGCTAATCCAGAAGGAAAATACTAAGGCAAGCAGCTAAAATTCCAGCTACTTTTTCTCTCTCTGATATTTAAGTGTAGCTCAAACACTCTCTAGAGATAGGGAGAAGGGAGCATATGAGTTTCTCATGACTGTCATAACAAATTCCCACAAACTTGGTCACTTGAAACAACAGAAATGTATTCTTTCATAGATCTGAAGGGTGGAAGTCTGATATCAAGATGTGAGCAGTATGGTACTCCCTCCAGAGGCTCTGGAAAATACCTTCTTTGCCTCTTTCAGCTTCTGCTGGCTGTCAGCATTCCTTGTCTTGTGGCTATATCACTCTAAGCTCTGCCTGCCTGGTCACCCTTGCCTCCTCCTCTTCTCTGTATGTAATCTCCCTCTGCCTTTCTCTTATAAGGACACTTGTGATGGCATTTAAGGCTCACTAGGATGATCTCCCATGTCAAGAACCTTAATGACATCTGCAAAGATCCTCTTTATAAGGTAAGATTTTCAGGTTCCAAGGATCAGGATCTGATATCTTTGGGGGCTGTTATTTAGTCTCCAATAGAAAGGTAATGAAATACTCTGGCCAATATGGAAGTGGAGAAGAAGGGATGAAGGAAAAGAGGAACTTCCCTTTTCCTTTATTCCCAGACACATTCTACAAATGTGTAGCAATGCAGCAGAAATTCTTATTTGCAAGCTGGTGAATCTCTTGGAACTTGATTGATGCATGAATGTTATTAACAAACATCAATGACATTCATAAAGAATATAGCATCTAAACTAACAGGTCTCAATTGATCATTTAAGATCCAATCATGAGGCAGAATTAAGTCGGATGACAACCCTGCACCAGGCAGTATATCCATTTGGAACTTAGCGAAACTTATTAATTCAGAGAATCATGAAAAAGCAGACACAGGCTGGGCAAAAGTTTACTTTGGCACTATCTAGAAAAAAGAGTTTGCTCAGTATATTAACAGAATAAACAAAATTGAAAGAAAATAAACTGTTTTCAAGAACCTTAGCAGCCTTACTTTGCATATAAATAATATATTAATTTCAAATGATTTTTATCTTCATATTGAAGAATGTCAGAGCTTTTTGCTTGGCAACACTTCTTTGATCATTAATTCTATCCCCTACATATAACATAGCCTGGTTGCAGATGATGTAAATATATCAAATTCACTAAATCCAGAACTTTCTTTTTTTTCCATTTGAGATTCAATGACCCTCAAGAAAAACAATTAATCAAGTAAAATGCAATGTTGTTATATTTATGAAAAAATATGCAATAACCAAAGTCTTTTAAAATTAATAGTAGGAATATAAAACTTTATAAAAATATAAAAAATAAAAAAATATACTCAATATCATGGCTAGTTTAAAAAAAGAAAATGATAACAGAAAGAGGAGGAGATTCAGATGAACAAAGGATGAAGGAGATCAACATAGAAATCATAAGAAAAAAATCTTGAGAGGAAAGCAGAAAATTCAAGACAAAGGAATTAACAGGAAGCTGTTCACACCAAGGCACTCACAGACACACCTCGGGTGGACATACGGATGCCTTCCTCCTGCTGCAATAAATGAACTGTCCCTGGTCTTAGTCAAAGCCAGTCCTTCCACTTAAGCTTCCCATTCCCTCTAGCCAATTTGATGATTTTGCTCCTTCAATTATTCCCTCTCTTTCCTGGCAGAAGAGAAACAGATGAGTCTTTTTGAATTTTTGTAAGGACTTGAACAAGAAGAATTAATATGTGCTCTGAATTGAAGTCTGAAGCAGAAATGAAAGGGTCCTTCTCACATGTCATGGATTGGATAATAATCCGTCAATTTGCTCATCCCAGAAGTTCGAAGGAGTTTCAATATTGCTCAGATTCAATTCCCTGCCAGTGTTGAGGATGGAGGCTTGGAGCTGATTCAATTTAATTTAGTGATCAGAGGAATGTGAATTACACATACACAGTGTTGGGCAGTAAGTGTTATACCTACCACATCAGTACTACAATTTTTATTATACCACTGAGCAAACTGAGGCTTAGAGCAGTTGGATGAGTTCTCCAAATGACAGAGCCAGTAGAGCCAAATCTTGAATCCAGTTGTCTGTCCACTAGATTTTTTTTTTAGGAAGATTAACCCTGAGCTAACATTTGCCACCAATCCTCATCTTTTTGCTGAGGAAGATTGGCCCTGAGCTAACATCTGTGCCCATCTTCATCTACTTTATATGAGGGTTGCCTGTCACGGCATGGCTTAATAAGCAGTGCATAGGTCCGCACCCAGGATCTGAACCAGCGAACCCCAGGCCACCAAAGCAGAACGTGTGAATTTAACTGCTGCACCACCAGGCCAGCCCCAACAAGATTTTGCTACCTTTTTCCATAAGGCCCTGGATCTTACTCCCTTTACCTCAAGACAGATCCCTTATGATCTTTTTGCAGGTCTACTTCACACTCTTTTATTACCCTCTGGCACTGGAGTTGCCTGAGTTAGGATAATCCTATGTCCCATTCTGCCTGGGACAATCCTGGCCTGGTTCAGAATGTATCTTAAACTTTCTGTAATAAATGTCATCATCAAGAGCTGCATCAAAATAAGCTGGGATGGATTCCACAGACTTCCACTTAGTATATCCAGCTTCTAACGTTGTTTCTGCTACTGGTGGGTAAGGTGCATGTCCAGTGAAAAGTTTTCTCCTTAACATGTGGTTAAAGCTGAAGGACAACCAGAGGTAACCTGTCTATAGCATTAGCCCTCTCCTGATGCAGTGTAACTAACACCTTCTTTTCAACAACACGTAAGGTACTCCATGATAAAGCACATTTGGGCAGAAGCAACTAGGGACAATTTAACCCTTCTGTTTTTCAGTGGTTGTGGGAGAAGATTTTGGAGTTCCTTCCCCTGGCTCGCTATTGGGTGTAACTGTGTCCGGATTGCCAAGATGCACAAAGCCCCACTAGGTGACGAGATCTATGAAAAATGTGAGGAATTACTGATTAGAGTATGGAATATGCTGCAAATAGAAGGGTAGTTCTCTAATCGTCGAAGTTACAGATGGACATTAGTCTGAATGCTCTGGTTACTCTGGTTTTATCGTGTAGTATATGGTCCTACATGGTATAAATATACAGCTAGTTATCTATTTGGTTGTTTGGTAACATATTTTTATGTGGCAATATGTCATTTCAGCAGAAAATGCATAAAATGAAATGCCATATTTGAAAATAGAATTAAGAACTGAAGTTTATGTTTTTCAGGAAAGCTAGATAATGAATGTGTAACTTCCACAAATTGTTTTTCGACAACTACCGTTGACTAAGGAAGCTGTAGAGATATAACTAACCACACAAAACCAAGTCACATAAATCTGCTCATGAATCCTCAGCAGCTACTTCAAATTCAGGTGGTATTTAACTGATGGGGTCTGAGGATTATGATTCAATACGTGCAGCTACAGGAAGTGTTTGTGTATTACTCTGGAAAGTATGACTTTTCATTGAGATCAAATGACTGGTCTGTATTAAGTTCGCTATTGGAATGGGGATAGTGCACATATAATTTAGAATTTTTCAAAATAAGCTACAACATCCTATCAATTGAAATAGAAGTCATACTTGGGAAAATTGGAAAATATATATATACTCAATTTAAGTTAAATTTAATTGACTTAATGATTTAATTTAAACACATATGTTTATTTGTGTATATGCATACACATAGAGTAATTGAACTAAAGTTTTCTGATAAAGCTGATATTGAACCCAAAATAATAATTGCATTGCAATTTTCGCTTTCTTTTTGCTTCCCACCAGCAATCAGATTTTAGAAATGTTTGGATCACTAATTTGAAGAAATTACTTTGTATAGCTGTGTGTATGTCATATAATGATATTAATCTTTTTTTTTAGAAAGTCCTTTGAATTTGGGCTGCATTTAATTCAAAATCGTTTGGAAATCTTTATTCAATATACTCAGCAAATGGAGTATCAAAGCTTTTCAAAGAAGCCAACAAAAATACATGAAATTTATGACTACAAAATGAGGAGTCTAAATTTATTCAACATTAAGAATTAAAACTATGTCCAAGATTTAGTTTTAAAATTCTTTTTCTTTTTAAAGATTGGCACCTGAGCTAACATCTATTGCCAATATTCTTTTTTTGTTTGTTTATTTATTTTCTTCTTCTCCCCAAAGCACCCCAGTACACAGTTGTATATTCTATTTGTAGGTCCTTCTAGTTCTGCTATGTGGGACGCTGCCTCAGCATGGCTTGATGAGTAGGGCTATGTCTGTGCCCAGGATCTGAACTGGCAAAACCCTGGGCCACTGAAGCAGAATGTGCAAACTTAACCACTCGCGCATGGGACTGGCCCCTAAAATTCTATAATTGCATTTTGTATTATCTCAATTTGAGGGAATGCTCTTTTGTTGGGGTTTCTATTTGTAATTGGATCAATTTTTATTTTCTATTGCAAGGGAATGAAATAAGAAAGCTCATGATCTTCCATTATCTATACCCAAAAAATAACAGAGACAAATTATTTGATCGTTTTTCTTTAAAATGTATTTGCCAAAAGAAGGCAGTTAGTTAAATGGAAAGAGAAACTACTCCCTCTGAGGATATATTGGCTGAAATATTTGCACATTACAATTAAAAATAGAAAAAATAAAAAAGTGAAAGTATCTCATTTAGCAATTTCTGAGATTATGTTATATAAATATTAAGAATAAATACACTGCTTTTGCAAAATATTTGTATACATATATTATGAATGTGCTCTTATATTCACTGAGTTTATTTTTGTCTTTAAACATTTTTATTTTAAAATAAGATTGGCAGAAGAGTTGCAAAAATAGTACAAAGAATTCCCATGTACCTTCACCCAACATCTTTTCATATTAACATTTCATGTAACCATGGCACATTTATCAGAACCAACATTGGAACACTGTTATTAACTAGCCTGTGTGCTCGTTTCTCCAGGTTTTTCCGCTACTGTCCCTTTCCTGTTTCAGGATTCAATCCAGGACACTATGTTGCATTTAGTCATAATGGCTGCTTCGTCCCCTCCAATGTATGACAGCTCCTCTGTCCTTTAATGTTCTACGGCCTTGACACTTTTGAAAAGTACTGATCAGATATTTTGTAGGATGTTCCTCAATTTGGGTTTGTCTGATGTTTTCGTATGATTGGCCTGGAGTTAGAGATTTGGGGGAAAAAGATCAGAGAGGTGAAGTGCTTCTCACTGCATCTCATCAGGGGATGTGTGATGTCAACAGAACTTATCACTGGTGATGTTAACCTTGGACGCTTCCCTAAGGTTGTGTATGCCAACTTCTCCACGGTAAAATTGTCGTGTTTTCCTTTCCGTACTTTATTTTTAGAGATGAGTCACTAAATCTGGTCTACGTTTCAGGGGTGAGGAATTAAGCTCCACTTCCTGAAGGGAGAAGTATCAAACAATTTGTGGACCTATGTTAAAACCACCACATAATGAATAAATATTTGCAGGGACTGGCTGGTGGCATAGTGGTTAAGTTCACATACTCTGCTTGGATGGCCCAGGGTTTTGCGTGTTCAGATCCCAGGCAGGGACCTAGCACCACTCATCAAGCCATGCTGAGGGGGCGTCCAACATAAAGTGGAGGAAGATTGGCACAGATATTAGCTCAAGGACAGTCTTCCTCAAGCGAAAAGAGGAAGACTGGCAAGAGATGTTAGCTCAGGGCCCATTTTCCTCACCAAAAAAAAGAAAAAAGTATTTTGGGGAAGATACTTTGAGGCTGTGCAAATATCCTGTTTCTCTTAAAAGTTTCACCCACTGATTTTAGCATTTAGTAATGGATCTCCCCTGCAGCAGCTGTTACTGTGGCACAGACCTTTATGAAACTTGTCCCTTCTTCCACATTTATATAGTTATTCTTTTTCTGCCTCTGGACCATCTCAGTAGGTAGAGTTAGGATGTATGTATGTATAGCAATGAGTGTATGCACACATTTCTATACTTATTTCTGTACTTTTTGTTGTTGTTAGTGCTGTTTGTCACTCTGCTGGTTATTCATAGGGTTTTAATGGCCAATTTTTTGTGTGAGTAGGTGGCCAGGTCCTTCTTCCTAGCCTGTCCTAATCTGGAAGCTCTGCTGAAACCTGTCCCCCATTGGTGACCCTGGTGGTATTTGAAGTACTGGTGGCACAACTTTCAGCATCACAGCAACACACAGCTGCCACAATATGACAACTGACAGATAGGTGATGTGGTTTGCTGACCAGGAAAGAACCCAGGCCACAGCAGTGAGAGCACCGAATCTTAACGACTAGACCAGCAGGGCTGGCTATTTCTGTACTACATATATTTTAAAATAAACATGAGTTCACATTAATATATCAGACTCTATTGAAACCAGCCCTTATGTTATATTTTAATGTTCAGGTCAATATAAAGAATTTTTTTCTTTAATATACATTGAAATGTTTTATTTCCACTTTTTTAGAAAGAATTTTATTTTTTTAACTTTTTAATTTTTATTTTATTTTATTTTATTTTAAAGATTGGCACCTGAGCTAACAACTATTGCCAATCTTTTTTGTTTTTCTGCTTTTTCTCCCCAAATCTCCCCAGTACATAGTTGTATATTTTTTTAGTTGTGGGTCCTTCTAGTTGTGGCATGTGGGATGCCACCTCAGCATGGCCTAATGAATGGTGCCATGTCTGCACCCAGGATCTGAACCAGGGAAAGCCTGGGCCGCCAAATCAGAGCGTGCAAAGTTAACCACTTGGCCACAGGGCCAGCCCTGAAAGAATTTTATTCTTAAAAATGGTTCATGACTGTAACTAATTTATAGATCCATTTATATAAGAATTAATTTTTTCTTAATAACTAAATATTTCAAAACTACACAATTAAAATTAATTTAACACTCCCCTTTTACTCTCAAAAATGCCATAATCTGAATAATAAACTCAAAAGTGACCCTACAGTGAGTTAATCTGAACTCCGTAGGCACTGTGAATGCTATGATTTATAGCAAAGCCTCTCAAGCTTTAATGTCCATACGAATTACCTGAGGATCTTGTTAAACCTGAGGCTCTGAATGTAGGAATGGGGAGGGGCCCAGGGGTCTGCATTTCTAACAAGCTCCCAGGTGATGCCAATGCTGCAGGTGCGCATACCACACGTTAGTGGCAAGACTGAGGACTACGTAGTTGTCCTTGCATGAGCGTTCTACGCAGTTATCCCGGGTTCCTCACAGTGTTGCTTCCTTCCTTTACTCTAGGCCCCAGAATGCCTCGTTCCAACTGAGCTCAGTATCCACTAAGTTCCACTCAAGTCTGCAACTCTTTTCTTCATTCCTATACCTATTTCAGTTTGGCAGCTTGTCCATAGTACAAACAAGGCAAGACTACTAACAAGACAAGTTTATATCAATTTGTAAATTAGATTAGCTGTATTTGACAGGAGGGAATAAGAGGGTGTCCCTTTCACCCTCTTTTCATCCTTTAGTTCTTTGGAGAATAGAGAAGAACTTTAGAACTCAGTATTTGCCAAACCACATTCATGTTTCACTTATTCACAAAAGCTGCCTCACCGTGAACTTACTTTGAATTTAATATTAATTTTGATGAGATTTTTAATCCAAGGAAAACACTTGTGGAGTCTGTTACAAGATTGGCAGACTCACACTGTGATCAGAGACAGATGCTTAAGGGACTAGTGGAGTCATTTGTGATTCAGGACCGTTCCTGGTGGGGGGTGGGGATGGGAGTGGGGAGAGAGAGTGAGAGCAGGAGAAACGAGTAAATATGTAAAGAGTACTGCAATCCCATGGCCATCTGTGCTTCTGCATGCACAAATCTCAAACAGAAACAGACAGGATGAAAGCAAATGGTGTTAGTTGGTTTCAATATTGTGCCCTTCAAAATTACTCCTGTTTTACTCATTCATTCATTCATTTCTTTATTCATTCATTCATGATTACATTCTAGTTTTCAGTTCTTACTGTGACACAAGCATTATGATGGGACTGGAGACCAGATGTTAAGGGGTGGTCTTTTCCTCTGCTACTTTCGGGTAGAGAAGTGTAGAATGAAAAGTACACAAGTGAATACAATGTATTGTGGTAAATACTACATTGTTGCACAGAGTCTTGGAAGCACATAAGAACGCACCCTGTCCAATCTTGCGGATCCCAGGAAAGTTTTCCAGAGGAACTGCTGTCTAACTTGAGAGTAATAGACAAATAGAAGTTATCCAGGTAAAGAAAATCAAGGGGAAAATGACAAAGAAGAGGGGGAAGGGTAGGGGAGGTAGGTGGAAATGGGTTATTTGGGGAACATTCTAGAAGACAGATTAGCATGTGCAAAACCCAAATGTTGAGAAGTGCATAAGTCACTATGGTAACTACAACTTCCCCCAATTTTTCCTTTTGTTGGGCTCCCCGTCTTAGTGATGTCAGCACCACTCACCTGGTTACACTGGCCACAGACTAGGAGTAATCCTGGTCTTTTACTCTCTCATTTTACTGCTTCCCGTTTTAGACAATCATCTAGTTCTGTCAATTCCTCCTTCTAGAAGTATCTTAAATGCATTTTCTTGTCTCCACTAATGAGGCCACTCATTTATAGCTCAATTATCTCTTACCGAGGTTACTACAAGAGCCTACACGTTTATACACACACACAGACGTATATATATATATATATATATATATGTGATATATATGTATGTAATATGCAACCTGTGTGTATGACAAATATGTGTATATATATTTAATATATATTTAGTATATAAGACATATATGTGTGTGTGTATATATATATATATATACTCAAAGATGATGAATATAAGGGGATCCTTGCCCTTAAGGATCTTTAGCTTAGTTAGTTTGTGTGTGTGTGTATGTGTGTGTGTGTATACATGCAATTAGTGACATGACATATATATAATATATATAACGTACAATATAGAGAGGATGACAAACCCTCAATTTGCCTCATAGAAAAAAGGAACCTGTCCCCCAGTGGTCCAGAATAGAAGGGAAATAGTCTCTGGACTGTCAATGAATCATCTTCTTGAGCCTCAGGAGGGCTGGCCCGGGAAGATGTTTCAATTATAGGATAAAGCTTCTGTCCTTAAGTAAATCAGGAAGGTCGCGAGGATTGACCCAAGGAGAACACTATAGTGTTAAAGACCGGAGCATCAGCCCGATTGGACGGCATCTTTAGCAGGACATCTACCAGGTACAGCCAGCTGAGACAAGTGCTGGGAATAAGGCTAATGACAGCTTTATTATAAGAAAGGCCTTATTTCACACAAAGTTTACACGAATATATTGAAAGAAAGGAGAGGCTTGTTTGGGAACATCACGCTCAGTTCCTCGCTGGAAACCATTGCCTGGGAGTAATGGCGGGGTTGCCGCCACTTGAAAGCTGATTTGGAAATGGAAGGGCTTACTTTATCTCACACCCCATGACTCATGGGGGAATCACTGAAATCTATTTCTCTTAATGTTTTCCAAAGAGACTTACTGATCAAAGTTGTTTCCTTCCCAGAGGTGTGTTCCTTCCAGCACGGGGATGAGGCATATCTCTGGGACACCCAGAGGACATTTATAGTCACTTCCCAAGTGACTCTTGTTCTCTGGATTAAAAACGGAAATTATCTCTCGGCTGTCAATGTAACATCTTCCAGCAGCATGAAATTCTGTCAAACAGAAATTGAAGATGAATAAAACGAAGATACACACTCAGGATTATTCCTATTGTGAAGCAGCAGTGCTCTGCACTCACGATTCTACACCCTAATAGTAGATTTAGGGAAATAGAGACATACTGGTTTTCTAAATGCCCCTGTACACTTTGCCACGGGAAGTAGCGGTGATTGAATAGACTGACAAACGCTGTGAGCATATGCAATGAGCCAACTATACAGCACTCCAGGGCAGGATTACAAATGATTTGTGAGCATTTGTTGGGGGGGGGGGGAGTTATCATAATTCCATTTGTAATTTATGTTTGCATGAAAATGCAGTTTTTAACCATTGCTAGGATTTGAGGAGCAAGTGCTACGTGTTTTCATTTTGTCAGACGCCAGGGAATTTCAGCATGTCAGTTCAGTAATAACGCATATCTACATTATTGGATGGCTGATTTTGAAGAATAAATAACTACTCTTTATAGGAACAATATTTACAGAACATGGCTGGTGTGTGCAAAGCTGCTCATTACCCATCAGGCTTCATTCTAAATAGACACACACCTAAATTCAGGACAAAGAAAAGAAAGGCTAATGAACACGAAAGCCAGAAATGCCTTCATTTTAGATATGTCAGCAACACCCGAGAGACAGTGTTTTAACGAGTATTAGAGAGGGAAATTGTACAGAGGCCCAGCCAAATGACTTGTGTCTGAAAATTCTCGTGCTTGGAGTATCAAGGAGGTGGTTTAGAAGACGAGAAAGAAAGAAGACATGGAGATAGAGATAGAAAATCGTGTTAAGTTGTTAGATGTGAGAATGTATGAGCTCAAATGGGAGGTGAGGGATAAAACGAAAGCTTCAAGAATTTGGAAACAAATTCCAAATATTTTTATACGGGCAGCAGTCCTTAAAGTTATATGAGCAACTTTAATTTTTTTTTGAGCTTGTACTCCTGTGCATTTTTCTGGAAAAAGGGGACATAATTTTACCAGATTTGAAAAGGAGCCGATGCATAAAAGCTCAAGAACTACTACTATATTAGGAGATTTAAGGAGTTTAAATTCCCCTCTGTGGAACGTAGGGTAGATGATATCCTAATTCCAGAATTTAAACTCAGTGTTTTTCAAATGCTTTTGACCATGGCCAAAGAAAAATCTTTTACCTAGAGACCCCATACACAGTCTTTCTTTTTCTCTCTCACAATTGAAAAAAAAGTTTCACGACATAGTTGTTATCCTTCCTGTTAGATGCACTCTGATATTTTGTATTCTATTCAACTCCATTCTATTCCAAGAAATTCTATTTCATTTATAAAATGCTAGTCATGACCTACTAAGTTGATTTCATGACCTGTTTGTGGATTGCAGCCTACTGTTTGAAAAACACTGTTTTAACTGACTAAAAGGTGACAAGTACAAAGGAAAGAAATGAGGCAATGCACGATTTCAATAGATGAGGTGAGTTCTTCTTTCTGCGTTTACAAAGGTTTGAGTAAAAAAGAAACAGTTGACATTCAGAAAATTGACATAAGGGGAATTGGAGGGAGGAGGATAAGAACCTCCCAGTGAGATGAGAGCAGGGTTTAAAACTCTGTCTAAACTAAATGAAAGGACAAGTCCTGTTAACTCAGAAAAAAGATGTTAGTTCCCTAAACAAAACAAAAGCCAACTTTAATAACTTTTTAATACTTTGGTTTGTTGTTCTACAAGTAGAGCCAAAGTTGGGCAGCTTGTCTGAGTACGAAGAGAAATACTACCCTCTGTGAAAAGAAAAGAGAAGATGAGAGGAGAAAGGAACTGGGGAAAATATTGATAACGTTATTTGGGGTTCTTAACAATAATATTTCTAGAACTAAACGTGTGACTTTTAGGCTATCATTTTAATGAGAAGGTTTAGATTAGAGAAGTAACTGTCAAATTGGGTAGACCAATTACTCACGTGTTTTTCCTTCAAAATTATAGGTCAAGACCAGCTTGAAGGGAGGCATGGTCGTTCAAGCTGAAAATCTTTTGGAAGGTGGCGTCAAGCGTCTTGGAACAATTCACTTAGCTAATCACAGATGGTTGCCAGATATGCAGTCTAAACTTTCGTTTCTCTAACAAATGTCACAGCTAAGAGAGGCTGAACTTTGGGAAAGTGGGAGTGATTCCACATGAAGGATAACTTCTGTTCCTATCACGATTTCATAGGAAACAGATAGGGAAGTGCAGCGTCACATAAGGGAAACCTCATAGCAATTCGAGTTGCCCACCAATGAGAGATCAGCATCGCCAGAAAAGAGACTCCGGTTACTGATCACCTTGGGGATTCCTCTGTAGGGGCATCCTGAACTTGAGGATCTCCCAAGTGCCTGGCAAGACTCAGGTCACTAAGATTCGAAGGAGTGAATATTTAGAAATTGCTAATAATTCAACAAATTAGTTAAACTGAAGTTTATCATCAAATTAATACATTCCATAAATATACCCTACAGGTCTACTTCCCTAGTTTTTTCTCTTATGAGAGAGTGCAACCTGATTTTGTTCTTTCATCCCCTGGGGAATTGCCACAGTCATTGATAGGAATGTTTGCCATTGTGTCAGTGGTTGTAACTATTTTTGAGTGACAGAATTTTTCAATAAGCTGATAAAACTTTCTTCAGAAGAGTGGACATAATAGACAATCACACAATCTTTTGCAAGCAATTTGAGATTTCGGAAATCCTACGATCCATCCATAGGCAGCTAGAATATAAACCTAGGTTGCGAGATACTTTGATGTATTTGATCTAATATGAAAATCCAGCTTTTCTGCTGGTTTGACTACTTAAGAACTAATAATAAACTTTAAGCTCTCATTTGCGGGTAGGGTGGAGAGAAGGAGGAATCGTATTTATAAATCTTCCCTGTAGTTGTCATTACATACCACTGGCCCATATCATTTACCTTATAATAGTTAAAAACATATGTGTCAGATTTAGTCTAATTTCTAAGAAAGCCCTCTGTTGTATTTCTGTTTTTCTTAAACAAAACTTCAAATTAATTTTTTTGACAGAAAATGCTTCCTTCACTAAGTTAAATCATTTTTTTTTATCAGCCCAAGATAGCACTTGAAAGGAGAATTAACGCATGGATGGACTAATGAACGATTTAGAGATCCCTGTAATGAGGGGTAAACAAAATGACTGTTAATTATCTAGTGAATCATACCCAAGAATTCCCATTAGGTTAGGTTGAGTTTCCAGAATTTTTTTCCCAGAAGAAAGCAGAAGACAAATTCAAACTCCCTAGAAAACTTTAGGCTTGGTTGTTCCAAGACAAAAATAGTCATCAGGTATGAACATACATAACTACCTTCCTTTCTTTTCTTTTCTTTTCTTTTTTTTTTTTTTTTTTTTTTTGAGGAAGGTTAGCCCTGAGCTAACATCACCACCACCAATCCTCCTTTTTTAGCTGAGGAAGACTGGCCCTGAGCTAACATCCATGTCCATCTTCCTCTACTCTATATGTGGGACATCTACTACAACATGGCTTGCCCAGCGGTGCCATGTCCTCACCCGGGATCCGGACCAGCGAAACGGCGCTGATGAAGCAGAACGTGGGAACTTAACCGCTTCACCACCATGCAGGCCCCTACCCTCCTTTCTTAACTTCTTGTAAGAGCAGAAAATCCATTCAGTACATCATCTGGTCCCCTATTACAGAGGAGGTGTTTGGTTTGATAAACACCTGAACAAGGATAATAGCTCTATTTATCATGGATCCCAGGGGCAATGGATTTCCCTCCTCCACCCAACACTGGAATGGTTTTGATATTGTAGATACACAGCACCATCACTAGGTGTGATACCCATTGTTCTGTATCAATTACAAATATCCACAATACAAACCCTGCATAAGCCTTAGAAGCTAAATTAGCAGATTTAGCTGGACCCAATAAATACTAAAATTCCATTTAGGCTTTTGGATACAGCTTTACAAGTATTCCATCTACAGAGAAGCAGTAGAAGAGAAAGAAGTATGTCGACTCCCTTCTTCACTACCTGGGCCTGTTAACACTCAGGAGGGATGAGGCCCCATGTTCAAGGAGATATAGATATACGCATATACACACACACATACATATATAAAATATTTACATATATAATATTTACTTATATAAAGGTACGCATAATATAAAATATTAAATAACTTCTGTTTTCTTTGTAGTGCATAACCTATAGTATCAGGAGAAGTTGACTCAAAGCCCATTTACATTATCATAAACTTTTGACTTTTAAAGAGCATGTTATATCTATCATAAAAGAAATTAAAAGAGGATAAAATGTTTTTTTATTGTAGTCTATTATTGGGAAATGACTTTAATGGAAGATTGACAAACAAGTAATTTCATTAATATTAATAACTACTTGTCATTCAATTATGACTATTTTTGCTAACACACAAGTCAGTATCAAGAAACGAGAATGCCTACAACAATAAAACTTGGGACTCCTTCTCAAAGTGAGACACAGAGCTGAGTTAAAAGCATCTCCAGTACACTGAATCAACTTCAGTTAAAAGAATGCAAATATCTCTGAATTTTTTAACCAGGCGAAAAGACACAGGGAAATGATTTCTTCTTTTCAGCATTTTAAGAAGGGAGGAAAACAAAAACTTTGTCCGAGGACATCTGTAAGCACAATTTAGTGTCCTTCAAAAGACAGATTGCTGAGCTTGGAGGTGACAGGGAGCAGCAGAGTTGAAGCCCATTTTGAAGATGCTCCCAATTGTCAGCCTCAGGAGAGATGTGATGCAGTTTCTGATAAGAATAACGGATTTGGCTCATTACCTACTGAAAACATCTGTTGCGAGATGGAGTGTCCTCAAAGCAACAGGGAAATTTCAGCTTCCTTCAAAATTGGCAAGGGGGGGGAGTTGGTGAAGATAATACTTATTACCCACAGGTACTAAGAAACAATCTAACGTAAAAGCCTTCTTCTAGGGGATTACCTAGTTTTAAGATCAACCATAAAAATTCAGGTCAGGCTTCTGAGAGATGCAACAAATATCAACAAACACCCATTGAAATGAATCATGAATCATTCTCTTCAATAGCAACTTCTAAAAATGAGAGAAAGAGAATGACTTGGTGACCTTTTAGAGACTGTCTTTCCTGTCCTGTACCAACTGCCACAGAGGCTTCTTGTTTCTTTAATAAATGGTCCTCAAGTCACTATTTAAAGTAAGCAATGTATTCCTGGAAATACAGAATGACTACAATTTTATCCCATCCATCTAGTGGATTTATGCACATTGAAATAACACCTATTTTGATTAGATTCATTAAGGACAATTTGCATTTTAGAATATCAGTTCCAGGCATAAGATAGTGGTGGCTCTAAAAGATAACTGGAAAGACTTTTGAGACGTCTCCACTATTTAGAAGAGTAGAATTTCTTCACGGAGAGATGGGAAGGGATCACGTGCCAAGCTGTCCTCAACTGTGGACCCCCTACAACCCACTACCTGTGAACAACAGGATTCCAAAGTGCAGGTGGAAGTGGGGACAGAACAACAGAACACTTTATGTGAATGGGAATCTGAAGGGAGAACCTTACTTCTGGACAAGGTAGCACAGACGAGAACAATTTGGGAGATTTCCCATGGCCCGGCTAAATAGTGAGTGTTATGGACCAAGAGTTTGTGTGCCCCTCAAAATTCACATACTGAAGTCCTAACCTCCAATGTGATGGTATTAAGTGGTGGGGCTCTGCGGAGGTAATTAGGTCATGAGGGTGGAGCCATCATGAATGGGACTGATGCCCTTATAATAGAGACCCCAGAGAGCTCCCTCACCCTCTTTCTGCCATGTGAAGATACAAGGAGAATTTCACAGTCTGTAACCCAGAAATGGGCCCTTTCCAGAACTCAACCCTGCTGGCACCTTGATCTTGGACTTCCAGCCTCCTGAACTGTGGGAAATAAGTCTGTTGTTTACAAGCCACCTGGTCCATGATATTTTGTTACAGCAGTCCAAACTGGCTAAGGCAGTGGGCACACTGCATTGTTAAAGATGAAAAGACAGCCTTGTCACTTACGGTCTAGGGAGTCCAATGAGCGGTCTGCAGACTTGTTACTAGTCCAAGATAAGATAAGGAACTTGTGCCAGATGTATAAAAACAACATAAATAAGCATATTGTTTATTTGGACAAACTTTTCTTTTCAAAGCAAGATTTCCTCAATGAAGGAAGCATTTACATTCCGCCACAAGTTCCTTATCTCATCCTATACCAGTAACAAACCATTTAAAGACCTGTTCCCTTTGATTAACACTGATCGAGAAGGGCACCTTCTTTCTGGATTCCACTTCAAGGAACAGTGCCACTGTTTGCCTCTGTAGTTTTCCTTTGTCCATGTCTCTTTTATTGCTAACCAACCCACGTTTATGACTGGCACAGTTCTCTTTAGAAATGTTCTTGTATTGAATCAGATTGTAGCCTAAAAACCATTCTTTTTATTTAATACCGCATGGTACATTTTTTGTTCCATTCCAATGTGTGTTGATTTTAGCTGTTTGAATGTAAATTTATTTTATTTATGGTCAAGTGTATAAATATGTGTGTAAGTGATGAGGATCAAGACTCCCCCAGGGAGAGAAGCCCAAGGCGTCCTGCCCTACATACTGATCTATATCATCCTCCGGGAAGCAGAGGACGTCCTGACCTGATTCGACCTGTTTCGTATCCAAAGCTATAGGACCATCCAATAACCAACCCCACCTGCACTGAGACTATTCTAACAACATTTTTACATGATCTTTCCTTTGTTTTGTAGAGTAATAACTCACATTCCTACATCTTATAAATTTAGCCCTACCCTCAACCCATTGCAGCTCTTTACTGCCCGTGGGTCCCGTCCCCATGCTATTGTCTGAATAAAGGAGCACTACTACCAGAACTTGAGAGTCCAAGAAATCTTTCTTTCGACTCCTCAGCTCACCGAGCCCGCCTCATAAGTACCTGTGGGGAGGGAACTTCAATATTCTGTTTACACAGGGCTGATTCAGCTACTTATTAAGTATATCTTAGATAATGATGTGCATTTAGTGACTTTTTTCCAAAATAAGGGCATTTGGCAACCAGTGAATTATCCACCCCATTCTAAAATTTTATCCCAAACTATTTGATTGTTGAAAATCAAAGCTAATAGTAAAAGTTAAAGTAAAAAAAAAGGCACATTTTATGCTGCATTGCATTGTATTAGTCTTTTGTTGGGGACGGACAGCTCTGGTAACCAAAACACAGAGAGGAAACAAGATCAAATTATATCTTGCTGAGTAAAAACTGATCTTAAAAGATTTTCCGTACTCTCATTAAGAGGATTAATAATAACAACGTCCATACCCCAGGGAATCAAATTGGATTTAGACTTCAGGTCTGGCAGATGGTCTATAGAAAAAACCTTGAACACGTTTGACTGGAGTTCCATTGATGTGGAGAAATAGAGCTTGTCGTGTAAAGTCCCCATTTACTCTGAGATCGTAAGTCATTACCTCTAAAACAAGCAAAATGAAGATTGCACAGAATAGGGAAAATTTGTTTAGAAACACTTTTTTCTGATAATAAAAAGTGTGGGACTTAACACCTTTTCTAGATTTTAGTATAAGGCTTATTTTATTCCCTGGATATTGATAAGATTGTCATTAATATTTATTCCCCATTTTATATATTGTTACTGAGCCTTTAAAAATTTTCTATTTCAGAGGCCAGCCTGGTGGTGCAGCAGTTAAGTGCTCACGTTCCACTTTGGTGGCCTGGGGTTCGCCGGTTTGGATCCCGGGTGTGGACATGGCACCGCTTGGCAAGTCATGCTGTGGTAGGCGTCCCACGTATGAAGTAGAGGAAGATGGGCACAGATGTTAGCTCAGGGCCAGTCTTCCTCAGCAAAAATGAAGAGGATTGGCGGCAGATGTTAGCTCAGGGCTAATCTTCCTCAAAAAAAAAGAAAAAAAATTTCTATTCCTAACTCTAAAATTTCTTTTGCTCTGTTTCAGTTCCACATACACCTTTTAAACCTCAAGTTCTTTATGAGCAATTCTATAATATTGAGGAGATTTACAATATCTTTGTAAAGGGGTTTTATAAGGTACTCTGTAAAACAAGTTGTCTGGTATATGATTAAGATTCACTAAGACTTTACTATTACTATTAATACTACTATTATTAGTAATAGTCACTAAGCTCATATGCAATATCCCTAGAACCTGTAGTATATATAGTATATTACTTAAAATAGGTTTGGTCTTACTTTTCTCCTATAGCAGAGTGCTTTAGGTTTGACTCCTAGGACACTTACCCTGAGGCGGTGTGGAGAGAGAGTTAGTACTCATAGATTCTCTACATACTCCTTGACAGCTTCTTGAAATGCTTTCCTCTGAAATGAATTTTGATTTAACTATGGCACCATAGAGCCTGTGGTTCATTTCAAGTTTAGACAATGGGAAACGCTGTGAAGAACAGCAGCCAATCTCCAACTGAGATCAATATAGAGAATCCTAAATAGCTTGGAGAAGCCAGGCTGTATCCCACAGGTAAAATACAGGCCATGATGTCCCAGATGAAATAGGGCAATCTCCATTCATTCTTACCTGCAGAATAGTTGTTATTCACCTCTTCCTAAACGTTAGCCGTTTACATGCACTTTCTCATTAAATCCTCATGATAGCCACGAGGAGTAGATATCTCATTTTCCTCATTCTATAAAGAAACAGATTGAGTTTTTAAAGAGATTAAAGGACTTTTGCAAGTTTGGTATAGCCAGGTGGTTGGGCCCTGGAGCCCAGCTCACAGGTGGGGACACGTGAGATTTGGGGCAAGCTTTTTATCTCTTGGAGTCTCGGTTTCTACTTCTCAGTTGTTTCATGGCTTGAATGAGATAGTTTATCTTAAATCGTAAATATTAGCTATTGTTGCCACAAAACTAGTAAATGACAGAATAGAATAGAATAAAAACCTAGACTTCTCAGGCTCCAAAATCTTTTCTGAACCACTGAATACAACTCCCTCCTCACTTTAGCCTATAATGTGGCACTTCATTATCCAATTTATTGTTTTAACCAGAAGTCCAGGACTGCGTGCCCAATACATCTTAGAAAACTTGATATTGTCAGTTCTTCTCATCAAGTCCTTGACATTGTTCTTCCTCTTCTGTATTCAACAAGAAGGAATATGATGATAATCCCTTAATCGTTTGGTAAACACTTGTTGAGGACCTATTATGTGCTGGGCAATAGACCAAATGCTGGGGAAACCAAGGGGGGTTCACAGTCTAAGAGATAAGATATAACACTAGAAAATGTCAGTCAGCATGATTAGCATTATTTTAAAAAAACATTATAAACAGTTTGTGGGATCTGTAAAGCCCACTGAACAGCTAAACCAAACCTCAAAAGACCAGAGATAAAGACAAAGAAAATTGTCAGAAAAAAGAAATATAAATGATTAATAAAAGTCATTGGAAACTACAGTAGGCTGTGCTTTTATTTACTAATATCTTGATCCCCTACCGGAAAGATTATACTTTCCCCAGTCCTTTATAGCAGCTTGGGCCATGTGTCTTGCTTTAGCCAATAAAATGTGAGTATAAGTAACATCACTTCTAGGTAAAACCTTTAAAAGTCTGCCCAAGCTTTGCCATACTCTCTTTCCTTTTGCCTGTAAATAACCAAATAGTAAATATTTTAGAGTTTGCAGGCAACATATAGTCTCTGCTGCATTTTTTTAAACTCTAACCACTTAAAAACTTAAAAAAGCATTCTTAGCTCATTGGCCATGCCAAAACAGATGGCAGTCAGATTTGGCCCACAAGTTTGTCAACCTCTGTTCTACATAATGGGTTCTGGAGTATGAAGAATGACGTCATGGAGCAGAGAACCCAGGTGACCCAAGATGGACACGTGGCATAAGGATAAATAAAACTTTCTTGTGATGAGCCACTGAGATTTCAGCATTATTTGTTACCATAGCATAACCTAGCCCATCCCAAATCACAGCAAATCCTGAAACATTCCTTTGGAGAAATGCAGGAAGATTTTTGTAAGATGTTATATTTGAGATAAATCTTCAAGGATGCATAAAAACTTTCCAAGGGAAGAAAAGGAGGTAGACATTTTAAACAGGGGATTCAGATTGAGCAAAGGTTTGGATTCTTGAGTGCATGTGTTGGGAACCGAGGGGGAGGCAGAAAAACCAGGCGGGAATGCTGCCTATGAGAGTAGCATTATTGCATTTTTGCCCTGGATGGTAGAGTGAGGTGTGCTTTATAGAAGTTTACCTGCTTAGAATGTTGCTTACATTTATTTGCAGAAGTTTTGTTCAATCATTGAGGAAAAGTCATAACAGAGAAGAAGCAATGTTGCAACCTAGAGGGATAAAGATATTCAAGTGCAGGGGGCCGGCCTAGTGGTGCAGCGGTTAAGTGTGCACGTTACACTTATTGGCGGCCCCGGGTTCGCTGGTTTGGATCCCAGGTGGCGACATGGCACCACTTGGCAAAAGCCATGATGTAATAGGTGTCCCATGTATAAAGAAGAGTAAGAAGGGCATGGATGTTAGCTCAGGGCCAGTCTTCCTCAGCACAAAGAGTAGGATTGGCAGTAGTTAGCTCAGGGCTAATTTTTCTCAAAAACAACAAAAAATTTTTTTTAATTAAAAAAAAGATATTCAAGTCCATTTTACAGAAGCTAAATCTTCTGCAGAGCTCTTTGAGATTATTTTTATGATTTGAGCAGTACTTCCTAAAAAGACTTAAGATTTTAAGGGGGTTTTAATGACAGCTAAATCTCTTCAATATCTCAGGCCTCGATAACCAAGGCTGAGGCTGGAATCATTTCAGCAGTGATTCAGATGAACCTTAGGCTTAATAGTCTGAAGATATACTTAATTTCTAGGATTCATGGTGCCAAAAACTCAGGTGAAGTAGAAACACAAATACATTACCTTATAAATGTGATTTGGCATAGGAATTTTAATTCTTCAGCTTATTCAGTGGAGAAAATAGTTTTTCCTAATATACAATTTTTAAAGTGTAATTTCCCACATTAAATATTGGAGTGATGGGGGCAGAACTATCATTGAAATTGATCACCTTACTATCAAACAAAAAACTCATAGTTTGTAGATAAACTAATGTGAATAATTTTCATTTTAACTCTCCCACTTCATCCAACTTATATTTTTAAAAATTGTGTTAGGTACATATTTATTCCAAATGAATATTTTGGTTATATATCTGTATTTTTGGATTACTCAAATTAATAACTTTTAAACCGTTAACTGATTTATAAACCCAGAAATGTAAAATCACAGAATGCATTTGTCATCCTGCAATGAACTGTCAGTAGTGTTTTTCAACTAAAACAGAATATCTCAAGAGATTTACATTAAGATTGTAAATTTATCATCAATATAACTGTATATACACTCCAGTCACTCTGGATACTAACAACGCATTTTCATTAACACATTTATGAGAATTTCAGGGTAAATCTTCAAGAATTTTGACAAATTAATAAATTGACCCAGGAAACAGAAACTTACGAACACTTCATTATGTATAATTTGTCATGTGAAATTGTTAAACCCATGAAAAAGATGGGAGATGAAATAAAAGGGGGAAAGTTTCTCCGAAGGAAGAGAGAGAGCTAGGAACCTTAGCATTATAATATGAAGACCTCTCCAGTGATCACTATTTTTTGTCTAATTTCACTGGGAACTGATATGATAATTTGCAATAAAATTTTAGCTGACAGGCTGCAAAATCTGACTATCTACTAGGTGTCTAAAATGAGCTCATCATAGAGATGAATAAGGCAAATCCCAAGCTCAAAAAATCTGTCTGGGGGAGATGGAGGTTAGAGTCATTCACATAATGGGAAACATGAATTTCAATGAGGTGAGCACAAAGATAAATGTACATAAAGATGCACAGGTGGTAACATAGAGAGGATCCTGTAAGGGCGGGGATTCAAAACAGGTTCTTGAAATAGGAGTAAAATGTCTAACTTGAGTCTTAAAGTATATATAAGAGGCAGGCAGATGAAGGGAGACGCTAGCAGCTTGGGCATCCCAAACCAAGGAAAAATCCTTGTTCCATGTCCTTTTCTAGGGCCACCCTTTTGTTATGTACAAAATTGTTTGGGAGCCCCATGCATATACTGCAGTAAATGTATATGGTAAATGTGTACCACAGTCAGGTACACTGCATATTCTATACTGTAGTATAGAGTCCGGGCACTCCCTGGGGAAGAAGAGGAAGAAGACAAGAGCCAACTTGTTGATGGAGAGGAGCTTTGACTTCTTCCCAGCATCTACCTGAGATACAGGTTCCAGAGAAAGTTTCAGCCAAAGATTTAGTCTTTATGTTTTGACATCAAACTGTATCAAGCTTTAGCTATTCAAATAGTTTTGATATATGTAAAATAAGCAGAACAATAAAATAATACAGTTTCATTTATTTTACTAATATGGAGCAAATCATTAAATGAGTAGTAAACTATTCCATCCGCTTAGTTTACGTAGATGGAAATTGATAGATTCTTAAGAGAAAACAAAAAGTGTATCCTTCTACTTGGCACTTCCAAATGGTTGATGCATATTAGCATTCAACTGAGAATTGTGGAAACTCCATGAGAAATGGAGTGAAATATACAAGAGTCCTGGTTAATCAATAAGTGGGTGATCTACAGTAAATTAGCCTCTATGAAAAGGACTAGCACCCATTTTACCTATTTCACAGAATCATGTTACCTTGGGAGAGGACAATTGGAACTACAAAGCATTAACAAATGTCAACTATTTTCATTCTTAAAGACTTTATTGTCTTCTCCATTCCTTTTTGGTTTATCTATCTCCTTTTCTTCAAACTCTATAGCACATAATTTATAATTTAGTTGTATAATTCCTTGTCTTGTTTTTACTGCTTCTTGGGCTTGTCTCTCCAAATTGGATATCATACTATTTTTTTGCTGTCCGCAGTTCACCTAACATAAATTATATGAGGCCATTGTATACAGTTTCCTTCCGTTAGTTAATCTCTGTCTCTACCTCCAAAAAGAGCCACAAATCTCCTGATCATGGTGAATTGAATTGAATTGGGTTCGTTTTCATAGCATTTGGTTCCTAGGGGACAAAGGCAAAGAGAGCTGGCAGCTCATTGGCATTAGGTTTAAGTCAGAAGTAACCAGCTGGGTGTGAAGGTTAGCGGCAGTAGCAGAGACCAAACTCTTCGAAAAGAACTAAGAGGACAAAGGGTTAGCCAAAATGGAAGAAAGTCTGAGAATTAATCAGCTGAGGATACATGAACTGCCATTCATGACTGATTGAGTACTTTGAGAACCTCAAGCCAAGGACAATGGCCTTTATTTAGGAATGACTCTTACCTTCTAAAGAACAAGGCAAAACAGTCCTCTTCCCTCTTAATTATCTTACATGATGCATTGCTAATTTCTTTGTTTTGATATTTTTTTCTTAAGCATCCTTCCATAACCAAGAGAAAACTGTTTTTAAAGATTTAGAAGACTGCCACTCACATCTTTTCCCAAGCTCAGACCGAATAGAACCTTTCCTCTGGGAGTAGGTAGAAAGGAGTCCCTTTCTCAGGATTACATTTGGTTTGTAGAGATGTGAGTAGATGCTTTCCCCAGAGGTCAGAGGTTAAACTGGAAGACTCATTCAGCAGGATTTCTTCTTGGTCTGCTTAAGAAATACAATATGTTTTGTTTGGAAGATGAAATTGTTCATCTTGCTCCAAAACGGCTTGATCCACAAGTGGGAGGACTCCAGAATTCCTAAGAGATTCTAACATACGAAAATCCCAGTTTTGTTCTCAGGGTCATCGGCCTCGTGCACTAGCGTTCTATTATTGAGACTCCAAAGCCCTCTGCCAGGAGATGTGTTTTTCAAGCCAGAAACTCCATCCACTGAATAATAAAGTTCTCTTTTTTATTTTTTTGTTGGAATAATGGCCTGGGAGTTTTAGTCTACGGATGTATAATATAGAGCTCTAAGAGAGTAAAGGAGACTAAAGGAGTAAAGTCTCAAGACAAGAACACATTTTTGAAGGTAATTAGACATTTCTGTGTCACGTGGACTCTAATGGATGGTAATCTGTCTTATTTTGAGAATTATATATACGTTCCCTACCTACTTTATTGAGAATTTGAGGTCACTTTTATAAAGACTTACAAGAAAATAAAAATATATGAATCATCAAATACCATAAACATTTAAAATATAGAAGTAAAGGGCACTAAAGCTCGTGAACATATTTACAACTATTACAGCTGAATAGAAAATTGAAGATTCAGTTTCAGGGGAGATGAAGTCAGTTATGTATTTAACCTTCTCCATATAGAAATGTCTTTAAAAATTTTTGGGGGGAGGGCAATGTTTTCAGATACGAGGTCCTGAAAACAATTTCTTATGTGAGGTTTCAAATCCTGCTCTGTCATCTACTGGCTGTGTGACCTGGACAACTTACTTATCATCCCTTGTTTTTGTTTCTCCATCTGAAAATTAGAGTAATAATTATAATAAATTCATGGGGTTATTAAGATGGTTAATCAGTTAATATGGGTGAAATAGAGCAATGCCTGACACACAATAATTGCTATATAAATTTTTGTTAAATAAAATAAAATATAGGAACCACTTAGAGATGTAATGGACGTCTTCAATAATGTTCCTAAAAAAATGAAACAGTAGATTTCAAATGGAAATTTTATGTAGAAGCCCTCTATAGGAGCAGAGACCATAATAAAAAATCCCAGCCTACTGAAAGCATTAAAAACAAGGGACTAAAAACTGTGTTTCAAGTATATAGCTTTCTGATGCTCTGTCTAGACCCAGGGATAAAACATACTCTATCATATTAGGTTTTAAACCAAGCTTCGTGGTGTCCGATCAAGACAGAAAGTCTGTCCTTGAATCATACAACTTTCCTGCCTGTTAATCTGATTTACAAATCAATCTTCAAAAAAGTCAATTAATTCGTTTTACAAATCACTTTCCACGAAGGAATACAGAAGGGAATGAAGGAAGGAAGAAACAAAGGAAAAAGAAAAGTTAAAATAAAAATGTTAGAAGATGTTGTTGACTTCTTATATAATAGTAATTTCTCCCTTCTCACTTACTGATCAAATCCGGGAAGATTACCAAAACCAAACTCAGTTATAAACCCTGATGAGTCAATCATAGTAATCCTGATTTACCTCACCATTTATTGGTTAAAGGTTGAGCGTGAACACAGCTCTGGCCAAAGAAATGTGAGGGAAAGTCTGCTGTGGGATTCCAGGAAAAACTTTCCTCACTCTCAAGGAGACACCAGAAAAATTCTCTTTGCTCTCCTGGATCTTCTTCTTTTTTTCCTTAAAGATTGGCACCTGAGCTAACATCTGTTGCCAACCTTCTTCTCCCCAAAGCCCCCCAGTACACAGTTGTATATTCTAGTTGTAGGTCCTTCTGGTTGTGCTATGTGGGACGCCACCTCAGCATGGCCTGATGAGCTGTGCTAGATCCACGCCCAGGATCCAGACTGGCAAAACGCTGGACCGACGAAGTGGAAAGAGTGAACTTAACCACTTGGCCACAGGGCCGGCCTCTTGGATCTTCTTGTGTGTATATTTGACTCAGAACTACTACATTCATCTTTCAGTAAAGAGGGAAGCCAGCTGAGGACAGAGCCAGAAGACCAGGCATATTCCAGTTAAAAGATGGAAAGAACCCAGGTCACTGAGGACATTGTTAAGTCATTAAATTAACCACCCTGGAGTCACACTAACTCTGAATTTGTTATATGTGATAAGTGAAAAGCAATGGGATATGTTGGAGAATATCCAATATGGAAGCCATTTGGGTTAAAACTAAATCGGCCTGACTTTGTTCTTCCAAAAGGGCCTGACGTGGCCTGTTGAGCATGCATTGTATATCTGCTTTAAACATTTACAATGTCTCAAAGACAAGAATGATGTTGTAAAGATAGGGATGTAGCTTCCCACCCGTATTGGCATTTCTTTATGGATAAGCATCTCTTTCTAGGAACTAAGGATTAATTGCTGACCTGCTGTGCTCACCTTGTGACCACCGACCTGCTGACCACCAACCTGCTGTGTCAGCTAAGCACCTCGTGACAATTGTAAAAGGGACATACCTGTTACATGAGATACATGCTCTTTGTTCCAAGACGGTATATAACCACTCGGTACAACCCACTTCTTTGGTTCCCTCCCTTCCTTGGGGAGGGAAGGTCCTGGACTAGTCCTGAGATCTGGCTCATAATAAACTCACCCCAATTTTGATTGACAGGTTGATTATGGATTATTTGCATTGATGTGTAAGATAAGTCACCTCAGTGTATAATCCTAGTGAGTTGGATTTTCTTTTACTTGCAGACCAAAGCTTCCTAAATTTAACAAGTGATTTAAACCTTTTAAAAAATGAGAAATTATCAATCTCTTGACAATGTGTCCATCAGTTAGTCCTTCTCAAGTGTCAATTTTTTGAGAAAAGTGTTGGAAGACACCCAAAACAGCAGAATTAGCAAGAACTCGGGATACTAGAACTGTATAAGAAACTCTAAAATAAGGTTGTTTCAACTGATTATGGAGATAAAAAGAAAGAAAATAATTCATAAAAAACTGGAAGGCACTATGAAAAGGAAACAAAAATCCTCATAGAAGATAGAGGTTGAAATATAGACATTTTTAGGGGCTGAGAATTAAGATCCCTCACATACTCTCACTGAAAGAATTAATAAATGATGTACTTCAGTAAGATGAGATTCAAGCCAGAAAGAAAGGAGTAGGATGCAAAAAGCAAAGAAACTGGTAAACATGTGGTAAATCTAGTAACATTTGCTCAGGTTCATTATAAAAACTTGATATTTATGTTATGTTTGCCTCAGACCTGTCAGAGTTGATTTTTTTTAGAGATTAGCCAAAATCTATAGTAAGGAAACTTCATTTTGCACAACTATAAGAGAGAGGCAGTCACACGCTCTCTATCTTCAATGAATATTCACTTAGAAGATAAAGAGATAGATTTCTTTTTTTTTTTTTTTTGAGGGAGATTAGCCCTGAGCTAACATCTGCTTCCAATCCTCCTTTTTTGCTGAGGAAGATTGGCCCTGAGCTAACATTCATGCCCATCTTCCTATACTTTATATGTGGGATGCCTGCCACAGCATGGCTTGATAAGTGGTGCATAGGTCCACACCCAGGATCTGAACTGGCAAACCCCACGCCACCCAAGCAGAGCGAGGGAACTTAACTGCTATGCCACCAGGCCAGCCCTGAGATAGATTTCTTATCACAAAGCTGGAGACATTATTTGTATGTAAAATACATTATTTTCACAAAATACACATATTTTGTGATTTACAGGACAATAATTAACATTTATATTCTTGTAATGGACTTTTTTTAAAATTTTGTGAGTGTCACACACATTTTGTTTAAAGTTTTATTCCTGAGTGACGAAAGGGAATTTTATATTTAAACTTCAGAATACTGTGGGGAACCTTTCATTCTGTCTTCTCAAATACAAGAAGAAAAATTAATAATTGTGATAAAACTAATAAGATCATGTAGTTTAAACAGAAACACAACCCATGCTCCAATTGGCTAATCTCTAACTGAGTTCTTTGTCTATAGAACTCATGTGGTCACTGGAGTGAAATTTTAACCTTCTCCTCCTAATTTCAACATGAGCTTAAGTACTGTGAACAAGAGAATTCATCTGTCATTTTCTCATAAAATTCTAAATTACCTTTCTAAATTTACATAATTTGCATTTAAAATTGCAATTTCTGATTTTCGCAAGGCTTATCAACTTTCTGAGAGAGAACTCAAACTGTGTCCGTTTTTTAAGTTTGATATCCCTGGATGTGGCTCATGAAGTGAAAGGAGATTTCGACACAAGTTTACGTCTGTGTTTCTAAGTTTACTGCTATGAATTTTATGCTTTTGTTGCTGGAGTAAATGAAGTTCTTTTTCCTCTCTCCATATATTTTCTATTAATTTCTATATCTAAGAAACCTTTTGATTTTCATATATTTATTTCATAGCTGGTCTTATTTTATGCTTTTATTTCAGATAGCTTTTCAAGAGATTCTTTTGAGTTTTCAAGCTTGTCAATTTTTTTACCAGCAATTCTGATCTTCTTTCTTACCTTTTTTACCTATGTACAGTTCTAATTGCATATACTTGCCTTTGGAGAAGTAGCGTACAAGTCGTTAGTTATCAGCATGGATGGTGGATTCCAAAGGGTTTGGATCTGCATTTCACATTTATAATTCCCTAGCTGTGTCTCTCTTAACCTTGGAAAAGTTACTCGATCCGTTAAGCCTCAGTTTCCTCCTGTGTAAATTGAGGATAATACCTATCTCAAGGTTGTTGTCAAAAGCAAATGAAATAACATATGTTAAATTTAAGATGGTACCTGACACATAGTAGGTACTCAAAACATAGTGGCTAGTATTATTTTTACATAGGTACATCATTCTTAATAATGATATATATTAATTTTGATAGAAAAAACTTTTCTCATTTCTGATTATGATAGGGAGGTCTCTAGTCTCATGTTTTGCTATTATTTATCATAGCGACTAATAGTTTGAGACAATCTCAAGACTTTGGAGTAGGAAGCAAAGCATAAGGGTATTTGTGGAAAACCTGTGATAGGAGTTACCAATGTGAGTCTATATTTTTCCTCCATTATTGTCTAACAGATAAGGAGGTAGAGGTTACTTATACCTTTACATTTATCATCTACGAGATGGCAAAGTATCACGTAAGGATGGAATTGAATATAAATTTATTAAGGGTTAAATGAAAGGAATATAAACCACAAATATATATAAAATATCTATATATTTTAAAATCAACTTATTGAGGTATAATTTAAATATAGTCAAATTGCTACTTCTAAGTTTGCAGTTTGATAAAGTTTGGCAAGTATGTACACCATATAGTCACCATTACAATAAAAATATTGAACTTTGCTATCCGATATGGTAGACACTAACCACAATGGCTATTGAGCATTTGAAATATGACTAGTCTAAACTGAGATGTGTTTTAAGTGTAAACTACGCACCAGATTCAATTACTTGGTATGCAAAATGCAAAATATCTTATTAATCATTTTATATTAATTACATTTTGAAATTATAATATTTTAGATACATTAGGGTAAATAAAATGTAACCATAAAACTAATTTCATCTGTTTCTTTTTATGTTTTCAGTGTGTGTATTAGAAACAAAATTAGTTGTGTATCTCATATTATATTTATGTTAGATGGCACTGACATAGAATATTTTTCTTGTGCCCTTTTGTTTTCAATCCCCTATACTTTCAGTTTCAGTAATTGGTCTACTTTCCTTCAGTATAAATGCATTTTGCCTGTTTTAGAAATTAACATAAGGAATCTTATAGTATGCACAGTTTTGTGCCTGGTTTCTTTGTGACAATTTCTGTGATTGTCATTGGCAGAATCGGTAGTTCATTTTTTTTTTTAAATTTCTGTGGAGTATCCTATTGTATTCGTATACCATGATTATTTTGTACTTTTCCTGTTGATAGACATTCCAATTTGGGGCTATTATGGTTAAAGCTACTAGGAGCATTTATATGCAAGTGTTTCAGTAAACATATATTTCTCTTGGAAAGATATCTAGGATCAGAATCACTGGGTTATATGTTAAGTGTATGTCACATTTATAAAACGCTACCAAAGTATTATTCAGCGTGGTTGTGTACCATTTTACATCCTCACCAGTCATGGAGGAGAGTTTCGATTGTTCCACATCCTAGCAATTAATGTTGTCAATCTTTTAATTTTAGCTATTTTAATAGGTATATGCCCACTTTTTTACATGACCTTTTTCTATATGTCAATTTTTTTTAAAAAATGGATTTTTTTTCTTATTGCTGGTTTCTTTAAATATTCTGGATACAAATCCTTTGTTAGATATACATGGTGTCAATATTTTCTTTTAGTCTGTGGTTTGCTTTTTCATTTTTTTAGCAGTGCTTTAGAAAAGGAGAAATTTTTAACTTTGGTGAAGTATAATTTATCATTTTATTTTATAAACTGTGCTTTTTTGTTTCTTACTAAAACATCTTTGCCTACCCCAAGTCATGAAGATTTTCTCCTATTCCATCTTCTAGGAGGCTAATGGTTTTAGCTTTTGTGTTTAGAACTATGATTCATTTTGAGTTAACTTATTTGTGTATTATAAGAGTAAAGGTCAAGTTTTTTCTTTTCTTTTCTTTTTTGTTTTTTTCAAATGGATATTTGGTTATCTCTGTATCATAGCTTGTGAAGACTATCATTTCTCCACTTGATTTTCTTGACACTCTTTCAAAAATCAATTGATGATATATTTGTGGACCTATTTCTGGATTTTCTATTATATTCCATTGATCTATGTCTATCTTTACAACAATACTACATTGTCTTGATTACTATGGCTTTAAAATAAGTCTTGAAATAGGCAGTATAAGGCCTCCAACTTTGTTCTTTTTCATGATTGGTTTGACTATGCATTCTTTGAATTTCCACATGTATTTTAGAAGCAGCTTGCTGATTTCTCCAAATGTCTACTGAGAATTTGATTGGAATTGCATTTCTACAGACTAATTTCGGAAGAATTGATATCTTAATAATATTGAGTACTTCAATCCATGAATGTGATGTATCCCTGTATTTAGTAAAATATTCTTTTTTAGTTATAGTTTTTAGTATATGGACTTCGTAATGAAAGAATGCATACCAGAATGTCAATCTGCTAGAGACTGAGTGACCCAATCCAGTATACACCACTGGAATAAAAGGGAATTAGAAGAAGGATGGACTTCACCTGGAAATTGTGGATTATGGAAGTAATAAACATTCAGCTTCTTTCTCTGATCCTATCCATGACAATACTGGAAACAAGAATCCATGCCGTTTCCTGGCTTCCTTTCCCTTAATTCATCTCCACCTACCTTAAGGTTCCCCTCCAGATTTGTGATATCAGTTAACTAACAGATTTAGGTTTTGGTTGTTATCTTTAGTTTTTTTCATGTGTATTGTCATAGGTATTTTTGTTGACAAGTAGCTTTATCGGTCTGCTGACCAGAAGCTATTGTAAGCCTGAAGTCATCTTAAGCTATTTTGTCAGGCAATAAATTGAGAGCAATACCAATGACCTAGAAAAAAACTTCATTTTTAAAGATTCTCAGAAAATCAAAGAAGTTAGCCCTGCCACCCAGGGTTCATTTTGATGTTAGGAAAGCTCGGAATAAACAACTATTTTCTTATTTATAACCTAATCTTTTCAGGCTATATAAAACCCAGTCCTTGCTTTGTCCCCAAAGTTCCTGAGTATTTTTCTGAGACAGTCTCAAAGAGGATTATATATCTTAGCCATCTGCACTGGGAACCTTGCCTTGAGCTTCTATTCAGTAACAAAGATAGTTTAAGCAGATGAGAAGTGACCTCCAAAATGGTAAGGATTGAATGTGCAGATACAGCATTGGGTGGGCATTGGAAACTATAGCAGGACAGCTTCTTAGGGACCATAGAGGGGATATGTGCCTTTTATATGTTTATTGCACTGAAAATCACCCATGGTGCCTAAAACAGAATTCACTCACACAGAACATATCAGCCTCCATTCTAGGCCTCAACGGCTCTAGATCTTACTAAGAAATAGTATGTGTTGGAATGTCATGGTAGTGGTTACTAATTAAAAATTGGTAAGGTGGGCACTGCCATTCTGGTCTGCCATCCCACAGAAACTCTTTTTCTCCTTCTTCTACCGGTGATGGAGGTCATAAGTAAAGAAAGTTATATAACTACTTTTTCTGTATCCATATGAATATCTGAGCAGAGAATCTGTGTTTGTTTCCTTTAAAATCAATGAAAAAAGTCCACTGGAAGAGTATTGCCAAGAGGATGGCATTGGAAGTTGTGACACAATAGCTAAGAATTCAATTGGATGTTATTTTAAGACTTTTTTAAATTTATGGGAGTCTAAGAATTTGAAAGAAAAATGGATGCCATCAAGCTTAAAGGTCTTTAGAATTAGCTATAAAAGGCATTTCCATATCCTAACAACCAGAGAAATGCACAATCCAACAAAGTGATATGGGGAAGAGAATTGGATGGCTCCTGTGAGACCACTTCCATCTTTAAATTATGTCATATATTTGTGATTTTTATATATTTGATATGTGTAAATTATATATTTGTGATTTTATATGTTAGTATATTTTAGAGATTTTGGCATATTGGAACAATAAGTTAGTCATACTTATCATATTGATATACCTGTGATTTATACAGAGCTTTGAAGCATTTAGGAAAACTCAAGGTTCATCACATATGTTCAAATTATCAGATATATAAAAGTTATTTAAGTACTTGGAAATATTTGTTTATTAATTCAGACAATCTAAGTACTTAGAAAGAAAGTATAAATTTAATGAAATTGTAAATGAAACCAAATATTTTCCAAAGGCAATTAGGTGGTTGGTAAAATTTGCTAGAATTTTAAATAGAATTATGTGAAATGTAACTCAAACAAAAGCTTCTTAAAAGAGATGATAGGTTTTTGTATTTGCAACTTTAATGGAATAAGAACTTTTAAAACAAAGGAAAACTATGAATTGACTTTTCTGCATACAAAGACATCCTAGAAGTCACCCCAAAACTCTTATGCAATGTGTAAGCAGCAAAAGTAAACCAATTTTTAAAAAAGTTTTCTATTTTGCCTAGCACAATACCTATTTAATGTTTATACTAAATCTTAAGGCATGTTCAATCTTTTGAATTCCCTGTGCTTGGGCCATGCTTGGTCTTTACTTAGGAAATTTCAGGTTGTGGTGATAAGGGTCCTGCACAAAAAGGAGAGAAAAAGACACCAGTTGATTGGCATGACTGGTGGGAGAATGCCTCCAGCTGCCCTCAACGTATAGTACTGGTTCCCCACAAAGGCTACTGCACATTTCTCCCCTAAAACACATACATACTTAGCCTCAAATTTAGATTACAGAATATGATTTTGAAGTGCTGCCAAACTGTGGGACCCAAAGCAAGATAACTCAATAAATTGCTATTCCAAGAGATTCTTCCTGAAATTCTGCTACTCAAGCAGCCAAAGCTGTACTAATAACATGCTGCAGGCTTCATGGGTACTCATTCAACAGACATTCACTGGGTACTCCCTGTGTGACAAGTGCTGGATATGTAGAGATGAGGACATGGATGTCCCCCTCCCACCAACCTTTTTTTCTAGATAGAAAATAAACAATTAGGGAAGCAATGTATAGTACAGTCTGATAAGAGCATCGATAACGGTGAGGGAGCACATTGTTGGGATCCTTAATCCGGTCTGGAAGGACGTAGAAAAAATATCAACAGTTGTGAAAATTGAACAATAAGTAGGAGTTGTTTGTTTATTTTATTTTATAGAAAGGAAAATATGCAAATATGACTTTTCAATAAATTCTAAGGTTGCTTTGGATGCTGAAGAGCAAAAGGAAAACAAGCCAGAAATGAATTCCTCCTTTGGTGTCATGGTAACATAGAATTAAATATATTTGCAATATTAGACTGACAAAACTTAACTTTTAGATTTCAAGGGGGAGGTAAATAGGTTATGACTTTCCACACAGCATAACTGAGTAGGACAAATATTGGGGAGGATTGGGCATGGGTATGGAACCAGTGTCCCAGTTTTCAGAAACTTGGAAGCTCGCTGTTAGGTGATGATCCAAACTGGACAACTGGCACCATGTGAAACTTCTCCCTGATGATACAATATGCTCTAGCGGAAATGCTACAAAGCATCACAGTCATGTCAGAGCCTGATAAAACTGATCAGTTTTTTGGGCACAAAATTATGAGATATGAAAGCACACAAATCAAAGGGCTAAATTTAACGTCTCCCATGCTCGTTGGATCTAAAAACATAAAGAACAAATCAACAACATCCCAAAGACAGGAATACCGCTAAGAACTAAACCATGCTACTTGGAATTTTACATCCGGGTTTCAGTCGATTTTGTCTTTAACTTTTCTTTGATTATTTTTTAATTTAAATTTTGAATTTATTTATAT
Organism: Equus przewalskii; assembly: GCF_037783145.1. Taxonomy (NCBI): domain Eukaryota; kingdom Metazoa; phylum Chordata; class Mammalia; order Perissodactyla; family Equidae; genus Equus; species Equus przewalskii. The sequence goes on from NC_091838.1 coordinate 52,192,666, forward strand.
ATGTTGAATAATCAATATATAATTTTAAGCCCTTTGTAAAAAAGAGGTGTTTCTATGTCAATGCTGGGGCCAGCATTTCTTTCTGCTTATAGAAATGTGGGATGATTTATAGCATTCGTAAAAGTTGACATGTTCTATAATGTCCTAATCAATGCCTTATTAAAGAGGCATATTTTCCAAATTGTTTTGTAAAATCCTTATGACTCACTGAAGGTTTACTTACTCAGCCCAGTCCTTGGTATATATGACATGCTCACTTAAAGTTTGTTTAATGGCATGTAATTGTGTTGTGTTGAATTGCATTGCCTTGCATTTCAAGGTGCTGGACTAAGTTCAGTTGAATTTTGAATGAGTTGAGTTGACTTGGATTGCAGGGAATTGAGTTGAACTGATTTGAGATGCACTGAAATGAGTTGAACAGAATTGGCTAGACTGAGAAAGACAAGCCCTGCTCCATATGGGGAAAGACCTTATATTTTTGGTTCATCACTTCTTCCCCAGCATATAGCACATTTTTTAGTACAAAATACACACTCAGCAAATTTTTGAAGAATAAAAAAAGTAAAATGATAGAAAGGCTTTATTACTAATAGTACTTACACATTCAGTAATAATTTTTTATCATAGTACTGTGTACGCACTGTGCTTTGAACTAGCGACAGTGATGGAGAAGAGAGAACCTGTCCTCAAAGAGATTACAGTTTACTGCTGGGCACCAAACAGGCAAATAAGCAATTAAAATATAGTATAAAACAATATCATTGGCTTTGTAACTAGTGGAAAGCCACTCACGTCGTGTGCTATGAGATCAGTATATCCTGAAATTGTGCATTGCAGTGGCCTTGGTAAGTAACGGGAATAAATACTAAGTCCTACACCAGGACCACCAAGATGGTGTGTCCTATACAAGGTCAATGACCTGCAAGGGAGTAAATAGTAATCCTCTCTGTGTTCCACTAACCAAGCTGTCTGCCTTCTGTGATCTGTCTTCTTGAATTCTCAGAAAGGATTTTCCAACTCAGTTGTATCGTCTCATAGGTCAGGGGATCAAACCATGAAGAGTATTGATTGAGGTATTATTTTAAGTGAGGGAGCAACCTGATCATATTTTCTTTTTGAAATCAATGTGAAGAAGAATTAGGAGACTGGGAGACCATCTAAGAGTAGACTTCAATAATCTTTTTTAAAGGAATGATACCCAGTGTTTGAATCAGGACTTTTTTTGCTCCCATATGTCTGGTTGCTAATTTCTATTTTTATTTGTCGGATCTTCCTCCCACACTCCACCTTATAAATGTTAGAATTCCTGAAGGATCAAGCTGAAATCATCTTATATTCTCCCTCTACACTTACTTCTAAATAGTCTCCTTCATTGCCCATGTTTTAAATCCCATCTGGCGGTATTCACATCTCTGATCCTAACATCATCCCTCTGCTCCACTCCCATTTTTCCAACAACCAACTTATCTTCACTTGAATGTCTCCCAAGAAACTCAAGACTAAAATGTCCCAAATCGAATCTTGATTTATTTTCTCCTTGACATTTCTTCCTTCCTGTGTCTTTCCAATTTCACTAAATGCCATTACCATGTATCTAATTCCTCAAGCCTCAACCCTGTGAAGTCACTGTTGATCCTGCTCTTCTCTCAAACCTTGCTCCCTACTTGCAATCCCCATATACACAAGTGGTTTTCTAAGCAGGATCCAAGAACTCTTGTGCTGGGGAGCTGGTTAAAATGCAGATGTCAAGATCCTCTTCCGCAACACTGCCTTCCTCTAAACTACTGAATCAAATTTCTATTTGTGGGGGCCAAGTATCTACATTTCTAGTACATTTCCTGTTGATTCTTACACCAAAATGTACACTTTACACTGATAAAGATTATACCTCCAAAACATATCTTAAATCATTCTTCTCTTCATCTCCATAGCCATCCCCTATCATCTCTTTACTGGAAGAATAAAACAGCCTCTTAAATGATCTCCCTAACTTTATTCTCTAATCCAAGGGTAAAAAACTTTTTCTGTAAAGGACCAGATAGCCAATATTTTAGGCTTTCTGGGTTATGCTGTCTCTTTTGCAACTACTCACCTCTATCATCATACCATGAAAGCAGCCATAGACAACATGTAAACAAAATGATGTGGCTGTGTCAATAAAGTTTATTAACAAGAAGAAGCAGCCAGCCCATTTTCCACACAACTGCAAGAGTGATCTTTAAAAAGTAATAATTACTGGCTTCCTATTGTTTTGAAAGCAATACCCAAATTCCTTACCATAATCTTCAAAGCCTTGAATTATTTGACCCCAGCTTCCTCTGGTCTCACCTGCTTATGTCCTTCCCCCTGGCTGACATCACACTCTAACCTCATTGTCCGGCATTTGGCTCCTAGAATACACCATCATTGTTCCCTGATTAGGATTTTTGCACAAGCTATTCCCTTTCTGGAATACCCTTCTCCCTCCTTTTGCATGTAGTTGTAAGAGCATAAACAAAGGAATTGGATGATCTTATTCTAATAGTAGCTCTACCACTTATTTACATTTCTGTACCTCTGTTTCTTCATCTTAAAAATGAGAAGAATAATAGTTCCTATCTTATCAGGTTCTTATGAAGATTACACGTAAAACTCTTAAAAAAGAGTAAAATTTTGACAATATTAGATATTATTATGCTCACATCTGCAGGTACATCTGCATAAAGGAGGTATTTGAAAAATGGGTTATTATCGCAAAATCAAAAATGCTTTCATGGTCTATGCAGAAATCCATATTATTCTTCCATATCCTAAGAATATTTTGAGACACTAAAAAAAAGGCCTCTTAAGATGTGAACACTTGCCTATTTTAGAAAAATGACTAGATTTGCACAATTAATTATTATGCAAAGTGCTTGGGAAGCCTTCCCCTCCTACATATGCATTTTTCATCATTTGACCCTGTGATATTTTGATTTATAATACAAAATATATATTTGGTCCTGTTCCCCACTTCTAGCACAGAGCTCCTAAAACCCTTGGAATTTCCTAAGTGATGAGGGAGACAAAGACGTCTCGTTATGTTAATGTGGAGACTTTTGGATCCCAGCTACACATTGTCAGGAGAACCAACCTTATGATTAGAGGGTTGGAACCTTCAGTTCCACCCCCCCAACCTCCTGGCAGAGGAGAAGGGCTGGAAGTTGAATCAATTGTGAGTGGCCATGATTTAATCAGTCATGACTGTGTAATGAAGCCTCCACAAAAAAACAAAAGGACGGGGTTTGGAGAGCTTCTGGTTTGGTAAACACATGGACATTTGGGGAGAAAGGTGCTCCCAAAAAGGGCACAGAAGTTCTGTGCCTTTTCCTCATACCTTGCCCAATGCATCTCTTCCATCTGGTTGTTCCTGAGTTATATCCGTTGTTAGAAACCAGTGACCCAGTAAGTAAAACGTTTCTCTGAGATTTGTGAGCATCTCCAGAAATTAATCGAACCCAAGAAGGGGGTCTTGGGAACCTCTGATTTATAGCCAGTTGGTCAGAAATACAGGTAATAACCTGGATCCAGAACTGGCATCTGAAGGGGGCGCTGGAGGCTGTGCGTGTGTGTGCAGTATTGCAGGACTGAATCCTTAACTCGTGGAACCTGATGCTATGTCTGGGTAGATAGTGTCAGAAGTGAGTTGAATTCTGACATCCTCTGGCTTGTTGGATGTATAGGGGAAACCCTTTCCCTCCACACGTTGAAATTGGGTCAGGAACCCAAAAGAGACCCAAAGAGGATAGTGGCAAGTGTCTGACGCAGCTTTAAGGTGCAGCACAATAACTACCTCATAGAGGCCATAATTAATGCACAGTTCCCAAGCTTTACTAAGATACTGTTGTGTTTTTGTGATGCTCCCTGTTCATTGCTACTAAGAAAAAATAATGCTGGTTTAGTACAACCATCTCCAGAGAGTAGATTCTCATTCCTCCAACCCAGCATGGGGCCAACATAAAGTAAATGTTAAATTCTCTGACTACCAATTCAATTAACTAGCGGGGCCTGAAATTCTGTAATTAGCATTTGGCATAAAAGTTCTGAAGTGTATTTACTGGGGTCTAAACTGTCAGCCCTGTTAATTATTCAAAGACTAGTTCACAGTGACATTGGTCTTGCTGCCCTTCAGTGAGATACAGCATATTCCAGGTCAGACAACGGGTCACAGAGTGTGGTTTAGGAACAATGAAAGGCCATTAAGTTTCTCTGTGGACTGTTTTCTTTCAGTATTCCCTTTTATGAAATGCTTGTCTCTACAGGTCATAGAATAATCATTGACTTGGGGACAAAATCTCCACCATCCTGGGTAGGATGCTGCAACCACTATTCACAGCTCAATATGTCCCTTCTTAGTCCAGCACAACGCTGTTCTTATTCTTACAGCTTTGTGACCTGGAATTATAGTATTAAGACTTATTAAGACTTATTATGTCTTAGTATCTGGTAGGACAGCCCCTCTTTCTTTATGCTGCCTTCATGTCCCACATTTCATTAAGAAATAGGTCCAGTTTTATGGCTTCTTTTCATGTCTCATAATTCTTGATTGACTGCTAGGCACTGTGTGTAAAAGGACAGTAGAAAATGAAGTAAATAATATTTTCACCTAAAAAAGAGAGTGCTCCTTCTTCTGTCGGGCCACTCGGGTGGGGTCTGAGCCCACAGAGGCTGTGGCTGAGGAGTAGCCGCTAGTCCTTGCACCTGTGAGAGGTCTCTCAGCTCACCTGCCCTTCCTCCAATCTTTCTCCTGAGTTCCAATAAAGGCCTGTGGCAGAAGAGTGGAGGGGGCAGCCTCTCTTTGTGTTTGGGGATCCTATGGACTTCAAACCATCATGTCAGTTCACATTCAGGCTTTAAGATGTTAAAATTGCCACAGATTTATTTTTACCTGTGTCTGGAGCAGGTTTTTACTCCTCCTGCTGCACACCAAGGGTGATGGCAGCTGTGGATCTCATGTCTCCTAGGAAGGACTCGTCACTTTCTGGATTTTTGCTCATCAGGTTTCTTTGCATCCTCAGCTATCGGTTGGGTTTAAAAAAACCAACATGATTCTGCAGAGTGTACTCATTGTTAGAATGAGACTGTAGCATTATTGCAGTGGAAATCGTTTATTTGGTATTCGTAACTACGATGTGCCCATATTCTCCTTTTCTTATCTGGTTCTGGAATCACAATTTTACTAGGCTCAGTTTATTCTTTTTAAATTTTCTCTAACAACTTGTGAAACAATAGGAATTCCCTATTCCTTGAAAGTTTGTTAGAATGCATCTCTACAACTATCAAGACCCAGATATGGGGGATATAAGCTACCTGACTATCACTCTAATTTCTTTAATGCTTATAGAAGCTATTAAATTTCTCAGTTTTGTGTGTGTATCAATTTGGTATTTTTTTACATATTTTTACATTACACCTAGGGTTTTCACTTATTGGCATACTTTCGTTAAGCTTTTGTTCTGGAAGATTGGAACACAGAGAAAGACAAAGTCCTGGTCCCTGCTCTCCAGGAGATGATAGTCTAGAGAGGGAGACCATCATGTAACTACTTAGAAACTACAGGTAACTACAAAGAAAGGCTGAGTAGTAGGTTTCTCAGGGGTAGTACAAGGAATCACATCCCCGGTAAATTTATCCCAATCTAAGGTCTTTACTTAATAAATAATAAACTTAATCTTACCTAACCGGAGGAGACTGAACCTTCATTAAACACAATCGTAAGTGACTGATATGTGATCATGAGTAACAAATCCTCCTTTAGGCTGAAGGATCTCCTTTCTAGTGACTGGACAGCTGTTGCCCGCTCTGTGGGTCATACCCTGTCATAGTGCTGAAGTGAAAGAGGAAGACATTAGCTATTAGCTTGATGTAGCAATGTGACAACAAACAAAATAAGTTACCTTTTAAAAATATTTATCTAGAGTTATTTCCTCTTTTTAATATTTTCATATTGTTTAATTGCATCCTTTCTTCCCCACAACCTTATCTTTCCACAAGCTTTTCTTAATAATCCAAGTAACTAGTTTTTGTTTTTATTAACCTTCTCTATTTCTTTTAGTTCTTTATTTTTTTTGATTTCTGCACTTACTACTTCTTTCTTGTTTCTTTGGGTTTGTTCTGTGGGTCTTTCTCCCAGCTTCTTATGTTGAACACTTAGCACATTTTTTAATTTAACATTTTATCATGAAAAATTTAAAACATATAAAGGTACAGAGAATAGTAAAGGTGGTCAACCAACTTCAACTATTCTCAATTCATTGTCTCTTCTTTCTTCTGTACCCACATCTATCTTCCCTTTATTATTTTAAAAGAAATCATAGACATAGCATTACATTAAAAAATGTTTAGTGTCATTTCTAAAAGATAATGACTGTTTTTAAAAACTTAATCAAAATACCATTAGCACATTTTTAAAAAATGAAAATAATACCATAATATTATTGAATATCTGATTAGGGTTCAAATTTCCACGATTATCTCCTGTTAGACTGGATCCATACACTGTAATTGGTTGATGTGTCTCTCGAATCTCTTTTAGTCTATAGATTTTTTCATCTGTTTTCTTGCTTGCAATTTATTTGTTAAGAAATGAGTTTGTCTGTCCTGTAATGTTTGCCAGTCTAGATTTCATTATCCGCATCCCTGGGTTGTCATTTAAGGTGTTCTTTCATCATCTGTATTTCCTGCTTTTTGTGTTGAATCTAAAGATCTAATCAGATTTCAAGGTGATTTTCTGGCAAGCCTGTTTCACAGGTGGTGCTGTATACTTCCATGGGGAGGTGCATGATGTCTAACTGTCTTTCTTTTTGTGATGTTAGCAGCCACCGATGATCACTGCCTAGATTCACTAACTCTTTAGTGTTTTTAAGGTGATGATATTCTAACTTTACCATTTCTCCTTCATTTAGTAGCTCGAATACTCTTACAGAAGGAAACTTCCACTATCAGATATTTAGTTAGGTTGAGTACGATTCAATCTGCAAAGAGAGGAGACATGCTTGATTTTTTTTCTTTTTACTTAGAATTCTGTTTTCAGAAATAAGAAGTTGGTTCTCCACCATCCCCTAAAGATAACCACTGAATTTTTCGTGTCATTATGAACTCATATGATGTATTTAAATCTATATTGTAATTATTATCCTATTGATGTTCAAATTTTTCCAGCTATGTGTAGTGGTAACCTCTTGAGTTACCTTCTAAATCCTTTGGGCACGACTCCAGGAGTCTTTGATAATATTTTTATTTTATTTTTCTCTCTCTTTTTTTTTTTTTGCAAATAAGTTATCAAAATGATTAGGTCATGAGAAACTGTTTCAGATTTACCTTGTATATGTCCTCCCCAGATCTGGAATCAGCCTTTTCCTCCAGGAGCCCTGTTTCCCTTTAGCGGGAAATTTCAGTGGATATTTAGAAACTACACAAACTGGGTGCTTTGGTTATTTTTTCTAGGCATTGTTAACAAACAGTGTTATTTTTTAAAACATTTTTGTGAACTGATAAATTTATTTAGACTAGCCATTTACTGCTAAGTTCTGCTTTAGCCATGTACTACAAATTTTGACTAGTACTATTTTCATTATAATTTTATTGCAATTGTTTCTTAATTTCCTGTATAATTTCTTTTAATTCAAGTGTTTCTGGTAATATGTTATTTAGTTGCCAAACATGGGCTTTCAAACTCTTTGTTTTTAATTTTCCATTGTGTTGCCTATGTTCAAAGAACATAGTTGGTCTGATATTGACCCTTTGCAATATGTAGAGCCTTCTGTTATGGCCTAATGATAGTCCATATTTATAAACATTTTTATTTCATAATAGAAAAAGTATAATTCGTTGGTCCTGGAAATTTGAGGAAGTCTAGGGGTGAATTCCCAAGAGCGGCTTCTCAGGCTCCATCTGTTTCTGTATTCTTCAGCTCAATAGGGCTTTTATGTGGCCCAGATGTCACCAATAGACACAGGCATCAGTGACCAAAGCCACCATTGCCACCAATATCTGCAGGGAAAGGGGAGGCAACGATTCTGCCATGGCAATGTGAGAAGAAGCTTTCTTCCACCCAGCCTCTCCCTGCTGCCTCTGGCTGCCATTTGTCCTAGGATCCAGCTGCCCACCACAAACACAAACACACACCCACAAACACACATCACATACAACACACATCACAACATGCACACCCCACATACACCACACCAGACACTCATACACCACATACCACACATACACACACACGTCACACACCACATTCCAGTTCAAGATACATTTCCACCTGGCCTGAAGTTCATGGCTTATTGGTTCTCTCTGGCTTCCATAGATTCTCCAGGTTTGATTTTGACCCATTAGCTTACGATGGTTCACCATCGTGGCCCGAAGCAGAAGCTTTTTCATGTCCATTTTTAAGCCTAGTTATTGGGTTATCGACATTTTAAAATTGTCATAGGCAGCATCTAAGACATTATTAACCTCTTAACTTAGATGTTACGTGAAAGGGTCTTGGAAACCATGCCAGTCTTAAGTTTCTTGGCTTGGGGAGTAAGGGTACTCAGACTTCTGTAAAGTCATCGAGATCTTCAGAAAAATAGTATTTCCAGAAGTTTTTAAGAAGGAAAAAAGGAAGATAACAAAATTAGAGATAAATGTGTCTTTGTGCCCATGAAAGGGCATTTTATTTAATGGGGCGGGGAATGGGGGACAAAAGCAGAAGAGAGAGAGACAAATCTGAAACTTGTTCTAACATAAGAGTTAAGGAAACAAAGGTGATTTTCTCTTTAGCAGCTAACTATCGAGCACCAAGCATTATCATGAATTAATAGATAACTATTCTCTGATCTTTGAGGATCAGCAATTTCAGGAAAATGGAGGGATATATGTATAGAGAAGGGAATATTTTTAAATTCCCTTTTGAAAAAGGAGCAGATTCATTTTTATGAGTATTTATTTTTCTGATTATAAAAATGACAAACGTGCTTCGAAGAAAATACAGAATATTATATAAAGAAAAAGTGTAATTTCAACCACCATAGAAAATCATTATTATTCATTACCATAGCATTTTTCTCTAGTACTTTTCAACCTTAAAAATGTGTATCTATATATACTTAAATATATATGAATATATGTATATGTGTGTTTGTATTAGTGTATATGTCTATATAGATAGATACATGTGTGTAACCTCATAGAATTGGTAACACTTTCTTCATACAGTATTATGTTATACAGTATAGTGGTTAGAATGTATGAATTCAATTTCCAGCTACACTATTCATTACCTATGGGATCTTGAGCGAGTTACTTAACCTCTCCAATATTTTATTATAGTTTTATATTTTCCACCTGAAATTTATCACACTATGTATCACAAGTTAAATATCCAGGTAGGTTTTTATTACATATTTAACTAAATTTCCTAATATCATTTACTAACAATATATTCCTTTCTAATGACTCCGATTCTTCCTTTACCATACAGTAAGTTCCTATGTCTATAGTAAATTTTGTCTTAGACTGGTCTGTTTAGTTGAAATATCTATTGAATCGTTAGTAAGTACCCTTGTTTAAATCAGCCATAAAATATATTTTAATATCTAGTATGGCAAGTTCTCCCACTTTGTTATTTTCAAAATATTGTTAGGTTTTTTTATCCACTTATTATTTTAGAAGAAGAACATCAAGAACATTTTGTCTTAAAACTTCTCAGTTAAAATAATTTATGTCTTCACAGTATTAGTAGTAATTTCAGTAATGGTCCACATTTTGCCTATCAGTTTTAGGCTTGAGGATGTTCCAGGTACTTTCTGGGCAATATACTTCTTCCTTTCAAAAACTTGTTCAGATGGATAAAATTATAGCCATTTTTAAGTGAGGAAACTAAAGTTCAGAGAAATAAATAGCTTGTTCAAGGTCACAACACTACTAAGCAGCAGAACAGGAATTCATAGCCAGATTTTTTTACTTCAAAGATGTTATATTCTTCCTTGCACTGTTTCACACTGTCCTTTTCAACCAACAGGTAAAATAAATAACTGCTTTATAAACTTATTTTGTAAGGTTTTTTTTTTTTTGAGGAAGATTAGCCCTAAGCTAACATCTGCTCCCAATCCTCCTCTTTTTTCTGAGGAAGATTGGCCCTGAGCTAACATCTGTGCCCATCTTCCTCTACTTTATATGCGGGACGCCTGCCACAGCATGGCTTGCCAAGCAGTGCCATGTCCACACCCGGGATCCAAACCAGGGGCCAAAGCAGAATGTGCACACTTAACTGCTGCGCCACCAGGCCGGCGCCGTAAGGTGTGTTTTAAAAAGGAAAGAAAGTTGCACTGAAAAAAAAAAAGATGGCTGAAGGAAGAGTTGATTGTAAAGGAAAGATCCAGGAATGGGTCTGAGTTCAGTGCCATGACAAGCAAATGCTGGGTGTCTCAGTAACTGAAGAATAGAGATAATAAGTGCTATCATTTTGTCAGCCATGTCACGTGCTAACTCTTCATCTGATTATTTCATCTAATCCTTATTTCTCTCAATTTACACATGAAGAAACTGAGCCTCAGGGAGATCAAGTGATTTGCCAAAAAAGTCACAGCTACTAAGTTGTGGAAATGGAATCCACACCAATATCTGAATTTACCTTTACAGTTTCCAGGCAAAATGGAGGTTAAATTTAGAGGTGTTTTTGATCAATAAATGGAAAGAAACAGAGGAATGAGTCTGGAACGAAAGTGAGCAATGAGCTAAGAGCGCATTTATCCACAAGTAGGACATGATCTTTTCTCAGGTTCTCAAGAGGAACTTGCCTTTATTTGCCTTAGAGCACTTTCCCCCTACATTATCTAAACTCTAGAAACACTAGATCTGACCAACGTAAGCTGTATTTGTAATTTCCTAAATAAACACCAAAGTTAGACAGAAGTCAGGGTGGCAAGAAAGACACCACTCAAGCTGGTGACAAGGACACATTTTCTGTAGACCTAGGCATAATTGCTCGACAGCCCTTCCTCATTAGACTGCAGGTCGTTAACAGCCGCAATAGTAATAATTAATATTTGTTCACGTTGTATTTTCTCAATATAGGCAATCCTACTGAATCCTCATAACACCTCTGGGAGGTTGAATGAATTATGGACATTTTGAAGCTGTTACAAATGCAATGCAGAGAATTCAAAGTCTCAAAGGCGATGAATGACAGAGTTTGAATTTGAATCCAGTGAATGGGCTGTGGGACATGCTGGGGTCTCAGCGACATAGAAAAATAGGAAAGAGAAGGAAGCTGAGACTGGACAGTCATAAGTACAGCTACTACCTGTGAGCAGGTTGGCTCTTGGCAAGGTGAGACAATCATTAGGAGGGTTACTAATGTGGATATAACTTGATCATTTTTTCTTCAATAAGCATTTATTGAAGCTTCTGATGTCGTGCTATCCAGTGACTAGCATAGTGTCTGGAACATGGTAGACACAAAATAAATGTTTAATGAACAAATCTACTTGCATGTTTGCAATAATGCAGATTTATATCCTAGTAGAGTCTACATTGCTACATCTGGTCTTCATGTGAAGAGTGTCTGTCTTCAGCACGGCTGAGCCAGTAGTAGAACATGTGAAGGGTCTTCCTGTTAGGAAGATTTGGTACACATAAGAGTAAGTGTTAGGAAAGGAGTTGGTACAAATGCCAAGCTGGGAGTATACTACTATACATTGGCACTTAGGAAATGGAGAAAGAAAGAGTAGAAAATATAATCATCAATATAATGACTTTCCAAAGTTGAAGAGAAAAAAAGAGAAGTACCTGAAGAACAGAAACCCATTGAATATAGACAAGAATAAAGAAAAAGTAAGATTTGACAGCATGTTCATTTGCTATGGCTGCTGTAATAAAGTACCGACCTGAGTGGCGTAACGATAGAAATTTAGTCTCATGGTTCTGGAGGCTAGAAGTCCAAAATCAAGGCATCAGCAGGGCCATGCTCCCTCTGAAGCCTTTAGAGAAGAACATTTCCTTGACCCTTCTAGCTTCTGGTGGTTGCTGGCAATTCTTCATGTTCTTTGGCTTGTACACATATCACTCCAATCTCTGCCTCCATGGTCACCTAGTCTTTGATACTTTATTATGACAGCTCTAGGACACTAACGGACTTTGGTACTGAGGAGTGGGGTGCTGCTGTTACAAGTAATTTAAAATGTGGAAGTGGCTTTGAGGTTGGATAATGGGTAGAGTCTGGAAGAATTTTGAAGCACGTAGTAGAAAATGTTTAGATTACCTTGAAGACATGTATGAAATTGTCTAACGGAATGGGAGTGTCTATCCTATCCTCTCTTGTCCTGTGCCACCATTGTTTTAGGAAGCAGACAACTTATTTTCTAGTTTTACACGTCTACAGATGGAGAAGAAATTCTCCCTCAAGACTGCAGCATCAGCTCCTGCCTGAGTTTCCAGCCTGCTGGCCTGACCTACAGATTTCAGACTTGCAGTCCCCACAATCATGTGAGCTAATTCCTTTAAAAAATAGATGTATATATATATATATACAATATATGTATTACATATAATAAATTCATATATATATAATCAGTGTCCATATATATAGCCCCTTCTTTGTTCTGTTTCTATGGAGAATGCTGACTATTATAAATAGCAATAAAGAAAACTCTCTTTATGCTTCATACCTAAATTAGATTCATATTTAAGTTAGCTCATTGAGCAATGTTACAATTGATCATTTAGCAGGTTTGGTTTCTTCAAAGCTTTAGGAAGTACAGAGATGCATTAATTGCTAGCATAAAAAACGTTTTTGTAAGAGTCAAGGAAAAATAAAGATTCATTGTACTAATTAAAGCTTTAGCAATATATACTGTTATATGTGTTCTTGGTCTGATTAGAAGGCAACTAGTTGGGTATATATCTCCAAAAGATAGGATATGTGTGCCTAGTCAGCGCTTCAATATATTTTTAAATATAAATATTAATTCATGAGGTTAATGATGACTTTCCATTCACTATAAACAATACAGCAAGTTATTTCCTCTCTTCCTTTTAACTTCCTTTCCCTTTTCCCTGTTTCTTCTCTCCTTAAAAGACTAACAAATTATCTCTAAGTTTCTGGTAAATATATACTACAAATGAAGATTCCATGTGAGACCAGGACCTTATATTTATATATACAAATACCTTAAGCTTATTAATACCATATATAGTGAACACCTATTGTACTGGTATATTGTTCTCTTAAAGCTGATTTCAGGGCTCTATTGAAAAGTTTAAAATGTTTAAGGCTCAACCCAGCATTGACACATCACTAAAGGAAGAAACTTGATTTTTTAAACTATAGACTGAATACATTATATACATTCAAAAAGCCTTCCCTGAAATATATACAGCTTTATGTGGCAGTTTTCCAGGAGTGTCTTTATATGTTCTGTTCACCTACATTCTTTTATTCCTATTTTAAGCTCATGTCTGAAAACGATAATGGAATTTGGCTCATCAAAAAGTCAATGTGAAAGAAATTAAAAGTAGCTACGGTCACGAGTGCTGCGCAAAGTTTATGACTTGGGAGTTCACCTCACTTAAGTTGCATGAAACGAGACCCTGGAACTCTCATACCCAGTGGTCAGAGCTTAGTGTGTATTATCAGAAAAATCCAGCAGGAAAGTTACTAAAAGGAAGGACTTCTACCAGCATCCTTGATTGTCAGACTACTTTGCTGAAAATAATTATGACTAAATATATAAGACACAGAAAGAGAAGTCATGCATGCACGGAATTTATGGTGTCTGTTTTTAGAAAGCATACCCTTGTCCACGTGGTCGTCTTCTCTCGTTCTCGTTTAAATTCCAGGCTTGAACAGCACTGTGGATTGAACGGGAATTTCTCTGCTCTACTAAATTCCTGGGGTGTTCACTGAGGTTTCCCCACACTGGCTAGTGTCTCAAATGGCTCCAGAACTGTGTGAGCTCCAATAGTTGTTTTGCTTGCAGATCCCTAGAAGCTGTTTTTTGCCTGTAAATATTCTTTGTCTGGCTTCATAGAGACTTGCCCTATGAATACAAAGCTTATATTTTAAACGAAAACTCAAGGGGACACAAACAGGTTTTGGCAGCTGTTTCTCTGCAAGCTGTCTTATTTCTGATTATCCGACTTCACAAATTCCAGCTACTCTAATAGCCTCTTACTTTCGTATCTGTCTTCCGACCCAGCAAAACCACTGTGCTCTGTGTGTGGTCTGCCGCCTATGTGGCCATCTGTATGTGTCCCCAGAGAGAAGGGCTTCATGGTCTTGGGGCCCACCTTGTTTGAGTTCATTCTCTCAGGAATCATAGACCTGCACTGCCAGTTTTCCAACATCTAAAATAGTTATTTTATATATTTTCTTCAGTTATACAATCATTTTTGGCAAAAGACTGGGCCATTACAAGCTACTCCTTCATGGCCAGAAGTAGGATTCTCTAAGAACATGTTTTATGTTTGTTTCTTGGCTTGGGAGTAACTGGAACATCCAGATAGCATAAATTTAAATTCCAACCTGGAAATAATTTAATTTGTGTCCTACAGTCTCAACCCAAACAGGATATCTATCTTATCTTCTCCCTGTGTTGACTGGTATATTATTTCTAGACCACCCTTTCACTGAATGTAACCCTTTATCAAGGGAGCCTCTGTTCATTAGCTGATGACGGTTAAAACCTAAATTCCCAGATTTAGAGTCTGGATTTCCCTTCCATGATAGTCACAGTTTCATCATACCATTGCTTGGTCTGATTTTAAGTTTCTTTCTCATTTCTGATCCCTGATTGTATTTCCAGTTGAGCTATATATTTAAAGGATTGTTTATTACCAGTGCATTGGGCAGAAGGCAGGGGAATTGCTGATTAGAAGCATCAATTTTAGAATTCTATACAGGAAAATTTTGCAAAACTGATCAAGCTTTCAAAGGTGCATACCCTAGACCCCCAGGTTTCTTGCAGCATAATTTACAACAGCAAAAGTTTTGAAATGACTTAGAAGTCAATCATTAGGGAACTTGTTAGATGACCTCTTTTAAATAGCCATATAATACAGTTTAAAGAAAAAAAGAACAAAGATATTTTATGTTTAGATGTGAAACTGTCTCTAAAATGTACTTTTAAGTGAAAAAAGCACAATGAATTATAGCATGTATGTTATGCATTCTACTTATATAAAAATATAGTGTATACATACAGTTTTCTTTTAGATGCATGCCTATCTCTAGAAAGATGCACGATGAACTGGTGGTTTTTGTGATCTCTATGTAAGGGAGCTGGAAAGCTAGGCATCAGGGTTGGGGAGAATTTACTGTAAATGCTTTTGTGCATTTCATTGTTAAACCATGTAAATATATTACCTCTTGAAAAATCAAATTCTAAAAAGCAAAAAAAATTGTTTGTTATATTTTATCTACTGTATCTATGTGTTGTGGAGGAGTTTTTCAGTTATCGAGGCTACAATATATTCAGAACTAGAAGTCTGACTATAACCTTCATAACTCCAGATTTCCCTATTAGCAAGCTTCTGTATTCTTTCTTTTTCTCCAGCTTTATTGAGAAATAATTTAAATACAATATTGTGTAAGTTTAAGGTGTACAACTTGATTTGATACATGAATATATTGCAAAATGATTGCCACAAAAGGTTAGTTAACACCTCCACTGCCTCACACACTTATCATTTGTTTTTGTGTGGTGAGAACATTTAAGACCTACACTCCTAGCAACTTTCAAGTATATAATAAACCTTGTTAACTATAGTCATCCTGCTGTACATTGGATCCCCAAAACTTATTTATCTTACAACTGGAAATTTGTCCTCTTTGACCATCTCCCATTTCCCTCAAACCCTAGCCACTGGCAATGACCATTCCACTCTCTTTTATGAGTCTAGCTTTTTTAGATTTCACATATATCTGTGGAATATGTGAGATCATACATGTTTGTCTTTCTCTGTCTCACTCATTTCTATCAGTATAATGCCCTCCAGGTCCACCCATGTTGTCACAAATGACAGAATTTCCTCCCTTTTTATGACTGAATAATATTCCAATGTGTGTGTATATATGTATGTGGGTGTGTATGTATATGTATATATATGTATCTTATATATGTCACATTTTCTTTATCTCCATTCACCCATTGATAAACATTTGTTTCCATTTCTTGGCTATTGTGAATAAAGCTGCAATGAACGGGAGAGTGCAGATACCTCTTTGAGATAGTGATTTCATTTCCTTTGGATACATACCCCACGGTGGAATTGCTAGATCATATGGTAGTTCTATTTTTAACTTCATGTTTTCCAGCTTTATTAAGGTGTAATTGACAAATACAACTGTAAGACATTTAAAGTATACAATATGATGATTTGATATCCATATACATTATGAAATGATTCACCCCATTGAGTTAATTAACACATCTGTCACCTCACATATTTACCTTTTTTGAGTGTGAGAACATTTAAGTTCTACTCTCTTAGCAAGTTTCAATTATACGATACAGGGTTATCAATTACAGTCATCATGTTATATATTAGATCCTCAGACCTTATTCATTTTATAACTGAAAATTTGAATCATTTTACCAAATTCTCCCTATTTCCCCTGCTCCCAACCCCAGCAACACTCTAGTCTCTGTTTCTGAGTCCACGTTTTTACCTTTTTCTTAGATTCTACATATAAGTGATACCATATAGTATTTTTCTTTCTCTGTCTGGCTTATTTCACTTGGCATAAGGCCCTCAAGTTTCATACATGTTGTGGCAAATGACAAGATTCTCTTTTTTTTAAGGTTAAATAATATTTCATTTTATATATATATAATGGAACTATATATACATAGATATATATATAGAATGGAATAAATCAAGATATATGTATATCTTGATCCATTCATCTGTTGATGGACACAAGTTGTTTCCATACCTTGGATACTGCTGAATAATGAATAATGCTGCAATGAACACGGGAGGACAGATAACTCCTCAAGATGATGGTGTCGTTTCTTTGAATATATACCCGTAAGTCGGATTGCTGGATCATATGGTAGTTCTATTTTTAGTTTTTTGAGGAACCTCCATACTGTTTTCTATGGTGGCTGCACCAGTTTATATTCCCACCCACAGTGCACAAGGGTCCTGTTTTCTCCACATCTTTACCAGCATTTGCTATCTCTTACCTTCTTGATAATAGTCATCCTAACAGATGTGAGGTGATAGCTCATTGTGGTTTTGATTTCCATATTCCTGATGATTACTGACGTTGAGCACCTTTTCATGTACCTGTTGCCATTTGTACATCTTCTTTGGAAAAATATTTATTAAGGTCCTTTGATCATGTTTTAAATTGAGTTATTTGGTTTTTTGCTATTGAGTTGTATGAGCTCCCTATATATTTGGGGTATTAACTCCTTATCAGATACGTGGTTTGCAAATATTTTCTCCCATTCCATAGGTTGCCTTTTCATTTTGTTGATGGTTTCCATTGCTGAGAACAAGCTTTTTAGTTTTATATAGTCCCATTTATTTATTTTTGCTTTTATTGGCTTTGCTTTTGGTGTCAAATCCTAAAAATCACTGCCAGGACAAATATCAAGGAGCTTACCCTATGTTTTCCTCTAGGAGTTTTATGGTTTCAGGTCTTATGTTGAAGTTTTTAATTTTGAGTTGATTTTTGTGTATGGTGTAAGATAGAGGTCCAGTTTTATTCCCTTGCATGTGACTGTCCAGTTTTCCCAGCACCATTTATTGAGGAGACTATCTTTTCCCCATTGTATATTCTTGGCTCCTTTGAAGAAAATTAATTGACCATATATGCATAGATTTATTTCTGAGCCCTCTATTTGGTTTTATTGATCTCTGTGTCTGTTTTTATGCCACTATCACACTGTTTTGATTACTATAGCTTTGTAATACACTTTGAAATCAGGAAGCATGATGCCTCCAACTTTGTTCTTCTTTCTCAAGATTGCTTTTGCCATCCTCCCTTTTACTTTCCCTAGTGCCATGCTGAACACTCAAATTTGGTTCCTGCCAGGTCTGTAGACTTGGGTCGGCCTTCTGCACATGCTCACTGGCCATCTCCAAAGACTCACTCTCACTGCCATTGGGAGTGCACAAAAGGAGCCAGCTGCCAGGTCGGGGTGTGGAGCATTTTTGGTGACTGCGAATCATTTGGGGGAATCTGCAGGCCAAATGTCCCCAGCGGCTCATGGACAGCCTTCCTGATGGAATCTGTGATGTGGTTAATAGGATCCGCAGCCCTTTGATGACCCCAAGAGGCCTGTCTGCTCTTCTCTCAGCTACTCCCTGACCCTTAGTCACACAGCATTCTTCAGTTTCTGGATAGAACAAGAGAGAAAGGAGTCTCTTTGGAAGCTTCCTGCATAGCTGGGAAAGCCGAGGGCTCACTCACATGTTCTCACTTTCCCCCAGGAGAGTAATTATGACCCAACAAGTTCTCTCGGCACTGAGCTGTGCTGCGTTGGGGGAGACATGACATGGGTAAAGTGAAACTTTTCCTCTTACCCTATTCAATGTGTCCAGTCTTGGCTTTTTTTTTTTTTGCCCCAGTGATGTACTGGATTTTCTCCATTGGACTCCTGCACTTCCACAAAGGCTTTCTCATCCATGGTTGATTGTCTAAATCAGTGTTCTTCGGGGGCAATACAGTAGAAAACGTATTCTGCCATGATGATGATGTGTCTCTCTTTGGTGTTCTTAGCAGCAAAGAGGGCACGAACAAAATGTAAGCACTGAATTCTCCATGCCTCCAGACCCACTGAAGGGATTCTGCACTTTAATAGCCCATACAGGAAAGCATACCAGGGATTTAATTGGCAGTGATTGCAATCAATGGTGTGATATGGTTGTCTAAATGTAGAATGCAAACTTAAGCTGCAGTAGTGGAAATACAGTGCCTAGAATAAACTAGAAATTAGTTATATTTTACTCTATACTGATTGGACTACTCATGGAATCATGTTTAGGTTTTTTTTTTTTTGGTGAGGAAGATTGGCCCTGAGCTAACATCTGTTGCCAATCTTCCTCTTTTTTTTCCTCCCCAAAGCCCCAGAACATAGTTGTGTATCCTAGTTGTAAGTTATTCTAGTTCTTCTATGTAGGATGCCACCAGAGCACGGCTTGATGAGCAGTGTGTAGGTCCATGCCCAGGATCAGAACCAGTGAAGGCCAGGCCACATAAGCAGAGCATACAAACTTAACCACTTGGCCATGGGGCCAGCTCCCAAAAAGTTTCTTTTGATTGGTGCTTATCAAGGGGAAGATGCACTACTGTCTTAAGTCAAGTTACCAAGAAGCAGATTCTGAAATGAAGACTCAAGTGAAAGTGGTTTGTTAAGGAAGTGCTCCGAGGAAGGCTGATGAGGGAGATTGTCTGGACGCAGGACAGGGAAGGGGAGGAGGCCAAGCAGTGGGTAATTGAAGCCTCACTTCAACCTGATTCTATTGAGGAAGCTCTCGAATAAAAGAGACACCTCGAAGTGGTCCTGAACTGAGGTGAGGGACCTGGGTTCTCAAACTTCTCCATCTGTCACTCATTGGCCAAAGGCCTGAGCATGGGTAGTAGATTCCCAGACATACTAGTTTTCCACTTGCCCACAAAAGAGTCTCCAGCAGCCCATGGGTGGTTCTCTAAGAAATAGACCAGGCAAAGCACACGTAGAGGCAGGGAGAGGGCACACCACAACCGTAAAAAGGGATATGCAATCCACATTATGTGACCAATTGGGCTGCAGGGTATTTATCCAAGATGCTACAATATTCTCAGGGAGGAGCAAAGATGATCTTTAAACAGTGTCTTTCAGAAAGGAGTTCAATGTGTTTTGTACAGCCTCAAGAAATTAAACTAAATCTTCTGGATGGAAAGAACCTTCCAGGAAGGTTAGCGCTCCTCTGAACATTTTACCAGAGTTCCCTACAGAGGTCACAGCCTATGTCAGTGGGTGGGAGCAGCTCCGTATTCTGATTCTTAGGCGTTCAGGTTCATCCTACTAACACACTAGAGAGTTAAAATGTGGTTTTCAAAGCTCCCAGATTGTCAGCCAACTAGACAACCAAGTTGTCAGACGTGATTCTCTTAATATATTTTAAGAAAATGGCAAATATCCTACTAACTGCAAAACATTAAACTAACTTCCACAAAATTACACATTTATTAAAATAAAGTATTCTCTTATCAGTTTCTTGTTTTCCCTTCATTACCATACATCCCATGTTCAATCTTCTAGAAAGGTTTAGGTCTGAGATAATGTCAGGTTAGACGCACGAGAAAAAAAAGAAAACACCTACTTCGGTATCTTCCTGCTTTCTTGTCTGCAGTGCTACGAAATAAGTAAACAAAATCAAGTTAAATCTCAGGAGACCGGGGACCTTCTGAGAAGAACTTTCATTTTTTTACTGCTCTCTTTCCACCGGTTTTTAAAACATAGCTCCGTATACTGGTGAGCCTGTAAACATAAACATTTTAGGTGTGGAGAATGGGCGTCTAAAGAAAGACTTTAGAGACTTCGGCAAAATGTAAGTAAAGAAAAATCCCCTCACTCTGATCAAAGACACCAAGCGCCACCACTCTGAGGAGACTTTCCCTTTAAGAATTACGCAAATGGGGCCGGCAGAAATAGAGAGAGACAGGGACAACCATTTTCTGTTTCTAATGGCCCATGTCCAATCCTTCAAACTGAGACTTTATCAAAAAACTTTTTTTCTAGAGAGCAGAAAATCCTCCCTAGCAGGAGCTATTTCAAGTCTCTGGCCTTGCATTGAAACTGCAGCTTTGGCAGTAGCAGATTTCAGCTGGATTTTCTGGGCAGTCAGTAATGCAGCAGCAAATTTACTCTTTTTAATATAATGGCAACAGCCGTTGGAAGGAATGGAAATGACTTCAGGCAGTGCCAAATTTTAAATGAAAAATCTAAGTATAGCTGTTCCTTTCGCTCTCTGGGAGAGCTCTGAGTGATTGTGTGGGAAGCCGGGTTAAGGGTGACCTCAGTGTGCCCACTTTGGAGGCTGGCTCAAGGTATAGCTTAGGTCAGCTTGCCCCACACTCGGCCCCTGGGGAGGATTTGCAGTCCTGCGACAATGGGAGCAGCATGGAATTTAAAAGCAACTTAGCGGTGTTGAACCGGTGCAGAGCTGGTATCCAGGGAAGGACGTTTACTCTTTGATCTCTGAGCCCTTGAGCTGTGGCATGAGAAATAATCACTGAGTTATAACATAAGTACCTAACCTACCCTGTGAGCCAGCCAGTCAGTTCTCCTGGGCCTTTCTGGATTCCACGCCGCGCAGGACTAAGTTACTGATGGAGCAAAGGCTTCATCATCATACACACTCATCATTATGTAAGTGAGGGAAAAAGCTGCTTAGGTTTAGTGATTTCTCTTTTAACTCTACAGCTTTCTGTCCTCTGACCTTCCATCTCCACTCCACCTTAAAAGTGAATCCTTTTTATAAAAGCAGACTTTTGTGTGTATAATAATGTATGTCTCAGGTAGTCTCTACCAATCTAAAAGCAGATTTTTGGAGCAGAGCGTGCAATCTTGAACTAAGCTGGAATTAAGACATGTCAGAGAATGTCTAGAAAGCTCATGAGAGAGGGTTGCCAAAGTTCTCTTTGCAAGAGGGAAGGAGGTTTCTGGAAGATACCTCACCCTAAGTGAAGAAGAAGGCAGAAGGACAAACTCAAACCACTAATAAACCTAAATTCTGTGCACAGCATGGGGCCCATGCACTCTGCCTTGGGACCAAAAAGCCTAAGGAAAAGGAAGAGAGGCTTTCTTCTCTTGTTTTCAGACATGGTCTTTCAGGTCGGTCCCTGGAAGGCTCAGTGCATCAGTGATGAGCCCGACGGGAGACTTCAGTGACAGTCATTAGAAAGTGACAGAAGTGGTGTCCACCTGGAGCCCAGGATGCATGGCAAGGCAGAGAAGAAGCAACAGTGTCAGATGGAAGCCGCAGCAGAGGCAGCAGTCTCTGTAAAGAGCTGACTAGAAGCTGCCTGTGAGGCACCCTGAAGGAAACTCCTATTAATTCTCAGGCAAAAGGAGCATTTCAGGAGTTTGAAGTACTACATGAGCAAGCTGAGGAAAGAGCCAAACAAAATGTTTTTTTAAACATGAACACGTTTATTCTCACAGGTAATGAGGCCTACAGCAAAACGAAACAATGTTCCCTTGGAGAACTACCCCAGCTTCACATTGCATAGTTGAAACAGGCCAGAAACAGTCACAGTCCCTTGGATTGCTTTCCTTCACAGAGGCTTCCATGAAGAATGTGAAACGGTACAGAATCTAATTACAGAAAAGACAACCCCAGGAAGAATCCAGATGCACAGAACTCTGAGCAGTTCCCTTTAACAGTGGGCAGAGTAGCAGAGAGGATCGCTGATCTCCGGGGCCAGGTTTAAAGGCCCTGTGGTTTCAAACTCTAGAGGGAATAGTGTGATCAGAAGGGTTATTACCTGGGCCAACATGGACACAAATGCAGGAGAACAGAACCAGCAGAGGCTATGCTCTAGTGCACATCAGTACTGGTTATTATGTTCCAAACCCTGTGGATACCCCAGATCTTTTTCTTGCCTCCCCAAGTCTTTCCCAGGAAGTGCAAAATGTACCAGGAAACATAAAATGAAAATTCCTCAAGACTTTTTTTCCTATAAAAAGGGGAAATAAAACATTTTTGGAAGCAGAAAATGAGCTATGTAAGCATCCTAGCATGTGTGTTTTAAGCTCTGTTCACAAATAATACATTTGATGAGTGGAAGAAAATATGCCAAAAATTATTTCGCCATTCTAGGTAGTTTATAAAAAATGTCTCATTTTATTTCTCCTATCAGACGTATAATGTCACTTTTATGTTAAATTGTACACACAGTAGGCCTTTGGTAAATTACATATTGGAAAATGACTGCCATTCACCGAACATCTGTGAAGTATTCTTTTCACCTTCACAATGACCCCCTTGTTCTCATCTTAGAGATTTTATACATGAAGATTCAAGGGGTTAACATCCAAATACACAATTTAATAAATAATATGGAAAACGGAGACCATGAAAGATAAATTTAGAAAAACTCAAAACAAAACAAAACAATGGATCAGCCCGTAAATGACTTCTAAAGAAAATCTTTTTCCAAAAGTTAAAATATATTTGTTTTCTTTTCTGGTTATTAAAGTCATGTGTGCCCATTGTTAAGTTTGCCAATAATCCATAAAATTATCCTAAAAGAATTCCAAATGCAACAATCCTGTAAGACCTAGTGGATACGATTAGGGTGAGGATGGGGGTGATGTACTCATGGATTTGAAGCCCCAGCCACCCTCCCCCCAAGCTCAGCCCCACTGCTGAGCTTTGAAACTTGATCTTGACTCAACTGACAAGAGTAGGTACTTGAGGTCTTTGAGTTCGCCAAATCTCGGTTACTCAATTGAAAGAACAGGCTACTTTTACAAAAGCATGACATGGCACCTCAGTGGAGGCACAGATGGGGAAAACCATGAGGAGTGTGTTTGATTATGAGCTTAACTGCTCCAGGGCAGCCTCAACCTCAATAATCACTCCAGACCAAGTTGGAGGACCATTAGCTCTTGCTGGAGAACTGTACCACCAGCCATTCCTACAAAACTCCAGGGTATAGGATAATTTTATTTAGGAGTCTGAAAAGCAAAAGCACTTTTAAAAACAAAATCAGCTCACACACAAAATTTCCTTTGGTGGTGAAAATTGTCCCAGATGAATTTATCTAAAAGAAATTACCTCAAAGAGAGTTTAAGTAGATTACATTACTTCCAATTGCAGTATTAGCTCTCTAAAAATGAGGTTGCCAGCTAAGCACAACTTAACAACTTAACAACTAAGCAACGTGAAAGCTCCCTGTAAGATTAACATAGTGTGATCTCAACTATGTGTATTGATACCAAAAAAATTTACTATGCTCTAGGTGCTATGCTGAGCATTTGACACGGATTACCTCATTTACTCTTCACAGCAATCTATTGGAGCAGGTATGATGACCTTTACTTTAGGGGTAGGAAGCTGAAGTTTGGAGAAGTTAAAAAAATGTGTCCAAAATAACAAAACCAATAGGTAGAAAGATCAGAATTCAAACCCAGTGTGACTCTGTAGCTTGTGGACTTGATCAACGGGTCGTTCAGTGCAATATTAGAGTCGCCACGTTGATCGTCAGGCAATGAGCATGACGATGAAAAGCCAACATTGGGAGCACCACCAATTGGAAGGTAGGAAAGAGCATGGGTCTTTCATAACATCATCGATCCATAGAACCCTGAACTATCTACCTCTAGACATCTTAATACTGGAACAGTAAGTGTTAATTTTTTTTCCAAAGTAAATTTTACATTCAATGAAATGCAGAACATTTAAGTGCACCATGCAATGAGTATTGACAAAAGCATACACCTGTACAACTCAAACACCCCTCAAGATGCAGAACATTATCATTACTGCAGAAATTTTCTTTATGGCCCTTGCCAGTCAATCTCAACGCCATTCTACCCAGCAGGCAACCACTGCTCTGATATTTTTTACACCATAAGTTAATTTTGCTTGTTCTAGAATTCGTATAAATAGAATCATACAATAGGTAGTCTTGGACAAGGCTTGTTTCACTCAGCATGTAACAGGAGTAGTTCAGGGCTTTTTATTACTGAATATTCTATTATGTACAGTTTGTTTATCCCTTTGCCTATTGAAGAACCTTGGGCTGTTTCTAGTTTAGGGTTATTATAGGAAAAAAGTGTGGTATAAGTATTCTTGCAAGACTTTTTGTGGACATATGTTTTCATTTCTATAGTGTAAATATCTAGAGCTGGAATTACTGGGATAGAGAAGGAATGTGTTTAGTTTTATAAGAAATGGCCAGATCATTTTACAAACTGTTCATATTTTACACAGTCAACAACAACGTACAAGTGTGTGGTCGCTCCACATGATTGTCCATATTTTGTGTTCAGTATTTTCTAATTTTAGCCATTCTGGTTAGTGGATAGTGGTATCTCATTGTGGTTTTTCTTTACATTTCCCTAGTGACGGATAAAGTTGAGTATTACTATAAAGCTACTGTTAATCAACACAGCATCGTATTGGTGAAAGTATAGACATATTAATCAATGAGACAGAATATATGGTCTAGATGTAGGCACACACAAATACAGTCAACTAAATTCTAACAATGTTGCAAAGGCAATAATGGAGAAAGGGTAGTCCTTTCAACAAATAATGCTAAACACTTAGGCATCCATGTGCAGAAAGCAAAACAAAACAAAAAATCTTGTATCCATACCTTGTAACATATACAAAAATAAACTCAAAGTGGTTTATAATCTAAATATAAAATGTAAAACTGTAAAACTTCTAGAACAAAATGAAGGAAAAATCTTTATTACTTGGTTAGACAAAGAGTTTTTTGATATGACACCAACACCATGATTCACATAAAATGATAAATTAGACTATCAAAATTAAAAAAGTTTGTTCTACAAAACTCACTATTGAGAGAGAGAAAAGACAAGCCACAGACTGGAAGAAAGTATTTGCAAGTATTATTTCTGACAAACGACTTCTATTCAAAATAGATTAAAATCTCCTGAAACTCAGCAATAAGAAAACAAACAATCCAATTAAAAAATGGTCAAAAGATCTTAACAGACAACTTATCAAAGAAAATATACAGAGGGCAAATAGGCATATGAAAATATACTCAATATCATTAGTGATTAGGGAAATACAAATTAAAACCACAAAGAGATAACACTGTATATTTATTAGAATGGCTAAAAAAATTAAATATCAAGGGCTGGCAAGGATGCAGAGCAACTAGAATTCACTTCATTGTTAGTAGGAGTACAAAATCAAAATGGTGCAGATATTGTGGAACACACTACAGCAGGTTTTTGCTTGTTTTTTTTGCTATGAAGTTAAACATACACTCATATATTTGATATGACCCAACAATTCTCTTTCTGGATATTCACAAATGAAATAAAAATCTCATGCAAAAATCTGTGTGTAAATGTTCATAGCAGATCATTCAGACTTGCCAAAATTTAGAAACATCCTGGACGTTATTCAATTGGTGAACACATAAACAAAGGGGTACATCCATAAAAACAAACATGGATGAATCTTAATTGCATTTTGCTAAGCATAAGAAACCAGACACAAAAGACTACATATTATATTATACTATTTATGCCATTCTAGAAGGCAGAGCTATTGGAAAGGAAAACAAACCAATGGTTAACAAGGACAGAGAGTGAAGGGGTTTGTTGACTACAAAGGGAATTTTTAGGATAACGGAACTGTTTTATATCATGACTTTTGTGGTAGATACACAACTCTGTGCATATGTCAGATCCCACAGGACTGTCCACCACAAAGAGCAAATTTTACTGCATATAATTTTTTTTGAGTCAACAACAATGTGTGGGGAAATCACAGTAAATACCACGGAAATGAACCTAATTGTATTAAAAATGAATAACATTACCACACAAAGTGGAAAATAGTATTGTGACTGGATAACATAAGACAAAAGACCAAAAGAACCATACACACTATTGTATTCTGGTCAGGACGTTTGTTTCTCACAGAACTGTAGCTTACCATCTCTGCAAAAACTTTATGTTTATAGTAGATTTGAAAAATAAGTAAATACATTGTAGATATTGAGAGCCAGGATTTTCACTGTTAGACAAAGAAGTAACAAATAATGCAGCGGGCTGGGGGCGGGGGCAGGAAGCTAGAATGCATCAAAAAGCATTAGATTGAAGTCACAAGTATCAATATGAATTCACATTTTTGCTTTGTGTGTGCACACAGGCATGTATGCTTATATGAATACATAAATAAGGATAAATATAGATGTGTGTGTGTGCATGGGTTCGTGTGTGTATATGTATATATGTATATATATACACATATATACATGTACATATATGTGTGTGTATGTATATGTATAATATATATATGTAGTCCAAGCTCCTATGTTGACTGAGAATGCCCAGAAGCAACGAAACCTTATCAATAATTACCATCTGGCATCCATATGATGGTTTCTAAATACCATTCTCACACACACAAAAAAGGAACGAAGGAACCAAACTAGTTTTAGATAAGAAATGAAATTTGTGATTCTGGCTTGGATCCTGGAAAAGAAAATGCCTGCTTGGAGACGTGGTTGATTCCTGGCTTGAGGCAGGGAAAACACAAGATCAGCCTGGATCATCTTGTGGTGACAAAAGTAAAGAAATGGTCAAAAAAGAATGGGGACAGGTCAAAATGGCACAGGAACCAACCTAAAAAAGTTTCCAAGGGCCAAAGATGGAATTTTTCAGCAGTAAAATAATTAATGATAATATTGCGTTATAACCCATAGAATTAAGTAAATATCCATGAGTTCACACTGATATAACGAAATGCAATATGGGTTGGATTCTGGAACATTAAAAGGACATCAGTGGGATAGCTTGTGAAATCTGATTGCAATCTGTAGCTCAGGTAATAGCATTCCACCAACATAGATTTTGTAATTTGTAAAATTGTACTATGGTTATGGAAGATGCTAACATAGGGGGAAGTTGGGTGAAACTATATGAGAACACTCCGGACTATTTTTCTAACTTTTCTGTAAGTCTAAAATGCTTTCAAAATTAAAAAAAAAAAGTCTAATATAGCTTAATATTAAAACTTCAATCTCTCAGGCAATGTAAAACCTCTCGGCCCCCATTTCACGATGCAACCTTTGGCTTCTCCAGAGTAGGAGCTGGGAGAAGGAGAAGAGGTAAGAATTCGAAAAGCACTTAGTTGATAAGTATGGTTGTAATGTGACTTTCTTACAACCTGGGAGTGGCAAATGACATCCAAATACTGGATCCTTTTTCTCATCTTTTCTTCAATTGCTTTTGCTCAAAAATCCTCCTTGCTGGGAAACACCAACTCCTTTTCTGGCACGTGTGGATGCAAGCTCCAGGTAACCACTGCTGACCACTCCTCTCAGCAGCTACATTGACAGTTCATCTCCAGTCTCTTTCAGAGGACGTGGACTTGCTCCTGGCAGGAAACAAGCCCTCGTGAAGGCCCCATCCCAAGACAGTTCATTGCTAGCTCTCTTCCACTCTCTACGAGATAGTCACATTGCTGCCCCACTCCAAGGTGTAAGACCCGAAAGCAGCAAGATTTTGCTTAATCGATTGGGCCTAAGTAATAAAAATGGTCTCTATTCTCTTCGTATGCATCTTCTCTCCAACAAAAGAAAACACACTGAAAAGCTAGGAAGATGTAATAAATGGAAATTAAATGTAACACACTTGTGAAAAATTATATTGATAGGCTTTTAGTGTATTGTGCTATTTTGAAGACCTTATTTTAGTAAACATAAAGAATATTGATGTTGCTTTTTGGTCCTGGTTCCTGTAAATCAAGTTTCTGTTTTTGTCCACGGGTGTTCTCAGGAGCAGTACCTGCAGACACGTGACCATGAAGCCTGCTATGTCCTGTGTCTCTGCCCCTGGAGGTCCTGATCACCCACATCTTTGCTCAAAGGTGCTTTGCTCCTCCTGAATGCATACCTGACTGCTTACGTTTCTCATGCGTCCGTGCTTAGAGCTCACTGCGGGATGAGTTACTTCAGGGGATCCTTCATGAGTTGTTAACCACCCTTATTAAAATGTGAAACTAACATAAAGCAATGTTAAACTATTATTTTTTAAACAAGAAAGCACACATACTTCCAGATTCCAATATAAAGATTTTCATTTTTATATATTCAATATCAGTTTGTGTCCAGACATTATGATATTGTTATATGGTAGTAATCATTGGTGTGGAGGGAATTTTATAGTCTTTTTCTTTCATTTAGCAAATCATAAACATTTTTCCATATATTTCCTAGTTCATGATTACAATTTTTAAAAGCTGCATAATATTCCATCTAGTGGATATAGCACAGTGTATTAAATCATATTCCCACTGTTGGTTTTTTAGGTTGCTTTAATTTCTTTGTGGATGAATGATGCTGCAATAAAATTAGCCATTTGTGGATGACTGTTGTTCTTTTGGGGGATTTCCTCAAGATATATTTCCTTCTTCCCACAAATCTCTTTGACTTCCCAGATCTCTGGGCCACAGACTGTTAGACAGATTGCTGCTTCCTCGATCATTTGTTCATCATCCACAAAACACTTATTGAATGCACCCTATTTGGCTTGATTCTTGGAAGTACAAAAATGTATAAGGAACTTATAAGACAGTGGGAGAGACAGACTCATAAGAGAGCATTCTGGGGCCGGCCCCGGGGCCGAGTCGTTAAGTTCGCACACTCCGCTTCGGCGGCCCAGGGTTTCACCAGTTCGGATACTGGACTCAGACATGGCAGCGCTTGTCAGGCCACGGTGAGGTGGCGTCCCACATGCCACAACTAGAATGACCCCACAACTAAAAGTACGCAACGACGTACGGGAGGGATTTGGGGAGAAAACGCAGAAAAAAAAAAAAGATTGGCAACAGTTGTTAGCTCAGGTACTAATCTTTAAAAAAAAATAAGAGATCATTCTATTTCAGTTGAGTTTTGTGATAGACAGACGCACAATATATTTTGGAAAAGAAATATAAAGAGAGGATGGCGCCTAACCAGGAATGAATGGGTCAGGGAAACTTCCTAAAGGACCAGAATATCCAAAGATGAAGACAATGGAAGGGCAAAGAGGTAGAAGATGTGAAAGAAGAAAAATAGGCCGAAGGGACAGGATGAAGGAAGGGATGGAGGAGAAACACCATGTGTAAATTATCTTAAGTAAACCACGCTGGCTGAAGCATAAAGGGCAAAACATAGAATTGCAGTAGCGGAGATTATAAAAGAGAACAATGTCAGGACTGCAGAGGGCAAAGGAAGTGGTACTCCCGTGGAAGCTGCACTGCCTTATGCAGTTCCTCTAGCCACACGTGGTTAACTAAATTAAATTTTCAGTTTCTCAGTCACACTAGCCACATTTCAAGAGCCTTTAGCCACCTTGGGTAGTGTTTAGAGGACAGAATATCTCCGTCATCACAGAAAGTTCTATCAGACAGCCCTGCTATCAACAATGGCTCTGTATATTGACTCTAGGTAAAAACTTGTTTTGATTTTCTCGCCTTGGGAGATGTAGAAAAGAGCAATTTTTTAATAAAAAGGTATATATTTATTTGTAGTTGCCTATATCACTAACTGAAAAAATGTGCTACATTTTAGTTTTGTTAAACTTTGCTTTTCTAAGAAAGACGGACGCCTGACCTAATGAGGGAGGCAGCCCCATTTCCCTGTGAGCAAACTTGGTGGTGTCAGTGCAAGGATAAGCAAGACCTGATCAAGTGAGAGTGGTGAGAAGGAAGAGTATTATAAGAAGCCACACACGGCATAGCCAAACATCTGTGCGCCTCTTGCTTGATCGGAAGATGCCTTGAGACTCGGCCCATTTCCTCTCCCTCCCCCAACACGTACTTCAGGTGTGGACCCAGAAGCAGTCACCTGTGGTCTAAGAATGGCTCCTCCCATCACATCCACTGCCTTGAGAAGTCCTGGGCTCCGAGTGTCGCCAATTTTGAGATATAGACTGAAAGATGAGGCAGATGAGAGATAAGTGACATGACTTCTGTGTCTGTCCACTAAACCTGCATTAAATGAGCTTCTGCCTCTTGCCTCTGGATTTTGGGTGCTTAATTCAAGGTGAATGGGATAAGAAGGAAGAGGATAAGTTGTTTCCACTTTAAGGACAGTTAATCCTTTCCATGGGTTTGGAAACACAGAACACAACTTAGTGAATTGTCACAAAGTGAACATACCTGTTTAGTCAGCATTTGGATCAAGAAACAGAATATTGGGGGCCGGCCCCATGGCGTAGTGGTTAAATTTGGCACCCTCGGTTTTGTCGGCCTGGGTTCGTGGGTTCATATCCCAGGTATGGACCTACACCACTCATTAGCCATGCCGTCGCAGCGACCCACATATAAAGTGGAGGAAGATTGGCACAGATGTTAGCTCAGGGATAATCTTCCTCAAGCAAAAAAAGAGGAAGATTGGCAACAGATCTTAGCTCTGGGCAAATCTTTTAAAAAAAAAACAACACATAGAATATTGCCAGCATCCCAAAAGCCCTGCATGCTTCCTTCTGCTTACTATCCCCTCAAGTATAACCATTGCCCTAACTTCGAACACTGCAGGTTAGTTTTGCCTGTTTTTAAACTTAATATAAAGACTAAAGTACTCACTCTTGCATCTAATTTCTTTCACTCGGTATGATATTAATTAATGGTTTTCACTACATGAATTTTAAAGTTATTTAAGTATGTCACACGCAAACAGGAAAATGTGCAAAATTCATATGTAAATTTAGAGAGAAATTATAAAATAAAAATTCATGTCCCCCACGCAAGTTTCCCAAATTGACATCTACCAGGATCTGAGAGGTCCTCTGTGAGGCCTTCTTTCATGCAACCTTCCCTCCGCAAACTGAGTAGCAACAGTGAACCTAGCTGTATGAGGAAAGGGCAATACCAGCCCTGTAGATGAAGGCTCCCAGGAGAAGAGGAGCGGGACAGCGTCTGGGTCTTGGTTCATCTTGTTGAAGGTTTACAAGAGCCCTTTCTGGAGAAGTCAGTTCTGGGAAATCTAGGGCTCCCTCCAGTCAGGGTGTGTGGCAGTACTGTGCGTGGCCCAGAAGTAGCTGTCCCTTAGGGATGTATCCAGATTGTGAGGTACTCGTTTTCTCTGCTTCTCCTTGACCCTGCCCTACCTTCCACGCTCAAGAGTAGGAGAGAACAGAACACATCTGTGGAGCAAGATGTGTGTTTTCATCCATCAGGCAGCAAGGAGCAAAGGATCAAGTGGAAACTTCTCCAGTGCATGGTTAAGTGTGTCAAGTACAGATAAGATTGGAAGTCGGCCAACTCCAGCCCGTCCCCAACGCTGCAGATTCTGTTTTCCAGTTAAACACTTAGGGATTTGCAGTGGGGATCTTGCAAGAACAGCCCTGAGCACGTTGAGTCTACTGCCCTCTCTCCCTGCTCTTATCCTTGCGTCTTCCTCCAGGCAAGACTGTTAATGGCATTGTAGATAAATGGAGACTTTTCTTCAGGAAAGAATAAGAAAGAGAGAAAGGAAATGTCCACTCTTCAAAGATAACCACTTGGGTGAATCCTTGTGTTAAAAGGCCCCAGTCCTCAAGGTGACAGCAGCACATAAGGCCACGGGAGGCTTAGGAATGCCAGGCTAGATGGGAGAGTGGTGCCCCAAACAAACCTTCCATTTTGTTTTTGCTGTTGACTGCTAGCTTCCTCCGCAGCTGAACAAATAAAGGCAGAACATAATTAATTGCTTTCTTTCCCCTCCTCCTCAATAATAGCGAAATCCTCTTTTCTAAACGCTCATGCATTGTAGGATACGGCAGAGAAGGGATGGTCAGAGGACATTTCAGACAGAGCAGAAAAATAAAGATCAACCCTTGTCTGCAGTGCCTGCAGTTCAAGGCCAAGGCAGAATCGTCCCATTGTCTCCTTCTTGTTTGCTTTAATCCACAATACCACTCCAAATCTGAGGTGAGAGCTGTAAACACAGGGCAGCTGTTAGAGAATTCGTTCTGTTCCTACAGAGAAATCTGAAAAGCGCCATTCATTTCTAGCAGCAGAGCAGCATCGCCAATGAGAGGAGGACAAGCTTGGCTCCTCCGTTTGGAATGTGCCTCTGAAGCTTGTTCTCCATTCAGAGCCACAATTGCACGGGGCCAAAGTGTTTCAGCAAAGGAAATGCACATCCAGGACCTTGGAACAGGCTCCTGAATGCATCCCAGGTTAAAACGGCAGCAAAATGAAGGAGGGGTTGTTTTCCTTTGTTTTTTAAACAGTTTGAAAGCTGTTTATTTGCCACTTAACATCGGGAAAGTGGAAAATTATGCTAGTTTCTAAGTTTTAGTTGGAGGCTTTACTGCAGCATTTGCAAAAATATACTTCATGGAACTGGTAAAGGACGCTAAAACTTACGTGAGAAGGGATTTTTGTGGTTAAATTTCTTTATCAAATAAGAGGTTAAAATAATTAATCGCTCACTTTCTATTAACTATGATAGTGAGTTGACTAGACATGCCAATCCTCAGCCATGGTAGGTAGTGAACCATTTGTTGTATTTCTTTGGTCAAATGTGAAAATAGCTTATACTCAGTTTTCTCATTAAATGTCAAAAGCATTATTTCTTGGATGCTATAGTTTTATTTCCAGAGGGAAATATGCACTTTAAGCCACAAGAGGGCAGCAGCATTACATATTTAATCAGCTGTCTTTTGAAGCTCAGTCCTGGATTTCAAACCATAATTACAGTGTAACAATTACATGTCTTTCTCCAATAGCCCTTATTAATTGATGGGTTTTTTTTTATGAGTAAAGTTACTTTTAAAGAGTCTGTGACTATGGTTCGTTACAAATGAGACGATTTTCAAAGAAAAGTGCAATAAGCTAATTTTAGTGAGTGAATTAAAGTGCCTCACGAGTGTGAATTTCTTAAAAGTTGCTTAAATATCATTTTTAAAGATCACATTATTAAAATTCTACAAGTATACTTTTTCAATAATATTAAAGAGTACTAAGGAAAACAAGTATATTTAACAATAGATAAAACATCATGGTTTAGGTGTATGTATTTTTAAAACTAGACATAGTTAAAATAAGAAAACCAGTAAGCATAAAAATTTGTAATGAATAACCCCAATTTAATGAAAAAAATTGGATATTTTTCTGCTGCTAGATGTACATTTTCTTCCTTTTTAAGATGCAATAAAATTGCAATAATTTTATTTAGCCACCAGGTGGTGCTGCCTATTTAAACAATGAAGTAGATGAGAAAATTGAAGTTAGAATTATAAATGGCCAAGGCACATTTATATATTCACTAGATTTTTTGACAAGTATAGAATAAGTGTACTTTTTGTGAGGGAGGCCTTTAAGAAAATATGTTAGAAAAATCCAGGAGAGGAAAATGCACCCTGGAACAGATACTTCACAGCAAGAACTACATGAAATTCATGAAACTCATTTAATGGTGAATCTTAAATATGGACGCTGACCTTTTCACAAAAAAACAAAACAGCCTGTTCTACCAAAATGTCGCCTCATGGAAACTACTTATTTTTACCCATGAAATTGTTCCTTTTGTTTCTCAGGCAATGAAAAACAATTGCATTTCATTACCTTTCCCATTAGTAAAAGAGAAAAGAAAATTGTTCCCTAATTCAGCAAAAGGTGGAGAAATCAAACAAATCACATGTAATATGTATCATCTGTGGAGGCTGGAGTAATTATATGTGTAGAGAAGCCCAAATTCATCCATATTCGTTCATTCACCACAAATAGTTCCGTTTAAATGTGGGGGATAAGTGTCATGACTGCAGACATCTTGCTATAACATAACTGCATTTGGAATGTGTTAACCATTTCATAGAACGTGCTTTACACTGATTGCTTTTTATATAACTGATAAAATCATAGCATCATTATAAAATTTGACAAGTAAGAACACAGTTATAAGTTTATCATGCATTGTTGCCAAGCTACATATAAGCAAAGGAACAACTAACATTTGAGTTCCACAGAGATGATAAAGGTCTTTCTTTTATTTTTTTCATTAATCCTCAAAATAACCATTTGAGGTACTATTATCTCTGTTCTCAGAATTGCAAAGAGAAGTAGAATTTGAATTCTGTTTTGACCCTAAAGGCCATACTCTTTCTTCCAAGGTTGATAAAATTTAGGAGGAGACAGGAGTGCTACTGAAGCCCTCTCCCAGGCCTTTAGCAAAGATGGTTCACTGATCCTGAGCTTCTTTCCCACAACCCAGGTGGTGCTTCAGATTCGAATTCAGCATTCCAGGTGATTGCCTCTAATCCTACTCTCAATTAGTAGTAGACAGTCATACTGAAACTATTCGCCATCCTGGCCTTTCAGTCACATTGCTGCTAAGTAGAAACTCTCTTGTCTGGAAGTTTATGTAAAGTTCTAGAAGCAATTATGAGCTATGGAACGCTAAGTATCAACAGAAGTTTGAGATATTTGATTTTATTTTATGAAGAAATTAAGTCCATATTTATTTGTAGATGTTTTGTTGACAGTGCGTAAACACCTGAGTCTTTTCTAAGTTTCATTAATTCCCTGTATAGGAAGATATAGACCCTAAAATATGTTGTTCAACGAACCTGTTAGAACGGCAAAAATATCCAAAACCAAGAGCGACAAATGTTGGAGAGGTTGTGGAGAAAAAGGAACCCTCATACACTGTGGTGGGAATGCAAACTGGTGCAGCCACTATGGAAAACAGTACGGAGATTTCTCAAAAAGTTAAAAATAGAAATACCTTATGACCCAGCCATTCCCACTACTGGGTATCTATCCAAAGAACCTGACATCAGCAATTCCAAAAGTCCCATGCACCCCTATGTTCATCACAGCATTATTCACAATAGCCAAGTCATGGAACCAACCTAAGTGCCCAGCAACTGATGATTGGATAAAGAAGATGTGGTATATATATATACAATGGAATACTACTCAGCCATAAAAAAGGACAAAGTTGTCCCATTCACAACAACATGGATAGACCTTGAGGGTATTATGTTGAGTGAAATAAGCCAGACAGAGAAAAACGAACTCTGTATGACTCCACTCATAGGTGGTAGTTAACATATGGACAAAGAGAACTGATCAGTGGTTACCAGGGGAAAGGGGGGTAGGGGGAGGGCACTAGGGGTGAAGTGGTGTACCTACAACATGACTAATAATGATGTACAACTGCAGTTTCACAAGGTTGTTAACTATCATGATCTTAATAAAAAAATATGTTGTTCATATTTGGATTTTTGTTTATTTAATTAAACAAGATAGTAATACAATAAAAGCCAGCATTTAATGAGTCCTGAGGTCTTAGTTTGTGTTACCTACTGTTTTAAGTGTTTTTCTGTGTCCTCTCAACAATCCTACCAGCTACTTATTATTATCAAACCATTTAATAGATAAGGAATTTAAGGCAAACATTTGTACATGCATAACCACAAATCCAGGAATTTTGTGACACTTTTGGGTCAATGTTTGCAGGACCACAGCTTCACACAGTTTTCTCCGTTAGTCACTGAGTCATTTGCTGAGCCTGACTCAGTCAGATTAAACAGTCTGCCAGATATTGATTTATTTTTTCTCAGCTACAAACCCTCCTTTCTCTACTTGGCTTTGTAATGCTGGGGCTGCAACTCTGCAGACCGCATTTCTGCTTTGCCAGCTGCTCCCTGTTAAGCTCTGCCGATAGGGGGCGCCAGAGGCAGAAGGAGGAAGAAGGACTTGCTGCTCACCTGCTCGGAGTTCCTGTGAGCATCACCCAGGGGACACATCACTAAGGCAGGGGCAGTGCCTTCTTGTAGCAGCAGCTGAATCCAAACTACAGTTTCCCCAATGTTTGTAGTTTTCCCAACATTTGCAGTTTTCCCAGTGCTTGCAGAAGCAGCCTCATTGCACCCTCCGCAGAGGTACCACCACAGCTGAACACAAGTACCCTTCCTCACGTGTATGAGTTTCAGCTCCTTGGGGCCCCTTCTCCAGGCTTCTACATTTTAATAATTTCAACCTCTTCCTTCTGCTCCTCCAGCCTTACTGGTGGTAGCTCTTCCTACAGTTCCTACCTCTGTGAAAACGCTTTGCTTTTTAGGTTACCCAGGATTACGGGTTGACTTCCTAATCCCCAGTGCCTGTGCATGTGACCTTATTTGGAAACAGGGTCTTTCAAAAACTAAATTCTGCACAGTGCGTAAAATAAAGCAAAAAGATGAGTTTATTGCAAGGGTTTCGACCTGCAAGCTGGGAAACTCAAGGTTCCGGGAGCAATGAATTCTGAGTTGCTCACAGACTGAGGGATTTTTAAATAGGGCAAAAGCTTAAGTTATTAGGCTTTTTCAGTTGACTGGTTGCCTAGTGGTCTTCTCTGTTTGGATCACTGAGTCAGAGGAACAAGGAAGTCTAGAAATGGTGAGGAGAGAGGCCCAGGAGAGAGGCCTGGAACAGTTTCCCCCTTCCAGCCCTCAGAAGGAAGCAACCCTCCTGACACCTAGATCTTGGACTTCTAGCCTCTAGAACTTCTAGATGATAAATTTCTGTTGTTTAAGACACCAGTTTGTGATACTTTGTTACCACAGTCCCAGGAAACCAATACAGCGAGTTAACAACTTATTCCTAGTTAACAATTGTTCAGATTAAATTCTATCTGTTAAAATAACTGGTGTGACTTATGTCTTCTGACTGGGTTCTGAACCATATAATAAGTAGAGAGAATCATAGAATCTGTTTTTATTGTTGCAACCTTAAAGGTCGTCCGTTTCACATCACTGCCATGTGATTATTATTTAGCTTTAGCAAGTGTGTTGGTTTGCCTGGACTAGCATAACAAAGTTCCACAAACTGGATGGCTCAAAGAACAGAACTGATCATCTCGTAGTTCTGAAGGCTAGAAGTCTGAGGTCAAGGTGTTGGCAGGGCTGGTTTCTTCTGAGGTCTCTCTCATTGGTTGGTAGGTGGCCCTCTTCTCCCTTGTCTTCACACAGTCTTCCTTCTGTGTGTGTCTATGTCCTAATCTCTTCTTCTTAAAGGGACACCAGTCATATTGGATTAGAGCCCACCCATACGATCTCATTTTAGCTTAATCACCTCTTTAAAGACCCTACCTCCAAATACAGCCATATTCTGAGATACTAGTGGTTAGGACTTCAACTGATGAATTTTGGGGATCACACAATTCAGCCCATAACAGGAGACATCTTTAATCATGAAAAAGTTAATTTCTTGGAGTAGCATCTATTTTCAGCAGCTCTCAGGAAGACTGCATGACAGCCCTTCAAATACTCCTCTTGTGGAATCTCACAAATCACCCCTTTAATAATCTAGCCCACACTGTTGCCCAAGGTCAATCTCACTTGTCTATGGAATTATATTCCCTTTCCCTCTTTAAAAATCAAAACAGTTTATTCCAAACTTTTAGTATCTTTTTTGATTTCCAGCAGTGCTCAGAGTTCAACAGAGACTAGACTGGCAAGTTGAGCAGGAGGCTGTCTCAGAATCCTGGAAGGTGGTCCATTTATAGAACATTTGCACTCATTTAAAAGAGCAAGGTGATCTCTTAGAAAACGCTTCATTTGCCTGGACAAGTTGCATAGTTCCACATGATTTTTGCCATTCTTTACCAAGACTATTTACTCCATGCTATTTTAATTATTTTGTTTCAAATGTAACTTAAAAGTCCTTTTAATTGGCTTTAATATTTTAATAACCATTATCTTACATTTACCAAGACTATTTACTCCATGCTATTTTAATTATTTTGTTTCAAATGTAACTTAAAAGTCCTTTTAATTGGCTTTAATATTTTAATAACCATTATCTTACATTGATTTCTAGAATTATTAACAAAATTTCTTCAAGTGTGGGCCACTTTCTTTATTGGTTATCTAATTTTTTCCCCTCCATTAAAACATTAAAAACTGAGATTTTCAGAAAGCACTCTGTAAGGTTTTTACTTATGACACACCCCAATCCCTTCTCACTTTCTTCCTCAAATAGGGCATTTCTAATCAAGATTTAGTTTTAGATTAGACACATTATTTCAGCAAGTTTTGCGTGGTGTGGGGTGTAACTTTCCCCATGCCTAGCCTTCTCTCCTACAGCTATTACAGAATACTAGGCTGATAATGAAACACCGCTTGACACCAGCATTACTAGGCATACTTCATGCAATCCTCATAATTAGCCAATTTGAATGGATCTAAAAATAGTGTGAGCTGATTGGGAACCCTGGAAAGGATGATTGCTGGGAAGTAACATTCATCTCATTAGGAAGGAATTTTAAACATTTTTCCAGGTGGCACGCGTTGTCACTACCTTCTGCTAATTACAACTCCAAACTTTTCAAGGCCGGCAAGGTTATTTCTCCTGCCAGACATCTTCCTAAATTGGCAAGCTGTAGATGGTGATAATAATTCACAAAATATGAAAGTCTTTATTTAAAGCAGAATCTTGACCTGAAAAACTAGAAGATAACCATAATGCACCTCTTTGGAAAACTACTGTTCTTAATTTCAAAAATATTTCCTCTGATGGGAAGTAAACATGATATGTGTTTTCCTCATTAAAAGTGACAGATTTAGTTAGTTTTGAGCCTTCAGTCTGTGAAGGGAAGTCTACTTGTGCCCAGGCAGGTGGGTACACTTCAGTTTTAAGAAAGTCATAAATGGAAGGTAAAATAAAGCAAAATTGCACTTAGCAGTTTTGGTGGAGATGCTTGTATGATGATGTCAGAGCTTTCAATGTCCTCAACTGTCCTGTTTTCTTCCTTCCCTGCCTGCGATCATTCTCTTTGAAACACAATGAATATTTTTCTTGATGACAAATCTTGCAGACAGACAAGCTTAAAATTGTGAGCTCATCTTAGTCATGCCTTATCTGCTTCCAAATATGACAGTGTAATTAGGAAAATGAAAAAGAGCAAAAAGGACAATTCTCAAAGTTCAGTTCCTAGATACAGGTGGTAGAGATCCAAGTAACAGTTTTTTGTCTTTTTACTTTTTAATTTTTTTGGGGGGTGAGGAAGATTGGCCCACGGCTAACATCTGTTGCCAATCATTCTCTTTTTTTTTCCTCCCCAAAGTCCCAGTATAGTTGTATATCCTAGTTGTAGGTCAGTCTCCTGGGCTGCTGAAGCAGAGTGCACGAACTTAAACACTTGGCCACAGGGCCAGCCCCCCAAGTAACAGTTTTGTTTAAATGAACCAAAAATGGTAGTTGATAAAGACGAAAATATAGAGATATTTAAATGTCCCAAGTTGTTAAGAAACTTCTTTACATCCATTTACTAAATTATCTGCAGAGAATTCAGGAAGAGGACCACTCTCCTGGCCTCTTTAAATGTCTGCATGTCCACTCAATCATCCTCTAGTTTAGGGAGAACATGCCCACATCTTTTTAGAATTCCTCCAAGCCAATTCTTCTTGTGCTAGTCATTTCTGTTTCTTTTGTTTCTTTCTCTTCTTATTGCCTTTTGGTTTCAAGCATGGCAGCCAGCGAACAAGAGGTACCTCACTCCTGCATCCCAGGCCAGTCCCCACTGAGGGGAGGTTGATTACGTACATTGAAAGACAAATGAGAAGTTGAGAGGTTTTGTATGTGAGACACCCGGGTACCGACTACGTCTCTCGTTCTTAAATCTACTGCCACACTATTGATTTGGATCTTCCAAGTTGATAAGAGAAAAATCGATGCTTTTCCAGAAAAATGGACCATTCTTAAAAAGATGTAAGAATAGGCAATTTGTAAAAGAGAAACTGCAAATGATCCATATAAAAAGATGGATCCCTTTTCCAATAGTCAGAGTCATCTCGTGAGATGTTAGAGCTGGCTCACACTCCACACTCTGGTTTCCTTGAGGAGGCTCTTTCTCTCAGCATGCCTGGTCCTTCTCTGTTCTTCTGTTTACCTCTCCCCTGGGACAGGGAGTGACTTATTTGCAGAGCAAATTTGAGAAGGGTATCTTTAGTTTAGCTGGGCTTAATTAAGGCTCCAACCATCTTTTTTTTTTTGGCTTAGCTGGGCTCCACCCTTCTTCCTCCTGAGAGCTTGTTGCTTACAGAAAGCACCATTCCCCTTTTTCTCTCTGCTCTGCGCCTGGGTAGACAGGCGAAGGTTGATGGGAAGGCCAGAGCTGCTGTGACTGATAAGTAAATTTCCTTGTTTCCAGGTTTTCTTAACACGTGCATTTGCATCACACAGTAATCCACCTCCACCTGGACTAGCCTCTCTCGGTAGCACAGATGTTAGTTTGGTCTTGTCTTTGTTCTTTGTTTTATTTACCTACTTGTTTAGCAGATAAGATGATTGCTATTTATTGGAAACTCTCTCATAGACTATAACATATTGATCATAAGTTACATGAATGCTCCATGAACAATCAATGCATACCGAATTAAATGTAAAGTTATGGCTGAGAACTTGGGTTTGCAAAATGGAGCCTACCAAAGCAGGATATTAAAAAACAGTTTAATAGAACTAATAATTTTAAATGGAAATAGGGATTTTCGTCAGGCTTCAAATCTTGAAGGCTTTGCGTTCATTTACATTTTCATTTACATCATCGAAGTTTTCCCGCACAGTCTAAGTCTGAATTAAACCTCTTCTTGCCCAGCTCCTCCATTACATACTCTACTTCTAGGGTAGGACTTACCAAAACCTGTCTTGTCATACAAGTGTCTGTGTATTGTTCTCACTGGAGATCAGGGGCCCTGGGTTGTTGTAATTATATGCTTCCAGTTCCCAGATAAATGCCCCGCATATCATTGTACTCGATAAATGTTTGTTGAAATCAATTAAATCACAGTTTCCTTGGAAGCTAACAAAGAACAAATATGGATTGTTCTATTAATAATTTAGAACAGAAGTTAGACAATAAAAGCATGTTTATTCCACTTTGCAAAATTTCTGTAGTTCAACTAGATGACTCTCAACAGTTTTTTAACTCTGTGACAACCTATATTTCTACTAAGTTTTATAAAGTTCAATAAATTAAATTAAAGTTCATTTAATACATGTAATTTAATTGAGCCTGCAGTGAATCATTCTGTACGGGAAGAAATACTTGGTAATGGGAGTAATTACCTTCTGTATCACTTTTTCTGATATTTCTCTTCACATATATTTGAAATAATCTATTTTTTCTTTTATCTTTATTATTTTTTGAGTGGCAAGTAATTGACACAATGTGACTCCATTTGATGAAATTCTGTCCTTTAAAAACTGACAATCATAACTATCATAATATGTAGGAATCTCTATTTAGTCAAGTACTTTTCAAATAACAAATGATTATATAGAGTTCTTGTTACCACTGAAAGAACAAAAGGCTTAGAATTCTAGAACCTGACATATGGTCCTTGGATGGCCACTTATTAGTTGTAAATTTGGGCAAATAACTTATTGTGGATAATTTTCACATATAAATACAGAATAATAACTATTTCACAGGGTTATTGAGACGATCAAGTGAGATTATATATACAAATTCACCTTGTAAATTTAAAGCCTTAAATAAACATTAATTACCGTTATTTAACAAGGACACATTTGTGGATGTTGCCCTCTGGTTTTGTGGTTACTACAAAGATATCAATAAATTATCTTCTTCAATTTCTTACTTATTAATGTTAACTCTGGTACCACAATGCACAGATGCAATGCCATCCAACAACGCCTGTAAGACTCAGTGGCATAGAGATTAAAAGATCTCAAAAGACCAAACTCAAAAGTCACAGCTTAAAGCCTTCAGAAACAGCCCACAGCTAGTAATTAAAGGTCTTTATGAGTCATATGATCTATTTACATGGTAAATGAGTGTACATGGTTATATGTATAACCCATGTGTTCCAGACTTCTAAAACAAAGGTGTTGCTTTTTTCTATTTTCTGTGTTACCACAGGCAACAATTTTGCTAAACTTTCCCACACTTTACAACAAGAAAACAGATTCCAATGTCTTTAGACATTCCAACGTCCAATAACACTTTCACCTTGTCTGTCCAGTCTTTATAACTGTGTCCCCAAGGAGTTTTCCACCTTCACTAACAGTCTCCTTAAGGCCATTTCAGCTGTCACTCAACTAGTCTCAAAGCCAATACCAATGCCATGTTTTTGTCATGGAAGTTCTCTATTTCCAGGTTCCAAGTTTCTCTACCTCTTACTATTACATAAAAAGCACCCCAAAAGCTTACTAGTCTAGTTGTTTTACTGGCTTAAAACAGCTGTTTTATTATATTCGCATATTCTGTGGGAAAGAATTCAGAGAGGACACGATACAGATGGTGGGATGATGCTTCTCTGCTCCTTGATGGGGTCTCAGCTGGGAAGACTCAACAGTTGCGGGTTCTTAACGATTGGGTACTAGAATCATCTGGAGAGAAATTCCTTCACACATTTAGTGGTTGTTGCTGACAGCTGGTGGAGTCGTCAGCTGGAGTAAAATGATGAGAAAGAACACCTGGTCCCATGGTGCACCTAGGACACATCATTCTCTCGTTACCCAGTGAGTCCTACACGCTTAAGCAAGCCCTTCACTGTGGAGGCGCACCTGGGCTTAGCTCCACCCAGGAAAGTAGCAGCAATAAGAGTTCAGCTAACCGAGAACAGATTGATATTCACAGTTTATCACTGGATTTTCTTTAAGGCCAGCTCCTACTTTATTCTATACCCAGTGATATTTC
This sequence comes from Equus przewalskii, assembly GCF_037783145.1. Taxonomy (NCBI): domain Eukaryota; kingdom Metazoa; phylum Chordata; class Mammalia; order Perissodactyla; family Equidae; genus Equus; species Equus przewalskii. Next base: position 52,236,005 of record NC_091838.1, read on the forward strand.
AATAAAGGCCTTTTATTTAATTTATATTATTATACTTTTTAAAAAGTCATTAATCTACAAGATCTAAGATTTTATGTCACATAGATTTAAATGTGATTGGGTGTAGGAGGTTTGACATTTGTTTACTATTTGCTAATTATCACTTGTTTTATGTATACTAGTTTATTTATCTTTTTTAATCCTTTAAAAGGAGTGTCCTCCACTTTTGTTTTTTTGAGGAAGATTAGCCCTTAGCTAACTACTGCTAATCCTCCTCTTTTTGCTGAGGAAGACTGGCCCTGAGCTAACATCCATGCCCATCTTCCTCTACTTTATATGTGGGATGCCTGCCACAGCATGGCTTGCCAAGTGGTGCCATGTCTGCACCCGGGATCTGAACTGGCGAACCCCAGGCTGCGGAGAAGCAGAATGTGCAAACTTAACGACTGCGCCACAGGGCCGGCCCAGTCCTCCACTTTTAAATATCCTATCCTTAAATGAATAAATAGAATTTCAGAGAGATTAAATAACTTGCCTGTAGTCACATAATAATTGGCCTACCCAGGATCCTCAGCAGGGTCTGTTTTTGTCAGATTGCATGTTCTTTCTACTGCAGCATGTGGGAGATTTATTTACATTAGACAGTACGTATTTTTTTTCCACTTCAACTGTAGCAGTTATCCTTCCTTGGTTTGTGACTTTTATTAACAACTAAATAGCACACTCATTCCCTAAGAGGCCAATATAAACTGTTATTATTTATTACTCATCACTGTGGTGATATCATAGGAGCCGGTGATGGACAGATGGGGGCTGATCCTCCCCTCTCCTCAGATTTAATTGTACTTGAATTGCATTTGAAAAAGTGCACTGTTACAGATTTGGGGCCCACAGTCTTTGAAAGGGAACACTAGTGAAGAAAATGCTTGGACAGATAGGTATCTGCTTATTGATATTATATGCAAAATAATTTCCCATTGATCCTTGTTGACATTCTCAGCATATTTTTGAATATATTAAGGCTGCTTGAGAAAATATGGACATCAAGTGAAGGAATGGGTTTATTAGGATAGGATTTAGGAGAATTTAATGGGCTACAAGATTTTTCAGTCTGTACACAGGCATTTAATGTTCCTTGCACATGGTTAAAGGCCTAAAACATAGAAGAAAATTCCTCTGTGTGTAGATATATACTTCTGAAGGGGCAATATTAAGGATTTTGAACATTTTCCTAAGGACACTGAGAAGCTATTTAAGGATTTTAAGCAGGGCAGAGACATCATACTTTTTTAAAGAAAATTCTCACTGTGGGCAGAGAAAGAGGACGGGGTATTGGTAGAGTGGACAAAAAGGAGAATTCAAACATGGATCAGTTACTGTGGTCCAGGTGAGCAGTGACGGTGGCTTGGATGTAGATGATGGCAAAGAGTCTGAAGCAAAGTAGACAGAGACACTCAGAATCAGTAGCACTGATGATTTATTGGGGGTGTAGGGTATCAGAGAAAGAAGTGTCAAGAATGACTCCAAGGTTTCAGACATGCAACTGGGTAAGAGGTGGTGCCATTTGCTAAAGTAGAGATCACAAGAACAAGAACAGATTTGGACTGTAGGAGGCCATATCATGAGTTCAGTTTAGGTGTACGGAACATAAGATGCCCGTGAGGCATGCATTTTTGCAGGGATTTAAAGAAAAGTCTGGTACAATCTGAATGCACTTCTTCCAGTCTCTGTCGAGCATTTATCTTCTTCTATGCATCATGCTGGTTCACAACCTAAATTGGTCCATGCTGTATTATTCTTTGTTTTAATAAGTCAAAAAAATGAAAATAGGAGTGTATATTCCTATGAAAAGCAGAGTGCTCAGCCTGGTCTTATTGAGATAGTGATGTATACTGGAATTATGAGTCAGGCAATGATCCAAGTTCACTTTCCTAAGATGAATCATAACAGATCAGCTGAAAAATTATGCCCAGCAGCCTTCCAGCCAAGCCTAACAAGCAGAAGAAGAATATTTGGTAAAAATGGCTGGGATGGGCTACCAGCTTCAGGACCACAACAGCTAGAAGGATGGTAGTATGAGATGTTTTTCTGCTTACCAATTATAACACCGGAAGACATCCCTGCATGTCAAAAACTGCTATCACCGTGGCTAATAGCTTCCCTTCTCCTCCTCACATTCCTTCTTCATCTCAAAACCTTCTGATGGCTTCCTTTCTCATCCAGAGGAAAGGTCAATTTCTTACCATGACCTAAAGATCCCACAGAGGCTGGCCCCTCACTTCCAGTCCACTACCATATCCCACCACTCCTTCTTTCGTTCAGCTCATTTTGTGAACATAAGCTTCCTTGGTGTTCCTCAAATCATCCAAGCTTGTGTCTGTTTCAGGGCCTTTGCACTTGCTGTTCCCTCTGCCTAGAATTTTCTTCCCTCCTGCATGGTTCACTCCTACCCCTAGGCTTCCTTCACATCTCTGCTCTCTGCTCAATGTCACTCATGAGAGAAGGATTTCCTGATCATCTCTGTAAATTAGTACCCCTCTTCATTACTCTATTCCCTTCTCTGCTTATTTATCTTCATATCACTTATCACCACCTAACGTATATTTACTTATTCGATTTTTCTTTCCCTTCCTCCCACCCACCCCGATCTAGAATGTAAGCTCCTTTAGGGAAAAGGCTTGTTTTCTTCACTATTGTCTTTCCAGTTCATAAAACAAATCCTAGCACATGGTAGGTGCTAGTAGCTCAATAAATATTTGTTGAATTGACATTGGAGGAGTGGATTACTGGAAACTGCTGAAAGAGAGCAAAGAAGAGATGGCAGGTAACCTGAGAACCACTGCATGCCCATTCTGATTATTAGAATGTTGTGTATTGCGTTAACCATTGTCATATAGAAGTTTCAATTTTTACATAGCCATCCATTTATTATTTTCCTTTAGGTCTTTGGGTCCTAAACTTCTGAGATTTATTTTTTATGTCAGTGCAAAATTTGTGAGTCTCTGTTCTGAACCAACAGTCATGCCTTTTATTTCTTCAGTAGCCCACTGTTTCTCTCCATTTTTTCTCTGTGTCCTTAGTATTTATGCCTCATTACTGTGCATACCGTAGCCTGTAAATAAAAATCCACCTCATTTAAGGAAAGTGGTCTTTGGCAACTGATTTGTGTAATTCTACCCATAGCCAGCAGATGTCGGTATTGCAACAGTATCCTGATTCTTATTCGCAGCTTGCCCTGAGAAGCACAACCACCCTGTCAGAGGAATGCCAAAATTTCCCTAAAGTTGGATTTTCTGGATTTTGGCCACTTCACTGCCAAGATAAGGAATATCCTTCGTGCTATTTCTTGTTCACAGTAACAACTGCTTAAGATAGAGGTCTCACAGAAATCATGTGTCCCAGAGCAAGTATGTCATTTTCTCAAATGTTGTGGAATTGACTACTCAAGGCCCATCGTTCGTGAGTTTCCAAGGAACTGCCAATTATCATGGCAGCTTTGGCCTGATTCACTATTTAGATCAAGTCTTCATCTTTAAATGATGTCTGTTTAGGTGGGTTACTCAAGCTACTTCTACTTTAAAACTTTTAATTTATTCCCTCTATTGAAACTGTTCTAGGCAAAATCATATACTAATAGTAACTAAAAGTAGGGGATGTTTGTACATTTTGCATTCAAATATAAAGATCATGTAAACAGGGGAAAATGCATGGTCTCTGAGGATAGACAAAGTGGAATTTTTATCCTGACTTCCTTGCTTTCCAACTATTTGACTTCAGGCAAAATACATAGCTGCTCTGACTCTCAATTTCCTTATTTATAAATAGTAATAAAGAAACCCATTTTTCAGAGTGGTTGCAAGCATTAATACTTGGGGAGCTAATACTATGTTACTCTTTTGTTTTTGTTACAAATGTATGTTACGTAGAGCACTGCTTATTAACCCAGGAGCCCCAAATTCACATAGATCACCAGTCAGTGAGAAGTCAGTGCACTGGGAACTTTGTGTGAGGGATCAGATAGACCTAATTTGGACAGACTGAGAAGAGAGGAAGAGTCACCAAAAAATATAATAGAGTCCATGTACTTTATTCATAGCAATGCCCAGGGCGTTGTACACATGAATCTAAAGTACTAAATGATCTGGTTTATGAACTGCAAAAACACGATATGCAATCAAAAGACAAATGAAAGCTCCTAGAGATAGATATCTTGATGTAAGAAAAAGGAAATGCTTCCAGCCTGAGAGCGAAGGAGAAAACAAAAATCAAGTCTGAAAATTAGTGGTAAGAAACCCAAGTCCTGCATTCCATGGTAAGTCCTGCCTGTTTGATTGGCCCTGGGAGCCTCACTGTATAACAGCATAATACAACTGTTGATGTGCAGTGATGACCCCCCGTTTGAGTAGTGTGTAGACATTTTCGAATTATTCCCATTTAAAAACTGTTTAGGGTTTTAAGTGGTAAGTTTCATTTATTTCATAATTCAGCTTAATGACGTAGGTCAATTTTCTCATGATTCTGAATTTTTAATGGTTTCTGATTTATAGAAATAATACTTTCAGAAAAGTGCCATAAATTCTTAAATAACAGATTTAAACCTTCTGATTCATTCATTTGTTCATTCATTCATTCATGTTTATGTTAATCTAATGTTTCCCGAGTTTATTTCGTATGTGAGACACTGGTTAGAACGTGGTGACAGGTTGATCTCTCACTGTTTTTAATAATCCTTTTCCTTGAGAAGAAAAAAAACATATCAGTGCAGCTACAATTTATGCAAGACTCTGTGGTATTTTTCTGTGCCTTGAGACGACTACTGAGCAAGCTGAAAGAGCACAAATTAGCTAATTAGATAATAGCTAATAAATTCTATTATCCCTTACCTTCTCTTTCATAATTGATGCAACAAATGAGAAAATACAAATTTAACACACAGTAAATCTGTGGCTTATAAGAAACGCAAAAAGAAATGAGGGAACTATTTACCCAGTGAAAAAAATTGTAAACATGCATTTTTTTCTAAATGAATATTATCAAAGGTAGATGATAACTTTTTAATAGAAGTGTATAAGAATGCTAATCCTTTTCAATGGATCCAAACTTTTTCAAATATTTGTTCTGTTGTACTGTAAATGACTAATTACAATATCAAGGCTAAATTTATTCCACTGAAAACAAGAGTTCTATTTAGACGACACGTGAAAATATAAATGAAAATTCAGCCTGAGAGTTTTTTCCTCACTCTTATTTCTATACTTAATGGTGACTCCTAAATTTGTGGAGACTCAAGTATGCTTGCTCATCAATGTGGAGAAATACATTCGTCAGCTCTGGTCCTGCTCCTTTGCTGACTTTCATGTTCCTCAAAACGCTTTTGTGATTAGAGCAGAGTTGAGTTCCCCGAGTCTTGAAATACATTTTTTGAAAATGGTCAACAACTAAAGAGGAATTGTGTTGTTATGTCAGTGAGGACTTTATGAACACAGAATCTAATAGAATCTACACCAGGAGAGAGTGAGATCTGTGAAAAAGTAGGAAATGTTGAGTCCACTTAATGAGCACTTTCACCAGAGAGATTCCACATCTCGAAATTGTACCCACTCAGTGGTATTTGTATATAATCCAGAAAACGATAATCTTGTCTCAAGATGTGTGTGAAAAGCTAATCGTCATTACCTTCAGTCTTCAATCCAGTATTATGCAAATTCATTGATTATATGCCATGTGACAGTTGTTTTATATCCCATTAATGTCCAACAATCTTCCTAGTAGGTATTACAATCACCTTCTTATAAACGATTAAACTATCATTCAAACAATTTAAGTGCCTTTTCCAAAGTCACCCAGTTGATAAATGACACCTAGGTGGGATTTAAGTTTTTTTGAGTGATTTCAAGGCTCCTGCACTTTCCACAAGTACTTTCTGATTCCTTGTAATACCAAACTGCTTCTTAAATTGAACTTGAGTATACAAAGTTCCATTATGTTTAAGTGACTACCTGTGCCCAGCATCACCCCTAGGGAAAAGCTAATCAGATAGTTTGCATTTCTATATTTCTTTCCAGCACATCGCCCGTCTGATTGCCCACCTAGATTTCTACCTGGTTGCCCATTACCTTATTTCCACTCAGTTCCTCTTTTGTTTTTGTTTAACACATCCAATAATTTTTTAAATTGCCTGTAAGTTGCGTTTTTACAAAATAGGCTTTATTTTTTAGAGCAGTTTTATGTTCACAGAAAAGACTGAGTGGAAGATACAGAGATTTCCTGCCCTCACTCACGCACAGCTCTCCCATTATCAATATCCTGGACAGAGTGTTCATTTGTTACAATTGATGAACCTACATTGACACATCACAGTCACCCAAAGTCCATAGTTTACTTTAGGGGTCACCCCTGGTGTTGTACATTTCACGGGTTTGGACAAATGCATAATGACATGTATCTACCGTTATAGTATCACACAGAGGAGCTTCAGTGCCCTAAAAATCCTCTGCGCTCAGCCTATTCATCCTTCCTGTCCCTCACTTCTAACCCCTGGTAGCACTTGGTCTTTTCACTATCTCTGTAGTCTTGCCTTGTCTAGAATGTCATATATCCCTTCCTCTTTTCGTCCACATGTTGCACTTAACTCAAGCCTCCTCTCCACACCAAAATTTGGTACTCTGTGGCATTTCAGAGAGGGAGGAATTTTTGGACAAAAGGGCCTTCTCCTTTTCCCATGAGGCAGCTAAACTTGTTAAGCTTTACACCGTCACTTCATATATATTTATACATTGTAACTAACAAACTATGGAGAATTATTTATGATTCCACTTATCAAGGAAACAAATACCTGGCAATTAAAAGTACAAACCCTAGGATGTTGTTAGTGGCCCAAATTATGAATAACATATCACAATATTTGCCTCAGATTTTCTTATATGATCATTTTACCAACTTTCATTTTGTTTTTTTAAGAATGTTTAAATTGCATCTCAAGAGCATGTGCAATCCAGTCACGCATGTTTCAGTCAGTAATGGAGTGTATATATAACGGTGGTCCCATAAGTTGAGTACCAGATAGCCTAGGTGTGTAGTAGGCTATGCCATTAAGTTTGTGTAAGTACACTCTATGACATTCACACAGTGACAAAATCACCTATTGACACATTTCTTAGCATATATCCCTGTCATTAAGTGATGCATGACTATATATTGATATTTGCTAAAGTTTTATTATTATCTACACTTTAAAAAAGACCCTAAAGCTTGAGAACTCTTCTTTAAGAATCACATTCAGAGCAGAAAACCCAACTCTTTACTGCTATCTGATTAGATATTTTGATCATTAACCATATTTGTTGTTTGTTTTCTCTGGTAGAATACAAACTGCATGAGGACAGGAATTCTTATTTGTTTCACTCATCACAATAAGCTCCCATCCTAGAACAGTGCCTGGTGCATAAGTTCCCAATGACTAGTTGTTGAATGAATGAATACCTCTGGCTTCCTTCAGCTGTTTCCTAATATGGCATGGTTTCTCAATTATCTTGCCATAACGGCTTTTGTCCTCTGACCATACTTTGGTTTGTCAATTATCTTTTTCAGATGTGATTACTTTGGTCATAATACTTAAGCACATGGAACTAGCACAAACGTGATATTAGTTTACCCATAAAGCCTCTGCACTAAGAGTTTGTGTTCTGTTTATATTTAAAATCCTTTTCAGCTATCAGCTGGAATTTGACTACAAGATGGACTGGATAACATTACCCAAATAGATTTGTGATCACCATTGCAATAGCTAGAATGATTATTTTGGCTTAAAAGCTTGAGGCATAATGCCAATTTATATAAACTATTTGCTTTAACTTGTGGCACACTTGGGGTCTTCATCCATTAATAGAGAAAAGGATGACAACCAAAGCTACAAATGATCTGATCCCACAAATGCACCACTTTATATTTTACCGTCAGCTTTCTTTACTTACTTCTTAATATTAGATGAGAGCTTGCATAATTGATCATTTTAAGCATGTTTTTAATAACTAGATATGCCTCTTAGGAACACTTGAGTCACGAGTCTGGAGATGTCAGTAGGATGTATGATTGTTTATGTGAAAATGCCGCTCCGTTTCATTTCATCTCCTGTCCTCGAAAGCTACAGCACCATCATTTGTCTGTTGCAGAGACTCTGTAGAACATAATTTGTTTCTCTAGTAATTAAATGTGAACAGAACCTCAATGTAATAAGCTTTCATGCAAAAGATAAAATTCATGCATTGGACTGAACTAAAAGAGCATCTAACTCATCTGTGCACTGACGTTACAGAAATTACTTTGATGTCTTCATGACTTTTCAATCAAACCATCATTGGACTTTTATTTTTGCATATGGTATTTAAATTTTGGTATCTCAATTTCTTGTATCCAATAAAGTGAATATAGCTTAGAATCCAGATCTACTCGGCCATCTTCAATTACTAGCTATTTGCTGAAAACTTAAAAATCCATATTTTAAGACCAACTCTTTTACTTTTAAAAGTCTTTTAAAATGAGCTTTTAAAATGGTGAAAATTTCTTACAAATAAACATATTATTTTAATTTTTGATTTGTGCCATTAAAAAAATCAAAAATTAATATTTATTAAATTTTGTACAAGTACTCCCAGTATAGTTTGGCCCAGCACAAGATAATAAGATTTGTAAGCTTAAAGATGAAAGGAGTTATTGTACCCTGTCCCTTCTAACCTTCACTCTATAAAAAGTTTATAACATAAGATAAATAAAAAGACCTCATAACTAATTAAATTTTTAAATCCCTACACTTGGGTATGTCAAAAATTTCCCTTTTCTGTCATGTCTTACAATATGTCCAAATGCTAACCTTCTCTTGAAGATCTATAACAATTCTAAAAAATAAACAAATTAATTAATTACAGCAACTTTTTTAATATGAAGAAGAGTAAAATATTCACACTTCTCTAGAATCCAATTTCAGAGAGTTAATTAGATTACAAACTTTGAGCTAATGTAATTATGTTTCCCTTCTCTCCCTCCAAACTCCAGTTACATTTTAGACAAATCTGCTTAATTTTTTAGGGCTTTATTTTTTAAGAACAATTTTAGGTTTACAAGAAAATTAAGAGAAAGGTACAGGGATTTCTCATATATCCCCTGATCCCACACATGGCCTCCCCCATTGTCAACATCCCCCACCAGAATGGGACCTTTTTTATCAACGATGAACCTACACTGACACATTACAATCACTCATGGTCGATAGTTTCCTTAGAGTTCATTCTTGGGGTTGTGAGTTTGGAAAAATGTGTAATGACATATACCCATCATTATAGTATCATATGGAGTATTTTCACTGCCCTAAAAATCCTCTGTGCTCTGCTTGTTCATTTCTCCCCACTCCAAGCCCTGGCAAACACTGATCTTTTATTGTCTCCATTGCTTTGTCTTTTCCACAACGTCATATAGTTGGAACCATACATTTTGTAGACTTTTCAGTTTGACTTATTTCAGTTAGTAATATGCATTTAAGGTTCCTCCATGTCTTTTTGTGACTTGATAGTTGCTTATGTTTTAATGTCTCAAAACTTTTTACATACTTAAAAAACCATTGCTAAAGTACTCCTTCAGAGGGCAGTATGATCATGTCAGTGGACATGAAGAGTAGGACTTTGTGGAAAATAGGACAAATGAAATCAAATGCTGTTGAGTAATAAGAGGATGATGGCTGTATCTTTTTCTTATTTTCTTTCCTCTCCTATCATTCTCAAGGAGAAAGTCACGCACAGATCTCATAAGGGGTCATGCAGAAGTGAGAAGAGGCATTTTCTTAGGATAGTAGTGAAGGAAAGCTAAAAACCAAAAAACAAAGTTTTAAAGGAAATGCATTATTCTAAATACCTGAAAGTTTTCTCCTTCATCCCTTTATTCTCCAGGAAAACACCTGCTCTTTCTTGAAGGTTGCCATGTTAGATGTCAGTTTCTCCAGGAAACCTTTCCCCACTAACTCTCAAGTTCTCCATCGATGCCCTTACGCACTCCTAGAACATCCTGTATTGCTCATACCCTATTATTTCTCATTGAATTGTTACTTTTGTTTACTTATCAATCTCACACACTGCACAGTAAGCTCCACAAGAGTCTCTATCAGCTTCATATCTGCAGGGCCTATTAAAGCATTTGGCACATAGTGGCTTCTCAGTAAGTATTTTATGAAGGAAAGAAAGATTTAACTAATACATGGATTTAATTATGCACAGTGTTAAACTGATTAAACAAGGAGGCCATTAGACTGATGTGGCTCTCATGCCATGGGGCTCATGTAAGCAAACCAAAATCTAAGCCTGTAAATGCCCCAAAGTTACAAAATGAAAACACTAGAGACAATCAATCATAAACAGCCAGCTAGGCTTTAAGCTATAGCCAAACAATTTCCTTTCTTTGCTTTTGCACTTTCTCTGTATAAGTCTTTCCCCTAGCTCCTGTCAGCAGAGTACTCCTAACCACTTTGGGTTTGGTGCTGCCTGATTGGAATAGATAAATGCTCAAATAACTCTTAAAAGTTTTAATAGGACTGAATTTATCTTTAACAACACACACATAAATATGTTCTTTTGGCAAATATATATGGGGAGAATTCCTGTATCAAAAGCTAAAATTTCTGGATAAAATGCATTAATAATATTTTTAAATGCATTACTGAGTTGGCAGAAAAGAAAGAGTGATTCCAGAAGTTCAGAAAGGATGAGCACACTCAAATCCAGAGGAGAAAGTGATGCCTGGAGTTACTGTTCTCTTTGTAGTGCCTGTAGATTCCTGGTGTCCAGAGCTTGGGATTAAGCAAACATTGCCTCAAAGGGAGAAAAAACAAAATCTTGTACTTGTTGTAACTTGGGAGTTCAAATCAGAGGCTCTTGGTATAAAACCAAGATGCCACCGATGGAAACCAGGGGGAAAACACAAGACAGTAAAACTACTTGTGTGTTATATTTTGACTATGGGTAAAGGAGAAATAAAAAAATATGTCTGTACTGTAAAGTCATCATGGTTTAGTAGTTTAAAGTTGATCCCAGATGGCTGGCAAAATCAAATACAAATCCTTTCTGGGAAAAGTCATCTTAAGCCCAAGTATAGGGAGTGACATCAGCATCTTAGTGGGGTAAGTTGTCCCTGTTGTCTCTCCCCTCTAAGTTACAACTAGGAGGATATCCATAGACCACCAAAGGACTGTGCACGGCATACAAAATGCCTGAGAGATCTATACATCTATACATCTGAAAGTGGGTGGACTAGACTTCCTGGAGGCCGCGAAAGCAGGGGAGCAGAGGCAGCAAGTCCAAGATGGGAGACATTATCCTGATACCAAAACCAGACAAGGACAACACAAAATAGGAAAATTGCAGGCCAATATCACTGATGAACATAGATGCATAATCCTCAACAAAATATTAGCAAATGAAATACAACAATATATTAAAAGGATCATACAGCACAATCAAGTGGGATTTACTTCCAGGATGCAGGGTGATTCAACATCTGCAAGTCAATCAACATCCACAAACCACATTAACAAAATGAGGAATAAAAATCACATGATAATCTGAATAGATACAGAGAAGGCATTTCACAAGATTCAACATCCATTTACGATAAAAACTCTGAATAAAATGGGCATAGAAGGAAAGTACCTCAACATAATAAAGACCATGTATGACAAACCCACAAATAACATCATACTCAAGAGGAAAAGCTGAAAGCTGTTCCTCTGAGAGCAGAAAGAAGACAAGGATGCCCACGCTCTCCACTCTTATTTGACACAGTATAGGAAATTTTAGCCAGAGAAATTAGGCAAGAAATTTTTCCCAAACTGGAAAAGAAGAAGTAAAACTGTCACTATTTATGGATGACATGATTCTATACATAGAAAACCCTAATCAATGAGTACAATAAAGTTTCAAGATACAAAATCAATATACAAAAATCAGTTGTGCTTCTATATACTAACAAGAAACTAGCAGAAAGAGGAATCAAGAGTACAATTCCATTAACAATAGGAGTAAAAAGAATAACATACCTAGGAATAAATTTAACCAAAGAAGTGAAAGACCTGTACACTGAAAATTACAAGATTTTGTTGAAAAAAATTGCAGAATACATAAAGAAATGGAAAGATATTCCATGCTCATGGATTGGAATAATTAACATAGTTAAAATGTCCATATTATGTAAAGCGATCTAGAGATTCAATGCAATCCTAATCAGAATCCCAAGAACATTTTTCATGGAAATAGAACGAAGAATCGTAAAATTTATATGGAACAACAAAAGACCCCAAATAGCCAGAAGCAGTCCTGAGAAAAAAGAATAAAGCTGGAGGTATCCCGCTCCCTGATTTCAAAATATACTACAAAGCTATAGTAATCACAACAGCATTGTACTGGCACAAAAACAGATACACAGATAAAATGGAACAGAATTGGAAGCCTAGAAATAAATCCACAGATCTATGGACAGCTAATTTTTGACAAAGGAGCGAAGAATGTACAACGGAGAAAAGAAAGTCTCTTCAATAAATTGGGTTGGGAAAACTGGACAGCCACAGGCAAGAGAATGAAAGTAGACCATTATCTTACACCATGCACAAAAGTCAACTCAAATTGGACTAAAGTCTTGAATGTAAGATCTGAAACCGTAAAACTCTTAGAAGAAAACATAGGCAGTATGCTCTTTGACATCAGTCTTAACAGCATATTTTCAAATACCATGTCTCACCAGGCAAGGGAAACAAAAGGAAAAATAAACAAATAGGTCTGATCAAACTAAAAAGTTTCTGCACAGCAAAGGAACCCATCAACAAAATAAAAAGACAACCTAACAATTGGGAGAAGATATTTGCAAACCATATATCTGATAAGGGGTTAATATCCAAATATGTGAAGAACTCATATATCTCAAGAAGAAAAAAGCTAACCACCCAATTAAAAAATGGGCAAAAGATCTGAACAGATATTTTTCCAAAGAAGACATACAGATGGCCAACAGGCATATGAAAAGATGTTCAACATCACTAATTATTAGCAAAATGAAAATCAAAACTACAGTGAAGTATCACCTCATGCCCATCAGAATGGCTATAATTAACAAGATAAGAAGTAACAAGTGCTGGAGAGGATGTGGAGAAAAGAGAACTCTCATTCACTGCTGGTGGGAATGTAAATTGGTACAGCCACTATGGAAAACAGTATGGAGATTCCTCAAAAAATTAAGACTAGAACTACCATGTCATCCAGCTATTCCACTGTTAGGGATTTATCCAAAGACCATGAAAACAAGAATGTGTGAAGATATATGCACCCATATGTTCATTTCAGTATTATTCACAATAGTCAAGTCTTGGACACAAGCTAAGAGTCCATCAAGAAATGAATGGATAAAGAAGATGTGGTACATGTACACAACGCAATACTATTTAGCTATTAAAAGAGATGAAATCTTGCCATTTGCGACAACATGGATGGACTTTGAAGGTATTTTGCTAAGTGAAATAAGTCACACAGAGAAAGTCAAATACTATGTGATCTTACTCATAAATAGAAGATAAAAACAACGACAACAACCAAACACATAGAGACAGAGATTAGATCGGTGGTTAGCAGAGGGGAAGTGGGGAGGCAGGAGGGTGAAAGTGGTGACTGGGCACATGTGAATGGTGATGGATGGTAATTAGTCTTTTGGGTAATTAGTCTGTGTAGGCTAACATGACGTGGTTTACAAAGAAATAAAAATATAATGATGTACACCTGAAATTTATATAATGTTCTAAACTGGTGTTACCTCAATTAAAAAAAAAAAAGAGAGAGAGATAAAAATAACCAGGAAGCTTTAATAATAAAATAATCTGAAAAGAAAAACTAAGGATTGCTATTGGAGACTCAATGGATGAGTTGCCTAGCAAATTAATATGAGATGAAGAAGGAATTAATGCACTAAAGTAAACCTAAAGAAAACTACTCAGAATGTAAGATAGTGAGACAAATAAATGGAAAATATGAAAATATAAAATGAGAAGAAATAATAGGCTCTAATATACCTTTTATTACAGTTTCAGAAGGAGAGAAAAGGATTATGTCAAAGAAGCAATATTTGAAATGTTTAGTGGCTCAGAATTTTCCAGAATCAGTGCAAAATCTCATTCTTCAGATTTAAGGATAAAAAACACCAAGCATAACAGTAAAAGGAAATTTACTCTGTACATGTCATATTCCAACTGTAAAACATCAAAGGCAAAGAGAAGATCTTAAAAGCAACCTGGGTAGAGGAGAAGGGATGGAGGCTGTCAGAGGGCCCTTTAACTAAAAGAATGATCATTTCCGTGCGTCTGACTTGTCAACAGCAGCAATGGAAGCCAGGAGATGGTGTATTAATATCTTCAAAATACTGAGAAAAAGTAATTATCTACCTAAATTTTTATAAACAGTATAACTATCATTCAAGAATAAGAATGAAGTGAAAGTATTTCCAGGCCAATGACAAAAAGCGATACTGTGGGAGTGGCTTCCAGGTCCAGTTCATCCTAAAATAGTCAACTAATTCCACTGCTAGTTCCCTCCTTATCAACTTCAAAGGAACTTGAAAGGGAAAATGAAGAAAACTGGAAGAAACCCGTGGAGTGACAGCTGGGGACAGGAGATGCTTTTCAGCTAGTGTATGTGTAGAGGAGTAGATATGGCCCAGGATAGGAGGCAGCCTGTCAAGTTTGTGAAAAGATATAAAATCTTAGGAAAGGAAATAGATGATTAGAAAGTTCTTGCTTCTTCCAGGTATTTCCTTGGGAAATAGTGCCTGACTCACCTCTGATCCAGGTCCCTTCAAGGATAAAATCAGGGAAGCTCAGAAGTCATTTTCATATGGAATTGCTGAGAAAATGAGTAGAGAGGAGTTATTTTGGTTATGGTTCAGAACTCTCCAACTATATTCATTTCTTTTGCTGCCTAGCCAAGATTATTGTTAGACCATGCACTCTTTGAATCATTTCACAGTTTCTATAGGTCAGGAGTCCAAGCATGTTTTAGCTGGGTCTTCTGCAAGGCCATAATCAAGTGTTGACTGGTGCTGAGGTCTCATCTGAGGTTCAGCTGCATAGTATTCCATTTTATTGTTTCACCATGATTTGTTTAACCAGTTCAAAATTGATGGATATTTAGTTTTTTTCTATCTTTTGCTCTTGCTGACAATATGACAATGAATACAATTTTACATAAGTCACTTTAAAAATGTGTGAGTATATTTGTAGGATAAGTTTCTACATATGAAACTATGAGGTCAAAGAGCATGTGCTTTTCTATTTTGATATTACCAAATTTTCTTTCATATAGTACACTTTGTACCTCCACTGGTAATGTATTAAAGCATCTATATCCTACAACCTTTTCACAGAAGTGCATCAGCAAACTTTGGCACTTTTGCCTTTCTGGTAGGTGAAAAAATAGTACTGTAGTGTCATTTTTTTAATAAGTGACATTGAGCACTTTTTATATTTTATGTCTTTTATTTCTTTTTATATGAACCCTGTTCATCTTCTTAGTCTATTTTTCTATTGGTCTATTAGTCTTCTAGAACTAATTTCTGAGTTTTTTTGATCTAGATATGAACTACAAAAATTTTTAACCTATTTTTCATTTGTCTTTTGTCTTTTATGTTTTGCCATGCAAAAATTTTTTGCTCTTGTGTATCAAATCTATAAATCTTCTATTTTATGACATCTGGACTTTGAGTCATATTTTGAAAGTACTTTATCACCCCTAGGATATAAATTAGTTAATTCATATTACATATATGGTTTCATTTTTTATATTTAAATGTTTAATCCTCTTGGAATTTGTGCTGGTATACAGTGTGAAGTATGAGTTCAAGTTTTTTGTAGAAGGCTATCCAATTGCATGAACAAGATTTATTGGGTAAAGCATTATTTCCTCCTTTTTGAGATGCCATTTTTATCATATGCTGAGTTCCTAGAAATAGTTTGATTTATTTTATGAATTTTTGTTCTGTTACTGTATCACATTGTGTTAAATATGGAGAGTGTATTATATGTTTTAATATATGATATGACTTGTCTCTCTCATTTCCCTTCATTTTTCAGACTCGTCTTATCCATGTTTGTTTGTTTTTCAATATAAATTTAGAATTAATTTGGTTAAAAAACCTCTTGATAAATTTATTGAGATCACATTATATTTTTTTTTGGAATCCTATTTTGTTATGTTGAATGTATTTATCCAGATTTTCTTTGTATCATTCAGAAATGGTTTGAAGTTATTCATATGGGTCTTTAATCTTTCTTAAGTTTATTTCTAGATATTTTATCTTTTCTGTTATTATTGCATATAAGATTTTCCCCAATTATATCTTCTAATGGTTTATACAAATGATTTTAGTATCATTATCAAAATCATACAAATCATATATCAAAATCATACTGTTTTTGTATTTTCTATATACCACCACCTTACTGGAGTATCTAATTTCATGTAACAGTTTCAAAATTATTATGTTTTATTTTTGAGGAAGATTATCTCTGAGCTAACATCTGCCACCAATCCTCTTTTTGCTGAGGAAGACTGGCCCTGAGCTAACATCCATGCCCATCTTCCTCCACTTTATATGTGGGACGCCTGCCACAGCATGACTTGCCAAGTGGTGCCATGTCCACACCCGGGATCCAAAATGGCAAACCCTGGGCCACCAAAGTAGAATGTGCACACTTAACCACTGCGCCACTGGGTGGGCCCCTTAAAATTATTTTTTGTGTTTCATTTAAGTACACAATCTGCATATGTTGAGAGTTTTAATTTCTCATTTCTAATTTACTTACCTGTAGCATTTTTGTCTTGTCTAATTTTATTATCTAGTAATTCTAGAACAGCGTGTTGATAGGGTATAATCTTGTTTTGTTAATGACTTTAGTGAAGATATCTCTGGTGTTTGCTAGTAAGAATGTTGGCCTTTGGATTGAGATAGATATGATGTTAAGGAAGAGTCTGATATTCTCAGTGTATTAACTGTTTTTATCAAGAATTTTTACTAAACCTTGTCAAAAGTCTTTATAACATCTATTGAGATGATCAAGAAATTTTTTATTTTTCATCTAAAATATGATTAATTTAATAGATAATATTGAACCATCCTTGCATTCTTAGAATTAATCTTGCTGTTTTAAGATGTATTATTCTTTAATGTGCTGCTATATTCTGTTTCCTGCTATTATACTTAGGATTTTTTATTGATAAGAATAAGTGATATTGGTTTGTAGTCTCCTCTTGCTGTCAAACATTGTTATATTTTGGAATTATTGTTACGTTCACTTTAAAAAGAGATGTTGGAAGTTTTTCTTCTCTTATTATTCTTTGAAAAAATCTAAATAACATTGCAATTCATTGGCTTTTTGAAAGTTTGGTAAAATTTCTCTGTGAAATCATCTGAGCCTTGTGATTTTGTTGGGGTACTCTCCAACAAATTGGTCTTCTATGGGAATCAGTCTATTTAAATCCTCTAATTCTTTAAGTTTCTTTTTGTAAGTTTAAAGTTTCCTGGAGAATTCTGTAAAGTAGTTTCTTATGGCTCATTAAAATTTGAAGTATCATTATTAACTCTCTTTTTGAGGTCAGAAAACTGAAGCTGATACATTATTTAGTTTCCATTTGCACAGTTAGGAGGAGACAGAGACCACCTTTAAAACCAGGCTTTTGACTCATTTTTGTATCCATTCTCTCAAACCTCGTCCTATACCCACCCAGTTTCCCAGCAGCTTGTCTTGGCAGGGCACTGAAATGTAAAGCTGTTGTCAGAGGGTGATAGAGTCTCCTTAAAATAATGCTATTTTTGCTATGACAGCATTACGAGTTCTGTCAAATTCCTCACTTGAAGATATATTCTGGCCATCCTTTACTGAAATTAAGCAGCCTGAATGTAGCTAAGGGGACACTAATCAAAATGACATCCTGTCATATCTTGAGCTAAAGGAATTGATTTCTTCTTTAAAGATAAAAAAGAATGTGTCAAATTAGACTCTGTAGCTTTGTTGCGACCTTTGCAAAAGAGTATCTGCAGGTAGAGAGTACAACTCAATAGAACCAGCTCCACATTCACTTAAGAAAATGTATCCTGCAGAAATATTTGCTAACATGTTATTCCTCATCCAGAGTGGAAGGGCTTATTGCAATCAACATCTCATTAAAAATTAAGTATAGGCAATATATAATTTAGAGGAGGTGTTTTTGGAAACAAGAAGGTTTATAGCATGGATTTCAATTCACTGAAGATTTTAGACTGACATAAAAAATTGATTCCAGAGACGGGGAGGGAACATAACATTTGTAAGTATAAAGAAATACATTTGATTTGTAAGTGTAAACAAATGACCAATTCTGCTCCACTATTCATGCCAGGCAATTTCTAATCCTGCTTCCAGGAGCATAGGCACAGGACAGAGTGCAGTGCTCTATCACATTATGAATTTGAATTTGCCAAAGGTTTGAGCCTCATTTGTCATGGACTTAATTCAGGAGACTGAGGACAACTCCACAGGAAGCCTACATTGTCTGTCCTGTACTTACCTCCCCAGCTTCACTGGAGGCCATGATTGCTCACTAGGCTTCAGTCACTCTGGCTGGCTTTTCAGTTCTGTGAACACTTTTAATTTTCCCTGCCACAGGATCTTCATCGTTACTATCTTTTCTTTCTGGGGTAATCTTTTCAAAGATCTCCATATGGCTGGTTCTTTGTCATTATATAGATCTCAGGTCAAATGTCACATTCTCAGAGATGTCTTCCCTGACCACACCTATTATTGTCCTAAATAAAAATTAAGTGACAAGGATCTACAGTGGGCATTGTACTTCTGGGAAGTATTTAAGTTCAAGGCAAATGGAGTTTTGAACCTGAGGTAGAGGATATGAAAATCTCTGATTTTGTGATTTGGAAAGAGAAAGATTTCCGCTTGAGAAGAATCTATTTTAGGGTTTAACACAAGGACTAGGTTCGCTCATAAAAATGAATATCATTAAAACTTGCTATTTTAAAGCATGAATTTAAAAGGCTTATACAAGACAGAACAAAAGTAAGTTTAGAAAAATAATTTTTTATATTTTGTCATTTTTATTATAAATATTTCTAAATTAATACTGCATTACATTGTTCATATATTTCAAAGACTTGCATTGAAAATGCATTTGGCTCATCCACAGAGATTTTGATGGGGACTGCAAAAGACATCTTATCCATCCAAATATGATCCAGCCAGGCAAAAAATTGCATCTATCTATATGTAGTAGCAGCTATGTTACTAGAATATATACTGCATTACGAATACCAGGCTTTCTTTTTTGTCAGTTAATAATTCTAGTACCATAAATATTATGAGGTGCTAAAAAAAGTATGCTAAGGTTATCATTCATAATATTAGTATAGTCTTGTAGTAGAAACATGAAATACATATAGGAAAAGATTAGTGACCAAGCTTCATGTGCAAAAATTTTTATTAAATGAAATTAGAGAAGAGGCTGTGGTGAAGGTTCTAATTGTGTAAAGAATAAATTCCTGGGGCTGAGGACGGAGTAACATGGACTAGACTTCTCAGAGAATATTTTGTAGGATTATTGGGACTCAACTAGGGATGTTGAAGGAAGATGAGAAATGGATAAGATGAAAAAAGAGGAAGTTTGCTGCCTAGATTTTTTGGGGTTTGCACTTTATATGTGTGCATATATTAACAAAGTTACATATTAATCCATTCCAAACAGATTTAAATGTTTCGTTTATGCTATATATTATTTAAGGACTATATATATATATATAGATAATATGCTATGTTTACACAAATGTACAAGAACTGATCTATATGTTTGACTTTTTTCCTAGTTCTTAGAAGGAATTAATTGCTAAATTTGGGAGACACCACAAGATTCAACTCCTCCAAATTGTCGTCTAATGTCTGGTACAGTCAATAGGTTCTAATCTGCTTTCCTGTGGAGCGAAGTGCTTGTGGTGGCTAATTTCCTGTTAACCAGAGGCTGTTATTTTAATGTCTCTATTTGGGACCATGCTCATAACCTTGTGCTTAGCAGATGTCTGATAGCTGGGCAAGTGGGACTTTATTACATAGCAAAAGCAAAGTGTTAATTAATGGTAGAAATAAAATGCTCAGATATTATCATCCTATAAATATTCAGCTTAAATAACACAGTTCAAGGATCACAATTTATGAATAACTTTATAAGATCAAGGTTAAAGGTTACTAAAATACCAATACAAAGAAGACATGGCTATGGGGCTCTGAAACAGATGAGGATCAAATCTTTTGATATTGTTAATATTTTAATTCAGACATTTTAATTTTTCTTTCCTATTGGTAATATGTTTCCCTTTTTATTCTATAGCAGTTTCTTGTTCTGTGCTTCAAGTTGCTTGCCTGTATTTAAGTGAATTTTTTTGTTCCAGTAATCCAAAAAATAGAGATTATATCCCTATTTCTCTTATCTTACTTCTTGAAGGAAATATTGACGCACACTCAATAATTTTTAGATTAAGCTAAACTGTATTAAAAAATCTAAAGAGTAAGTGTATTTAAAAAACTGAACAATGTTTTAGACAATCTGCAGTTATAGAAAAAACTTTTTCTTAATTGTATGAAAATGAAATTCAGATCTAAACTCATATTAATATGTACATTCCTTTATTATTACACAATATGATTTAAAATTCATTTAATTCCACAAATGAAATTCCCAAACTAACAGATATTTGGGAATATTTTCCTCTGAAACTGAAAACATCTTGATAATATCTTTGGTAACTGGCAAATATAACAAATTCTTTCTCATTCACATAACAAAAATGGTTTTCCTGCTTTCCTTGGTGATAACTACAGTATAGCCTTAATATATAGCAGCAGGCAAATTCAATTGTATTTAACCTTATAAAGCTCCTCTTGTCCAAAACCTAGCAATATAGTGTTATGGCTATCATTATCTCTTTATGTTAATATTGTTCGGTAAAATGTATAATCTTGATATCTATTTTAATAACTGTTTAAATTAATAGTATCTACTTTAAATGCAAAGTACAATGCAGAGAAATGCAAGGCCAGTGTGTGTCATTTAATTCATTCAATTCAACTCACGTGTTTTAAGTATATTCCACATACCCCGTACTGGGCCAGTGTAAGAGATACGTGGATACATTGTTCTTACACTCAGGTTGTTCACCATCTAGTGGAGGAGACTGAAATATAAAGAAATAACTGCAATACTCTATAGTAAGTGTCATGATAGAAGTGAGCACAGGGACAGATGCTGCATGCAGGGGACCCATTTTATCCAGACCAGAGTGAGGGCTGGCAGGGAGTGGAGATGGTCTGAACTGAGTTTTAAAGGATGGTAAAGATTGGGACAATTCCGGTTAATGTGATGTGAGGAGAGGAAGGGAAGCAATCGTCTAGACTGAGGGAGCAACTTGTGCAAAATCTGGAGGTAAGAAACAGCTTGACGTGCTGAGCATTATAGCAGTTCCATGTTACTGGAGCATCAGTATCATTTCTATGGTCATTGAATTTTTGTTTCTAAGTCTGGTAGGCTATATAGTGATTAAACTTCAAAAGCAAACAAATCTGGATTCAAATCATGCTAGTGGTCTTGCATAATAGTTATCTGACTGAGGGCAAGTTTTGCATCTTTGCTAAGCCTTCCTTGCATCATCTGTAAATAAGGTTAATAATGCCTGATTCCTGGGGTGATTGTGAGGAATAAAATAAATAACATGTATCAATATTGTCTCAGTAAAGTGCCTAGAACACAGTAGGGTCTCAATAGTATCCTTGACCTTGTTCATGTTAGTATTCTATATGGTTGATGCCTACGTATGGGTAGTTTATGGATTTGTTAGAGGATTCTGATAATGGGTGGAGGGGAGGAAGACATTTCTTCTACCCACTGTGGGTTCTTCTGGCTGGAGAATGAATTAAATTCACATGAGACAGAAGAACAGGAGAAAATTTAACACAGCTTTATAACACGTATACATGGGAGAGGCTCAGGCAACCTGAGCAACTCACCAAAATGGCTGAAGCCACCACCTTAAATATCCTCCTCAGCTAAAGACAAAGGAGGATGTTGGCGGTGGGGGAGTCAGTCACAGGAGGTTACCAGACAAGTACAGTAAAAAAGATGCAGATTTAAGTCCTTGCCTTTGGCATTGATAAGAATTTCTAGAGATATGGTCATCCCCCCTTATTCCTGGTACAGAGAGGGAGACACCTTTACAGATGGAGATTTCCTTTACAATGTAAATGTCTCCTAACAAAGGGCAAGCAAATTCCATGCCTCAGAGTTGCCGTCCTGTCTGCAGTTTATTAAAAGTAACCAGCCCCAAACAATCTTCATGCCAAAGAGACATATCTTGGGGTGGCCAATTCCAGGCCCCCACACGGGTCACGATCACAGATTCTCATCCCATGTAAACCAGGAACTTTGTCTCTCTTTCCTGACTATGGCTGATATCCCTTAATCTTGAGGGCAACTCTGTGTAAATCTATAACTCTTACTAGAAAGCAACAGGAAAGTTACCTTACCCTTGTATTTTACTATTTCAAAGAACTTTCACATAAAACCTGTGGAAAATATATGAAAAAATTCCACTGAAATTAATCTCTTTTGATAGATCAGTAAATTAATCAAGAGAAGTAAATTAATCAAAATCTACATATTTTGTCTCAGTCTCACTCAATGTACATTAGTCATATTGCTTTCCTATATGAGAAATTTAATGTTATTTGAATTTATACTTCTTGTTTGCTAGTATTTCTGCTGACAACATAAGTTAATAAACAGTTATGCAAAACCATCCTATTATGTAAAACAGATCACTGGTATGTAGCAATCTTATATGTAATGATATCAAAGGCATGATTCCACAGATGTGCACACCAATGCTACCGGACAAACACAAGCAAAAGCCCTAAAATAAAGATTAGGAAACAAGAAAATACAGTTTTCAACCAGCAGGATATCTAATATTTCCACTACAAAAGAAATTTATGGAGCTTCTGTTATGTGTGAGGCATATGTTAAGTAACAAGAGAACATACAAATATGATTGTCAGTCTTAAGCAATAGAGAGCTGTTATGGATTTAAATGTAAAAACAAATAACTATAATGTGCTATATAAAATTTTTATAGTTATATACATTTACAGTTATATTAAAAATGAAATAAAGCAAGTATCATAGCATAGAGGGAGGGATATGGAGATTTAAATGAAGAGGAGATCTTCTTCAGTCCGGGCAATCAAGAAAAGCTTCATGATAGCATTGATATTTAAGATGGCTCTTGAAAGAGAATTTCTACAGGTGGAACTGATAGGAGGGAATAGCCCCCTGGGACATAGAGGCAGGAAAGAAAGGCACTGGAGGTGAAAGTAGCTGGATTGGCTAGAGCATAAAGTAGGGAAACCTTGGGAAAAGAGTAGGATATGAATATCGAGAGAATATTATGTAGGGTCTAAAGGTCAAGACATTTTACTCAATTCCTTATGTAATAGGTGTCAGTACAAGTTTCTGAGAAGTGGTGGGATGGTGTGTGGACATGACGGAATCTGATCTATTTGAAGATCACTCAATACATCATTGAGACTGGATGCAAAGGAGGAAAGGAAGAGCTGCTATGAGGCTATTTTAGTAATGAGGGCATAAACCGGGGCCCTGTAAATGGAATGGAGAGGCTAGGAGCAAAGCCTGGGACTTTGGAGAAGTAGCAGCCATGTGATTTCATAAACGACTGAATGATATGGTGAGGATGGAAGATGAACACAGGCTTCCAGCCTTTGTGACTATGATATCTTCTCATGAAAAAGAAGACAAATGGGAAATGATGAGGAGCCACCCATGCCTCATTGCACTGACCAATTGTGTTCCTTCTGCGCATCTGACCAACTAGGCCAGGATCTCCTTTCCCTATCACCCCTTTGTGCATCTCTCCCAAAACTTTGAGCATGTCTAAAATGTGAGGACTTCCATAAATTGAGGAGGAGACTTTGTTAGTCAATGTTATGGGTAGTTATGATCCCAAAATATGTGCTCCAAACAGGGATGTCAGGAGGAAGCGTGGATTTCGGGGAGAATTTGATGAATTTGGTTTTGGACACGTCAAGCTTATTTTATTTAATGATATTTGGGGAACTAATAGCTTTTATGAAAATTAGTGCATGAATTTCACCTTAAATGCCAGCTGGCTCAGTTGTCTCAACTATTGCTATGAGAGTGTATGACCATCTATTGAGTAGGACCAGGTGTACCAACAAGTGAAAGTAGATTCCTGTGATGCCTGGCCACTGGCAGGAGGCCACCAGTACCACATCCCTGCTTCACTAAAGATGAAGACTCTAGATCTTCTTCATGGACAGACTGGTAAATGAATTATTATTCACTAAAGGAAGAATCTACTTTTAATAATCATTGCCAATTGTAAAATGAATATTTGGATCTCAGCTTATTTTCACACAATGCCAAACTAACTACCACATTGCATGATTTTACAGAAAATATTTGGTGTTAATTTTACAATCAACATAAAAATAAAAATAACTATTGAGAAGAAACAAATTTGAATTAAATCTTTCTTATTGTGTAATATCAACAAATAAACTTAATTCTCTGAGTTAACCGTAAAATAGAAAGAACCTAAAATAGAAAGAATGTAGTTCCTACTTTGTACATCTCACAAACACTATCTCGTTTGGTCTTTGCAACTCTACAAATTGGGTATCATTATTGACTTTTTGTTTTTAAAACAGGAGAGAAAACAGCTTCAGTAATCAACACATCTGTTAATTTGCAAAGCTTAGATTCCAACCCAATCATGTCTGATTCCAAAGTCCATGCTCTTTCCATTCCAGTACATTACCTCCAACCTTGCCCCGGGACAATCCAGTGATGTAATGCAAATTAATAATTTTAGAATTATAAAGCAAACTGCAAATGTGGCAGAGAATATTATGAATATTATCTTCTCCATGGCTCAGAGACTCTTGCTTTCTACACATCTGTTGACTTCTCTCAAAATTAACTGGTTTACTTAATCCTGGGATTTCAGATCATACGGAAACTTTCATCTACTAAAGAGTTAAGGAAAGTGGTTTAGAATAAGGAAGTCACTGAGCATTCACCATGAGCACATGACATCATACAATGACATGGATCATGGGAAAACCAGAAACCTAGGAGACGTAGAGTTGCTTTGGAAGAAGAGAGGACAAACAGAGAGGAAACCTGCCCACTAACGAGCAGAAAAAGTTTGCAATATTGAACATATATCTACTCGTATGCGTCAATTGACACAAACGTAATGTTAGAACAGTTACCCTGGGACAATCGTAATTATTTTTAAAATGCACTAAATTTTACACTCCATTAACAGTCCCACTGAGACTTAACTTGGCAGTCTAGCAGTAACTCAGCAAGCTACTTAGAAGCTAAAATTGTTCCAAGGTCAAAGAATCAGAATCTCCACGTGCTAAGGTTGTCTCAGGAAATAATTCTAGGTCCAATTAACTTAAGGACATGAGGCACTCACATCTATTTTTTCTAAATTTATAAGAAAATTGCTTATAATTATCTTTGACATTTACTCTTTGGGAAACTGGCTCCAGCCAGACCAGGAGATTATGGTATAATCCCCACTTGGGCTATTTAATATCATTAAATATCAAAGAAGAAACAAATCCCAAATCCTGGCTAGCCCTTACGGCTGCTTAATACACTTGGAGCCCTTATCCCCTCCGACTGTCCCAACAATATGTTTGCCCACATCTGAATAATTTCATCAAAACAATGCTCTGGAATCAGCACCAAGATCATTGGTGATAGCCTATGCTTTTCAAGTCCTGCATGAAATTCCAGGGGAAGTATGGGATCTTCAAATTTAGTATCCTTTCAAGACTCGAGTTCCATGTGAGTTAGAAACACTTTAACACAATAGCTTTTTTCACAGATCCTTGTTGAATTAGACACAATACATACATACGTACCTATACACATTTCCCAAGGCAAATATTGATTCTCAAAGATAGTAATTTCTAAACAGGCTCTAACCTCAAAAAATGTGAAGAAATATTTTCCTAGCTGTCTCTTAATTTGCAAGGTGATGTTTTTCACAATGGAATTTGTCCTCAAGGATGTGAAGCAACACTGTGTTCAGCCATCCTTCCTAATTCTTTCCAGCTTTATCTGTGGATCCCTGGTAGGCACAGAAAGTATCTTCCTCTTGCTGAGCTGTAGACCTTTATGATGTTTGCTTACTTAGCTCCATATGGAATTTTAGGCATTTAATCAAATTCTTAAGCAGGACCACCTTCCTTCCTGTCTCTGTCTTAGAGTGGTAGAGTGGTTTTATTCCTTCAGTTACTCCTTTGTTTTTGTTCTGTAATTTCCTTCATTTTTTTTTCCTAACCTATAAAATTGTGACATATTTCCAAAAACACTTAGAGTCAGTTCCACTATGTCTTAACAGGTAACTGTCCACTTATCTACACTGTTGACTCATTGCTTCATGTATATTAGCCTTATTCTCCTAAACAAAGAAATCTTTAAGGGCAGGAACTGAGATTCATACTTCTAGTATCTCTTAGAGCAGTGATGCCCTACAGAGCTTTCAGTGATGATGGAAATGTTCTCTATCTGCATAGTCCAATGCTACAGCCTCCAGTCACATGTGACTATTGAGCACTTGAAGTGTGGCTAGGGCAACTGAGGACCTGAATTTTAATTTTATTTAATTTTAATTAATTTAAATTTAAATAACCTCATGTAGCTAGTAGCTAAGAGCTTGGACAACAGAGCCCTAGAGCATCTAGCTCAAATTGATTATATAGCAAGTGCTCAATAAATATTGGCTAATGAGCACGAAGAGCTTTACTGGGCAAAGTACTTCCATTTTCATGCACAGAAGTTTTATCACCTTTAGAATTTTACCATTTGACAGGAAAGAAATGAATTAATTATGAAAGAAAGGAAGAAAGAAAGAAAAAAGTATTGTAATGAGCTACTTTAGAGGGAGAACCTTAACTGATGCCCTTGAAAATCACTTTAGATTAGTACTTACTCTCTCCACTTAGAGTTGGATTTAGTTGTATTATAATCTTGTTTCAAAGACTTCTTAGGGGAGCTCAAAATTTGAAGTGGTTCTCAAACTGATCATAGTGAACTAAGTTATCAGTTATATGAGGACAAATAATTTCACTCCAGATCGTTCAATCAAATTTAATCAGCCAGAACCAAAGAGCATTATAAACATTTCCACAAAATGTGAACCTGAATTGACTTAGAATTTTATTGTGCTCTTTTTAAACATATTGATTGATATTTTCTTGATCAGAATTTTAGACTATCAACTCGCACATTTCCTCCATAAAATATTGATAAAATTTTTTAAGTAAATTAATTTTATTGTAAATTTTACCATTACTTTTGAGACTCATGTAACATTGCAGAAAGTATATGAGCTATTGGAGTGAGCTACTGGGTAATTCTGTACCTGTGCAATTCTAAATGGACGAGGCTGGATGTGATGTATGGTTCCTAAAGTATATTCCGAGGAATGGTTGAAAATATTTAATTTTCACAAATACAGAGGCTGACTTGTGCTTAAAACTGTTATCCATAATCCCCAATATCAAATGTGTTTCCATTCGAACAGGCTCATTAGCCTCATTGATTGTATATCTTAATGAAAATAAATGTTAACAATTTGAACTTATCACTGAATGTATATTAAAGAGATATCACCTGTATCGATTTTAGATGGGGGTTCTTCTAACATTTCATGTGGACATGTCCCACTGCTAAAATCTTTCACTACCACCGGCCTGTAGGTTATCTTGGAGTCGTCAGAGCTCTGTGACATGGTTCCCTCCTCTGAGCTGGTGTCCTAGCCCAATCTGCGCTCTTTACCAGAATTTTGCCTTTCCTAGGATTCAGGAAGCTTTAGGAACTTTAGTACTTAAGTTGCACTTTCTGAAAGCTTTGTGGCCACCGAAGTTACACCTTCTGAGCAGAGCCAAAGAAAAGAAAATTTGGGAACTATGCTAGAGTATCTAAGCAAATGAACAAGTTTCAGGAAGTGCAATGATGACGGGCCTCAGGAGCAACTGAACCCTGTACTGAACGCTACCAGAGTCCCCGGTGATTGTGATCACTCAATATATATTTATCACACGACCAAATGAGCACTTCATCTGTTCTTTCTGCTTATTGGCCTCATTTGTTTCTTTTGCCGATGTCCGGCTTTCTCTCTATTGAGAATGTGATTACTGATGTCTCTTGAATTCTATTAATCAGTTGCTTTTCACTCATATTCACTGTCATAACTGATCCTCCTCACACAGTTACAGGAAGAAGATATGGCTGATAAGATTGCTCATTTTATCTGTTAGAACACTGATTGCACTCATTAAGCACCATATCCAAAATAGAACCTAGGTCTTCTGACTCTGTCAGCTTCCTTCCCACAGAACTTCCCTGTACTTGGTATAATTAAGATTGAAGATCTTCCTCCCCACAATCTCCTAGCCCCCGGTATTCCAGGAAGCTTTGGTCTATCTCGAAGTGTAAGGCAGTTTTTCCTATTCTCAGGTCTTGAACATCAGATGACTGAAATAGCACTAGTAGTTATTGGGCATCGGAAAGAGAATTTTAATACACGAGGAGGAAAGTTCACATCAGATGGTGTAGGTTCATGTTCCTTGTCTCTCACAACCTTCCACATCAAAATTAGGATGCTCTCAGCTTAATAAATCCTATAGATAGTCTGCCTGATGTTTGCATTTAATTGCATTCCTCCAGGTGCACAGCTTGGCGTCTGATTTGATGCTTCCCTTAAACAGCATTCCCTGAAAGTCTGGAGGGCAGGAGACTTGACTAGGACAAGCTGAGACACAGTTGATACACTGAAAATCACATCCTTTATACTTCGTGGCTAGAGGTGAGATGATGGAAACCAGCCATACCTGAGTGAGGTGAGGACCTAAAGAGCCACAGTGTAGTGGGACAAGACCTAACCCAGACCTCAAAAACACCTGGACAATCATGGCCTCTGATGCTCACCTTGTGTGGGAAACAGAATACCTTGGCAATAATGCCCCACATCATCAGGGCAACTTTCTATCTCAAGTAGGTAAATGTTTTGGCTCCTCCTAACTCCTGTTTTCTCTCAAATTTTGGAATTTTGTATAGCTTAGATTCAGCCTCCCAAAAGACGTTAAGCTCACTATCTTTGGTCAGACAATGCTAACTTCTGCAGAAGGATTCTACAGGTCCAGACCGGGTCAGGAACTCACTATTGAACCAGTCAGCTATGTCCTGGGGTCAGGTGGTATAATTGGCTTAATTTGGATCATATGTTCATATTTTGTCAAATTGGTGGGGGGAAGGGGGACAGGGTTAAATAATAACGTGCTGTGTACTTGCCTTCTTCCTCAGGCTTCGAACTCTCTGAGGGTACAGATTGTGTTTTATTCCAATTCCCTAGCGTGATGCTAGTGACATAGTAGAAGATAAAGGAAATGTTATGACTTGATTGCTGAGTTGTACATTTTGCATTTGGGTTAATATTCCATCAAAAATAAAAACTTATTACGCAGTCCCACATGTATTTCAAAGATCACAGACCTCATAATGTTTTCAATTTGTTTACAAGTTAAGGCTGAGCCCCCACCACACTCTCCGAGGAATGCACGCCAAGGCCTTACTTTTGTAGTTCTGCTCCCTGATCCTATAATTTTAATCACATTCCCCCAGGAGCCCAGCTTGACATCCAATTTGATTTGTACATAGAAGCTTCCCTAAGGCAAGCAACTCTAATGAATTTTAAAATCTATCTTCCCTGGTCAGTCAATGGAACTATTTGTTTTTTTCCTTTAACTAAGAGAACTTTTTTATTTTTCTAGAAAATACCTTACTCTGCTTATATTTTGTTTCTTTAATATTTCATTATCTTGTATATTAATTTGGGGGAATACCCATTGATTGTTTTCAATGTTTATTTGTGAATATGTAATTTGTCATTTCAATACTTTTATTTCCGTTTCTTTTTCCACATGCTCTCACCTTTCTCCTTAAAAACCAAGAGGTTTATGGGCAAGAAAGCTGTCTCTGTATGAGAAAACAATTCAATGAAAATCACAATTGCCAAATGAAATTCAGCTCTTCCTAAAAGCCTGGAGGCATTTCAAGGTCAAGTATGAGGATAAGCCAAAGATCTCTTTTTTATAATTATATCCTCCACTTCCTATTTAGGATGACTTGATAAGTAGAGTTGTTTCTCTAGCCACGGTGTGTCATTTTGAACTAAAATCCTGCCCCTCCTGTTTGCTGCTATTCACCAGGGTCACAGATGAAAATCAAGCATTCCTTTGATTTATATGATTCACCAGGTTTTACTGTTGTCAGTGTGTGGGAACCTATAAACTCCAAAGAAGGAATTGCCCTTGAATTTAAATATAGACTTATGAGTGAGATTTAAAAAAAAAAGTCATCCTTCAAGATGGAATCAATAGTGGAGCAACCTAAACTGTTGAGATTAGCTTTTGCAGTCATGCTTGCCTCCTTATTTAATACTAACCCTGTGGCAAGCACTGTTCTGAGCACTCCATGTGTATTATAATTCATGTACCTTTCTCGCTTCCTCTTAGGTGGGATATATCAATCTTTTGGTGCCTCCATTTCCTCATCTATAAAGTAATAATAGTAACTACCTTATAGGATTCTTAGACTAATCTCTAGCACTTAGCAAACACTCAGTAAGCATTAGTTATTCTTACTGAATTCAAGGAGAAAAAAATCAGTGTTAGACTTCTATTACAGACTAGAATAATGGGTATATCTAATGATTTCTATTGACTATAGATAAATTTACATTGAGTAACGAGTGGCAAGCAAGATCTTATAAGTTAATGGCAATTTTTCTTAAGAACATTAATCTTCTTCAATTCTATGCCCACCAAGCTAATTTCAGAGTTGCTACGTATGGTTGGTCACACAACTCTAAGGGCGTCGTTTGCATAGTAGTCTGTGTGAATGTGGTCTGTTATGCTGTGTACAATCTGCACACCTCCACAGGGTAACCCTGCTTCTCGTGTACTCATTTGGACTCCACCCAACGGCAGAACGAGAATTTCTGGGACTTTCAAGTCTATGAGTTTGCTTCGTGTGATTTAGTACTGCAAATTCTTACTATCTCTAAATGAATTGATGTGATCAAGTCCCTAAATTTGAAAATCTGAGAAAAGAATTGTTGATCCCTAATAACCCCACTTAAGAATAATAACACTCAAAAGCAGATGTAGAAGAATTCTCTGCACAGTTTTAAAAAGTCACACAGAAAAAGACTTCAAGAAAATATATCAGAATGCTAGAATTAAGGGAGATTTCTATTTTCTTATTTCAACTTTTCTGTATTTTGCTAAATTATTTTCAATGGTTATTTATTCCTTTTAGAGTCAGAAAATAAAACTCCAAAAAGCAAAGCTATAACATAAAAATTTTCTTGAAGTGCTCCACATTAAAACAAATACAGAGAGGTTTCACTCCTAAAGCTCACAGCCACTGCTTTAATCTACCACAAGATATATGCTGATACTTTTCAGTTCTGCATCCTGGAAATGGCAACTGTAAGTCTCTGTTGACAGAATCTGGCAATTTTATCAACTGCCTAGAGTGCACAGGAGTGTTTTTTAGCACCTACCATCTACCAATTGTCTTACATATGCTTAAAAAAAAAAAAGGAATAGCAACACTCTGATGCCCAACTGAACATCAAGCCAGCTTCTCTCTCTTCATCGCTTTTTATTGTCTTTGTACAAAATTATTAGCAGACTTCTACTGAGCACTACCTATTTATGCGCCCTGTTCTCGGTCAGGTCCTGAGTTGATAGAAGTGAAGAAAGCAGATGTGGAACTTACTATCTGAACTGTATTATCATCCTAGGTTAAAAACATCTAGCAGACTTGTATCTAAGTGGGAGAGGTAATTGCTGCCCCTCCGGTGTCTCTTAATGCGGACACTATGGAATTTTGGGTGAGATGATTCCCCATCATACAGGAACGTCCCGTATAAATGTACAGGATCCCTGGTCTTCAAGGCCTAAGTTCACAAGCTTTAGTCATTGCGGCAACCACATGACCTTAATAATTTTCCAAACATTCCATTTGGGGGAGGGGTGGTGCTATTTTTCCCTGAGCCCACACCCTCTACTTTGCTGGAAATTCATCCATACCCTGCAGCAACTTAATTCTAGGATGTACAGAGAAAAGGGAGAAACCATGTTTCTTTCTTTGTGTCTCCCTCTGAATGCTTTGATAATATGACTGGATCATAATGAGAAAGTTTTTTTTTTCTTCTAAATAAAGTGCCTTGTCACTGTTTGGAACTTCCTCGGCTAACATAATGCTAAAATGTTTTTTCTGCTTTCAGCATCTTCCATATATATCTTTGCTTAATCTTTTATATAAAATCAATAAATTTAATATCGAATATGATGTTATAGAAAATACAAGGGCTGGTGTGGGTTGATATTTAAGCTCATTTAATTCTATTACCAACAAACAGCGCTTCCTGAGGGCATACTATTTTTTATTGATCACTGACTTGCTCTCTAAGCAGAGATTACTTTTTTTAACATAGGACTTTGTATCAATGTTCTTCATTACCTTTTGACTTTTTATTTTCTCTTTCTATATCTTTTCCTTTCCTCACAACATCTCTTTTTACCTCTTTTCTGCTTTTTTTAAATTGTTTTTTTAATTAAACATTTAAAAAGTCTACTAGTTTTATTTAAACATATGTGCCAAACATATAAACAAGAGTGAGAAAAGAGGAATAATCAATATAAAATATCAAACATTTAGGTCTTTTTTGACTTATTTAGAATATTGAGTTGGTAATCCTGAGATAAAGCAAGTAATCTTATTTTGTTTCAAAAGTTCAATCTGCCAAATGGGGATAATAATAGCTGTACCATGATTTTTTTCATTGGGATAAAGGACTAATCCGGGTATTGTGCTTTGACCTTTGAATATACACATTCTGTATTTGCTAAGCTTACTTTTATAAAATTGAGTTTAACTGAATTACATTTATCTCCTCCCCATAGATTGTTTGAACCAGATACATGGTTTTGTCAAACACAATTTAATGTACAAACTATGTTTGTGTGATACTCATACATAAACTCTACAACTGCCTCATGCCTTGCTTTGTCAGCTTTCTAATTACTTGGTTATCACTGAATGAACAAATGCTTTAAGACCGTTAATTTTCTTCTGCTGTTACTTTCTAATGCTTTTCAAGAAAGCTTATAATTTTCTTGTCTAAATGTTTCAAGTATTAGGAACTGTTGCTGAAGTTGGAATGATAACATAAGTAGCTATGAAAATTATCCTGGTAACCAGATATCATTTGCACATACTAGCATCCCTCACAAGCAATTTTGTTCCAACAGCCAGGGAATGTCAGCGACCAAAAACTAAAGCATATTGTGTCCCTCTAATTTTTCATTCAAATCCCAGTATGCTAAGGAAATGGATCTAAACTTTAATCTTAGCTTTCCTTTGGCCTTAAGAGATGCATTAATTTTGCAGCTAATTGCGTGTATTTTTAAACAGCTCATGTAACCTATTCAAATTATCTTTAGCATATGGGCTATCACATCAGATAAGATAGTGTCACTGACTAGTTGCCCCAAGGAACTCAAGGGTTGGTTTGGATTTTAACTATTTTTCCAAATTGTTCTTTTTCCTTGTGTTATGTTAAGGAGATGCAGCCACCAACCACATGAACCAGGCTGAATCTCACCAAGAGAGCTATGCCTATGACCTTTGCCTTATTTTAATGCTAAGATCTCTCCTGGAGGAGCTTAGGCCTTATCACCATAATCTGCAGTATACATGAAAGCATGTTTTATAAGTGAGCCTGCCCAAGAGAACACTCACATCTCCCTTTTGAATATTCATTCCCCATCCACAATAAATGTCCCTGCTTCCCTTTGTTCAGGGATGCCATGACTCTGGAAATGATTCCTCATGGTCTCCTATTTGCTGCAAATATACTTTACTTTGTGAGACAACTACTTCTGGTGGAGAGTCTGATTTAACTCACCAGAAGGGAACCCACTTTGGTTTTGGTAACAATAGCACTTTCTTATTTTTCAGCTTGAGATGAATTGTACCAATTTTGAAAATACCTTGCTCCTCCCTGAAGGCTATTGTTACATACATCTATCTCTAATTTCCCACCATTAACCTAACTTCATTCTCAGATTGGTTTGTGTTCTTTTGGAATCTATCCTGTGGTTTAGGATTTAGGAAAATAGCTCTCACTGTGTGTAAAGTAGGGATGTATTAAGGGAAACGTACTTTTTAAAAAATATATAGATTCCAAACAAATTATATGGAAATTAAAGGTTTTGATGAAGAAAACTGTAAGTTTTTGCTAAATATTGACATGACAACCTTTTCGAATTGAATGGCTTTGAGTCAAAATTCAGTTTTAAAAACTATTTTCAGGTGTACAGGAGTGCATGTTTCCATTCTTTTAAGTTTATCTGCCACTTAGAAGTCATTTAATAAGCATTTACTGAAGGACGATATATAATTCAATAGTTAAGAAATAGGTTCTGGATTTGTACAGTGTTTGCATTGCTTACAGCTGTGGGACATGTGGCCATTCATTTAGCTTCTTTAAACCTGTTTCCTCGTGTGTACAATATACGGAGAGAGTGCCCCTACCTCACAGGTTTGTTGAAAGGATTACATGGAATTATATGACCTATGGCTCAATGATCACCTAGCACAATTCCTGACACTTTAGTGTTCAGCAAATGTTAGAAAATAGATAACAATAATCATAATACTCATAATAGTTTACTCAAAGGGTAGGTAGCAGGGTGGGAGTTCACGCTTTCTCGCCAAGTTCTAACATTGACATGACTCAACTCTAAGTAATGTCAGTGTGTGAGTCGGTTCACGTTAAGCATCTAATTTTTCAGAAAGAGGATATTGCCAGCCCAATTGGGGTCAAGTATCTACCCTAGAGTCAATCAGTATGGCCAAAAGGACAGAGCCATGTAACACTATCATAATGGCCCTATGTTTCAGGGCCATTCCCATCAAAAGCAAGAATGATTGAGAACACAGTAGCCAGCCTAAGTAGTGTCTAGTGCTGTGATCGCGTTATGGTATTGTTGATTTCAGGTAGCAGTCCAATGTTTTTTTGGCATTGGACTCATTCCTATTTAATGTTCTACTTCTGTTAATGACCTAAAGGAGGCTACCTATTAACTTATACAGTTGTGGGTTGGTACAGGGAGGGTTGCAGAATAAAAGAACTGGGAAAACAAGGTTAGAATAAATTTTGCATGAATGAGTTAAAGAATCAGGCAAAACAACTGATTATAAAACACAAAGGAGTAGTAGCACCATTAGGGAGAAAAATAGAAAGTGGGTTAGACTCTACTACAGAATGGGGAAAGAAAGGTTTTATTTTGGCTTTGGGTATTTTTATGCTTATATGAAATATTCTATGAAATTACTTCAAATAAAAGTCATGAAGCTAAATTGTGAAAACAAATCAGTGAGAAATGGAAAGCAACCCAGTGATCGAAATTATTTCCTTGAATAATATTCAAATAACTCCCCTCTGTTCAATTTTCTGTCTTTCAAACATTTCACAGATTGAGACATGTGTCAAGAAATATATTTGAATTTGAAAACACTCTTGCGAGAATAGTAAATAGAGTTACAATATGAATCCAAAAGTTACAATATCACATGAATCAGATGAATCATATGAAATATGATTTTATTCCATCAATGCAGAATTACTTTTATGTCAACAAATTCTTGAAAGTTGTGAAAATTTCAATAAAGATTGAAAATTATATTTTTCAAAGATAAATTTGAATTTAGGCAATTCACATCACAATGGTGTATCTCTATATTAAAGCTAGGCAATTGGCCATGACTGTTGACACTGATAAGTGTAGCTAAAATGACTAGTTAATGATAAGCAAAATATAAAATACGGACATATTTAAAATGTGAAATAAGTATAAAGAACTTATTTTGCCTCATTTGTAAGGATTGAAGTCAAACAACTTTTAAAAATGAGATCAAACAATTATTTTGGTAATGGATTTGTGGAGTTTGTATGATTATAGACTGCAAATAATAATAAATACTGACTTAGCACTTCCTCTCTACTCAACACTGTGTTAAACATGTGTTTATTTCTCTTACACAACCTTATGCTCCCATTTTTACCTTGAAGGAAAATGAGGCACAGAGAGGTTAAACAACTTGCCCTAGTCCACATTAGGAGACGAGAAGTTGCTATTAGAACCCAGGCAGTCTTTTTCCTTAACCTATGCTCTTAGCCTTGCATCATGGGATTGTTAAGAATATAGTTAAAGCAAATAAAAATAACATATTCAAATAGTATGGCTGAAACTCTTGGGAAAAATATCTTTTGGCATTGGGAGATTAACATTTATCCCAAAACTATAGTCGAATGCTTCAATTTTTTCTTTTATACCAAATTCAATTTAAAGAATGTTTTGAAGCCTGTGTGTTAAAGCATACTAAATTTACTCAGAAAATTATCCAAGAGTTGATTGCTATTGCAATGTCTGTCTCCAGTTTTGTCTCAACCAAGGCCTTTTGCTGTAAATATTACAAACCTCAAATTGATGACTCACACAGACAACATGATTACAACTCAATCTCATTCAGCTGCTACAGATCCTGAACCTATGCCCAGGTGCTCAGCTGCTATTCAGTCACGACTTGAATATTTGGCTGTTTCAATGAGGAAAATCAGGTTAGAAAAAACTACTCATTGGAAAAAAACTCCATTAATTCAGAATTGCAATGCAATTTCCTAACAGACTGTACCAGTTGCTGTGCATCTATGCGAGTCTCAAGGCTCAAAACAGTTTCCTACATTTTCCTAATCTTCAGATTAGCAAAACTATGTAAAGATTTTGATCAATTTCCATTCCTACAAAATCAACAAAATCTCAAAACCACAGTGAATCATGGGGTTCAAACCATGAGCCATTTCTTTTACGTGATATTGAACAGAAGAAAACTCTAACAC
The DNA here is from genome assembly GCF_037783145.1 of Equus przewalskii. Taxonomy (NCBI): domain Eukaryota; kingdom Metazoa; phylum Chordata; class Mammalia; order Perissodactyla; family Equidae; genus Equus; species Equus przewalskii. Next base: position 52,273,184 of record NC_091838.1, read on the forward strand.
AATGGAAAGAGATAGACAGGTAAGATACATAACTAGATGTAGATAAATAGATATATATTGCATAATACATTTGAACTGAAAGAGTTCTTGGAAGTCTTTCAGTCTGTCAATGAAAATAATCATAACCAATCTATAAATGAAAATTTGAGTGAATTTATTCTGAGACAAAATGTGAGGACCATGGCCTGGGGCCTCTCCTCCCAAAGGAAGAAAGGGCACCAAACATGTGGGGTGTACAGAGTGGTTATATACCCTCAGAGGATGTTTCACATATGATTGAAATGACCCTTTTACAATAGTCACAAGACTGGTCTGTCGGCACAGTGATTGGTGGACACAGCAGGTAGTAGGTCTGCTGTCTTGGTGGACACAGAAGGGTGGCAGGTCTGTTGTCTCGAGCTGGGTGGTCATAGGTGAGCACAGCAATCAGTTCCTAGCCTAAGGAAAGATGCTTATCCTTAAGGAAATGTCAATGAGGGGGGAAGTTGCACCTTTATCTTAAGAGCCTTTGTTCTTGTCTTGGGACACAGCAAATGTTTAAAGCAGATATACAATGCATGTTCAATGGCCATGTCAGGCCCTTTTGGAACAACAAAGTCAGGCCGAATTACGTTTACACCAAATGGCTTGCTCATGTACTCCAATACATCCTATTGTTTGCCATTTCTATTTGTCAAGTCTCAGGTTTTCTAATTTTTGTTTTTAGCTGCAGAAATATTTTATTAAATAAAATCATGTCCTATAGATAGCAAGTTCTTCAAGATTCTTTCATTATTCTCCTTCCACCCCCTCTCAAGCATCCCCTATGGAAGAATAGTTATTAATGCAATTGGCCAGATTATTGTTTGCTAATGAGCAGAATCAATGAACACAGACATGTGGCTTGCTCTCACTTCTTTCGCTTCTCTGTCGTGTGTATCTCCTGCTGGAGTACCAGGTCATTTGGGCAGCTCTTGTGCATTCACTTCTCATCAGTTCCTCCCTTCCTTTCTGGAGTGCTGAAAGTTTGGGGTTTGGGCTTAAAGGAAAGCAGGATGCCTATCGCTCCAGCATACCTTTTCGGTGTTCTGAATCATGATTTAGGGGAAGAGCCCTCTAAAAATCGAGCTGTTTTTCTTTATTTTATGATTATTCCTGTGGGAGCATGTGGGGAGAGTTTCCTCGATTTGGATCCTTTATTTCCTGAAGGCCCTGGCCAAGATACCATTGACCAAGACAGCTCTAACATTTCCTTCAGCTTGACTAAACTTTAGACAGGCTTCTTTCTGACTCTAGGCCCTGACTTCTCTTTTCTTAGAACAGTTACTTTAGAAATCTTGTAATTGTAAATTCTTTCTCTGTCCCTGTGAGATATAAATCTTTTAGAAACCTCTTACCAGTTTTGCAACCCAGGAATGTTTCTTAAGGACCTGGAAACCATCTCTTTGAAATGTAAACATAAAGGAGATAATGCCCCTATCTGCCAGTCCTTGTAGCAAACAAAAATGGCATAAACACGGAGAAAAACATTTGCAAACTCAGCAATAACTCAGTGTTCTCAACACATCCCGTTGATAAACCTCTGGGAGAGGTTGTCCTCCAGTACTTTTCCAGTAGTTCACCCCAGCGCTTAAAAATGCTCCTGCCCTTTGTTTTAGAGGAGTTGAGTTCAATCTCTCTCTCCTGTTGCAATACCCCCAATAAAGTCATCCTTAGCTCTTTAATTTTGTCCAGTGCAATTTTTGCTTTAATACCATCTAACGGCATTCTAAATATTACATTATCTTATGCTGCTTCAGGTCCTGGGAGGATGGGGTGGTCTAGTTCAAATTCCACATTGTCCCTGGAAGCAACCTAGTGAAAATATCCTAAACCCTAGGACTACACAGAACATAATTTGAGAACTGCCAGATCCCAGCTTCCTCAAATGAGAAAGGAGTTACCAGAGTTCTCCCAATTCCATCCCCATCCCACATCCCACTCTAATACCAGTTCTATCACATAGGGTATCACTCTCAAACACCTTCTACTCTCTAGATCTGGGGCCAATTCTTATACATATTAGATTTCTCCAGGTTCTTCCTTATTTGGTCACCATTCCGCCATACTATGGAAGTCTCCACAGAAGAGATGGTTGCAGGTGAAATGTCAAAGGTGTCAAAGGTGATGGAATATTGTAGTGAGGATATTAGCTGAGCCTAAAGTAGTATTTAAGCTCCCTGGGTGAGTCTGTTAAGCAGGTGGATCCAGAGGCCTAGTGGTGTCTATTAACATGAATTGATTTGTTAGGGAGGAGGGAGAAGAACAGGGATCCCTTTTCTGGAAAAGTAGAGAACAGCATGGTACCTGTTGCCCAGACTGGTCCAGGATATCTGCCTGAGTTTCGGAGGGAAACTGTGGGCAGAATCTCAAGGAAAATGAGGACTTTAGGATATAAGCCTCACTAATTTGTAATAAAATATTCTTCATGAAAAAATATGACAATGTGGTGACACAAGTTCATGAAACTGGAGTTCTTATTCTTAATGTAATAATAAGATAAAAAGGCCGGAATAAACTCAGTTATAATGGTGAGAAGCAATGATTCCACTGAATCATTGCTGGAAAATCAAATTTTTTACGATACTTGACTTGTATGATTTCACCTTTAATAAAGTCGCATAAATAAGTTTCCCATGTGTGTAGAGGAATAGCAAGGCGGAAGGAGAGGAAGTGAAAATGAACAGGAATTCAAATGTGTTTCTTGTACATGGGGCTTACTTCTTTCTCAGCTAGCATTTCCCAGAATATTTTTTTTTGAACACCAATATTTCTAGTCAAAACAGTTGAGACATAATGCATGCTGTATGCATTTACTTCACAGATATGTGGATATGCACAATGCCATATAAAGGAACTGTAGTGGACAGGCTCTAAGCTGCCCCTATCATCTCTGTCTCCTAGTGTTCATGCCCTTGTATCTCTTCCCATTGAGTGTGGGACCTGCCACTTGTTCCTAACCAATAGAATATGGCAAAGGTGATAGCATGTTACTTCCATGATTGTGTAACATTAAGTGAGACTCTACTTTGCTAGCATCTAGAGTGAGTCTGTAGAGACTCTCCCTGCTGATAAAGCTGGGTACCCAAGGGTTACAGTAAATATTCAATAACAACATGATTACCTTCCAACCTTGTTCCCACCACAGACATAGATGAAAAGATGTTAATCTTGTCAATTGCTGTTTTCTTGTCTAACCTGAGGGGTGACTCAAGGGTCACAAGGATTTATAAGCTTGTTTTGCAGAAGAAAAGGAAGCCTTCAAGGAAGTTACTATCACCAGATAACCAGCCCTCAGCTGCCATTGATGCCTGGAAGTCAGATTGCTCATCTGGAGTGAAAGAAACACAGATTACCCTGTCCAAAACTCCTCCTGTCATGCCCCTTAGCTCTATAAACTGCCCTGCTTTCTTCTCTTGTTAAGGCAGATTTGAGAGAGCTTATCCTCCCACCTTCTCATTTCAGCTAATTTGAATAAACCTTTCTCCATCTCCAAGCATGAAGGTCTTAGCATATGGCTTGCTGCACATCCCTGCACACAAATTTGAGATTAAGAGGTTCGGTATCACTGGTTTGAAGAAGTAAATGGCCATGTTGGAAAAGCCACTTGGCAAGGAACAGCAGGCAGCCTCTAGGAACTTCTGCTAGCCTCTAGAAGCTAAGGCTGAGAGCTGGCAAGAAGCTGGTGCCCTCAATCTACAACTGCAAGGAAATGAATTTTGCCATCAACCCGAGTGAGCTTGGAAGTGATTCTTCCCCAGGCAACCCTCAGGATAAGAATGCAGGCTGGCTCACACCTTGATAATAGCCTTGTGAGACCTTGAGTAAAGGACCCAGCTAAGATGTATCTGCACTCCTGACCTACAGGAATTGTAAGATAATAAAGGTGTAGAGTTGTTGTAACCAATAAGTTTGTATTAATTTGTTATGCATCAATAAAAAATGAATATAGGAACTGACCAGTTCTACAGTAGATAAATTTGTTTGTTTATTAAGCACATCCAAAACTTATTTGGGAGGAATAGATTACATTTGGCTAAGAGGTTATGATTGTATGTTTCGTGCCTATTACAGTACTTAGAACACACAGGGCACAAATGCTTGAGTGAATAAATGAGTAAATACATGCTTGCCTGAATGAACATACTCTGACAGTGATTTAGGTTCTCAGGAAGGATGCCCACCAATACAAGTCACTCTTCCTGGGAAATTTGTATGTTTATGCATAGTTCCAATTATACTCTATACTCAGGTGGCTCCCAAAGATACACCTCTAGTGATCTTTCTCATGTGCTATATATATCTATATTTTCAATTACCAGTATTGGAAGTCCCCACTGGTCTATCTCATAGGTATGTCAAACTTAACACTTCTCCAAAGGAAATCTTTCTGCCACCTCCACACCACTGTCCACCTGGTCACACAAAGCAAACCCTTGGGAATCATCTGACTCCACTCTCTCACATGCTGCTCATGTTTCTTTGTTCACCAAGTCATACTGGCTGCAATCTCTTGCAGCCTAGTGATCTGCCTACTCCATGTCTGATCCTGAGCAACTTAATGGAAAGAATGCACAGTATCACTGCCTGCTCTCATTTTAAATTCTTACTCTGTCTCATACAGTTGGGCTTTGGGGATAATCCTAAGGCAAGCAGGGTTTTCATGTGCAGAATTAGGGGGGCTCTTCCTCCTCTCTTTCCTCTACCAATCTGGAGGTTGGCTATGATTGCCCAGATCCTTTCTCTCATTCCTCTGGTCAGGGAGATGTGGTCTTTCTGTTCGAGTTTTTGTCTCTTGGGCTGTGATCCATCTTTAGGACAAAGTTACAAACAATTAAGAAAATTGCCTCTGTGCCTGCCACTTTCCAAAATTTAGACTCCCCTCCCCATCTGCCTGTTTTGGTTTCCTCTTCTGAACCATTAGATGGTGTTTTTTTTGGTGTTTTGTCCAGAGTTTATAGTTGTTATCAGTGACAGAGTTGGTCTGTGATGGCTTACTTTACCATGCTGGACGTGGAACTCTAAGAGATTTTTGAAAAATTAATTATGTTTCGGTTTTAATTTTTCTACATTGTTACTTATTTCTAGCCTTATTGTATTTTATTTAAAGTGTGTGGTCTACATAATTTCTAGTTTTCTGAATTGATCGAGATATACTTATGGCCTTATAAGATATACCAATTTCATAAAATAATGACTCAAAAAAAAGTATATTCTATATAATATATAGACAGAAGTAGTCTCAATATCCTTACTTAAATTTTGTCTACTTAGTCTGTTAAAGACTGAGAAAATTATATATAAGTAATCCACTATTAGTCTGTTTCTTATTATTTTCCATTTTCTGAAGGTTTTGCTTTATATATTTTATACAATATTTTTAGATGCTTACATGTTCATGACATCTAGATCTCCATTGTGAATTTAACTCTTCATCAGTGTAAAGTTGTTATATATAACTTTCTTTGATATTGGTACTTTGAGCCTTACTTTATTTTTGTTTGCCCTTACTTGGCATATATATGTGTGGAACTTCACTTCCTTTCATGGATTTTTTTGTTTTTATTTATTTTTAAAACAGATCACTGGTCAAGTATATATAGCTGGGTTTCCTCTCCTCAGACCAATTTTACATTTTTTTATTAAATCAGCGGGTTTTTTTTTTACTAGAAGAGTCATTATTAGACAATTTATTTGTATTATAATTTATTTAATTATATTTTCATTATGCATTTTTTATTTCCTTTTCCCAGTTTTTAGAAAGAGGTTATTTTGTTTATTTTCTGCTTTGTAGTGTAGAAAGTATAACTTTTAATAATATCTTACATTTGTATTCATTTTATTCTCTTTATACATTGTAACAATTCCTAATGAATCTCTTTGTTAAGAGGTATGAGGAAATTAGGATATTTAGTCTTGCCATTTTTCATCTTTTTCCTTTTAGGGGGTTTTTCACCCTATATTATAGGATTTTGGTCTCCATAATATTGTTGTCACATGCAGCTTTTCTCTTAACAAATAATATATACATTATTATGTATATAATTTATGACCATAACCATTTAGCTTTAATTCTGTGTTTAAATATACACAAAGATGAACTTTCATGAAATTATATATATATGTGGATTATATATTCCTGAATCTCTACATAATCGACAGTCTGTTGTCTTTGCACTGACAGGACAGTATGGAAACCTAGTATGTGCACATTTTTTATGAATTGCTTCACTTTCCTCTAACAGCTATTTTTGCTGACAATTTAAAGCCATACTAATTTTTATAATCATAAGTGACCTTCTTCTGGTCTAGATATTTGGAGGATTCTTTCCTTATTCTTAGAGACCATTAAGTTCACTAAGATGTCTCTGAGTGTTGGCTGGTCTTTAATACATTTTTCTCCATATTATAAGCACTATTAATCTATAGTTTCAGGTCCTCATTCAAATCAGGAATGACTTATTTTATTTTATCTTTGAATTTTTGTCTATTGAATTTGTTCTTGTTTCGTCTTCAAGCATGACTATTATCTCAGTGATGGATTTCTATTATTTTCTATGATTTTGATTGTCATCTATTAAATCACATGTTTTGAAATGTGTGATATTTTCAAATCTGTCCTCTATTCAGAGGGTTTACATTGTTATTTCTCTTTCCTGCTTCCAATGCAGTTTTAAGATCATCAATGTCATTTTTCCCCTTAATGTATTTCATACTAACTTCCCTTTCATTCCAGCCTGTTTCTTTATCATAGTATTGTCAACTCCTACTTCACAGAGTCAATATGTTCTTTAATTTCCTTTAAGAAGGTGAAGTCATCCAATCTTTCTTCTATTATCTGGGGAAAAAAGTCTTCTTTGAACATATGCTTTTTTAGCAATCAAACATAGCATACTACGCTATGCTTGCTTTTCTTAAGCCTCCATACTTACTGCATATAGACTTTCTTATTTTTTCCTTTTTCTTATTTTTCCTGTGACTATTTCCACCCGGATTCTGTCATTTGTTCTTAAATACTGAGACTGGATCCACCTGGGCTGCCTTATTTTCCTGGGGTCCATTTGAATTCTCCTGTTAGACTTTGCCTAGAGCTTGGATATTGGTGCCTGTGTCATTTCCATCATTCGGGGACTAAGGTGAGAGGAGATGAGGCAGTGCTGTGAGCAGCCACAGTGAGGATGCTTTAGCTCTGTGTCTTCCATCCTAATAAGATCACAAGGAAAGGTTTGAGGGCTTTTTGCTTTTTGCTTGATGCAGCTGTCCATTCTTTCTTTGCTATGTTTGGTTCTCAACTACATCAGTGACTCTCAGTTGAAACAACGGTCAGTCTCTCCAGTCCATTGTTGGGCTTTCAAGAGCAGCAACTTCAGGTGAGAAATGTTCTACATTTCCCCTGACCTGCCAATGAGCCTGACTCTGCAGGGAGTGGCGTAAGAAGTCTTCACCACTTCCATGGTGTGTAAGAGGGACATGATGAATCCATGCCCTGGATTGGTGAGATGATCAAAACACAATGCTTATGAATAAGAAGAAAATGGGAGAATGGACAAAGATCTTGTTTCATAGGAAAGAACCGACAAAATTCAAAGTGTAGTTGCATGAACTAGAGTTCTGCATTTCTTCTTAACGTGTGGTAAAAACAATGAGAATGAGATATACTTTAGGATTATGTGTTATGAAACTCTTATGAAACTGGCAAATATTTCAACACAAACCAAAAGAAGCTTTTATTGAAAAAAAAATAGCTAGTTTCAGGTTTTATTTTTGTATGATGTCTCATTTCAACTTTTTTTTTAAATCAGGATAAACATATCAAAGGTTTCAACTGTTAAGAGATACTTTAAAATTCTAATATATCATTATTTTCTAGACATGACAATCCAATTCCTAATGCAATAAATTTAATTAAAATTCTTAGGAAAGAAAAAAGATTACTTAGAAGGTTTTGAGGTGAATAATGAAATAATTTGATAGTTCATAGATACAATATATATTTAACCGTAGGCAAGAACATTAACTGTAAAAATATCTCACTCAAGATAAGTAAAGAACAGTCGTATGAATCTATCTGGTTATCTAATACATAATTTCTCAAGACTTTCTAGTTGGAAATGCCTTCTAAGACTTTAATGACATGAAATTATTGATGCTGGAAGCTTTATCTCAATATTCCCTTATTTTTTTGTTTAGAGATAATACCCACCAGCTTAGTAGCTTGCTTATTATTCAGCAAGATAACAATGTGAGTCTAATCACATTTTTTTTTTTAAGTTACTGGAGAGAATTTATATTCAAAATGCAATTTAGGAGAAAAAAGCAGCCAACTTCCCTCGAGAAAAACAAAACTAATTTTTGAATTTCTGTCTAAATTTCTCTTTTTTGAGGAAGATTAGCCCTGAGCTAACATCCGTGCCTATCTTCATCTACTTTCTATATGGGACACTTACCACAGCATGGTGTGCCAAGAGGTGCCATGTCCACACCCGAGATCCGAACTGGGGAACCCCAGGCCGCCAAAGCAGAACGTGCGAACTTAACCACTGCGCCACTAGGCCGGCCCCCATCTATCTAAATTTCAAACTCTCTTTTGTTTCCCAGCATTAAATCTAAAATCAAACCCTTACATTAATCATGAGTATGCCTTCACAACCCAAGACAGTGGTTCATAATTTACATAAGCAAAATTTGTCCAATATGATACAAACCACTTTCTCAAGAAAATGATGAGTTGGTAGAAGCATCACCTTTTTGAACTTTTAATTTGAAGAGTATTGTCTTTGAAAATGGCTCCCAACAATGATGACATCTGGGCTGATTTTCTACATTAGAATCTTCTAAGCTCTCTACTATCACTACTGGAAATTAGAAGACATTACAAAAAATAAATAAATAAACTGTAATGTTCAACTCAACAAAACATTTTTCAAAGTCACTGTATTAATAAATAATGTCTTATAATATATTATGAAGGAAACTTTAAAATTTCTACTACTTTGGTGTATCTTTCCACTTTTCTTGTCCATCAGGGCAGCTACTCAAGGATTTATTAAAATCGAGCTTCACTCCCAGAGAGGGGACCTTTGGTAACTCACTGGACATCTCTGCATTTCAAAAGCTTCCTGATGTCTCGTAGACAGCCAGTCACCACTTTTTTGTGGTTTTTTAAGCCATAATTCTGAAATGATCAAGTGAAACAATCCATGTAAAGCATTTAGCTCAGTGCTAGCAAAGAGCAAGAATTCCACAAATCCCTCACTGTCACTATGTATCATTAATATCATCATCATCATTATATTGTTATCTCTTGCTAGATAAACATTCCTAAATATAGGAAATACTAGGAAAACTTCTATTTATTAGATTCCCCCAAATTCTTCAATTGCTGCCAATTAACATCTTTCTTTACTTTCCAAAAGCTAGCTTCTCTTTCATTTGTTCTAGTTCTTCAAATTTCTGCTTACCCCTGACCCTGTCTCTGTCCTCTCTCATTCCTCTTCTCTTCCACTCCCTCTTCTCTCCTTCTAAATTTAAATGCATTTACCCTTAAATGGATTTTAAGGTGGACATTATATGCTTATCGTTTTTCTCTATCCAGGCTATTTTTAAGACATGGTAGAATTATAAATTTTGGGGGGTGAAATCTACAAATGTCTTAATGTTGTTAACCAATTTACAAATTTATAAAACATTGTACACATCACTCAAAATAAGTAAAATCTTGGCACATGGGTGCGACAGAGTTGTTGAACTGTTCACTGAATGTCTGTTTCCCATTCTTCTGGGTAGAATTGTTGCTGGGAAGTGACTGTCCATCAGGAATTAAGTTTCCCAGTATCTTTTCCATTTAGGTGAAGCCAAATGATGATGTCTAAGATAGTTTTACACTTGTAGGTCCAGTTGTCACACAGCTAGCCTCTCCTAACTAATACAGTAGGTTTGGGGGATTTTAAAAGGTGAGTTGAGACCCAGCACTCCCATATTTCTACTAATAAAAAGTAGGAAAGTTAACGGGCAAAGACAAAATATTTTTGTTGCAGTGTTTTTTAGGGGAAATGTATTAAAGAAATTTTTAGTGTTGGATAGCAATTATAATAATTATTTGTGTTACCTTGTAGTTTGAAAAGCATCAAAAGGGAAAAACTGTCTATTCTGATTTGGAGGTAATCCTATTGTTGACATTGGAATGGCTCTTATCTTCTACTCACTCACTTTATGTCCTCCAATGGGATAAGCTAAATGCCTTATCTTCTGGAGTAGGCTGTGCAGAAGAGGAAGAGAAGCTGGGGTAGAACAGCAGCAGCAGATGAGGAGGTATGAGTTGAATCTCTCACTCCCACTGTTATCTGTCCCGATAGCTTCAATGTAGGTGGAGCAAACATCAACAACCAGGAGATTTCTGACATGCCTGCGGCAGTCTTGAAGTTTCCAACCAGCCACAGAACCCAGAACTAGTCCCACCAATATTTAAGCCAAAAGATAGAACTGCCACCAGATGGCACTAAACAATAAACAGGAAATGGACCTATTGAGATGGCATTTCTTGGAAGCCAGCTGGGCTCACTCCAGTGTGTTCATTAACCTTGAAAACAATGAAACTGCTTATTTTATGCCATTTAATTGTGTTGTATCCTATATATTACCTTAAGGTAGGAGTGTAACATTCTTTCTAATACACGATCTAATACACATTTGATGTAACAACCCTAAAAAGTGGGCCAGGCTGGTATATTTTTGTCCCTTTAGATGAGGAAATTGAGGCACAAAGATTAAATGTGACATTGAATAAAACAGCAAATAGTAATGTTGACTGCTTATTTTTTTTTAAAATTCAAAAATTAACTTTTAAATGGAAGTTTTTTATTTACTATAAAAAAAGCCCTGAGTAAAACATTACATTTTAACTCAGGTAAATAGTTTCCATGGCGGCCACTACAATACAGCTCACAAGTCTTGTTCTCTTGCCATGTAACATCCAACAGATAAGGTGCCAATGTCTTAGTACAGTTGCTAGTATATGCCATTTACGCTGTGTACCTCAAATAGTGGCTGTCTCAATTAAGCTATTGGGCATCATGATAACACTATGCCATCAGCTCAGAAGAGGGAACTTGTCTTACTGTTAGCTATGTACAGCAGACAGACATAGATCCAATTTATCAAATGGCCATTTCATATTTTAAAATATAATTTTTTAAAGAAGCACATGCATGAGGACTTATTCCAGCTTTACACTAATTACAATTGGATTCTTACTGTTTTTTAACCAACTCGAATTCTATTAGAATTAGATATAGTTTAAAGAAGCATTAATAACCTGAGATCCATGCTAAATTTAAAAATTAGGCTCATAACTCAAAGCTGCCAATAAAGTCAAAACTGTCATGCTATTAATGAAACATATAGTAAACCTTATATTGGCTTTGACCATTTTTTCTCTTAAAGGGTTAATATTTAGCATTGATTAGAAAATTTCAGGATTTTTAAAGTCTAAAAGCAATAGAGAAGCTGTCACTTTCTGTTATTTTCGTATCAAGCCTCAAATGACTACTAATTCTGGTGGACTTTCCCATTTGAAACCATGTCAAGTTCAAAGTTCTATTTTAAAAAGAAATTCTGAATTTCAAATTGCATGACGACTTCACAGGTAATATCAGTTTCTCAGATCATTCATAATAGGAAAGATTTCAGACATGAAGCTCAACGGGATCTTAGCAACGCTGATTGCCTTAGAGTAAACAAGTGGCTGCAAAATTTGACGCAAAATAAGATGTTTGAACAGTCCAAAACATAATACATAGTATTCAATCAGCAGAGCAAGCTTAGCTCTGGTCCAGCAATTATGAATTTTTGAGATGTGTGAGGACAGACAAGGTTGCTCCAGTAGGTGGAACAGTCAGCAAGAAGTTCTAGGAGACCAGAGGTAGTTGGAGATGGATAAATTAGTGACAGCTTTAGAAAGTGTGATGATCCGTTCATTCACAACCCAACTCCAGTCACTGGCTAGAAAGTATCCGCATACCTTCATACCTTCATTAGTTAGAAGGATCCATTCCTGCAGGAGGACACTAGCAAGGATTAGGCAGAATATCAGGTTCTTATGCAAGTAGATTGAGACTTAAGCAACCCTCAGAAAACAAGGTGATATGACTAAGCTGGTATTTCAGAGTTTAGGAACGCTCAGGTGCTAACTCCTGATCTCTTGACAGCAAGATTTGTTGCATGACCTGCTAGATGATGGTGCTGAAATGCCTAATATATTTACTGTTCTATTTGCTTCTAGCTCAGAAATTGGGCAGGACTGAGACTCAAGGTAGAGATAGCAAGTGAAGTGATTGGAAAGGTAAGGGATGGCAAATTTGAAGAAGTACAGTTTTCCTAACTAGGCAATAAGAGTACAACATTACAGCTGTGTCCAGAGCATGTAACAAAAATATAAAAATAGTAGCTTAGCCAAATGCGGTTTAGTTTTTCCTGCTTAACAAGAAATTGGAAATATTTCGTCCAGGATTGGCACATCTGCTCAAGTATGCCATCAAAAAACTTAATTGCCAGGTCTGGGCAAGTGGCATAGTGATTAAGTTTGCGTGTTCCATTTTAGAGGCCCAGAATTCCTGGGTTTGGATCCTGGGCATGGACCTGCACACCACTCATCAAGCCATGTTGTGGCGGCATCCCACATACAAAATAGAGGAAGATTGGCACAGATGTTAGCTCAGTGATAATTGCCTTCTAATTTTCAGATCTACTCTTCTTAACATAGATCTTTTCTTCTCCTGCTCACAAGATGTCTACCTATTATATCCATATTCCTGGTAGGAAGACTTCCTTTTTTATTCATCAAAAAAAATTCCATCTCCAACATTTCATTGTCTAGAAATATAACACATGACCATCCATAACTGCACTTAAGGCTGAGAGATTATTTTCTTTAGATATATTGCTGCCCTGAAAAAATTGAAGGTATGTTAGTAAGAAAGAGAAGTTTCATGGATATTGGGTAGATACCTTCATATATGAATATCTCATATATATTTACCATATATTTTGATACTTGGATCACAGGAAATCCATGATGAAATGGATGAAGAAACTATTGAGGAAATTCTACCTTGAGAACATCAAGTAAAAATGGAATACTAAGCCTGAGGATCACTTACCACCTACCTATGGAAACATAATAAGCAATAAATAGTTTGATCTTTTTTAAGCTATTAAAAAAACATAAGTACATGGATGTCAATGAAGTTACAGACCCCCTTCTTAATTCCCAGTATAAAAGAGAATAGGACATATCTCTGAATCATTATGCAGCATACATTGTTTTGATGCAAAAGCAGGCCTTATAAATTTTAAATGTCTTTTCTTATTTTGGAGATAGACATGTAATATAATTTGAGATCTCCTCTGTGAGGTAACACTGAATTTTTAATGCTATATGAGAGAGACTGTGGGAATAAAAAAACCATATTAACCAGTTACATTTTTTCAAGAGGTGAAACAGACAGGCATATAGACGTAGCTTTATAATAGTTCCTTTTAAAGTAATTATATTCTAAATATTAAAATACAATCGCAGAATATGATATTTGCAACATCCAAATCCAAAATTCAAGCTTGCCAATTTTTGTTCAAATTCCTTTAATAATTAAAGTTCATTTGGCCTGAACGCTTCAGCTCGCTTTAATCAAGGCAGAGATTTCCTATTTTATTGCATGTGTAAATTTACGATTTATTTTAGCTCCATTCTTCTATTTCAAATATGGCTATGTTATTGTTAATGTATTTTCTTTAGCAATAATCAAAATGTAGTCTAATTATATACTTTATTTTTTATATTAAAGAATGCATCATAAAAATGTTTTAAAGCACGTTTTATTTCTTTAAGATTCACTTCACATCTTTTTTGGTTCTTATAAATCAGAATCCTATCATTTCAAACTCTTTTCTCATTATAAATCCACATGAATGTGAGTTATAAGTCAATGCAGTAAATGATGAGAAAAGAGCTTGCGATTTCATAAGTGTGCTGAAAGGCAGATTTTGCTGTGGTTGTCTGAGTAGTCAGGCTATTGCTTCATGCCATAGAAGTTTGATGGCTCCAATTTTGTTTACAGTGCGATTGAGGAATAACTTAAACAGGAAGAGAAGAAAGACAATTGCTATTATTTCACATGGAATATCCACTATGAGAAGTCACCTTTCAAATATGACATTCACTACATTGGGACCAAGAAAAGGGACAGTGGTATTTGATAATGTTTCAAGGCTACATACGTGATCTAAAATTCAAATGTTTAAAGGTCACTTTGATCTAAGTAACAAATTGAGTCTTTTTAGAACTTTTCAGGACATGAAGCACATATAATTCCTCTCTGCTTTCCAGAAGACCAGATTGAAGAATGGAGACAGAGGAAACAAAATGGATCCAACACTATTCTTAGTCACTTTGCTGTAAAATAATAGAAGACAACACAAGATTTAACCTTGTGCTGATAAGTTTCTTTCCTCAGAGAGTATCCATTGATGTATCTTTATTGTCCGTTAGAAGAGACCTTGACAGTTTAGTCATACAGGAATGCTGACCCACTCAGCTGTGGAGGCTGAGGTGATAGGATATTAAACAAAATGGAAAATATGGTAGGACTATTTCTGCTGACAGCAACTGTGTTGGTGAAATAAACGTTTCAGGACATAAACCAGTTAACGTAAGGATTACCTGGCAGTAAATGTGAAGAATATAATTCACGGGGCAAACGAAAAACACTGTTATCCGAATGGTGCGTTTTGTGGAGGAAATTCTCTATATGTGTCCTATGATATTTTTCATCTGACTAACTAAAATTTATTGCATCCAGGTATTTGAAACTAATGTAAACTTACAGTTTTATTGTGATATTTTGAATGAGATTGTGTGTATAAAATGCTTATCCCAGTTCTTGACTAATAGTGAATATTCAATAAAAGGCGATTATAATTAACATTTCATTAAGAATATAAATTGTCGGGGGCCGGCCCCATGGCCGAGTGGTTAAGTTCACACGCTCAACTGCGGCGGCCCTGGGTTTCGCTGGTTCAGATCCTGGGCGAAGACATGGCACAGCTCATCAAGCCATGCTGAGGAGGCGTCCCACATGCCACAACTAGAAGGACCAGCAACTAAAAGAAATACACAACTATGTACTGGGGGGATTTGGGGAGAAAAAGCAGAAAAAAAAGATTGGCAATAGTTGTTAGCTCAGGTGCCAATCTTTAAAAAAAAAAAAAAAGAATATACACGGTGTCTTTAAAAGATTTTTTCACACTGTTTTGATTGCTTAAAATGGTTTCTCTTCTTTTCCTTCTTTTCTAATCTATCAATTTTTTCTTTTATGATCAGTGTTTTTTGTGTCCTGTTTAAGAAATCTTGCCCACCCCAAGTTCAATATCTCATAATCTTTTTTCTTTTCATACTACAATTTTGAATTCTATTGACTTGTATTCAAGTTCCTTGATCTTCTTGCTCTTGTGTCAAATATGCTTGGAATTTAAGCAACAGCTATCTAAGACTTTGTGTTTTAGCTCAGTCCCGAATTTTCTACGCTGCCCAGGGGCTGATGGTTTTGACTGTATCACGTGTTGAATTATATTAGAATTTGGTTGCGACAGCTTCCAAAACATTTTGAAAGTGAATTCAGGCTCTCCTTCCAGGAGGGCCCCGTAACCAAAGATTTTAGTACTGCCAGACCTCACAGCTCCATGACCCCGAGCTTGTGAGACTTGGAAAACTGTGAGATCTGGAGATTCTGAGACTGCGTTTTACAGATGGTGAGATTTCCATACTACAAGCTGGGGGATTTCGAGACTGTGAAGCTGAGAGACTGTGAGGTCTTGACACTTTGAGAATGTAAGAGGACAGTCTATGCAATTGAGGGACCAGGGACTGCAAGGCTCAGTGACAGTGAGAAAATAAGACACATCTCCAGACATCAAAATGGTGATACTGTGGAACCGGAGAGATCCTTCAGCTTCTCAGCCCTGTCCCTAGCCTCTGACCACTCAGCAAAATTTCTCTTGGCAGGGAACATTATCTTAGAGTTTAAGCTTTTGTCAGATTAAAACCTGACACACAAGTCTGCCAGTTTGTCAGAAGTTTGCTTGGTTTCTCCTCATCCAAGGAAGGGTTTTCATTCTTCAAAAGGCTAGTTCTCCACCTGTCCTCTTCCCTGTCCCCCGCTGCAACTTCAGCTGTGGGTCTTAAGTATGAAAGATTCTGTCATTTGTTCTCTTGTCACTGCAGAAGGGCTCACCCCTCCGAGTTCAGTGCTTTTAGGTTTTAAGTTTCTTTGTGCCCACATCTTTTTAAAGAAAATATGTATAAGTATA
This sequence comes from Equus przewalskii, assembly GCF_037783145.1. NCBI lineage: Eukaryota > Metazoa > Chordata > Mammalia > Perissodactyla > Equidae > Equus > Equus przewalskii. The sequence goes on from NC_091838.1 coordinate 52,289,564, forward strand.
TGTATATCCATATCTATCTATCTATATTTCTATGTATAGATTTCTCTAGGCAGTAATTTCTTCCTGTTTCACTGAGAGTAAAGGTATTTCATGTCCTTCTACATCCTAACTAGTAGTAGAAATATAAGTTTCCCAAATTTTCAGGTGTTTGGAGAATGAGTCTACTGTCCTCCAGTCTTTCACAGGGAGTCCCCCGATATTAACAGTTGACACAGATTTCATCAGTGAATATGCCAAACCCTTATTGGTTATTTCAGCTGGGCTTTCTTGTCTGCGTGGTGAATGGTGAGTGATCAGTGTGCCTCATCTATGTTTTGAGCATTAAAGTGTTAGCACTATAATTTTGTCAATGGAATGATTCATTTAAAATTGGGCCTAGCATTTTTCCTACTTTATACCTTTGTCATGTCAACTGATCACTAGAAAAAGAGGAATTTAAAACTTGTATGTAGAATATCATTTGGGAACAGAACTCTCCAGTTAGGGCCTTATTGCTCTTACTTAGTTCATTTATCATTATTTTTTATTTTCAATCGGGTGTTGAAAATGGAGCTATCTGATGTAGCTGCCATTGTACTTCTTTTAACATTATGTATAGCATGAGTTGTGAATGGGTTACTCCTTGAAAGGTGCAAGTAGAAAATGAGCACAGTGTCATGGAGAAAAGAGAAGGATTTAATTACTACATGAGGACAGAGTTGTTAGAGTAATTAGTGATAGGATAAGACTTCAGAAAAGAAATAGGAGAAAAAGGAAGGTCATTCCTTAACTTTCTCAAAAATCATCTTTTCATTTCACAACATAGAACATTTTTAGTACATCTCTTCCTGACGTGAAGAAATGTTAGAGACAGATGTCCTCAAGATGTTATGCTAAACAATTCCAATCCTCTTATTCTCACCACTTTTAATGTTCATAGCAGTGTCATCAAAGAAGAAAAATTACAGGTCTATCTTGGGTATCCCTTAAGTATTAGTCCCAGAAGCAATACAGCATATAATGTCCCAGGCTTTGTTTTAGTGAATTGATTTATGTATGGTCTTCTCTGTTTCTGACTAAAATTTCTGAAGAAAAATCCATTTTTAGATTGCCACCAAGGACAGATTCTCAATATAAACAAAGTCTAATGTACTCCTTAAAATTCTTAAACTCTGGGATTTATGTTCCTAAAGTTAAAGTATATGATAGAGACTTTGACTTTTCAATTGACTGTAGAGTAGGTTAAAGGACAATGACATCTTCCCCTGTCCCACCCAGCCTCATGTTTAAGGAAAGGCACAAACGAATCAGTGTTCAGAAGATAAACATACAATTTCCAATGATATGGAGTTTTTCACATTCTACAGTTTAACTTTTTAATGAGTAATAGACATAAAGAAAAACTATTTGAATTCTGAATTTCCATGGCTGTAGATAATTATTGTAGTATACATTACTACAACCATCTATCCAAAGACACTGTTATCTTTTTCTTCCTTTGTATGTGTTTCATTTGTAGTGATACTCTTTTTTAATTGTATCTTATCCTTGAAGAATAAATACAATGGCACAAATATCTCATAAGTTCTCAGTAAAAGTAAACGAATTTGAGAAAAATGGAAGATAATTCCTTCTTGCATAGATGAGAGTATAACTGACAAGTATTTGGTGAGTCAGATTTTGGTATGAAATATTTTGACATAATGTCAGACAACTGGTATGAATGATGCTTCAATTGGATGTAGTATAATCTAGAGGAGTAGCTTACTATACTTCTTAAGATAAGTGGATTAAGAAAGAAATCCAAGATCAAAAGTGTGTACAGTCATGCACCACATAACAAAAATTTGGTGAATGACTAGTTGCATATATGATGGTGGTTCCATAAGATTAGTACCATTTAGCCCAGGTGTGCAGTAGGCTATACCATCTAGGTTTGTGTAAGTACACTCTATCATGATCGCACAATGACAAAATTGCCTAACAATGCATTTCTCAGCACCTGTCCTTATCATTAAGTGACACATGACTGTATTGGGTCTAGTCAAGATGGAGTAATAAGGACCAGATATAGCCTCCCATTGAATCAATCAAAAGAAGAAAAAAAGAAGATACAAGATGCAATATTTTTTAAGAGACTGAATATTAGACAATGAAAAACAGTGATCTTGAGAAATGGGAAACAAATGAGGTGAACTCTCCTATTGCCCCAGCTTACTGCCTTGAGTTTCTGGTCTATGGCATAGAAAAGGGGACTCATGGGCTAGCAAGCAGACTCACTCACTTGAGGAGATGGAATCAGGATCCCAGGAGATCAAGTTCTTAGAGTTCATAAGACATAATAACAGAGAGAAGAGAGTTGCACAGAGAGAAAACTCAGGAGATCTGCAGAAATTCTCTCTTTAGGATTCAGTAGAGTGCTTACTGGCTCATGCGTGTAAGGAAACTACCCAAGATTGTGAAAAGAATTATCTGAATGTATTAAAAGTAACAGAGCCTAATGCTCACACAAGGCCAGGAATAAATGTATATTCCCACCAGCCAAAAAGGAAAAGAATCAAATTATTTTCAAGTAAGTTAATTGCATCCCCAAATAAAGGACAAGAATATTTATCAGAATAAAACATATCCAGCACCCAAGAAGATAAAATTCACAATGTCTGGCATCCAATCAAAGGTTACCAGCCATGCAAAAAAGGAGGAAAGTCTGATCCACCATAAGGAGAAAAATCAATTAATCAAAAATGACCCCAAACTGACACAGATGTTAGAATTAGCAAACAAGACATTAAAATAGTCACAAAACTGTATTCCATATGTTTGAAATGTTAGATGGAAACATAAAAAATACTTAAAAGTCTCACATAGAGCTTCTAGAAGTGAAAACCATTATCTCTAAGATAAAAAACCACACTAATTGGTTTTATTGGCAGATTAGGCATTGCAGAAGAAAAGACTAATGAACTTGAAAACAAAGCAATCAAAAGTATCAAAAGTGAAACATAGTGAGAAAATATAATTTTAAAAAATTAAAAGAGAATAATTGAGCTGAGGAATAGCTCCAATAAGCCTGATATATGTGTAATCGGAATCCAGGAAGGAGAAGAGTAACAGGTGGATTGAAAAATATTTAAAAGGAAAAATGTCCAAACAAATTCCAAATTTCCTAATAACTATAAATGACAGATACAAGAATCTCAAGCACAATAAAGATAAGGAAAACTACACCAAGGGACATTATAATCAAGTTACACAAAACTGCTGAAAACAAGACAGTTTTGGAAAGAGTAAAAAAAAGAAAACATGTTACATATGGAGGACCCAAGATAAAGATGGCAGATTTCTCACCCTAAACAATGAAAATGTGAAGACAATGGAGACATTCTTTAAAGTATGAAAAAAAATCAATCTAAAATTATGTACCCAATGGAACTATGTTTCTAAAACAAAAGTGAAATTAAAATTTTATAGACATACAACAACTCAAAGAGTTCATCACCAGAGTACCCACACTACAAAACATGTTAAAGTAAAAATGTATAGAACTTCAAGGAAAAATAAATAAAAAATTAGAGTTCAAGATTTGAATATCCTTCTCTCACTAACTGATAAAAGAGTAGACAAGTGATATAGATGTGAACAACACCATCAACCAGCTTAAACTAATTGATATTCGTAGAACATTCCACTTAATAACAAAAGAATACATATTATTTCAAGCAGACCTAAATAGAATATTTCCCAAGATAAACTATATACGGGGGTAAAAAATAAGTCTCAGTAAATGTTAAAGGATTCAATTCACATAAAATATATTTTCTGAGCACAATAAAACTGATCAGAAATTAATGACACAAGTCTCATTGGAAAATCCCCAATTATATAGAACCAGGTAATATTGCTAACAAACTCAATAGGTTGAAGAAGAAATCAAAAAGAAAACAGAAAACGTTTTGAACCGAATGAAAATGAAAACACAACATATCAAAAGTGTGAGATGCTGCTGAAGTAATACTTAGAAGAAAATTTGGAGCACTGGATGCCCATATTAAAAAAAGAAAAAAGGGCTTAAATTGATCTCAACTTTCACTTTAATAAACCAGGGAAGGAAGATCAAAATAAATCCAAAGTAAACATAAAAAAGGAAATAATAAAGATTGCAGTGGAAATCAATGAAATAGAAAAGGAAAAACAATGAAGCTTAAAGCTGATTTTTTGAGAAAGTCAATTAAATTTACAAACTTTCAACCAGAATGAGGGGGGAGGAAGAGAGAGAGAATGCAAATTAGCATGGATATAAGGAATCATTGAAATTTCTAAAGGTATTATTGGGATAATCAGGAACTATCATGAACTACTTTATACCTATAAATTCAACAGGTTGGAGGAAATGGACAAATTCCTTGAAAGACACAAATTATAAAGTTAACTCAAGAAGAAATAGGTAAAGTAAATAGCCCCATATCTATTAAAGAAATTGATTTGGTAGTTAAAAACTTTTCTCCAAAGAAAATGCTATGCCAAGATGACTACACTGATGAATTCTACCAGACACTTAAAGAAGAAATAATATAAATTCTGCACACACTTTTCCAAAAAATTAAAGAAAAGGGAATATTTTCAGTTCACTTCATGAGGCCAGCATTACCCTGATACCAAAACTAGACAAAGACTCTGCAAAGGAAAAAGAAAAACGCTTATAGATTGATAACTCTCATGAACATAGATGCAAACATTCAAACAAAATTTTGGCATATCAAAACCAAAGACTATTAAAAGGATAATACATCATGTCCAAGAAGGGTTTATCATAAGAATTCATGGTTGGTTTAACATTTTAAAAGCAATCAATGTAACTCACTAAATTAACCGACTGAAAAAAGAAACCATATGATCATTTCAACAGATGCAGAAAGAGCATTTGACAAAACCTAACATCTATTCCTAATAAAAACTCTCAAGAAACTAGGAATAGAAAGGAATGTTCTCAACTTTATAAGGGGTGTCTATGAAATATCTACAACTAACATCATATTTAATGGTGAAAGAGTGAATATTCTCTCTCTATGATCAGAAATGAGATAAGGATGTCCATTCTCACCACTTGTGCTCAACATTGTTTGGAGGTTCTAGCAAGGGCAATAAGTCAAGAAACAGAAATGAAAGGCATCTAGTTGGAAAGGAAGAAGTAAAACTGTTATTCATAGGCAATATGATCATGTATATAGAGAATCTGATGGAATCTAAAAAATGAGCAAAAGATTTGAACAGACAATTCACCAAAGAAGACATAAGATGGCCAGTAAGCATATGAAAAGACCCACAATATCATTAGTCATTAGGAAAATGCAGATTTTCTGAATCTAGTAGTTCAGTATCACCTACTAGGACTGATAAGTATTTTAGCAGATCATAGGATACAAAACCAATATACAAAAGAATTTCATTTTTATGTGCTACCAATGAACAATCAGGAATAAGAATGAAATAAGCAGTACTATTTTTGATAGTATCAAAACATGAAATTTCTGGGGATAGATCTGACAAAGATGTGTAAGACCTATACACTGAAAACTAGAAATTATTGTTGAGAGAAATTGAAGAAGACCTAAATAATTAGAGAGATTTTAAGTGTTCATGGATAAAAAGACCCAATGCTCTTAAAATGCCAATTCTTTCCAAATTGACCTGTAGATTAATTGCAATCCTGATCAAAATCCTAGGAGGCTTTTTGTAGAGATTTACAAGCTGATTCTAAAATGTATATGGAGGGACTCGCCTGATGGTGTAGTGGTTAAGTTTGTGAGCTCTGCTTTTGACAGCCCAGGGTTCACAGGTTGGGATCCTGGGTGCGGACATACTTTGCTTATCAAGCCATGCTGTGGTGGCACCCCATATACAAAATGGAGGAAGATTGGCACAGATGTTAGCTCAGTGACAATCTTCCACAAGCAAAAGGAGGAAGATTAGTAGCAGATGTTACCTCAGGGCCAATCTTCCTCACCGAAAAACAAACAAAAAAACAAACAAAATGTATATGGAAATACAAATAATCTAGAAAAGATTTAACAACTTTGAGAATTAAAAACAAAGTTGGAGAATCAACACTACTTCAGTTCAGTCAGTATAATGGTTCGGTAATCAAGATACTATTAGGATAAAGATAAGCAATTTGATAAATGCGATAGAATAGAGAGTCCAGAAGTAGAACCACAATTATACGGACAAATGATTTTCAACAAAGGTGACAAAGGCAATTCATTGAAGAAAAAAATAATCTTTTCCACAAATGTTCCTGGAACAATTGAATATCCATATACAAAAAAATAAATTTCTATCCACATCTCATAACTTATACAAAAATTAACTCAAAACGTATCATGAACCAAAAAGAAAAATCTACCATGCTAAAACTTCCGGAAGAAAATATAGAATAAAATCTTTGTGACTTTGAGTTAGGCAAAGATTTCTTAGATATGCCACCAAAAGCACAATCTATAAAATAAAATATTGACAAATTAGACCTTATCAAATTTTCCAACTTCTTTTATTTGAAAGATACCATTAGGATGTGAAAAGAAAAATCACAGACTGGAAAAATAATTGCAAAGCATATATCTGATAAAGGCCTAGTGTTACAAGTTGAATTGTGTCCCTCATAATTTATATGTTGAAGCTGTAACCTGCAACATGACTGTATTTGGAGATGGGGCCTTTACAGAAGTAAACAAGATTAAATGAGGTCCTAAGGATGCAGCCCTAATCCAATATGATTGGTGTTCTTATAAAAAGAGGAAGAGACACCAGGGATGTGCATTCACCACGAAAAGGCCATGAGGACACATGAAAAAGTGGCCATCTGCAAGCCAAAGAAAGAGGCCTCAGGAAAGTCCAACAGTGTTGGCTCCTTGATCTTGGACTTCCAGCCTCCAGAACATGAGAAAATAAATTTCTGTTGTTTAAGCCCCTCAGTCTGTAGTATTTTGCTACAGCCACCTTAGCAGATTAACACATCTAGTATCTGGAATATATAAAGAAAACTTAAAAGTCAATAATAATAAAAAAAATAATCTAATTAAAAAATGAGCAAAAGATTTGAATAGACAATTCACCAAAGAAGACATAAGATGGCCAGTAAGCATATGAAAAGACCCACAATATCATTAGTCATTAGGAAAATGCAGATTTTCTGGACTGAATGTGGACTGGAGTGAATGGACTGAAAAGTCCCCCCAGAATTCATATGTTGAAATCCTAACCTCCAATGTGATAGTATCAGGAGGTGGGCCCTTGGGAGGTAATTACGTTGTGTGGGTGGAGCCCTCATGAATGGGATTAATGCCTTTATAAATGAGAACCCAGAGAGCTCTCTTGCTTTTTTTTCACCATGTGAAAATAGCATGAGTTGGTGATCTGCAATCCAGAAGAGGGTTCTCACCAGAACTCAACCATGCTGGCACCCTGATCTGGAACTTCAAGCCTCCAGAGCTGTGAGAAATAAAATTTCATTGTTTATAAGCCACTCAGTCTATGGTACTTTGTTATAGCACCCTGAACTGATTGAGAGAATGGATATATTCATTATCCTGAGTATGTGACAGTTTTGTGAGTATATGAACATTTCAAAACACATTCATTTTTTTTTTTTTTTTTTTGGCAGAGGAATATTTGCCCTGAGATAACATCGTTGCCAATCTTCCTCTGTTTTGTATGTGGGTCACCACCACAGCATGGTGGCCAACAAGTGGTATAGATCCATGCCTGGAAACCATACCTTCACTGCCAAAGTGGAGCATGCTGAACTTAACCACTAAGCCATGGGGCAAGCCCCTAAATTTGTCACTTAATCTGCAAGTTATTGTCTATAGATTATAGCTCAATAAAGCAGTTAAAAATAAACAACGAAATTAAAAATGCATTGGTGCTTATTTTGAATGGAAATTATTTTCAGTTGTTTAAATTTAGTAAAAAACCTAGCATAGTGACTTCCTGGCAAGCATGAGATGTTTAAACAGATCCTCCATATATTTATTAGGCTGGTGTTTCAGACTGATCATGCTTATTATATGAAAATGAAAATTTTGCTCTGTGACATAAATTAATGACAGCTTATAAGCCTCACTGGTGACTCAACATAATTCTTTCTTTCCAAACAGTCAATTCTATCAGATAAGTTTACCTTTAATTCCTAAATGGAATTAGTAGTTTTACAGCTCCTATTTCCATACCTAAGTCACTTAATGAAAAAGAAACAAGAGACAACTATTTTAATGGTTATATCACTATGAGAATGTGTCATCACAGCATCTGAATACCTTTGACTAATTCCGTCAATGTAATATGACCCTTACTACTTTAACAATCTCTTCATCTCTACTTTTTCAATTCAGTGTCATATCTCCCATTATCTCTTCAACTTGTTCCAACTTTTCTGACTCATTTTTCAACTGAAAGACTTTATCAAGGTTTAACAGTGAGCTATAGCGTGCCAAAGTGAACCCTCAATTATCTGTCCTCATTTTAGCAGAGCTCTTAGCTGCTTTTGGCATGGTTTACCACTTGCTCTTCCTTGAAATATTTTTTTTCCGTAATTTCCAACATCATATTCTACTTCTCTCCCTCCTTTTGTTTTCTTTCCTGACTTCTCCACTCTGTTTGACACCTACATGTTGGAGTAGCTCAGGGCCCAGTGCTCTTATTTTCTCTATGTCTTCTCTTGACAAGTTGATCTCATTTCCTCCCATTATTTCTAACAGCTTCTTTGTGCCAACGACCCTCAAAATTTTTTTATTAGGCCCAGTAATTCTAATTTTTTTTTTTTTTTGAGGAAGATTAGCCCTGAGCTAACTACTGCTAATCCTCCTCTTTTTGCTGAGGAAGACTGGCCCTGAGCTAACATCCATGCCCATCTTACTCTACTTTATATATGGGATGCCTACCACAGCATGGCGTGCCAAGCGGTGCCATGTCTGCACCCAGGATCTGAACTGGCAAACCCTGGGCCGCCGAGAAACGGAACGTGCGAACTTATCCGCTGTGCCATGGGGCCGGCCCCATGGGCCCAGTAATTCTTGTCTTCCTCTAAGTGACTCTGTGTAGGGGGACTCCAAGTGGTTTCAGCCACTTCCAAAGTGGTTTCCAAAGTGACAGAAGGAGGCATAACAAGTAAGAGAAGCCCTGCACTACACAGTTTCTGTGCTAAGCATTTTCATATTCACTATCTCTTCAGATCTCTCTCTCTCTAAAATTCTGATGTGTATGCATTATAATCATTATCCTCATCTTATAGATTAAGAGGTAAGAACTAAAGATTAAGACTCACCAAGAGTCATGTAGTTAATTAACAAGCTAGATTTACAGCAAAGCCTATTTTTATGCCACTAGACTGTAAGCAATGTGAAATGAGACACTATCCAACTTTTCATCATTCTCCTTAGTTGCAGAAAACAAGAAATATTTAAAAATTGTTTGAATAATTGAATGCATTTATTTCAATTTTTGCTGATGAGATTCTTTCTAAAGTATGGGATGAACCCATTTTGCTGATTTAAAAACCATATTGTTTGATAATCAAGGATCTTAGAGTGTATCACAATCAGTATTCAGATCATTAATTTTTATTGAACGTTTATAAATTACAAGCTTGGAATGAATGAAAACTAAACCCAGAACACTTTTCCAAAAGAATTTAGAGCAAGAAAATTTCCCAAGAGAAATTAGAATGAGATTAAAGCATAACATTTACTTGTCTTCTTGTTTGTTTCATTTTCCCTCTCCTGGAATACCTAAAAATATTATTTGAGAGTTCTAGTTCAAGCATCATTTATTTTTATAGCAATAAGACACCTCGTGATATTATATTAGCACTTATCAGTTTCACATATCATAATATATGCTGGAATTTGTCGACTATAAAAATGAGGTGACAACTTCCTTGTCAAACCTGGAGGAGATATGGGACTAATAGTAACGTCTCATTTAACTGTATTTCAAAACACTTATTATAAAACTAATTTTAAGTCTTTGGTACCATAAATTATAACAGCAACCAAAATATGTTTCAATGGGCTTAATGAGTAGAAGTATTTTTTTAAATCTACATATAAATAAAAGGAATGTAATTCTTTGAGGAATGGGTTACATAAAGCCACATTGGGGAAAATATATACTATTCTTTGAACAAAAGTGTCCTTGCAAAGGGAGGTGATACTAGGAAGATGACAGTGGCAATGGCAGCATAAACTTTGGATTTTCACAAATCCCAAATAAAAAGAAATAGCAAAACTGCTCAGTAAAATTAAATCCTGTGTATAGCATGGATAACAGAACAAAATGACAAGGTATCCCACAAACTCCAAAATACAAGGAGGTGGGGAAAAAAACACCAGCATCCAGAAGACCTATATGTCATCAACATGAGTGAGAACAGAAGGAAGCAACAGAGTGCCTGATGGATCAGAAGACAGGAGAACTCTGGAATAGCAAACTTTGTGGAGGGTCAGTTCAAGCACAGTGACTAAACTATAAGGGCTTTTGTGTACCAGTGGTGGACGATTGTAAGAGGCCTGTGGTAGAAGATCTGAGGGGACAGAGTCTTAAAATAAATATCAGGTTAAAGGGAAAGTTTTAAGAATCCAAACAAATGAAGAAAGACATGAACACTATTCAAGAGAAAGTAACAAACATTGAAAGCAAAGAAAATATCATACAGATGTTAGGATTCCCTGAAAAAGAAAATCAAGGAAATAATGGGAAACAATAGTGAAATAATAATCAACCCAGTACCAATGAACATCCCTGCTGCCCAGATGATCCTGAAATGCCATTCCCTTGAACGGGGCTTCTTTGGCTGATTCCAGGTCAGCTTGGAACACCTTGATGTGTCAGTAGCAAGATAGCTATGAAAGACCACTACTAGGGATGTGTCAAAAAGAACTTGAAAAAGCTTCAGCTGACTGATGGGAGAAGTTCAGCTTCATTTGGAATAAAATTGAAATAGATAGAAATTCATCCACTATTTTTAAATCCTTGGGTTTGTAATGATTTTTTTTAATGAAAAAAGAAACCGAATTGGTTACTATCTGAGGATGAAATAAACCAATTCATTAGATGAAAAACTGGGTAATTATAAGGAAATAATCAATTTTTATCTTGACTTTCTAATACTGAACTATACCACTGGGTAAATAAATATTAGATTGGAGGAAGCAAATCCCTATTAAATTATTACAGATAATAAACATGACAAATTATAGAATTAGAATATTGTGATTTTGCAATCCTTAATGCATGAGTGGACATAGGCATTGAGCATCCAGGGATGCTACCATTAAAATCATTGATTGTTTGCCAGTGTCCATTCAAGGCATTGCCTAGAGAATTATGATGAGAGAAGTAGCTGACAAAGAGGCTACAATGCTGAATCCTTGAATGTCACTTTCCTCTTGGTTCTCTGCATATGGACACTCCAGAAGTAAAATGGCAATGCACCTAAAAAATTATGAGCTTGATATCTTTCTGGCCAAGATAAATAGAGACAAATTCCGGCTCTACCACCTTTCAAAGACCTCCAACCTGCAGCCAGTCTCTAGTTTTACTGCGCTTTGAATCAACAATTCTATCTGGTGAGACTCTTCTCCCAACTTACAAGGATGGGGCTCCAATTTGATGGACTCATGAGTTACAAAAACATTCATAAAGAAGACTCATACCAAAAGAGAAATATACACTTAAAATCGGATTGTCTTTTCAATGCATTAATTGTTTCCTTTGCTATACTGAAGGTCTTTTGTTTAACATAGTCCCACCTGTATATCTGATAAGGGGCTAATATTCAAAATATATAAATTCATATAACTCAATAGCAAAAAAGCAAGTAATTCAATTAAAAAATGGGCAAAGGACCTGAAAAGACATTTTTCCAAAGAAAATAGCCAATAGGTATATGAAAAGGTGTGCAACATCACTAATGATCAGGAAAATTGAAATCAAAACCACAGTAAGATATCACCTCATACATGTTAGGACGGCTGTTATCAAAAAGATTAGAGATAATGAATATTGGTGAGGATGAGAAAAGGGAACCCTAATACACTGTTAGTGAGAATGTAAAATGGAACAGCAGTTATGGAAAACAGTGTGGTGATTCCTCAACAAATTAAAATGTAAACTACCATATGGTCCAGCAATCCCATTCCTGGATATATATCTGAAGGAATTGAAATTATTATCTCGAGGAGATATCTGCACACTCATGTTCACTGCAGTATTAAACACAATATCCAAGGTATGGAAACAACCTAAATGTTCTTCCACAGATGAATGGAACAAGAAAATGTTGTGTGTGTATACATATATATACAATGGAGTATTATTCAGCATAAAAAAAAAGAAATTCTGTCATTTGTGACAAGACTGAATCTGGAGTGCATTATGCTGAGTGAATTAAACCAGACAGAGAAAAGAAATAGTATACGGTGTCACTTATATGAGGAATCTTATCACAGAAACAAAGTGGTGGTTGCCAGGGTTTGGGGGAGGGGAAAATGGGGAGATGTATGTCAAAGGTACAAATTTTTAGTTATAAAAAGAATAAGTTCTGAGGATCTAATGTATAGCATGGTGATTATAGTTAATAATACCATACTGTGTACCTGACAGTTACTGAGAGTAAATCTTAAGCATTCTTATCACACACAAAAAGAGTTAACTATGTTAACTATGTGAGGTGATGGATGTGTTAATTATCTTGATCTTTGTAACCCTTCTACAATATATGCGTATCAAATCATCATGTCATGCACTTTAAACATATACAATTATACTTGTCAATTATTCCTCAATAAAGTTAAAAAATATTGGAGACATAATGTCATCCTATATGATTAAGATCAGATTATGAAATGTAATTCATTCTCTTGACTAAAATCTGAGACATAAAATTCCTTTACTCATTCATTCAGCCAGCCCTCCATTTATTAAATAAAATCAAATGAACTAACAATAACTAACTAAACACACACACACACACACACACAAAGTCATTTTTACTTGTGGTACCCCGGTGAGGATCCAGAGATAAGTGACACATATCTCGATCTCAGGATTAATGTAATCTATTGGGTGTTTCCGGAGAATTATATCAAGTACATAATTCAAAAAGCTCCCCTAGAAAGGATCAGAGCTACATGGAATTTTTTTTTAAGCTCACTCATACAAGACAAACAAAAAAAGCTTTTATTAGATTTGTTGACTCCTGAAAGGTTTATCTAAGGTCCTATCGTATAGATATTCTTACATTATACTCTCTTGACTCTGTAAAAGAAATACATTCGTAATTTCTGATTTTCTCCGAGAGGTTGAGTATATGGAAAATTTTTTCAATGCTATTTTGAAGGTTCAGTGGGCTTCAGTCCTTTACCTCACTGTGCTCCTCAAATGATTAAACACATGTTAAGACTAGGCCATATTCAAGTCATTGACATTTTTAAGCAAGGAGGGTGCTACTAGAGCCATTAAATGCTCCCTTTGTTCTAAGATGAATTGGTTCAACCTGGGAATGTTATTTAAGGAAGAACTACTGTCTTCTGAACACTTTCTTGTATGAAGCAGTTAATGCAAGTTAGGCCTTTATGTTAGGAATCCATGAAACTGGTATTGTATTATTAAAAATCCAAAAGACACAGAAAAGTCCAAAGAAAAAATTAAAAGCCTACTAAAATACCATCATCCAAAAGTAACTACTTTAAACATTTCACAAACACCATTCAAGACACTTTTTCATATATAAATAAACATGTATTTATATATGCAATGTTACATGTATGCATATACATTCATCTATATCTATTCATACATATTCATATATATATTTATTGATATATGTTCACATACACATACAGATAAAAGGATAAATAAAGGGAAACTAACTGCTTTTTAAAAATGAGATCAGCTTAATGAAATTTTAAATACATTTTAAAAATTAATTTTTAATGAAATAAATAAAAAAACTGAATTAAAACTGAAGAACCTGCTCAAGTCCCAGGACATATTTCTTCACTACAAGAGAATACATTTCTAGAGATAACTCTAAAGTTGAAAATAAAATTAAATTATTTGGGGCTGGCTTAGTGGCGTATTGATTAAGTTCACGCACTCTGCTTTGGCATCCCGGGGTTCAGTGGTGCAGATTCCAGGTGCAGACCTAGCACTGCTTATCAAGCCATGCTGTGGCAGGCGTCCCACATGTAAAGTAGAGGAATATGGGCACAAATTTTAGCTCAGGGCCAGTCTTCCTCAGCAAAAAGAGGAAGATTGGCAGTGGATGTTAGCTCAGGGCCAATCTTCCTGAAAACAAATTAAATTATTGGAGTTTAAATTATAATTGACAGATGAGAAAATTGGCACCTTTAACTTCCTTTGACCTACATTGTTATAGGATGGATCTTATAATGTCAAAGTGTACACAATTTATATTTATTTTTTATCCTAAATCTCACATCGTTAGTTCTATATTTGAATGGACTCAATTTTTGTCTGCTACCTTTCTATCATACCCAACGGGTCAAAAGACCGTTTTTTCTTTTAAAGATTGCCCTTGAGTTACCATCCGTTGCAAATCTTTTTTTTTTCTTCTCCCCAAAGCCTCCAGTACATAGCTGTACATTCTAGTTGTGAGTACCTCTGGTTTTGCTATGCAGGATGCTACCTCAGCATGGCCTGATGAGCAGTGCTAGGTCTGTGCCCAGGATCCAACCTGGCAAAACCCTGGGCACCTGAAGTGGCATGCAAGTACTTAATCACTGGGCCACGGGGCCGGCCCCTCAAAAGACCTTTAAAACATGTGTTTTAGTTTACATGTAGGAATAGACATTCATGCAAGTATGCATTTATTTAATTTAATTTATTCATTCACACATTTATTGAGTGTCTGCCATATACCAGGCACTATGCACTAGGGTTCTAATGGTAAGCAATACCAGGAACCACCCCTCCTTGAATGAGGTTAGATTATAGTCTAGAAACAGAGATAAAATGAAATGATAGATCAAAACACCAGCATATACTTGGCCCTCAAGAAATGTCAATTTCCTTCCTGTCTTGCTCTCTCTCCATTTCCCACCCCATTTTGGCAGTTCGTTTGCTGGTCTCCCTTCCTCTGATCCCATAGACTCTCCTCTTAGTATCCATCAGCAACTTGGTTCTCATTTATGACCTTTTGTCCTGTATTGAAGTCTTCGTAACTGTCTCTGATGCCAGGACCTAATCTTATCAATCTGCTTTTCTTCACCATTTCTCACATCCTGCCTGGTAATGCATATTTTTTAACACATTAGCAAATGTGGTGAGGGACTCTTTCACTAAATCATTAACTGGATAGCTTTGAGAAAGAAATAATTTGTTAAATGCCAAAGAGATTTTCTAGGTTCTAAGTCAGCAAAGTGAGACCTACATAGATTAATGTGGCTTTACCTGGGAATAAAAATATTAATAGGCTCTAACACTCATTGCACTTACTACCTGATGGGCACTATTGTAAGCATGTAGATTACCTTATTTAAATCTTACAACAATCCTGTGAGGCATTTATTTTACTAATGGGAAAACTTGGCAGAGTGACTTGCCCAAGGTAACCAAGCTAGTGGTGGTCTTACCCCAACTGTGAAGTCAGAAAGTCTTCATGAGCTTTTAAGTATAGCATGAAAAATAGCTGAGAACAAATGAAAGAAGATTGTTAAAGGTTCATAATAAGTTCTAAGGAGACACTTTGTTAGCATGCAATCATAGACTAGAGGGACGTGAAGGGTCTTTAGAAAAACATATAATCTAACTCCCACATTTTATATACTAAAAAAAAAGTGCTTTATATCTTGATAGGTCCTTTGCCTTAGCCCACATCTTTGAGCTAACATGGACAAAACTGGAGCCTCCTCCTACCAAAAGCTAATCTCTCCACTTTGTTCTGGATTTCATCTTTTCTTGACTCCTCAAAATCTTCACTTCTTTTCTTAGTCCTTTCTCCCCTGCATCAGTTTAGTCTTCTGCTTTGGATATCTTTCAGCAGCATGAAATATGCTCTAACAGTCCCCATCTTTAAAAGTCCCTGCACCTGTGGCTTCATTTATATTTTTTGTAACTCCCCTACACCCAGAATTGCAAACCCTAGCCTTAGTTTTGATTGCTAAACTGACAACTAAAGAGTGTACTCTCTCTGCTAAACTGTTCATTGTCCTTGCTAAACTCAAACCTACAGATGGTACTTTTATAGACTTGCTTATCTGTAGGCCATCTACTTCTGAGAAGTAAAAACAGAACATTTGCTTTGCTTCACATCATATTTTTGTGTCATTACGCCTTTTCTCTTCAAACCAGTCTAAGTGCCTGTAACATACAACACTTTCACTAACTGTTGGATCGCTGCAAATAAAAGCTTTGTTACTCCACGTTGATGTTCTTCATTTCAAGACCCTTACAACTCCATAGTCACACATTGAAATGTGTATACACTTGAGATTGCTGCCTCTTCAATCTTCAGTTCCTCTTCAACCCATTCCAATGCAGTTTTCACCCCCACCAATTGTCCAACACTACTCTCATACCTCTATTTTACCAACTCCAATTGGTAAGATACAGCATTTCTTGGCCTTATCTTATGCAACATCTCAATAGCTTTTAATACATTAGGTCACACTCTTTGAAACACTCTCTTCTCTTGGTATTCCTTACACAGGGAGTTTTTAATTCTAGCTCTGCCACTTTCTACCTGAGTCATTTTGGCAAATTATTTAACCTTTCTGAGAATTGATCTCCTAATTTTCAAAAGAGATCTAAAATTAACATCCATTTTAATAAGTTTCTGTAGAAATATTGAGTATAGTTTACAGAAAAATCTTTATTTCTCCATTTAGGAATTAAATGCAGCAGGCATTATAGTTCTTCACTGACTGTATGAGTCTGCAAGAAGATCAGAAAAGAAGACCATAAATGTAAGGTTATTGCATATAATATGATGATCATTAGTTTCTTTATTACAACAGGTTCAGGTTCTGATCAGTCCAATTTTGTTCACAGTATAGATGATAGCAGAGTTTATATGAGAAAGGCAGGATGCAAAAAGTAAATCTTGGTGAAGGATATTTGGCAAAGAAGGAAATAGTTGTAAGTGATAGAAACTACTACTTAATCAAAGCTTGCTCTTAGCATTATGATTAAACTTTCAAAGCCTTGAGGTGCTACTGTAACACTAAATAGTATAAACTTTATTTCTTCCACTCTTGAGATGGAGCAATTATAATTTGTAAATGGCCATCTCGGTTGGTTTTGAACATTCACTTATAATTACATTTGGCATAAGGTTAATTGGAAAGCTGTTTTCCTGATTCAACTTGAACGTTTATGTAATTATCCAATTCTTATACATGCAAGCAATATTAAGGAAGCAATTTGTTTGAATACAGTTCTGATTTTATGACTGAAAAATACTCTACTAAAAAAATCTATGTAAACAATGTTATTTAGGGGAAAAATTAGCTTTAGCTCAACTTGAAAGGTATATAATTTATCCAAGGGTAAAAATGCTTCTCTGGACTTTTCTAATGCATAAATGTATTTTTCAACTAAAACATCACCAAGTTGTTAACCCAGACAGGTGTCTATTGGAAATAAAAATTCGTTAAGCATTATTTCATGGTGGATCTGGTAAGAAGACTTCTACATATGGAAAGGACCATTTTACTTACCTCTCAAACAGAGACATGCTGCCTTCTTATAGTTTGTACCAGCTGAGCACACAGACTACCTATTTCCTACTCCCTGCTGTGAGTATTCCATTGCCCTGGTGCTCTGGGACAATTCTTAGGTGGAACCATAGTGAAAATTACCACTGAAAGACCAGCATGAGAAGTCAGAGAATCTCATCACATTCCCAGGAGTAATTACCTTTGGCTAAATTTCTCCTGTGTTGTTTTATTTCATAATGTTTTTCCAAAGTTGGCAGTGGCTCATGTAAACATATGATCAAAACACTGTGGAAAAGGAGAGAGTGACATCAACATCATGGCAGAGTGAACTTGCCCAGGACTCTCTCCCCTCCGACACACAACAAAAAGGAGCAACCATATTCCAACAGAAAAGACCCTAACAGCACAAAAATCCTCGGAGAGTCATGGCAGCCACACAACAGAGGGTGGAGAGGCTGGAGCTGCCCTCAGAGGAGCTGGAAAGGGGTAAGAGAGATCTTCGCTCCCTGCCCTAAAGACTGTGGTTGCTGCCCCTGGAGGCTCCATGAAGGAAGGAGTAGGGGAGGCATCATGCATCCATGGGATCATCCTGGACACCCTAGGGCCCTTGCAGCCTAGAGGGAAGCCCTCTCATGGGGTGAAAGCTTTCCCACAGGGTGACCTCATTAAGCCAAGACCCCAGGAGACCATACAGTGACAGCTGATTGGGAAACCGTGGACTGCATGCATGAGAAAGCGCCTCTCCCTCGACCAGTGCCACGTCATCTCAGCTGAAAGCAGAGGGCTCAGAATATGCTGCTCTCAACCCCCACCCAGTGGCGATAGGCTGTAACTGCAACCGAATAATATCAGAATGGGAAAGTCCTGTCCTCCAAACATCAGGCACTTCATCAAATCTCCTGACCACAGAGAAAACGACAAGCACCCAGATATCAGTCCTGAGGACACAGAAATAAGTAAATTAAATGACAATGAATTTGAGATAGCTATCATCAAAAATCTCAATGAGGTAAAAGAATATAGAGAAACAATTCAAAGAGTTCAGGAGCTACTTCACAAAAGAGGTTGAAACTATAAAGAAGAACCAATCAGAAGTATTAGAGATGAAAGACACAGTGGAAGAGGGGCTGGCCCCGTGGCTGAGTGGTTAAGTTCGCGCGCTCCGCTGCAGGCGGCCCAGTGTTTCGTTGGTTCGAATCCTGGGCGCGGACATGGCACTGCTCATCAGACCACGCTGAGGCAGCGTCCCACATGCCACAACTAGAAGAACCCACAACGAAGAATATACAACTATGTACCAGGGGGCTTTGGGGAGAAAAAGGAAATAATAAAATCTTTAAAAAAAAAAAAAAAAAAAAAGACACAGTGGAAGAGGTAAAAGAAAATACAGACTCCCTGAAAGCTTGTGTGGACATCATAGAGCAGCGAATCAGTATAATCAAAGATAGACATGTTGAAATGCTCCAGACAGACAAGGAGAGAGAACTAAGACTAAAAAGAAATGAAGAACGTCTCCGAGAAATATCCAACTGAATGAGGAGATGCAACATAAGAATTATAGGTATTCAAGAAGATGAAGAGAAGAAGAATGGACCAGAAAGTGTGTCCAAAGAAATAATAGCAGAGAACTCCCCAAATCTAGGGAACGAGAGGGAAATATGTGTGGAGGAAGCTTCCAGATCTCCTAGATTTGTCAATGTAAAAAGACCTACTGCAAGGCATATAGTAGTAAAACTGGCAAAAATGAATGACAAAGAAAAAATACTCAGGGCAGCAAGGCAGAAGAAAATAACCTACAAAGGAATCCCTATCAGACTTTCAGCAGATTTCTCTGCAGAAACTTTACAAACTAGGAGAGAATGGAATGACATACTCAAAACTTTAAAAGATAAAAATCTTCAGCCAGGAATACTCTATCCAGCAAAAATATCTTTCAGATATGAGGGAGAAATTAAATCTTTCCAGGACAAACAAAAGCTAAAGGATTTCTTAGCCACAAGACCCCCCACCCCCCGAGTAGAGGCAATCCTCAAGAAGGCCCTCATACCTGAAAAAAGAAAAAAATGGAGAGAGGAGTCACAAAACACAGAGTGAAGAGACAAATAGATAGACAGAATCAGAATAGGATAGCAAATATTCAACTATAGCATTAGGCTAAAGGGAAGGAAAACACCAAAAACAAAGACAGTCTTGTCACTTTAACCACAAACTCACAACACAAGTTGGAATAAGATATGAGAATAATAACTTAGGAGGGGAGGAGGAAAGGGACTGAATTAACTTAGGCTAAGGAAATAGGAGGCCATCAGACAATGGACTATGTTATACATGAGATTCTGAATACAAACTTCAGGGTAGCCACTAAACTAAAAAGCAGAACAGTGACACAAAAAATAAATAAGGAAAAACCAAAGAAACACATCATAAAATCTGCATAATTCAATGGGTAGACCAAAACACACAGGACGAGAAACAAAGGCAATGCAGGAAAACTGGAAAATGAGTGATATAATGACAGCATCATGCCCTCATACATCAATAATCATGCTCACTGTAAACAGATTGAACTCTCCAACAGAGGGAAAGATGTATTAAAGAACAAGATCCAACAATTTGTTGCCTCCAGGAAACACATCTCAGCTCCAGTGACAAATACAGGCTCAGAGTGAAGGGGTTGAATACGATACTCCAAGCTAATGGCAAACAAAAGAAAGCAGGTGTCACAATACTTATATCAGACAAAGTAGACTTCAAGACAAGGCAGGTAAAGAGAGACAAAGAGGGGCAATACATAATGATCAAAGGGACACTACATCAAGAAGAAGTAATGCTTATAAATATGTATGCACCCAAAACAGGAGCACCAAAGTTCATAAAGCAACTATTAACAAACCAAAAGGAAGATATTAAAAATAAAACCATAATAATAGGGGACCTCAACATCCCACTGACATCATTGGACAGATCAGCCAGACAGAAAATCAACAAAGAAACAGTGTAATTAAAGGAAAAGCTAAACCAGTTAGACTTAATAGACGTACATAGAACACTCCATCCAAAAACAGCAGAATACACATTCTTCTCAAGTGTGCATGGAGCACTCTCCAGGATAGACCATATGTTGGGAAACAAGACAAGCATGTATAAATTTTAAAAAATTGAACCACTAACAGGCATCTTCTCTGATCATAATGCTATAAAGCTAGAAATTAATTACAAGAAAAAAGCTGAGAAAAGGACAAAGATGTGGTGACTAAACAATATGCTATTGAACAAGCAATGGAACATTGAAGAAATTAAAGGATAAATAAAAAAAAATCTAGAGACAAATGAAAATGATAACATGCCATACCAACTAATATGGGATGCAGCAAAAGCTGTATTAAGAGGGAAATTCATTGCAATACAGACACACATTAATAAACAAGAAAATGCCAAATAAGCAATCTCAAATTACACCTAACTGAATTAGAAAAAGAAGAACAAACAAAGCCCAAAGTCAGCAGGAGAGAAATAATAAAAATCAGAGCAGAAGTAAACACTATTGAAACAAAAAAGGCTGTTGAAAGGATCAATGAAACAAAGAGCTGGTTCTTTGAGAATATAAATAAAACTGACAACCTCCTAGTCAAGCTTACAAAGAAAAAAGGAGGGAAAGTTCAAATAAACAAAATCAGAAATTGAAGAGGAGAAATAACAGAGGCCACAGAAATACAACAGATTATAAGAGAATATTGTGAAAAACTATATGCCAACAAAATGGATAACCTAGAGGAAATGGACAAATTCTTAGATTCTTACAACCTCCCAAAACTGAGTCAAGAAGAAACAGAAAATCTGAATAGACCAATCACAAGGAAAGAGATTGAAACAGCAATCAAAAGCATCCTAAAGAATAAAACCCCAGGACCAGATGGCTTTCTGGGGGAATTCTATCAAAATTTCAGAGAGGATTTAATGCTTATCCTTTTCAATCTATTCCAAAATATTAGGGAGATGAAACACTTCCTAACACATTCTACGAGGCCAACATCACTCTGATACCAAAGCCTTACAAGGACAGCACAGAAAAGGGGAACTACAGGCCAATATAACTGATGAACATAGGTGCAAAAATTCTCAACTAAATTTTGGCAACTCGAATTCAGCAATACACCAAAAGGATCATACATCATGATCAAGTGGGATTCATACCAGGGACACAGGGATGGTTCAATATCCACAAATCAATCAATGTGATATACCACATCAACAAATTGAGAAATAAAAACAACATGACTATCTCACTAGATGCAGGAAAGCATTTGACAAGATCCAACAGCCATTTATGATAAAAAGTCTTAACAAAATGGGGATAAAAGGAAATTACCTCAACATAATAAAGGCCATATATGGCAAACCCACAGCAAACATCCTACTCAATGGGCAAATACTGAGTGCCATCCCCCTGAGAACAGGAACAAGACAAGGATGCCCACTATCACCACTCTTATTCAACATAGTACTGGAGGTTTTGGCCAGAGAAATTAGGCAAGAGAAAGGAATAAAAGCAATCCAAATAGGGTGTGAAGGAGTGAAACTCTTGCTGTTTGCAGACGATATGACCTTATATATAGAAAACCCAAAAAAATCCACTGGAAAACTAATAAAAATAATTAACAACTACAGTAAAGTTGCAGGGTACAGAGTCAACGTACAAAAATCAGTTGCTTTTCTATACTCCAGTAACAAACTTACTGAAAGAGAACTCAAGAATGTAATTGCGTTTGCAATTGCAGCTAAAAATTAAAGTACCTAGGAATAAATTTAACCAAGGAGATGAAGGACTTATACAATGAAAACTATAAGATATTACCGAGAGAAAGTGATAATGACTTAAAGAGATGGAAAGAGATTCCTTGCTCATGGATTGGAAGAATAAACATAGTTAAAATGTCCATACTACCTAAAGCAATCTACAGATTCAATGCAATCCATATCAGAATCCCAATGACACTCTTCATGGAAATAGAGCAAAGAATACAAAAATTCATATGGGGCAATCAAAGACCCAAAATTGCTAAGGCAGTCTTGAGAAAAAAGAATAAAGCCAGAGATATCACAATCCCTGACTTCAAAATGTACTACAAACCCATAGTGACCAAAACAGCATGGTAGTAATACAAAAACAGGCACACAGATCCGTGGAACAGAACTGAAAGCCCAGAAATAAAACCACACATCTACGGTCAGCTAATCTTTGACAAAGTTGCCAAGAACATACAATGGAGAAAAGATACTCTCTTCAATAAATGGTGTTGGGAAAACTGACAACCACATGCAAAAGAATGAAGGTAGACCACTATCTTACACCATACACAAAAATAAACTCAAAATGGATCAAAGACTTGAAGATACATCCTGAAACTATAAAACTCCTGGAAGATAATATTGGTAGTACGCTCTTTGACATAAAACTAAAAAAGGGTCTTTTTAAATACCATGTCCTCTCAGACAAGGGAAACAAAAGAAAAAATAAACAAGTGGAAATTCATCAGACTACAGAGCTTCTGGAATGCAAAAGAAACTAGGCTTAAAACAAAGAGACAACCCACCAATTGGGAAAAAATATTTGCAAATCATATATCTGACAAGGGATTAATCTCCATAATATATAACGAACTCACACAACAGAACAATAAGAAAGCAAACAACTCAATTAAAAAGTAGGCAGAGGAGATGAACAGACATTTTTCCAAAGAAGATAAACAGATGGCCAATAAGCACATGAAAAGATGTTCAACATCACTAATCATCAGGGAAATGCAAATCAAAACTACGCTGAGATACCACCTTACACCTGTTAAAATGGCTATAATCACTAAGACTAAAAATAACAAATGTTGGCGAGGGTGTGGAGAGAAGGGAACCCTCACACACTGCTGGTGGGAATACAAACTGGTGCAGCCACTATGGAAAACAGTATGGAGAGTCCTCAAAAAACTAAAAATAGAAATGCCATATGACCCAGCTATCCCACTATTGGGTATCTACCGAAACAACTCGAAATCAACAATCCAAAGTAACACATGCACCCCTACATTCATTGCAGCACTATTCACAACAGCCAAGACATGGAAGCAACCCAAGTGCCCATTGGCCTATGACTGGATAAAGAAGATGTGGTATATATATAGACAAAGGAACCCTACTCAGCTGGAAAAAAAGAAAAATTCATCCCATTTGCAATAACATGGAAGGACCTAGAGGGAATTATGTTAAGTGAAATAAGCCAGTCAGAAAAAGACAGACACCAGATGATTTCACTCATATGTGGAATATAAACAAGTACTGGGACAAAGAGAACAGTTCAGTGGTTACCAGGGGAAGGGGGTTGGGGGGAGCACAGGGGGTGAAGGGGAGCACTTATGTGGTGACAATCATGAAATAGTGTACAACTGAAATCTCACATTGATGTAAACTATTATGAACTCAATAAAAAAAAGAAACCGATTTAGTTATGCTACTAGCTTGAAACTATAGCTAAATTATCTACTCATTGAATAAGTTATATGCAAATATAAAGGTCAACCAGCCATTATTTGCAATATACTTACCACCTGTAATGTGCTGGGCCAGTTGTTATAATAAACAGATGAATATACAGTGAATGAAATTTACATCTAATTTACCATTATGTGCAGGTGGTGCAGGGTCCCTCTAACCTATATATTTGGGAGCCGTTATCCTAATAATTTCAGGGCATCATTTAAGGTAAAGATACTTTATTACCTTCAAAACTTTGCTGGACTTTTAAAATGGCCTACCACATCATGGTTCAGTATTAATATTGAATTTCAAAGCCTCACAAACCAAATAACTACTTCTTTTAAAGCACATCAGGGCCGGCCCCGTGGCTCAGTGCTTAAGTGCACACATTCTGCTTTGGTGGCCTGGGGTTTGCAGGTTTGGATCCCGGGTGCAGACATGACACTGCTTGGCAAGCCATGCTGTGGTAAGCGTCCCACATATAAAGTAGAGGAGGATGGGCATGGATGTTAGCTCAGGGCCAATCTTCCTCAGCAAAAAGAGGAGGATTGGCAGCAGTTAGCTCAGGGCTAATCTTCCTCAAAATAATAATGATAATAATAAATAAAAAATAAAGTACTTCAACATGCAAGGGAAAAACCTCTAAGCCATAAAATAACTTGGATAAAATAGCTTTCTTAGAAAAATTATTTAAGAAAAAATCATAAAATATTTTGAAGAGCTGATCAGTGGTGTAGGGGAGAAATGAAAAGGCATGGCAGAGGAGATTTTTCTAACAAGAATGCTGGAAATTGTTTTTATAACTAGCCAAAGAAATCAAGGATAGAAGAGCTCAATGCTAGAAAAGAAAGTAAAAGGTCCAGAATTAAAGAGTTCATGCTGCATTGGCCATCGTCACCTGAGTCCATTTTATAAGCCAGACACTATTTTAATCCACAGAACCTATCTGAAAGGTAGGCATTGTTTCCCCTATTTTATGAGTAAGAGAGTAGAGACCCAATTGATCTATAGATTGAGATCATAGATTAAAAATAGTAGGGCTTGGAACCAAGCTGCATTTTATACCTGACCACATACCATTTCTAAAATACTAAGTTGCTATCTTTACAGATTCCCTGAATCAAAGATCAGCAAGTGGAAAGATCATGGTGTTTCCAAATATCACATTCTGGGTTTTTATGAGAGGACTTGGATTCTAAATTAGAAATAAATGGTAATTTGTCACTATTATTTATGAGCTAAACTACTTCTTGATCAATGTAGGCCCTAATAAGTTTATTTCTATTAGAAACATTCTAAATATTAAACATATTTGTACAATCATTGCAAAGCCTGATATGAAATATAGATGGAGTAAAATGTATTCAGAAGAGTAAAATTATCTTAGGCAATGATGAATAATTCTTACAATCAAAATTCTGAGAACTAAAAAAAATTACTAGAGTAATATAGAAACTATTATGTAAGAGCACAAAGTTAAATCTAACAGTTTCGTAGTTACTATGATTTTTCACACATTATAACAGTGGTATATCTTAGCTCCATCAGTAAAATTTTAGGTGAGTGGATTGCACAGAATGACAATTGTCTGAAGAAACCTTAATATGTGATGGATAACAGCAATAAAGGGTATTGGAGAGGAATATTAGCATCTTACAGTAAGCTTCCTCATGAGACATATAATGGGGGACTTTGAGATTTCCTATAATGGTGACCTAGAAATTTATATTTTGGGACAACCTAACAAGAGGAATGTTCTAGAACATTAATAACTAAACTTATTGCAAAGAGCAAACTAACTTGATTTAGGTGCTTCCAGGGCAGAATGGTCCTGACTTTGATGCAAACAGAAAATGAAGAGATCTAATATGATAAGATGATTCAATAATACCTAGACCAAGTCGCAATCAAATGGAGTCCAGAGTAATTACAAAGATGGCCACAAGATAGGACATTGTCATTAACAGTATGCATTCTATTTTAAAAACTAATGAAGGATCTGAGGAAAATGGAATGCATCTCTTCAAAGGAATATCAACTGTATAGCAAAAGAAATAAAAAACAATAATCTTTGCTGTGACTCTCATCAGCCTTCCCAGTGTTCTCTTCTCATCTCGTTCTGATCCTCCCATCTCCTCTTCTCGTCTTGCCGTGATACACACAGAATTTGACCTAATTCTTGAGAAAAATGTCCTTCATAATCCCACTGGAGCACATGAAGACACCCTCAGGGAAATACTCATGATTAACTAGACTGACCTCAGTGCACAAAGATATGTTACCTATGCAGGAACTAGGGACGACGAAAAAGAAGAACAAATAAAACGTCTATATTAGACCTCTGA
Source organism: Equus przewalskii (assembly GCF_037783145.1). NCBI lineage: Eukaryota > Metazoa > Chordata > Mammalia > Perissodactyla > Equidae > Equus > Equus przewalskii. The sequence continues at coordinate 52,316,154 of NC_091838.1, forward strand.
TTTCCCATTGATCACCTTTTCAAATCTGTGACCCCCTGAAATACTTGTGTATGCCTTGGCAAGATTGTTTCAGCAAATGTGGGAACAAGTAGATAAGAAAGTGGAGTCTAGAATTCAGCAGGATGCTCAGAGCATTGTCCACACTATTCCACTGTTGGAATTACTTGTGATGAAGTAGAAGTAAAAAAAACCAAATCGGAATATTTTTGGGTCAGAATTGTCTTAGATATATTTCCCCAAGCTAAAACGATTCCATCAAAACAGATCTCAAACTTGATAAAACATAGATGTTTACATACATATACATACATACACACACACACACACACATATACACAAGTTGTACATGCTTAAAATAGGCTGAATAGAGAGAGTAATTACATACATATTCTTTTTCAAGGGCAGCACAAAAAAGAACATTTTGTGACATTGTACTTATTAACAAGCCTAAAATGAAATCCTTACCTTTTTGTTCCTTTGTGCATACAACTCACTAACAAATACAAAATGTCCACTTAATGGTAAGATATGGAAAGATGGTATTTACAGCAAATGGCAGGCTCTCCTTTCCATATGTTTTAAATTTATTCATCCCCACTCATACCCAGGGCTTTACTATGTTAGTATTTCCCAAATATGGTAACACTTCACAGTCCTGTGTAGAGATTTCTTTTTTTTTTTTTTTTTTGAGGAAGATTAGTTCTGAGCTAACTACTGCCAGTCCTCCTCTTTTTGCTGAGGAAACCTGGCCCTGAGCTAACATCCATGCCCATCCTCCTCTACTTTACATGTGGGACACCTACCACAGCATGGCGTGCCAAGCAGTGCCATGTCCGCACCTGGGATCCGAACCGGCAAATACCGCGGAGAAGCAAACGTGCGAACTTAACTGCTGCGCTACCAGGCTGGCCCCTGTGTAGAGATTTCTGAAAATACTGATATCCTGGTCTCATCCCATACTGTGGGAATCAGAATGTCTGGGATGCAGCCTGGGGCACAAAACCAATGTACTATGCAATTCTGCAGCCAAGTTTAAATCGCATTTATAGGACCTTATTATCACTTAATATTAGCAGGTATTATCATGGGATTTGGTGTCTTTGCCATAGTTGCTAAAGCTGACATCACCCTTCGCTTGTGCTTCCTTGGCTAAGATGTTTCCTCTAGCTTTTTTTTTTTTTTGCCCCTTGGGACATTCAAAGGCATATCTTCTAACCTATTACCCCCAGCACTTTTCTCATTTCTGTTCACCTTGCCTCCCAGGGGGATCTTACTCAAGATTCAAATCATATCATTTCTATAGAAAAAGGAACAATTATCTCCTGAAGCTATGGATGCATTGTGGCAAATCTAGAGATTAATTCTAGCCTTTTCTTATGAGAAAATCATATATTTTATTGACTATATATATATCTCTCAGAGGCCTAAAATGAGCAGTCTAAGGCTTTAGTCTTCTTAAACAGAAATGGATTGGTCCTATGTGTTTTTTTAATAAATATATCACATGCGTCTTCAGGCTCTATCTCTTTGTCCAGCTGCCATATTCATTGGTGTAAATACCTAGTAACAGGACTGAAATCAAATCAAAAGTAAGATGAAAATTTAGCACATCTTTTTCTGCTGCAGATTGTACTCAGTCCTCACTCTCCCTTTACACTCCATACTGCCCCACCTCATTGAAAAGAAATGAATTTTGATTGTGTTTTTTTCTTTGTAGAAAAATTGTAATAGAGAGAGGCAAAGGAGGGAGAAAACAACCACTCAAAATTTGACATAAAGTAATAATCTCTGTACAGTCAGTCTTGAAGTGCATTGTAGGAGAGCAGTATCAATCTCAATGTTTCAACAATGGAACAAATTATTGCTTCCCCAAAGCTATCAATTTAATGAGTTAGTGAAAAAGTCTCTCACCACACTTGCTGATGTGTTAAAAAAATATGTATTACAAGGCAGGATGTGAGAAATGGTGAAGAAAAGCAGATTGACAAGACTAGACCCCTGCATCGGAGATAGTTACAAAGACTTTGATGCAGGACAAAGGGTCATAAGTGAGAACCAAGTTACTGATGGATGCTAAGAGGAGAGCCTAAGGGATCAGAGGAAGGCAGATCAGCAATGGAACTCCCCAAATGGCACAGGAATGGAAAGAGATCAAGACAGGAAGGAAACTGAGCCAGCCCTGATGCTCTAGTGGTTAAAGCTCAGCACTCACACTTTGGCAACCCAGGTTTACTTCCTGGTCACAGAATCATACCACCTGTCTGTCAATTGTCATGCTGTGGCAGCGCCTCACATAGAAGAACCAGAACTGTCTTCCACTAGGATGTACAACAATGTACTGGGGCTTTGGGGAGGAAAACAAAAGAGTAAGATTAGCAACAGATGTTAGCTCAGGGTGAATCTTTCCCTGAAAAAAAAAGATAGGAATGAAATTGACATTTCTTGAGGGCCAAGTATATGCTGGTGTTTTGATCTGTCATCTCATTTTATCTCTGTTTCCAGATTATAATGCAACCTCATTCAAGGAGGGATGATTTATGGCTTTACATACCATTGGCACCCCAGTGCACAGTGCTGGGTGTATAGCAGAAACTCAGTAAGCGCTTGAATGAATAAATTAGCAAGTGCATACCTGCATGAATGTCTATTCCAACATGTGAATTAAAAAAGATGTTTTAAAGGTCTTTTGACCTGTTGAATATTATAAAAAATAGCTGATAGAAATCAAATCTAAAATTCAGATTTACTTGGTATCCTATATTTTATCTGGCGATCAGGACGAGGCACCAACATTATCTACTATAACGACAGAAGAACACTCCAAAATAGCTGTAGCAGCACGCAATATGCAAAGAACTTTTGGCATTATGCAAAAAACAGCAGTATTAGTAGGCAGTAGAGTATTATCAAAAGGGATCAGTGGTAAACACCCAGCAAAATTTTTAGCAGAAAGACAGAGGGGAAACAAAATTACAAAGATCCAGTAATTCAATTTAGGAACTGAAATTCAGTCCCATGAAAAAGTTTTGTAACAAATCATTACTTTATTCTCAGAAAGAACTGGGCTCTGAATAGGAACCCAGACTGCAGCATAAAATAGAAATTTGGTCATAAAATTGTCTATTTTCAAGAAATAGGCTACAACAATAGACTATGACCAATATGCAGAGAGATTTGGAGCTAAAATATTAGTCTAGAATTCCCAAATTCATTCTGATGAGAAACAAGTCAGGAGGTAAGTAGATCTAGCTAAAAGGCCTGGAAAACCATGGGCATGAGGGGGGTGGGTGTGGTGGGTGTGGATATGAACTGAAGAATAATTTTTTAGGGATGTAAGCTTTAATGTCAGCCATATTTGGGTTCTCCTCCATATTTGTGCGGATCACATGTGGCACTCTAACTGGAAGGGAGCCTGAAATGTAATTTTAAGGTGTCCAACCTCTTCAATTTTGAACAGGATGCTAGGAGAGAATTGAGCTAGGTGAAAAGTGAGTCACTAGGCAGTAACTGCCACACCTTTGCTCCATTCCATTGCCACCATCTTAGTCCAGGCTTTCAACACATCAACGATGGATCAACGCAAAACAGGTCTCTTGTCTCTTGTCTTTTCTCTTCAATCCTGCAACCAATTCATCTTTAAAACCTCACTTCAGGATTTATCTTTGCTCAGATCATTCCATTTGTCTGAAATACCTTTTCTTCATCCATCTTCCTATTTGAATACAATTTATTAGTATTTATTTGTTAGTATTTATTAATACTTCAATGCTAACTTCACCTTTGTTTTTTAGGAGGCTCTCAGCCAGAACTCCATCTACTCTAAATTTCTGTAACTCTTTAAAGCTACATCTTTTATCTTGGAATGTTATCATATACTTCCTGATGTTGATATGAGACCTCTAAGGGTACAGGTGGTATTTTATTATTTGTTGTACTCCTACTACCCAACTCAATACCTGACACATGATCTGTACATGACAAAGAGATTCAACTCACAAAAGCAATGCATTGGGCTTTCTGTTTCTTTGGTGTCCCCTCAATGATTAGCATAATGACGAGTTCCATTGATTTAATGTAGTAGATACTTGAGATGCCCCACGCATGTCCCTATGGTCTACTTCTCCTGCAGATGGTTCCTCTACAGGCCAATGGCTTCCTGTGTGTTTCTGTCTAAGGATGTTCTCTGACATCAAGCATGCTTAGCACTTCTGCAGGGCTGATTGGAAGTTTTGAAGGGTTAATGCCTCAGTAGAGATCCTTAACCAATAAAGGACAGGGGTTGCTGGATGAATACTTCCACTTCCTCTTACCTCTCAATGGAAAATTCTAAGGCATGTTTCATATAATTTCTCAGAAGGTTGTAAATGGGATTTTTCCCGTGCTGCCTATGGAGGAAACCTGCTCAATAAAGCACTGTGTATTGTCTGTCCTCCTTACCTTGTCTCACTTCCACACTTGGTGAGAGTGCTTCCTGGATTCATTTCTGAAATAAACTACTTGAACTCAAATTCTTGTGTAAAAATCTGCTTTGGGAGACCTCCAAAGAAAGACAATTAATAATGTGCTCATTCACAATAATTCTTATTAACTCAGTAAAGCATCTCCATGAAGTTTAACTCAGCATAGGGTAATTCAAGACTGTACTAGGGGCCGGCCTGGAGGGTAGTAGTTAAGTTCCTGTACTCCAATTCAGCAGCCCAGGGTTCTCTGGCCCAGATGCTGGGGGCACGTAGGCTTATCAAGCCATGCTGTGGCAGGCAGCCTGCATATAAAATAGAGGAAGATGGGCACCAACGTTAGTTCAGGCCAATCTTCCTCAGCAAAAAGAGGAGGAATTGCGGCAGATGTTAGCTCAAGGCTAATCTTCCTCAAAAAAAAAAAAAAAAACAAAACTGTGCCTGACACATAGTAGATATTTAACACAATATTAATTATCTTCCTTCACTTTTTGAGAATACTGTATTCACTTAAATTAAATATGATATATGGATGAAGAAGACAAAATATTGCATTTGAATAGTCATTTGTTGTGATTTTTTCTGACACTAATGCATACTTGTAATTCCAAGTTAGGACTCAAGTTAATGAACTTTTAAAAATTTCTCTTGTTATATTCCATTTGTTTCTTTCAACTATTTCCAAGTTCTTTCTGTTGGAATATTCTTGTAAATTGAATTCAAGTATGCAAACTTGTGTGACTTTTAGTAGAATTGTGAATAAGAAACTGATGAAAACACTTACATCAAACTTTATATCTACTGATACACTCTATGTATGGGAAACCCAGGCTTTCCACTGATGTAGTTTTCATTCTTGGAAAAACAGACAACTGTGTATTTGTCCTTGGAAGAAAATGGCCAAATAGCCTTCAAGTTAGGCATTGTACTTTCTGGATTATTAGTATCAGTTTCTACCACGTGTAATTGCAAAATTTGTACAGTCAAGTATAAATTATATGGAAGAGGCATGGAATCATAGCCATGCACTATTACATTTAGTACTATTAGTATTTGAACAATATTTTATCAATTAGTAATTATTTCAATATGTACACTCTCCAATGATTCTTAAAATAACCCTGTAAGGTAGATAAGGTTGTTATCATTTGTATCCCCATCCTACAAAAGAAGAAATGTAGCTCAGAGTAGCTAAACACTTTGAGTCACACAGCTAAGAAGTAACGGACCAAAGGTCCAACTAAGGACTTCCAAATCACTGTGAAGCTGTATCATACTGTCACGGTAAAGACAAAGACAAAGAATTTTGGCATTTCAGTAAACCTAGAAATCTTTTAAAAGTTACTATGTCCCTTAAAGAGGAAAGAATAAAAAAGTTGGATCTAGTAGTCTCTACGGTTCTTTTGGAAAATAATTCTTGTTTTACAAGCCTGTTGACCTATCCCCATTTTACTCACCATAAATCAGATTCGACTGTTCTGTTTGTTTAGCTATCCACTGGTCTGTTAACAAAAAGCGTATTTAAGGAGGCTCATCCATCTAGTAGTTGCTTTTCCAATAACCAATTGCCCTTGAATGTAAGGTTAAAATGTCTTGAGACATTAAACGATTTGGGATTGGACAGTCACGTGAAAATGGTGTTTCCAATCTAGCAGTATTGCACCCATCACAGTAAAAAAAGAATTCAAGAGAGCAAAATCCACTGGTACCCTAACCCAACTCTTCAGTGATTTATTACCTAAATAGTTGGGCCAAGGTGGTAGCAATGAAAATAAAAAATAATGATGAGGTATAAAAGAACTTACCAAAGAGGAATCAACAGGAGCAGATCTTGATGATTGAAACTATAAGAAATAAGAAAGTCAAGGAAAAGTGGAAGACTTCTGCTCTATCAGTATTTTCAAAGCTAATTATCCTGGCTAACTACGTACATCTCCTGTACACACTAAATAGAATAAGGTGAAATGTGCATGACCCTATTAAACATGTACATAACAGTCTGTTTAGTGGTTTTGTTGAACTGAAACCTTAATTTAGCCTTACGTCTATTAGGAAATAAAAAGAAACAAAAACGATTGCATGATCTATGGAACACTAGGGACTAGGCACTATCTAGCACACCTTTTCAGATTATCTGAATCTAGAGTGGTTTGTGCATTTAATTTTTTTTAGTTATTTTATAGCTCTGTAAGCTGTAGAAAACTAATATTAATGCAAATTATTCCTGTCCATAGATATGTAAAGGAATTTTTCCAGCGGAGGGATATTGATTCCCCTAACCTCTGAGAAAGAAGTCAGTTGTGCATCTATTAAATCATTTCAGCATTGCTTTCTTGTCTATATATGTGTCTTCTCTTTGTTTTCACTTTTGAACCAGTTTTTAATGCTTTTGCTGATTCCCTCATTAATTAATGCTATAATCTTTGAGATATGTTCATTTTGTATTTGTATGAGAGTCACACTTTTGCTGTTAATTAAAAAAAATTATCTTGTAATGCACCTTGTTTTTTTTTTTAATTCAATGAATTGTTTCCTCTTGATAACATCTACGTTGAGTAAAATGATGATGGGGGAGGTGGGTTGTATATGTGGGATAGTAGCTCAGTGTCAACTTGCCATGGACAAACAGGATAAAAAACTTTTCAGAAAAGATGAATAAAATGAATGGTTTGCACAAATGACATACTTGGTTCTTACTCTATATCAGTAATTACAGTTTGGCTAAAGAAGGGGAGTTCAATTATTTTGCCCTTTGCTTGCTTTCATACCTAAAAGAGTATGTTGGTGAATATACTTATTGTGTGTATAATAAGATTGCTGTATGATGCAGAACTGATTCAATGAGAAAAAATGCAATTAAGCGGTTGATTGGCTCTTGATAAAATCTGGGTAATTTTAGATTAGATCTTAGCTACATTCACAAGGCTAAACTTCTTTAAAGTGCTGCTTTTATCACAGGACATTGGGTGCTTTACTTTCAATTTTATCTCAAGTGGAAGCTTGTTCCAGGTTTTTTTTCAAAATAAGGACAAGGAACCAAGATGATTCATTTTACCTTTTACCTTATGTGAGCCATACTGTGGTGCATAAGCATCCTTCACCATATGACACACCCTCAGCTGCGGGCTGCGGGAGTCCAAACCTCATCACTATCTGTTGAAGTGCTATTGAAGAAGATATCTTGAGGGTTCTGCATATGTGACTTTAGGCTGCCATGTGCTAGTTCTAAAATGATGAGTTTTTAAAATTCATGCCATTAAGATATGCGCATTGTTAACTTGTTTATGACTGATTCAATTCCATTAGGTATTTAGCTATTTACTTATAATCCTCAAGTTTCTTTTCCTTTGTGATATCTTCCACATATTTTAAGGATAAAAAAAAAGATTTTGACATGACTATCTGTGTTATAGATTAAGTAACACGTTTAATAGAATGTTAGTTGCATTTACATAATAGTATAATACAATTTTCTTTAATGATTTTTTGGGGGGAATGGGAGAGCCCTTTCTTCTTAGCTCCACCTTCTTTTACCAAAAGCAAAGAGATCTCCACTTCTCTCCACCATCCGGAGACTATTGAAGAGAATCCTTGTTTCTCTTTCCATCCTTTATTTACTGCAAGTTTGAAAGAACAACTAATCTAACTGGTAATGGCTTAATATCTTAGGTGCTTTTAGCAATAGGTAACATTACTGTGTCTCAAAAGCAAGAACGTTGCACTCTCTCTTGCACTGCTTGTCTCATGCATTGTTACGATGAGCCAAGGCTTCCTCTCCATTTCTCCTTCTGGAGGCAAGCCTAGACATCCAATATGTTCTCTTATGGACCTTATTCTGACAGTGACTGGGTTTCTGAGGAAGTCTGCAACAATCCATGTGTCTTGATAGGTAAATATATTTACAGTCTGCTTTGAAACTCATCTTTCCGCATAGATGGATGTCAGGGAGTAAATTTGCACTAAGTAGTAGCAGGTCCTCACCTTGGCCTCAGACCCAGATGTGCTCCCCAATCTAGGTTTTTCAGAAAGCTCTGTACTTTAGAAAATTAATGGACTGCTATTTACAAAATTCATACATTGATCTCTATTTATGTTGTATCTATATCTTCGCAAAAGAACCTAGAGAAGAGGAGGGGCAATGATTGGGAGCCAAACAGAAACATTTGATCTAAAATTTTTTCAAGGTGTATAATTAACTAGTTACTTTATCAGAATGTGGTCTCTTTTGTAGTACTGCCTGACTTTAACATCTGCCAATATTAATTAAATACATATTAGTACTCATTAATTTTAGAGTTTGATATATTTATTCTATTAAAACTGTCTCCAGTTTGCTTCAAGTTTTTTGGGGGTATGAAGCTCTTTTAGATGGAAAACTATGCCTGCATTATTCAATAGTACAGCAATACACAAATTTGGAACCTTAAGAAATGCTGATAGATGAAAAAATAGTCATTCTAGGAATACACTAATGGGTAATCTAAGTCCTTTTTTTTGTCACCTTTATTAAAAAGTTTTTATGCTGTCTCCACTTCAAGATGACAAATTGACCACAAGAATTTGCCTTCCATCCCACAAGAGATCTCGCTAAAAAATGGTAAAGGAAATTGAAAAAGGTGTGACAGTGAGGTGAAATAAATAGGGACTATTAATAAATGATAGATTTCAATAAGTTTCTGGAACATCAGAATCAAATGGGAATACTGAAGGATGAATCAGTTAAGGAAGTCGTAGCTTAGAAAAGATGGTAGAGAAAGGAGCTAGTCACCTGGGTAGAAACAAACAGGGACTCTAGACCAGGCTGGGCAGCTATAGCCCATGGTCCAAACCTAGTCCACTGTTTCTGTAAACAAAGTTTTATTGGAACACAGCTACATCTATTCATTGAAGTATATTCTTTGTGTGCTTTCATGTTATAATGGCAGAAGTAAGTAGTTGTGACTAAGACCATTTGGCCTTCAAATCTGAAATATTTCCTATCTGGCCCTTTACAGAAAAAGTTTGCTGATCCCTGCTGTAGTCCCAGAAATGGAATGTTGCACAGATGACCAGAGACAGAAATGAGACTTAAACGAAAGATTAAATGAAGGTAGTATAGCATTAAACGTCCACCTCACCTTCCATCTCCCACCATCTTACGCCAGGAAAGAGTAAAACCTATCCAGGACTCAAAGAGCGAAAATCAGCTTGAACTGAAAAGGAAAAGAGAGACCAGCCCCATGGCCGAGTGGTTAAGTTCACGCACTCAGCTTTGGTGGCCCAGGGTTTTGCAGGTTCAAATCCTGGGCGCGGACATGGCACCGCTCATCAGGCTATGCTGAGGTGGCATCCCACATGCCACAGCTAGAAGGACCCACAATTAAAATATACAGCTATGGACTGGGGGGATTTGGGGAGAAAAAGAAAAGAGCACCTTGCCGTTATTCAGGCTCTGAAAACAAGCACAGATAAAGCCAGTTGCAAAGTTAACAGAAAATATTGTTGCACTCAAAATCATATAGCAGTTGCAAAATGCTGTAACATCTCCCTCTGTGACTGCTGCTTTCTTACCAATGAAGCTCCTGACCCATCTTGCAATTTCCATTTATTATTGAGGATACTGAATTGCTAAGTCTCACTCACCTTGTGACTGCATCCAGCACTTGGTTAACCCCACTTCTGATCCTGCCTCAGAAAGAGCGACCAGTCCAGAACCGATTGCTACCTCCTTTAGTTCCTCTTTCGAGTCCTTCAGTAAAACACCAAACCTTACAAAGATACATCTCTCCTCCTTCTTGCCCAGCAGAATTCATCTGGAGTGCACTTCCTTGCTGAGAATCAATAAATCTTATTTCATCAGGCTTACTCCTGGTCATCTGTGGCTAATTAGGCTTTAACAGCTGTTAAAGCATAGTATTCAAAAAGGTAAGAGCTTGAGTCTCACATAAATACAAAATGAACATATGCAAAGATATTTAACTCAATTGATGAAGCAACCAATAAAGTTATAGAGACATAATTTAATTAAAAACATGATAGAGTAGGAGTGCTAGGTTGGATACAAAGCTGGTTAATGTCTATCTGGGACACAAACTATAATCTCTAGTATTATCTGTTCTACTGGACAGAAATTATTTGCATCTCTACAAAGCAAAAATCTAAAAATTAACCTCTGCTCCCAAGAATTCATTCAAAAAATGAATTTAGTTTGCCAACCCCTGTTGGAAGATGCCTGTTTTATGAAAAACCTATGACATCAACTGGTAATTTGTGGGTCATATCCTTGAAGTGTTTGCGAATGGAAATATACTCTGTTGATTTAAATACCTAGCACCACGTTGTATATTTGAAAGTTGCTAAGAAAGTAGATCTTAAAGTTCTAGTCACAAGGAAAAAAACAATTGTAACTAAAAAAAAAAAATCAAAATAAATAAGTAAATACCTAGCTAGTCAATGACAAGTGTTGATTATTTACTCCTTCTATAAGTTCTGTACAAATTAGTATAGGAGGAGGCATTAATATAAAAAAAGAATAAAAATGATGAAGCATCGGAAACCCCTAAACATAGGCATAATTTGTTATCTACATAGCTCAGCTCTATACAGAAATGTTTTTTTAACCAAAAAGTCAATTTCAGAAAAATTAAACCAAATAAAAATATTTCCTGCTCTTGCGTTGGTTCACTGTGACTAGTCTTCCAAACACTTGGGAGAACTCACAATGAGCATGAGTCATTGACAATGGTGCTCTCTGGCCCTCAAGGTCTCTGAGAACGATGAATAATAAATCTTTAAATAAGTGAATCTTGGCATGTGAATCACAGGTAGTCTTGTGTGTCATGCACATTGCCTCTTTAACTTAAAAAGAGTAAGAAAGCAACACATTAAGATATTTTTCTCTAACTTCGTTGAAATTTCTAAAAAGCCTTACATGGACAAGGATATGGTGCAAAATTGAACTAAAAGATAAAACCCAATGCAGTGTCATCATTGTGGAGTGAGGCCAAGGGCTCACAAAACCTGGCTGACAGATAGATACTCAAGGCTGTTCTCCTGTCTTAGAACTCATACAAATGGCACTTGATTAGCATGCCTGGGTTGTAGATCTCTGATTCACAGGTTAAATTAAAAGCAACAACACTAAGCGATTGCTCATCTGTGGAAAGAACACAGCTGTACTAACAAAAAGAAATAAAAACAGTAAGTCAAAAATACGGAAATGGACGACTTGGGGATTCATTGCCCATGTTTTTGGGTTGTCATCTTCCAGTCTCTAACATTCTTCTTATTGTTTTTATTTACTGGGCTTATGGATATTTTTCTTCTTTTTCGCAGTATGTGGCATCTGCAGCTGTATATTCCATTTGGAGAAAGTCACAAAGGAGGTTCTGGGAAGTTTCTAATCACTCTAGTATCAGAGTTAATATTCACTGACCCTCAGCATTTCTCTCCCAAAATTAAGCCACAGTATGGCCACAGAATGGGCCAGAGCCAACTTTTATTATTGTTATTTTGTTTCCTGATTGTGCAATATATTCATTACATTAATTTGAAATATTATTAAATTTGGAAATGAGATAAAAGACAGACGCAAACAAATTCAGCCCCAGATGACTTAAAATTTAAATAGAAGTCTGGGGTCCAGTAAATCAGGATGATAAATTTTGGATCATTTAAAATGTAATGTCTAATAATTTGGGGTCAGATAATTCTACGAGACACTAATGAAAAAGAATGAACTCTTATCCCAAACAAATTCACTAGGGCAATTAACACAAAATTCTACTGTATAAATAAATTCAAGAGGTGTATGTACCCACTAAAACCAATTTGTAGAACAGTTAAGTGTATTTGGTTAAAACAAAATATCTTCTGTGACTGAAACAGTCACAGATTGTTCAGTGTGATTTTACTAGATAAGTGATGCACACTGTTAAGGAAAAGAGCTGAATATCTTAGCAAAACGGTTCTTACTCAAAAAGTTAGAGTTTCAGGATTCAGTTCTTCAAATTTGTTTTCCATAATTCAGTCTTCCCAGGTAATCATTCGGTTTGCTTTTTATCATGTATCTTGTTCAGGTGTTCACAGCCTAAGAAAAAAATGGTCAATTCTTCTAGTTAAATCTGTCATCACCCAGGTTCCTTGCTATATTTACAGCCTCCAAAGCAAAGCACAAAAGCTCTCACAGTGCGAGATCATATAATTCTCTTCACCCAAACCAATGGCTTCTTTTTCCTTCCTGATTAATAGTAAGACTCATAGGCTGTAGAATTAAAAAAATTATTAGAGAAAAAAATAATTTTACATTATGTTCAATTGTCACATAATGAAAACAAAAACTCATCAAACTGAAGTGATGACATAAGGCTTTTGTTTCTACCAATTTGGTTCATTGGATATTGCTTTGGCAGATGAATCAGAGCTTTTTTGCTCCTATTTTATGAATTTCTTTATGTGAAAAACAGTATTAAACTATAAACTGAATAATATTTAGAGGTACATAATTTGCATATTTAGCTATACATTTAATGTGTTGCTTTAGAATACTTGAAATCAGGACTGTTTCAGAGGATCCTATATTTACCCCTTGTTATTAGGAATTATTTAAACCACTGTTTCTCAACCAGGTCCCACCCTCAGAAATTCTGATGTAGTTGGTTTGGGGTGTAGCCTGGACATCAAGGTTTTTAAAGCTTCCCAGTTGAATCTAATATGCAGCAAAATTTAAGAACCACTGATGTAAATAATAAGTTATTTTAAATGAGAATATACTGGGTTTATCTTACAGCATGTCTATCTTTAGCTGTCATTTCTCGTCATTACTATATAGTAGCTTAAACCAGTACTGCTTCTCCTTCTGATATCATGGGGCACATAGAAAATTGTGATATTTGTGTGGCTCAGTGGGAGTAAATAGAGAAGGTTGTTTGTAGCAGAAGTAACCAGCTACTCCAGCTGGAGCCGAACTACCCTAGGGAAGAGGGTGTCAGAGGCCAGCATCAGCATGGTGGCGCTATAGGAACCCATTCTTTGCAATTCAAAGATTGAGACACTCTGCCTTAATTACACAAAAATGCAGAGTCAATGAACATCAAGAAAAGATAAGTATAAATGAAAGCTATTTGCTTTGATTTTCCTCCTCTTCTTAGAGGCAAGGTTAGTTTGGGGCTCATTTAGAAGAGGATTTTCATAGCCTAGAACAGGCCCTTGATGGAATCTCAGGAGATTTCCCAAGGCACACCTGACCCAAATTCATCCTTCATTCGGAATTTATGGAAGAAGTAACCCAATTTTTTCTCACATCCAGAGTCATTTCAGTGCAAGTCCCACCAATGCTATTCTCGGTCTTCTTACTCAAGGCTAGACAAGGTTAGGAATTGTCATTTCCTACATCTTACCTTAGGCTTTACTATGAGAAAAGTGTGGAGAATTTAATAATCACCATCACCTGAACATAATAATGATAGATTTAAAAGCTATAAAATTGTATCAGTGTAAGAAAGGAACAAAAGTCGATTTTTATTAAAATTATATCTTTTTAATAGGAGGAAGAAACATAGCATATGGGATGGGAATATAAAATAAGACAGAAGAGGCTGATTTTAATTATGCTTAATTAAAAGCTGTACATGTGGGACTATGACAAAGCAAAGCATATTTGGCTTCATTTATTTTTGCTGAAAACAGGTAGGATGAAATGTAGCTTTTAGAATATGAATTTAAATCATTCAAGATGGGCTGTACTGAGGTAAATACCATATTTTAAAACTTTTGTGCTGGAAAAATAATTTAAATATTCAATAACAATGTTTAAAGCTTTTACTTAGGAAGTAATTTCAAAATCAGATTTCAGAGTTTAGAAGGAGTAACTTGTAAGGATCTTTTTCCCCAAAACATTTATGAAGCATCATCTTTGGGCAGTGCACATTTTCTACCCCCACTAATAGCTTAATTTGAGACAAAAACAGATAATAGAAGGAGGAAGGGGAGGAAGGAAAGAAGGTGGAGCAGAAAAGAAAGCATGTTGAAAATTATTTACTTGCCACATTTCAAAGAATATCATAGATCTTTACATACCTTTACACTCTGAAGAAAGTATTAACTCTCTAGGCTTCATTTACAGATTGTGTATAAGAGTTCTAACCCAGTGCCTTCATTGTAGAAAATAATTTAAACATGTTGGGCACATAGTAGGGATGTGGTTGAATACCCTCAACACCTCTGTCTCAGTGTATTTAAAGCTGGATTCAGTTTTTCTCCCTACACTAAAGTAACCTCTTCTTTTGAATCTCTTATTTCTATTCTACTGCCCATTTTTTCTCAGAGGTGTCAATCTCTTTTACTTCTCACCACCTGCTCATTAGTTAGGACTTTGGTACATCACACTGTAGTTATTGTAATGTCTCCATAACTGATGTTTTCCCTCTCATGTGTACTTATTTGGTTGCAGATATAATTTGTGATGAAGAGGTCATGATGGAGTAGTGTGGGCCCTTGATCCAATATGAATGGTGTTCCTATAAGAAGAGACAGAGACACAGAGAGGGGATGCTTTATGAAGACAAGGATGCAGAGATAAGATGGGATGTAAAGATGGAGGAAGAGATTGGAGTTATGCTTCCACAAGCCAAAGAAAGCCTGGGGCTATCAGGAGCTGGAAGAGGCAAGGAAGGATCACCACTAGAGCCTTCAGAGGGAGCACTGTAAACACTTTAATTTCAGACTTCTGGCCTCCAGAATTGAGAGAGGATGAATTTTCGTTGTCTTAAGCCATCTGGTGTGTGGTACTTTGTTTCAGCAGCCCTAGGAAATAAGCACATCCTCTGAATGGAGTCCTTTTCTGGAGATTGCAACCAACTACATATTTTAAGTCTATGATGAGTGTATCTAAGCAGTGTAAGGAGTGGACCATGAAGACTCTCACACATCCTCCGACCCTTACAGCACGTTGGGCTGCATATCTCTTCCTCTCTGTCCTGAACTATTTTGTTGCTCAACATGGGAAACTTAAAGTACACACTCAGCCATGTGCTAAATGTTGCATCTGTAAGTGCAAGGGGGTTAACACTCCCTCTGGCAACCTTTGACCAGTGGGAGATGGGAGCCAATGGCTAACATTCTCCACTCCCATATCTGAGGTCGCTAATTCTGAGGTACCTTCCATACATTCCTCCGAGGTCCCAAAGTGGTAACCAGCTCAATAACGTATCCTTGAATTGTCTTTCTCTCCTTCCCTATTTTGCTCTTTTCTGTCACCCTACTCTAGTTTCCTAGGACCTTTTCCCAAAGTAAACCACCAACAAGCAAGCAGTCTTTGTTGTCAGAAAGAACCCCAGGTAAGAGAGCGATGGAGTTTTGTGCCTGATTTTTCTATTGCTATAAAACGAGTGCCTAGCATAGTGCCTTGAACATAGTAGGCACTCAGTAAATATATATTTGTTGAATGAATGAATGCACAATGACTTTAATCCATCAATTATTGCACATTATATACATTATAGTTGACTGTATATTCAACTAAGATAATATCTTGGTAGTGATCCAGGCTGCATTTCTTTGCCTTGCCCACATGAATATTGTGAAAACATTGTTCAAAAAAATCAAGATAAGCTGTGTATCTAGAAAGCTGCTAATTTATAACTCTAAAAACATTATTAAAAATAAAATCATGTTAGTACTCTTGTTCTCAGAGAACCACTCAGATTCCAGGTACTAGAGTCTACAAATAACCCCTTATATGGGGCCATATGTCTATCTCCAGTCTTCTGCCCTTTGAAAACTAATATCCATGATTTCTGAGAGGTTGCTAGGAATGATTCTATGAAATGATTATATCTGTGAGGCTCTTTCAGAATCCTGGGATTAATTTCTCTGGCCCTGCATACTTGAACTCAGAGAAGAATAGAACCTAATGAGTACAAATTCTAAGTTAATGCTAGTTTCTATCAGGATTCCATTCAATGAAGCCTTAACATTGGAGATCTTTGTCTGACTCTCTGACATTCTAGATAGATGGAATACCTGAGAAAGGATATCAAATGATAAATGCTACCAGTGGCCTTCCTGTCTCTGCCCCACTCGAACTCATTACTTTATTCCACCCCACCCTAACTTTCTGTCCTGATGATGATGTCCAACAATTACATTCTCTTAATGGAGGATGGAAGATAAAATTCTATTCTCTGGCTGAAAAAGAAGTAACTTCATTGTAGGGGAATAGTGGCTCAGTTTTCTGACTGATACTAGTATTACATTAATTAATCAAAAAGGAAGAAGAAACTGTCTATATATTCTCAGGCTTGTGTAGCACATGAGGGCTACAAATTTCATTGAAAAGGAATATCTGAGAAGGATGTTCAGTGGGAAGATAGGAGAAAAATGGTAGAGCTGCAATCACTTAATCTTTTTTTTCCCCTTTCCATAATGACTAAACAGAAAACTTAAACCAATCACAACTGTGAAAAGATTCTATAAAACAAAGAGAAAGAAAAACAATGATGATATATCTCTAGAAAAGATTGTGGTGGATAATTTTATTCATAGGTTAACTTCTCATTCATAAATGAAGACTGGAGAAAAAGGATCCTTAGATACGCAAGAGTTAAAGATGTGCACTTGTGGACATAATGTAGGCAAATGAAAGAAAATACAATTGGACAGAATTAACAAACTGTCACAGTCACAAATTAATCACAGGATCCAGCGAGCCACACCATTACTCGTGTAACAATGTGGAGAGCAAAGGGCAGTGTTTCATAATTTATTTGAATAATTTTTAAAGCAGATACTTTCATTAGGAATTATGTTCCTCATTATGAGAACATCCATGTCATTGGACATTGAAGAGCATTTGGCTTATTTAAAGATTAAAAGTCATATTGTATCTTTCTGGTCAATATGTTTTCATATTCTCTAAAATGGCAAGTCAGATTTTCACTTCTTTGGAACCTCTTGACCTCTTTTGGTCTGGAAGGATTGTCTTGCTTCTTAATTCACAGAAAAAAATAGGGCCATAGGGATGCATTTAATGTCTGATACCAAACCTACTAACTTTTTGCACCTGGACCAACCCTTCTGCTATCTGGAGGTGTCTTCCTTCCTACTTCAAGGAAATCATTCTTGCCACCATAGGCATGTACCTATCTCCTATCTTGCTAATATTTTCTTCTTTCACCCTTCTGTCTTATCAACTCCACTTCCTGAAATGCATTAGCCGAGTTCACCTTTGATGTCTGCAAATATGCCAAGCTCTTTCCTGTCTCACAGTCTTTATGACTATTCTTCTTTTGCCAGAAATATTTGTCCTCATGCTCCTTTCTCATTCAGAGCTCAGCTTAAATGGCAACAATTGAGAGAAGATTTCTGTAACAATCATTTCAAAGTATCCCCCCAAAGCCTTCATATCCGATTGATCTCATTGATTATAGTTCCTAAATCACTCTCAACTTTATCTATATGTCTTTATCTTTCATACCTTTACCCTACACAAAGTGGGACAAGTTACTATTACCTCTTTCCTAATATACTATGAAAACTTCCTTAATAATTATCCCCCTGGGCGGGAGTTATATTAAAAATATTTATGAGGAGTGACGTCAGCATCATGGCAGAGTGAACTTTTCCAGTAATATCTCCCCCTCACCATACAATGAAAAAGACATTCATACTCTGACAGAGGACATCAAAACACAGTGCAAAAGACATCTGAGAGACCCACACAGCCATATGATGGAAGGCAGAGAGGCTGGAGGCCCCTTGGAGGAGGCAGAATGGGATAAGAGAAAACTTCACTCCCTCCCCAAAAGACTCGGATCTGGGACCATGGGCAGCTTCCGAGAGGGAAGGAACAGGGGAGGGGATGTTCATTCACAAGAACATCAAAGATCCCCCAAGTGCCCTTGCAACCTGGGGGAAAGCCCCTACCGAGGTGAAAACTAATGCAGTGGTGACTTCATCAAGCCAACACCCCAGGAAAGCAGATAGTGAGGACAGAGTGAGAAAACCCCAAGAGCACACAGAAGAAAGCACCCCTCACCCACACCTGCCCAGTGCCTGGGATCTTAGTAGAACACAGAGGGCTCAGAATACATGGCTCTTCACCCCCACCCAGTGGCAATAGGTGATAACTGTGACCAAATAATACTAAAATGTGCTAAAACAGAGCCACACTCTCTAGCAGTACCAAAAATTATATTAAATCTCCAGACCAGAGAGAAAATGACAAGTACCCAGAAATCAGTCCTGAGCACACAGAAATATGTAATCTAAATGACAGAGAATTCAAAATAGCTATCATCAAAAAACTCAACGAGTTAAAAGAACATAGAGAAACAATTTAAGTCCAGGCACTACTTCACAAAAAAGATTGAAACTATAAAGAAGAATCAATCAGTACTATTGGAGATGAAAGACACAATGAAAGTAACAAAACAAAATATGGACTCCTTGAATGCTCAAGTGGACAACATAGAGAAGGGAATCACCATAATTGAGGATACGCATGTTGAAACGCTCCAGATAGAGGAGTAGAGAGAACTAAGACTAAAAAGAAATGGAGAAAGTCTCCAAGAAATATCTGACCCAATTAGGAAATGCAACATAAGAATTATAGGTATTACAGAGGGAGAAGAGAAGGAGAATGGAGCAGAAAGCTTGTTCAGAGAAATAATAGCAGAGGACTTCCCAAACCTAGGGAAGGAGATGGAAATCTATGTGGAAGAAGCTATCAGATCTCCCAAACATATCAATGTAAAAATACTTACTGCAACGCATATAGTAGTGAAACTGGCAAAAATGAATGACAAAGAATAAATACCAAGGGCAGCAAGGCAGAAGAAAATAACCTACAAAAGAACCTTTATCAGGCTTTCAGCATATTTCTCTGCAGAAATCCTACAGGTTAGGACAGACTGGAATGACATTCAAATCTTTGAAGGACAAAAACTTTGAGCCAGGAATACTCTATCCAGTGAAAATATCTTTCAGATATGACGGAGAAATAAAAACTTTCCCAGATAAACAAAAGCCAAGGGAGTTAGTAGCCATGAGACCTGCCCACAAGAAATCCTCAAGAAGGCCCTCACACCTGAAAAAAAAAAGGAGAAAGGGGTTACAAAGCTTGGAGTAAGGAGATAAATAGGTAGACAAAATCAGAAAATTGTAGCTGTACATCAGAAAAGGTTAGCAAATACTCAAGAATAGAATTAAAGATAAAGGGAAGGAAAACATCAAAAACAAAGATAGTCTTGTCATTTTAATCACAAACACAGGATGGAATGAGATGTGAGAAAAACAACTTAGGAGGGAAGAGGAAAGGGACTGAATCAGTTTAGTCTAAGGAAATAAGAGGCCATCAGAAAATGGACTATCTTATCTATGAGATTTTGAATACAAACCTCATGGTAACCACTAAACAAAAAAGCAGAACAGGGACACAAATAAAAAAATAAGAAGAAAACAAAAAAACGCAACATAAAAAACTACATAACTCAATTGGTAGACCAAAATACACAGGACGAGAAACAAAGGAAATGCAGGAGAACCAGAAAACAAGTGATAAAATGACAGCATCAAGCCCTCATATGTTGATATTCACCCTTAACATAAATGGATTGAATTGTCCAATAAAAAGACACAGAGTGGCAAGATGGATTAAAGAACAATACCCAACAATATGCTGCCACCAAGAAACACATCTCAGCTCCAATGACAAACACAGTCTCAGAGTGAAGGGATGGAAGACAATACTCCAAGCTAATGACCAACAAAAGAAAGCAGGTGTCACAATGCTTATATCAGACAAAGTAGACTTCAAGATAAGACAGGTAAAGAGAGACAAAGAAGGGCAGTATATAATGATTAAAGAGACACTCCACCAAGAAGACGTAATACTTAAAAATATCTATGCACCCAACACAGGAGCACCAAAGTACATAAAGCAACTGTTAACAAACCTAAAGGAAGATATTAATAATAACACAATAATAACAGGGGACTTCCTCACATCAATGGATAGATCACCCAGCCAGAAAATCAACAAAGAAACAGTGGAGTTAAATGAAAAGCTAGACCAGTTGGACTTAATAGATATATACAGAACACTGCATCCCACAACAGCAGAATACACATTCTTCTCAAGTGCACATGTAACATTTTAAAAGAGAGACCATATGTTGGGACACAAGGCAAACCTCAATAAATTTAAGAAGACTGAAATAATAACAAACATCTTTTCCAATCACAGTGCTATGAAGCTAAAAATTAATTACAAGAAAAAAGCTGAGAAAAGGATAAAGATGTGGAGACTAAACAACAGGCTATGGAACAACCAATGGATCATTGAAGAAATTTAAGGAGAAAGCAAAAACTATCTGGAGACAAATGAAAATGAAAACATACCATATCAACTCATATGGGATGCAGCAAAAGCCATATTAAGAGGGAAATTCATCACAATAAAGGTGCACCTTAAGAAACAAGAAAAATCGCAAATAAACAATCTCAAACTACACCTATTAGAAGGAAAAGAACAAACAAAGCCCAAAGTCAGCAGGAGAGAAAAAATAAAAATCAGAGAAGAAATAAATGCTATTAAAACAAAAAGGGAATAGAAAGGATCAACGAAACAAAGAGCTGATCCTTTGAGAAGATAAACAAAATTGACAAACCCCTAGTGAGACTTACAAAGCAAAAAAGAGAGAAAGCTAAGAGAAATAAAATTAGAAATGAAAGAGGAAATATAATAAGGGATACCACAAAAATACAATGGATTATAAGAGAATACTACAAAAATCTATATGCCAACAAAATGGACAATCTAGTTGAAATGGATAAATTCTTAGATTCAAACAACCTGCCAAAGCTGAAGCAAGAAGAAATAGATAATCTGAATAGACCAATCACAAGTAAAGAGATTGAAACAGTAATCAAAAGCATCCCAAAAGATAAAAGCACAGGACCAGACGGCTTCCCTGGAGAAGTCTACCAAACTTTCAGAGAAGATTTAATTCCTTTCCTTCTCAAGCTATTCCAAAAAACGAGGGAAGATGGAACACTTACTGTAACATTCTACGAGTCCAAAATCACTCTGATACCAAATCCTGATGATGACAACACAAAAAAGTAAAACTACAGGCCAATATCACTGATGAACATAGATGCAAAAATCCTCAACAAAATTTTGGCAACACAAATACAGCAATACATCAAAAAGATCATACATCATGATCAAGTGGAATTTATACCAGGGACACAGGGATGGTCCAAGATCTGTAAATCAATCAACATGGTATACCACATTAACAAAATGAGGAATAAAAACCAGATGATCATCTCAATAGATGCAGACAAAGCATTTGAGAAGATCCAACAGCCATTTATGATAAAAACTCTTAACATAATAGGGATAGAAGGAAATTACCTCAACATAATAAAGGCCATATATGACAAACCCACAGCCAATGTCATACTCAATGGGCAAAAACTGAATGCCATCCCTCTGAGAACAGGAACAAGATGAGGATGTCCGCTATCCCTACTCTTATTTAACATAATACTGGAGGTGTTGGCCATAGAAATTAGGCAAGAGAAAGGAATAAAAGGAATCCAAATAGGGAGTCAAGAAGTGAAACTCTCACTCTGTGCAGATGATGTCATCTTATATATAGAAAACCCTAAAGAATCTATCAGAAAACTATTAGAAATAGTTAACAACTACAGCAAAGTCGTAGGGTACAAAATCAACTTACAAAAATCAATTGCATTTCTATCCTCTAAATAACAAACTTACAGAAAGAGAACTCGAGAATGCAATTCCATTTATAATCATAACAAAAAGAATAAAATATCTAGGAATAAATTTAACCAAGGAGGTGAAGAACTTATACAGTGAAAACTATAAGACATTATTGAAAGAAATAAATGATGACATAACGAGATGGAAAGAGATTCCATGCACATGGATTAGAAGAATAAACATAGTTAAAACGTCCATACTACCCAAAGCAATCTTCAGATTCAATGCTATCCCAGTCAGATCCCAATGACATTTTTCACGGAAATAGAACAAAGAATCCTAAAATTCATATGGAGCAACAAAAGACCTGGAATTGCTAAAGCAATCCTGAGGAAAAAGAACAAAGCTGGAAGCATCACAATTCCTGACTTCAAAATATGCAACAAAGCCCTTGTAATCAAATAGCATGGTACTGGTACAAAAATAGGCACACAGATCAATGGAACAGAACTGAAATCCCAGAAATAAAACTGCACATCTACGGACAGCTAATCTTTGACAAAGGTGCCAAAACCATACAATGGATAAAAGATAGTCTCTTCTCTAAATGGTGCTGGAAAAACTGGACAGCCACATGCAAAAGAATGAAAGTAGACCATTATTTCACACTACACACAAAAATAAGCTTAAAATGGATCAAAGATTTGAAGATAAATCCTGAAACCACAAAACTCCTAGAAGATAATATAGGTAGTACACTTTTTGACATCAAACTAAAAAAAGATCTTCTCAAATACCATGTCTTATCAGACAAGGGAAACAAAAGAAAAAATAAACAAGTGGGACTTCATCAGACTAAAGAGCTTCTGCAAGGCAGGAGAAACTAGGATCAAAACAAAAAAACAACCCACCAACTTGAAAAAAATATTTGCAAATCATATATCTGACAAGAGGTTAATCTCCATAATATATAAGGAATTCACACAACTGAACAACAACAAAAAAAACAGCCTGATCAAAAAATGGGTAGAGAATATGAACAGACATTTTTCCAAAGATATACAGATGGCCAATAAGCACATGAAAAGATGAATCAGGGAAATGAAAATCAAAATTATACTAAGATATCACCTTACATCTCTTAAAACAGCTATAATCACTAAGAGCAGATGCTGGCTACGGTGCTAAAATAGCATCCTGGAGGCCCACTACTGAACCAGTAGTAAGTCTTTGCTTGCTTGATTCTCGCCCAGGGTCAGGACTGCTCAAATGGCAGCAGAGTACTTGGGCACAGCTTCCAGCTACTTCTAGCAAGAAGGAAATTATGTCAGCTTTTAAACAATTAGTATGGTTGCATTGTTGCAAACTGACCGATGCATACTGCTATGTACTGGTCAATAACATATTTGTCGAATCACTCACATCTAAACAAAAGGGATCTTTAGTAAACATACCCATACTTTAAATTCTACAGTGCCACCCGATTCTTAAATATGACCCAGGGTTCCTGTGTAATCTGGTCCTTGACTACCTCTTTAATATGACATTCTATCATAATCCCACTGGCTTTCCCCTGTAGAGGCAATCAGGAAACTAAACTGTTGGATGCATTCATATCTCAACAGAGGATAATTTTCATTGAAGACCAGCTCAAAGGACAAAATTACAAAGCAGATGAAAACTCCAGCACCATGTGACATAGTCAGAAATGAGTGACTATGGATAATAAGTTAACCTGAAATGGAACTATGTTTTTATGGATATTAGAAAGGCAACTTGGCAAAATGTACTAAAAGTCAATAAAATATAAATAACTTTTGACTCAGCAATTCCAACCCTAGAAATTCACCTTAAAGAAAGGGAAATATATAAGTTTTTGCTCGAAGCTCTTAAATGCAATATCATTTATAATGAAGAACTGTTACAAAGCTTCTGTATAAAAAAATGATTAGTAAAATAAAGTATGGTTCAACTACACAGAATGCAGTAGGAAGCCATTAAAAAAGTTTGAGAAGCCATTTAAAAGCATGGCAAATGTTTATTATATATTATCAAGTGGAAAAATCAAGTTATAAAGTAGAATGTGCAGTGTGACTCCAACTTACAAAGAGAGCCAGACCAAGTGGTTAAGTTAGGTGATGAGATCACAAATAATTTTCTTCTTCTTTATCTTTTTCTGTATTTTCCAGATGTGCTTCAGAGGATTGAAATTGCCTTTATAATAGGAGGGAAAGCCAACACATTTTATTTAAAAAATAGTAGTATATTATTTTTGAAAGGAGTTTACCAACATGCTTTATTGACATTGTGGTCTATTGCAGAAAGCAGACCTCTAAGGGTCTACAATGCATGGATAATAAAAGAGATTTTACTGAACAGAGTGAATACTACTTTCTGGGCTTCTTTTTTTTCCCTTGTGACTTTTTTATGATGCTTTAAGATGATGCAGCAGACTTTTTTTCTGAGACCCAAGAGCAGATTTTTTTTTGAAGATGATTTTCTACAAATAACTTTTACATACTAAAAGATTGAAATAGAATTACAACTTATAAAACCAGGTGAGATGAAGGGGAGAAAAGAGGTTTAAAGAGTCTTGCTCTAATTTTTCAAAAGAACACTGTGTTCCCTCCTAGCTTGTTTCCATTAGAAAGACTTATGTCCTTAGCTTCTCCAAGACTTTTCAAATTTGGTATAAATTAAAGAAGCATGAGACGACATCAAGAATAATGTCAAGCCAAGAGAGCTTCTATTGTACATAAGCCAAATTTTTAAGCTCATTCCATAAAATAAAACTGAAGCATTCTGTGTCAAGGAAACTCTAAATTCCTTGCTTATTTATTTTAGTTTTAATGTCAATTGATGACTGTTCATTCTAGCTTATAAAACCCTCAGTAGCGAAGGCAGGAGGAATGACTGTCAAAAGATGAGTCAATGTACCATTTGGTTATTCAAATCGAATCAACTTTCTTTTAAAGTTATTTCCTATTACTTAAGTTTGTTCTCGTGGTTAACAAAAATTACAACTTCAATTTGCAAGTCTTTTAAAATTTCTTGGTCATTTACTCCAATATAATAAAATCTCCTTTATTTCAGGTGAAAAGAATTATTGATCACCTTCAATATATTCTTGGCTCCTTTTTCTTCCTCTTCAGTGCCATCTTTTATGTATTGCTTCAATTACTTCATTGTTAGTCTTGTTACAGAGAACATTTTGTGCTCCAATATGTCCTGCTAGCTGATTCTTCTAGAAGTCCAATTTTATCATATCATCTTTCTTTCTTGTATCGGCGATGACAGCTTGTTGACCATGAGCTCACACCAACACAACTCAGTCTAGTACTAATGTCCTTCCACGAGGCTACGCTATCCACCCAAACCCACCTAAACTATCTCCCAACAGATAGTCTCTAATCTGGGCTGATTGTGCTCCTTTCTGCTACACAGCATGTTGTTCTTTCCTCTTGGGTCATTCCTTGTGCATGTATTCCCATCTAAAACCTTCTTTCTGGGCCTCTCCTCTCCCCCTGTTCTTAACCAAATTAATGGCCTAGCTATCTGAAATCTTTTAAATCCTTTGACAATCACTTTATTTCCTTGGTATTTCACTTGATTTAATGATTTGAATAGTTACCTGACTATTTAATCTATACATGTATAGGTGGTGCTTCAATAAAATAAGCAGCTTTTTATTGATAGAAATTGTATTTTAAAACTTGTATACCTCACTTACTATTAGAACAAAGTGGAGCATCTATAAACTGGAGTTAATAAATTTTGAACAAATCACTTAATTATACTACCTTTCATTATATCATCCAGAATATGATTGCTAGATTTAGAACTGCTTTCTAAAGGCATGAATTTAGCCAATTACCCATAATTATGTGTGAAGAGAGAGGCTTGGAGATGGGAAAGATACCTGGCTCATTCATTTCTTAATGCAAATCTTCATTGGATGCCTCTTCTTTATCAGGCACTGGGTAGACATTGATAAATAAAATGCAGTGTGAAAAAGTTTATGGAACTTACAATTGAATTGAAATACAAGATGCTATACAAGTTGTCAAACATATGTGCATGTAATTTAAAATTATTATGAGTGCTATGACATTACCAAGATGCAGTGATAGAGAAAAGTGGATGGCTGGAGGGAAGATTACAATTTAGACAAGCTAAAGGAATGACCTTGCTAGAGAGGTGATATTTACATTGGGATCCAGAAGAGAGGAGCCAACCACATAAAGAGAAGCTGTGGGACTTTTGGGGTTCTGGGAAGAGTACATGAAAAGGCTTAAAAGTGGAGATAAAAGAAAAAAAAAAAAAGAATAGCTTTGAAGCATTAGAGAGAAGCCCACAGGTGAGAGCAGAGTAGAATGAGAGAAAGATGGACGTGTCAGGATTCCAGATTATGCAGGGCATCGTTGACCATGTAAAAAATTGTGGATCTGATTTAAACTAAAGTGTGAGTTGATTTGTTCTCTAAGGTCAGCTTTAATGCTATGTGGAAAACAGATTAGAAAACACCCAATGGGACAAAATGTTTAGCCTTTTTTTCTTTACAAAAACTATGTTGTTTGTCAAACCATATCACCTCAGATAATGGAATATCATAATATCACCTAAAGTTAGATATATTTAACTTTTACAATTGGTCACCACACAATTGTCAGTTTTTTTTAAAGGCAGTTACTTCTTTACTCCCAGAGATCTCTGGCATTTTCATTGTGTTTCAGTGATGATAAAAAAAAAATGTGTCTAGTTCACCTTCACTAACCTGCTTTTTCACTAATTCTATGTGGAAATGGTTTTCTGTCTTTGTCACCTCTGTCCAGGCAGGGCATTATAGGACATGCATGTAGGGTGCTCACCTCTGTCTGGTTATATTTAAACGTAAGACTGAAGTTTTTGGATGAAAATATTTCTCAGTAATCTTTGATACTGTCAAATTCAAAAGCATCCTTTTGCCTCTGTTTAAGATTAAAACTCATTTGAACCATTCATCCTTACATTTGATATAGTTAATGTTTTTCCACATTTATTGCCTTAGACTTAATTTGTCAGCTAATATTTTTCTAAGCATCTCAAGGAATGGCTCAGAGTAAGTTAACTGTGGAGTTGCACCTTTGGGAGGAAAGAAAAATATTGTATCTATAGCCACTAATCTGTAATATCCTTTCTGATTCATAATCCAAAATGACCTAAATCAACTAAATTAGTAGAAAACATGTAGGAGTTTAGCTTACACGGCTCTTACATGATTGCCATCATGAAATCACGAAACACATCCAATTTTAAACTGATCTTGAAGTGAGATGAGTAGATGTTAAATAATCTTCTATTTCCTCCGAACGTGTTTCAGTGACAAATTCCACTTTAAGCAGTTATGTGAATACAAGCTCTGAAATTAAATTTCATGATGAATAATTAAGCACCACTCTTCAGAGTCCCTGGGAGAAATCACATTCTCTGCAGCACAAACACTTGGAATAATCGATTGGGAGTCAACTGGCAAAGCGCTTCAGATTTAATTTGCAGTTCGGAAGGATCCTCCTTCACCTCAGCCCTTAGGGAGTGTGCCCCAGCCCATCCTTGTGCCACTTTGGCAGGGAAAAAAAGCAGGATTTTATCTTTCTTTGGTATTGTTTCACACTGCAGTCTAAAAGATACTGATACAAGAGAGTTCCTATTTATTTAAACTTTCTTTTAGAGCCACAGGTGGAAACAATGAAAAACATAATTAAACAATTTTTTTTAAAGATTTTATTTTTTCCTTTTTCTCCCCAAAGCCCCCCAGTACATAGTTGTATATTCTTCGTTGTGGGTCCTTCTAGTTGTAGCATGTGGGACGCTGCCTCAGTGTGGTTTGATGAGCAGTGCCATGTCCGTGCCCAGGATTCGAACCAACGAAACACTGGGCCACCTGCAGCGGAGCGCACAGACTTAACCACTTGGCCACGGGGCCAGCCCCAATAATTAAACAATTTTTGTTCACTGTTTTTTATTCTGGAGTTCAGGGGATAGCCGATGTGGGAGTGTTGTAGAAGAAAAGATCACGGCGTTTGTTTTTAGAAAAGACTAAATTCCAACCGCTTGGTTGGGACCTGGAGCAAATGGGTTAAACTTTCTGTGTCTCAGTTGCTTTATCTGTAAAATGGGTCTAATAATATTTCTCAAAGGTGTTACGAAGAGACAATGAGATTGTAAATAAAAGATCCCTCACATAGTGCTTGACCAGAGTAGACAATTCTCCCTAAGGATAAAGTCTAGATCATTCCTTGTTCACAGACCAGAGAAACATTACAAGGACGGTATTCAATGAAATTTCCATTTTCAAAAAAATTTACCTGCCTTGAATATACACAAGGTAGGGTGGAGTAAAACATTGGTTTCTTCCCTCAACAACGTCGCTTCCTCCACCTAATGTAGTCTGTCTGGACTATGCCACTGATGGTGAGGATGGATACCGGCAGCATGGAGAAGAACAGAGATTAGCACATTTTTCTGTAAAGGACCGGATTGTGGGCATTACAGTCTGTGTCTCAAAGACTTAACTCTGCTATTGTAGGGAGAAAGCAGCCATAGACAACATGTAAATAAGTGAGTGCACTGTTTTCCGATAAAACTTTCTTTATGGACACTGAAATTTGAATTTCCTATAATTTTTACTTTTCACAAAATATTACTCTTCTTTTGATTTTTTCCAACCATTTAAAAATGTAAAACTATTTTAAAGGAAAGAGGTATGTGGCTCCACTCTTGTCAAAAAGGTAAGAGTCAAGGACACCTGTAGAAAAATAAGGAATAAAAAATCTGATGGGAAAGAGGTAGATGTTTTGGGATAAAACAGGAGTTTTAGAGTTAGACAGAGTGGATTTGAATTCTATTGTCTCCTTTCGTTAGCTCTGTGACTTTAAACACAAGGTTGCTGAACATCTCTCTCCCTCAATTTTCTCTTTTGTAAAAGGGTGATTAAAATACCTACCTGATTGGGCTATTGTAAGGATTAAATGAATTATTTTTATATAATGGTGCTTATATACAGAAAGTTCTCAATAAATGTCATTGTGATTAAACTTTTTGTTGCTATGTGGTAGGCAGAATAATGGCCCCCTAAAAATGCCTATGTCCTGGTCACAGGATTCTGAAAACAGGTTATAAGACAAAGTGAGATTAACATTGCAGGTGAAATTAAGGCTGCTAATCAGCTGACCTTCAGACGGGAGAGATTATACTGGATTTTCCAGGTAGGCCAATGTAATCACAAGTGTCCTTGTAGGTGGAAGAGGGAGACAGAAGAGAGAAAACCAGAGAGCTGGCAGTGAAGGGGGGGACTTGACCCAATGTTGCTGGCTTTAAAGATGGCAGAGAGTCACAAACCAGGGAATGGCAGCAGACTCTAGATGCTGGAAAGAGTGAGAAAATGGATTCTCTCCTAGAGCCATCAAAAAGAAATGCACCCTTGCCAACACCATGATTTTAGCTTAGTGAGACTCATTTTGGACTTCCGGCTTCCAGAACTGTAAGATAATAAATTTGTGTTGTTTCAAGCCACTAAGTTTATGGTAATTTGTTACAGCAGCAATAGGAACTAATCCATTCTGTTATTATCCATGCAAAAAATAGCTTGTTGTCCACCGAGTATGTGCTTCCTTTTTCTGTAGTGCAGAGATTTTGCTGGAAATGAGTGCTGTCAAAAATCCAGAAATAGCAAAACCAAAACCAGCAAATCAATAAATAGTATTTAGCAAGAGTTTATCACACATATAAGAAGAATTTTTGAACTGAGAGCTTTCAAATTCAAAGACTGATATGAAGTTCAGGGACATGATGTTACAGGATAGCTTATAAAGTGAAAATGAGGAAACTCTCAACCTTTACAATGATTGATTATTACAATGGGGGTTTCCAGATGACAGGAGATTGGTTAAAAGTGATTATCTCATACCATTTTTAGGAAGATGACAAGTTTTTTTTTGTGATTGTCAGAGGCGTTTACAAGAAGTAAAGTGTCAGTTATGTCCATGAAAGAAGATAGATGTAGTTTTGCCTATATGGCTTAAATGATTTTGTCCCCTCAGGGAATTCTCAAACCTGGTTTCCATTTTGTATTTAATTTTAACAATTTTCCCATTTTGATCATTCTCTCAGCAAGTTGAGAGTATGACCAACTAGTATAACATTACTCTGGGTTACCATTTAAAACCACTGTAAACGCAGCCAGGCTGAAGAATTACACATTCACTGTTTCCGCTAGTTGAGTAGTCAGGATGGAGGGTCATGTAGTTGCTGTTACCAACAGTTGCCTCATCATCATAGACATGGGTGGTCAGATCATTGAGTTCTTCCAGTTTTCTAATCCTGACGGGTATTATTTGATGTGTGAGTGGCCGCTGAAAGGCATTTAAAACCTTTGAGAGGATACCCATTGCAGAGGTTAATTTGATGACCAAAAGGAGAATAACAGCCAAGGATTGAAAAATTCCCCAGAGCAGAGATTCCCATGAGCCAAGATTTAACCAGATAAATCAAATGGGTTATAATAAGATTCAGATTTTACCTTTCTAAGTCAGTCTCCTGATTTTTTTTTTGATAATGTCTAATTGGATTTCAGTTTTTTCTGAGTTGCATACACAGGCACAACATAATATATTAGCAATGAGATCTCCTCATGGTTATTTAGGACAAGATGAACATGAGGATGTTTTATTCAGGAAGTGATATTGCAGGTGAGCTTCCACCTAAATTATGCCTCTATATAATGTGAGCAATCAGGTAATTTAATGAGAGGCATTTCTATGGAAACAAAAGAAAAACAAATATTAATTTTAAACAAAGGTTTACAAAGGTTAAAGTTCAAGTAAATTATAAACTCAGTTTACAAGCTTAGAGAGCAACCTGTTGAGAAAATTTCTGGATTTGAAATTAAAACATCTTTAGATGATGGAATGAGAATGGCAGTTTCAGCCTGATGAATTTTCCTGGTTTGCAGTTTGACTGTCTTTGAAGTAATTGGATGTTCTGTTGAACTCTCTTGAGTGGCCCATATAGCAACAGTCATGGATGTTGTCCATATATAATCTATTGTGATGGTTTTTCTGAAATTTACAAGTAGATGGCAAAACCCCAAAGACAATAACAGGACTAGAATCTAATAATGAGTACATTACAGTTTTCTATTAAAACATTTTTAATAGTCTTTTTAAATTAAAAAAACATTTTTTTATCAAAGATATTTACAGAGAAACTAATTTGTTTGTAAAATAACTCTAGTCATTAAACTTGGCTTGAGTATTTACACAAATGTAGTAAGAATGGTGATTCTATGCATCTTCTTAAATATGACATTTCAGTCAAAATTCTGGAAGTGTCGAAGAAGCTTTATTGGCTCTGTGAAGTCAACCTCAATAAGAAATCTCAGATTAGAGCTTTAAAGTCTCTTCAGGCTAAGAAGGAAAGCTATGGACCTATCGAATTCTGTCCTCTTACACAAGAAGAACAGATTCTTATTAAACTTATGTAAGTACATATATTATCATGAAAAATAAGACTAAGAGTTTCTGAATTCTGGAGGGATTAGGTAGTGAGAAAAAGATAAATGTTTCAATTTTTTGTTTACAAAAGTATATTTTACCAAGTTTCTGTAAGTTATAGATAGCTTAAAAGAGAGGAGAAAAAGGGGTCTTTTAAATCTGGAAAAGAAAATATTAAAGAACTGGCAATGTTTTAAATACAGTAAAAATTATAATCATCTTATTGAGTTCATTCTGTCTCCTGTAATTATTTTTGTTTTGCTTCATCCTGGGTTAGCAGCTTTATGAATCAATTAGTTTTCTACTAGAGTTTCTGAAATTCTTAGCCGGTTTAGTATTATGATCTTAAGTTATCAGAAACCTGTATTATGGAATACTAGTCTGGGTGTTTTCCATGAATTTCTTTGAAGATGAAGAATTTTTGTCTGTAGTTGATTGTAAATACTTTCAGGGAAGAACTGAGAATTAAAAAATAACTACGTGAATGCAAAAAGACTTAAAAATGTCCATACTTAAAGACCTGTTGAGAGCTCACATTCAAGAAAAAATGATTAAATTGAGAAGTAAATTTGGTTGTTTTGTGATCTACAGTATTTTAAGATAATAGCTAGAATTATTACTGATAGCATTATACCAGGACATATCAGAATTTTAGGATTTTCATATATTTCTGAATTACTTATATTAATACTATATACCCATGTAAATATAATCTAAGAAGGGTAAACCTTACCTTTTACTTAACAGTATTTCCCATGCAACTTAATATCAAATATTCCTAAATAAATCAATATTTCTCCTTTATAAGGAGAGAGAATCAATCTTTTTAGATCTTCCAGGGGCCCTCTGGAAACCCCACATTACTTTGAGGTCAAAAAGACTTCATTCAGAATTTGATTTTGGGAAGTTTGTCAAAATGTCAAAAGGTTTAAAATTATCAAAGAGATGCAGAAATCACTGTGAAACAATACTTAGTTATCCATTCAACCAATGTGGTAAGGAAAAGATTTCAAAAGCAAATACAGAAAGTTAAATAGTTGGAAAATCTTTAGCTCACTTAATGTTGAAAAGACTCAGTTTTTCTAAATAATCAAAAACTGGATAAAGACAACATGGAGCACCTGAAATATTTTCTAAGACACAAAATCTTTCTTTCCTAGGCAGATTACATTAAAGGTAAAGAAAACTCTTTTATAAACTTTTAAGAGTAGTCCAATAATCTAAGAAATTTTGTGCCTTTAACAGAGAGAAAATTAAACTCTAGTTTTATATTGGTACTTTATTGAGCTCATTTTTTTATTGAGGTCATAATAGTTTATAACATTGTGAAATTTCAGTTGTACATTATTATTTGTCAGTCACCATATAAATGCACCCATTCGCCCCTTGTGCCCACCCCCCAACTCCCTTCCCTCTGATAACCACTAAACAGTTCTCTTTGTCCGTGTGTTTATCTTCCACATATGAGTGAAATCATATGGTGTTTGTTTTTCTCTGTCTGGCTTATTTCGCTTAACATAATACTATCAAGATCCATCCATGTTGTTGTGAGTGGGATGATTTTGTCTTTATTTATGGCTGAGAAGTAGTCCGTCATATATATATATATATACATCTTCTTTATCCAGTCATCAGTTAATGGACACTTGGGTTGCTTCCATGTCTTGGCTGTTGTGAATAATGCTGCAATGAACATCGGGGTGCATAAGTCACTTTGAATTGTTGGTTTCAAGTTCTTTGGATAAAAACCCAGTAGTGGGATAGCTGGGTCTTATGATATGTCTATATTTTAATTTTTTGGGAAATCTCTATACTGTTTTCCATAGTGGCTGAACCAGATTGCATTCCCACCAGCAATGCATGAGGGTTCCCTTTTCTCCACACGCTCTCCAACATTTGCTATTTTTTGTCTTGGTGATTATAGCCATTCTAACAAGTGTAAGGTGGGATCTTAGTGTAGTTTTGATTTGTATTTCCCTGATGACTAGTGATGTTGAACATCTTTTCACGTGTCTATTGGCCATCTATATATTTTATTTGGAAAAATGTCTGTTCATATCCTCTGCCCATTTTTTGATCGGGTTGTTTTCTCGTTTGTTGTTCAGTTGTATGACTTCTTTATATATTATGGAGATTAACCCCTTGTCAGCTGTATGACTTGCAGATATTTTCTCCCAGTTGGTGGGTTGTCTTTCTGTTTTGATCCTGATTTCCTTTGCCCTGCAGAAGCTCTTTAGTCTGATGAAGTCCTACTTGATTATTTTTTCTTTTGTTTACCTAGTCCGAGTAGACATGGTATTCAAAAACATCGTTCTAAGTCCGACGTTAAATAGTGTATTGCCTATATTTTCTACTAGGAGTTTTATGGTTTCCGGTCTTACCTTCAATTTTTTATCCGTTTTGAGTTAATTTTTGTGTATGGTGAAAGATAATGGTCTACTTTCATTCTTTTGCATGTGGCTGTCCAGTTTTCTCAACACCATTTATTGAAGAGACTTTCCTTTCTCCATGGTATGTACTTAGCTCCTTTGTTGAAGATTAGCTGTCTGTAGATGTGTAGCTTTATTTCTGGGCTTTCAACTCTGTTCCATTTATCTGTGTGCCTGTTTTTTGTACAGTACCATGCTGTTTTGATTAATATAGCTTTGTAGTATATTTTGAAGTGAGGGATTGTGCCTCCAGCTTTGTTCTTTTTCATCAGGACTGCTTTAGCCATTTGGGGTCTTTTGTTGTCCCGTAAGAATTTTAGGATTCTTTGCTCTATGTCTGTGAAGAATGTCATTGGGATTCTGATTGGCATTGCATTGAATCTGTAGATTGCTTGAGGTAGTACGGACATTTTTACTATGTTTATTCTTCTAATCCGTGTGCATAGAATAGCTTTCCATTTCTTTATGTCATCATTGAATTCTTTCAATAATGTCTTATAGTTTTCATTGTATACCTCTTTCACCTCCTTAGTCAAATTTATTCCTAGATATTTTATTCTTTTCTTTGTGATTATAAATGAGATTGTATTTTTGAGTTCTCTTTCTGTTAGTTCATTATTAGAGTGTAGAAATGCAACTGATTTTTCTAAGTTGATTTTGTTCCCTGCAACTTTGCTATAGTTGTTAATTATTTCTCATAGTTTTCTGATGGATGTTTTAGGTTTTCTATATATAAAATCCTGTCATTTGCAAACAGTGAGAGTTTCACTTCTTCATTCCCTATTTGGATTCCTTTTATTTCCGCTTCTTGCCTAAATGCTCTGGCCAAAACCTCCAGTACTATGTTGAATGAGTGGTGAGAGTGGTCACCCTTGTCTTGTTCCTATTCTCAGCTTTTCCCCATTGAGTATGACGTTGGCTGTGGGTTTGTCATATATGACCTCTATTATGTTGAGGTAATTTCCTTCTATCTCCATTTTATTGAGAGTTTTCATCATAAATGGCTTTGGATTTTGTCAAATGCTTTCTCTGTATCTATTGACATTATCATGTGATTTTTATTCCTCATTTTGTTAATGTGGTGTATCATGTTGACTGATTTGTGGATATTGAACCATCCTTGTATCCCTGGTATAAATCCCACATGATCATGGTATATGATCTTTTTAATGTATTGCTGTATTTGGTTTTCCAAAATTTTGTTGAGAATTTTTGCATCCATGTTCATTAGCTATATTGGCATGTAATTTTCCTTCTTTGTGTTGTCCTTGTCTGGCATTGGTATCAGAGTGATGCTGGCCTCATAGAATGTGATAGGGAGTATTTAATCTTCCTCAATTTTTTGGAATCATTTGAGAAAGATAGGTATTAAATCTTTGAATGTTTGGTAGAATTCTCCAGAAAAGCCATCTGGCCTGGAATTTTGTTTTGGGGGAGGTTTTTGATTACTGTTTTAATCTCTTCTGTTGTGATTGATTTATTCAGATTCTCTATTTCTGCTTGATTCCATTTGGGGAGGTTGTAAGATCCTACAAATTTGCCCATGTCTTCTAGATTGTCCAATTTGTTGGCATATAGTTTTTCATAATATTCTCTTATAATCCTTTGTATTTCTGTGGTATCCATTGTAATTTCTCCTCTTTCATTTCTAATTTTATTTATTTTAGCATTCTCTATTTTTTTCTTGGCAAGTCTAGCTATGGGTTTTCAATTTTGTTTATCTTATCAAAGAACCAGCTCTTTGTTTTATTGATCCTTTCTATTGTCTTTTTTGTTTCAATTTCATTTATTTCTTCTCTAATTTTTATTATTTCCCTCCTGCTGACTTTGGACTTTACTTGTTCTTCTTTTTCTAATTCTGTTAGGTGTAGTTTAAGGTTGCTTATTTGACATTTTTCTTGTTTGTAAAGGTGGGCCTGTATTGCTATGAATTTCCCTCTTACGACTGCTTTTGCTTCATCCTATATGAGTTGGTATGGTGTATTTTCATTTTCATTTGTCTTCAGATATTTTTTTATCTCTCCTTTAATTTTTCAATATCCACTTGTTGTTCAGTAGCATGTTGTTTAGTCTCCACATTTTGTCCTTTTCCATATTTTTTCCTCTAATTGTTTTCTACTTTAATAGCATTATGGTTGGAAAAGATGCTAAACATGAATTCAATCTTCTTAAATTTTTTGAGGCTTGCCCTGTTTCCCAACATATGGTCTCTGTTTGAAAATGTTCCATGTGCACTTGAGAAGCATGTGTATCCTGCTGCTTTGGGGTGGAGTTTTCTATATATATATCTATAAAGTCTGTCTGGTCTTGTTTTTTGTTTAATTCCACTATTTCCTTGTTGACTTTCTGCCTGGATGATCTCTCCATTGATGTAAGGGGCTGTTAAGGTCCCCTACTATTATTGTGTTGTTAATATCTCCTTTTAGGTTTGTTAATAGTTGCTTTATGTACTTTGCTGCTCCTGTGTTGGGTGCACATATATTTATAAGTGTTATGTCTTCTTGCTGGAGAGTCCCTTTTATCATTCTATTACAGCCCTTCTGTGTCTCTCTTTACCTGTTTTATCTTGAAGTCTACTTTGTCTGATATAAGTATGGCAACACCTACTTTCTTTCATTTGCTATTAGCTTGAAGTATCACCTTCCATCCCTTCCCTCTGAGCCTGTTTGTCTTTGGAGCTGAGATGTGTTTCCTGGAGGCAGCATATTGTTGGGTCTTGTTTTTTAATCTATCCTGCCACTCTGTGTCTTTTGATTGGAGAATTCAGTCCATTTATGTTTAGAGTGATTATTGATATATGATGGCTTAATGCTGCCATTTTATCTCTCATTTTCTGGTTCTTCTGCATTTCCTTTGTTTCTTGTTCCATGTATTTTGGACTGCCAATCCAGTTAGGTAGTTTTCTATGATGGTTTGCTTAGTTTTCTCTTTATTTATCATTTGTGTGTCTGTTCTGATTATTTGTTTAGTGGTTACCATGAATTTTGTACAAAAAATATAGTAGATAAGATAGTCCATTTTCTGATAGCCTCTTATTTCCTTAGACTAAGCTGATTCCATGCCTTTCCTCTTCCTCTTCTAAGTTATTATTGTCACAACTTATTCCATATTATTTTGTGAGTTTCTAGTTAAAATGATGAGATTATACTTGTTTTCAGTGTTTTCCTTCCCTTTATCTTTAACGTTATAATTAAATGTTTGCTAATCTGTTCTGATGGAGAGCTGCAATTTTCTGATTTTGTCTACCTATTTATCTCCTTGATCAAGGATTTGTAGCCCCTTTTTCTTTTTTTTTTCAGGTATGAGGGGCTTCTTGAGCATTTCTTACAGTGGGGGGTGGTCTTGTGGTGATGAACTCCCTTAGCTTTTGTTTATCAGGGAAAGTTTTTCTTTCTCCATCATATCTGAAGGATGTTTTCACTGGATAGAATATTCTTGGCTGAAAGATTTTATCTTTCAGAATATTGAATATATCATTCCACTCTCCCCTAGCCTGTAAGGTTCTGCTGAGAAATCCACTGAAAGCCTGATAGAGGTTCCTTTGTACGTTATTTTCTTCTGCCTTGCTGCCATTAATAATTTTTCTTTGCCTTGACTTTTGCCGGCTTTATTGCTATATGCCTTGGAGAAGGTCTTTTTACTTTGCTATAGTTAGGAGATCTATTGACTTCTTTCACTTGTATTTCCACCTTCTTTCCCAGCTTTGGGAAGTTCTAAGCTATTGTTTCTTTGAACAAGTTATCTGCTCCATTCTCCTTCTCTTCTCTCTCTGAAATACCTATAATCCTCATGTTGCTTTTCCTAATCAATTTGGGTATTTCTCAGAGAATTTCTTCATTTCTTTTTAGTCTTAGTTCTTGCTCCTCCATCTGAAGCATTTCTATATTTCTGTCCTCAAAACTGCTGATTCATTCCTCCATAATATCAGCTTTATTATTAGGGAGTCCAGATTCTTCTTTACCACTTCCATTGTGTTTTTCATCTCCAACATTTCTAATTGGTTCTTCTTTATAGTTTCAATCTCTTTTGTGAAGTAGTTCCTGATTTCATTGAACTGTGTATCTGTATTTTCTTTTAACATTGAGTATTTTTTGTGATAGCTATTTTGAATTCTCTGTCATTTAGATTATAAATTTCTGTACCTTCAGGATTGATTTCTGAGTGCTTGTCATTTTCCTTCCAGTCTGGGGATTTAATATATTTTTAATACTGTTTGGAGGTGTAGATTTGGGCCTCCACATAGTGATAGTGTCTGGTTGCAGCTTCCACTTTCTGTCACTGCATGGGGGTCAAGAGCTGTGTCTTCTAAGCCTGCCATGATCTGTGGCTTGCTCGATCCAGCCACTTCCTACTTTTCTATCTGTACAGCACTCTGGCTGACTGGCTTAGCTGGAGTGCTGGGTTGGGGGAGTGGCACTTTCTTTCTCCAGCATGATCCCAGGGGCATTCTCACTTGCCTTTGCTATCTACTCTCCTAGGCTGCTAAATTGATGAAGACACCCCTTCAACAGCTTAGCCACTTCAGTGCCAGGCCTTTCCCATGGGCTGTGAGGGAACTTGAAGAACGATGGTGTTCCCAAAGAGGGCCAGCCCCCCTCCTCTCGGAGCCATGTGATCCATAGCTCAGGGTTGCTGCCATTGGCAGAGGGGGAGGAGATCCCCTTATCTACACCCACTTCCTCCATGGGGTCCAGCACCTGCACCTTCAGACATATGTCTCTGTGGGTCTCTCAGATGTCTTTTGTGTTGTGTGAATGTCCTCTGTTCGTATATGATTGTCCTTTTCATTGTATCTTAGCAGGGAGAGTCTAAGGGGAGAGCTCACTCCACTATGATGCTGATGTCACTTCCTGAGCTCATTTTTAAAAGGCCTTATAATAAATCTATTAAATTTAGCAAGCTTTGAACTCACAACATAATTTCTTTTCCACAAACCTTATGTAACTTTCTGTATCTCTTTAGGCTTTGTCTTACTCTTTTTCCTCTCTTATTCTGAATAACCAGTCATTTTATTTTAGACAACATTACTCTCTTTTTCTTTAACAAAAACACATTCTGTATTCTTGCATACTCTTCATGTAAAAATGCATCCCTTTTTCTTCCCATAATTTGCATACAAAGTTGTTTCCCTTCACTCTCATTGTTTCTAGTAGTTTTATTTTTACACACTGATTACAAATTTTAACAATTGGTAACCTTTGCTTTCCAGTGAAAACTAGGAAGCAGGCTATTGTGTACTGTCTATCACATATTAACATCCAGTAGTAGATTAGAAAATTTATAAGTATGTAATTAAAAGTTTATAATTTTTTAGAGACATGTTTGTCATAGTACAATTTCTTTAATGTGGCAAAAGGCATATTTATTAATAGACCCAAATACCTTTTGTCTCTATGAAAATTAAAAAGCCAAAAGTAGATAAATTTAAGCTTATGTTTAGCAATCCATGACTCAGTATATTATCTCTTTGGAGATTATCTAGATATGCAATGAATGTCCATTATTTAGTATAACTCAGTATAAACTTTTATCTATTTACATATATTTAAATTATTTGTTCTTGGCAATTATACTTAGACATTTTTCTCACCTCCTCAATGTTCAGACACACAAACTCCCATGATCACACATTACATCAGGTCTGGCCTGCTGGTCTCCTGACACCCAAAGCCATGTCATCTCACTAAGCGGCTTGGTCTTAGTCCTTCTGGATGTTTTAGAAAGTGTGTGCATGTGAGCATTCATTAATTGGTTAAATTGTTATTGGGAAACAACTTTGCAGGTGATGGTGACTGAAATATTTACTTTAAAATAAAATGACAGCTATTATACATAGTGCTGCAATGAATGTAGGGGTGCGTATGTCCTTTCAAATTAGTGTTTTTATGTTCTTTCAATAAATACTCAGAAGCAGAATAGCTGGATCATATGGTAGTTCTATTTTTAATTTTTAGTGGGAATCTCCATACTGTTCTCTGTAGTAGCTGCACCACTTTAAATTCCCAACAGCAGTGTATGAGGGCTCCATTTTCTCCAAACCCTCTCCAATACTTGTTACTTCTTTTTTTTTTTCTTTTAATAGCAATCTTCCTGACAGGCTTGAGGTGATATCTCATTGTGGTTTTGATTTGCATTTCCCTAATAAATGGATATCTTTTCATGTGCCTGTTGGCCATCTGTATTCTAATAGCCAAGACCTGTAAACAGCCTAAGTTCCCATCAGTGGATGAATGGATAAAGAAGATGTGGTGTATATATATATACATGGAATACTACTCAGGCATAAAAGAAAAATGAAATTGTCCCATTTGCAACAACATGGATAGAACTTGAGGGTATTATGCTAAGTGAAATAAGTCAGGTGAAAAAAGACAAATGCCATATGATTTCACTCATATATAAAAGATAAAAAACCACAGCAATCACATAGATATAGAAAATAGATGGTTGTTTACCAGAGGGGAAGAGTGGTGGGGGGAGGGTGAAAGGGGTAAAGGCAGACATTCATACAGTGATGGATGGACTAGACTTTTGACAGTGAACATGATGTAGTCTATACAGAAGTTGAAATAAAATGATACACACCTGAAATTTATGTAAGGTTATAACCCAATGTTACTTCAATAAAAAAAGAGAAATGACGGGCTCTCAAAGCAAACCGAGTCAGCTCATAAAGTCTTATGGTTAGAATAGTCTGTAAAACTGCAAGACACCATACTCAACTTGC
This sequence comes from Equus przewalskii, assembly GCF_037783145.1. Classification (NCBI taxonomy): domain Eukaryota; kingdom Metazoa; phylum Chordata; class Mammalia; order Perissodactyla; family Equidae; genus Equus; species Equus przewalskii. The sequence continues at coordinate 52,357,010 of NC_091838.1, forward strand.
TCACTTTTAGGCTCAAAATGTGTTCTACAGGATAACAATGACAGTTAAAGCAAGAAAGATGAGTTCTGTGCTCAAATAAGTTTGGAACATCCTGAATTAAATAAGTTAAATGCACTTCTATTCTTTGACATTATGAAAGCTTTTTTTATATATTTCAAAATGAGGACTGTAGTATGCAAGTTTTCCAAACATATTTGATCATGGACTTGCATACACACACACACACACACACACACATACACATAAGAAATTAGCATGCCCTTAAAGGTTTTTTTGTAATTTACATTGCTCATGATCCTGACTTTTAGGGGCTAAGTTTCTAACTAGTTTACTATTCTCCTTGCTGTTTTTTCTCTTTTGTTTAATGGTTTCTGTCTGATAGTTTATATATTCTCCAGATATTGTCAGTGAAAGGGAAGGTAGGAAAAGTCAGAACTTTTTCTGGTTTACTGTTTTAGCTTGTGCAGGGTTGCAAAGAGTGTTTTGAATTTAATGACAGTCATATCCATGTCTGAGTTCATGAAAAATCCAGAGAAGAACAATGAGAAATCTGGCACTTGGGAAGACCTTCTGGAGAGGGAAAAAAAGATGTATAATGGAGAAATGAACTAAGTTTCTCTGATGTGATGTTAAAGAGCATTTTTCCCACTGTTTCCTTATTAAATCATAAATAAGAAATGTATTGTTTTGAATGAGTCTTAGTACAGGCAGCTATAACAAAAATATGATAGACTGGGTAACATAAACAATAGAAATTTTCTTCCTCACAGTTCTGAAGTCCTCATCAAGATGCTGGCCAACTGAGTTCCTAGTTTGTAGATGGACATGTTTTTGCTGTATCTTCACATGGCAGGGAGAAAGAGGAGAAGCAAGCTATCTCATGTCCCATCATCAGGGATCCCCTCTCATGCCCTAATTACCTCCTAATGTCACCATCTCCAAATACCCTCACATTGGTGATTAAGGTTTCAACATATGAATTTTGAAGAAACACAAACATTCAGGCCACAGTAAGGTGGGTTGTGAAGGTGCATCCATTTTGACTTTGTGATGGTATGATGATTGATGACTCAGGGTAAGCAAAGACCACTCAAGTAGACTCACATATACATATCACAATACAGATGGAGAGTGTGGTAAGAAGAAGTCAGGAGCTGGGAGTTCTAGTTTATATTTATCGACTGGACATCCTCAGTGACTCTAGGTCAGGGTTTTTCCTACCATGTCATGAGATCTGCTTCCTGTAATCATGCAAGAGTTTTCTGACCCAAACGTAAATGTTTTGGGAAAAGCTTTGAGAAGGACATTGATATTAACATAAGTATCAGAACAAGAACATATGATATACCCAGTTCATTGGCAATCTCAGCCTCATCACAAAGATGGCCTGTTCTACTGAAAATCTGAAAATCCTCTGAGTCACGCACATTGTACAATTGCCAAAAGAACTCTTCAGAAAGAGTAGCCATGGAAACAGCACACCACATGTCTCGAGGGGTGTATAAAAACATCTGAAAACTAACAGTCAGAAGGAGTGCTTGGCAAACACTGGGAAAGGTAAGAGTCTGTGCTTACCTTGTGGGTGAAACAAGGGCCTTTTGATTGTTATTGCTGCTCTGAAAGGTCTAAGCACAAAGTCTAAAGCCAAGAATCCCTGCCTGAGAGCAGGCTCTGTGACTAGCTTCACAGCCAGCGTCTGTGTATAGTCTGCTCTATGGGAATCCTATAATGACCAAGAATCTTTAGTTTGAGTTTATCTACAGTAACATCTCCAACAGCCTTCATGGTATGAAATGCCCTGCATCCATCAATTCTGTTATTTGATGGTTAATCTCTTTATCTAGTAAAACTCCAGAGAAAGTGTGCCTCTGCATAGATGGAGGAAACTGTTTCTAAACTCTCTGTTACACACAGGAAACCACATGACTCTCTTTATCATCCAGTTATTTTAATTAAAACAAAATTTTACTTATGTGTATCTATTTGTTGTATTTAATTACCTGTGTAACACATGGATTCATTCTTGTAAAATTGCAAAAAAAAATTTAAACTATAGAGAATACAGGACAAAGTTTCCCTTCCAGCCTCTTAATCCACTGCCTTCTAAGAGGCAAACTTGGTTATCAGTTTTGCATTTAACCTTTAAATACCTTTCCAATATGTATTACAGTTTACTGTGTTTGATTTGGGGTTTATTATCTATTAAGTTGGTATATTTTGACCTCTAATGTGCTTTTTTCCATTTAGCTATATGTTTTGAATATCTTTCCACTTCTGTACATCTAAATCTATCTTCAAACTTATTTTTCTAAAATTTACATCAAAACCTGTCTCATTTTCCTGAGATTTTTCCTTTAGTAAGCACACATTCAAAAATAGAAGAGAACAGGCTAGAATCAGAAAGATATATTTATATTACAACTCTGCTGCTTAATATCTAGTTGCATTAGGGCAAATTACATATACCTTATGAGCCTTGGTTTCCTCATAAAAAGGGAGAAGGATGATAAAGTTGTGATGAACGAGAAAAAAGAGGAACTCTATCCAGCATATTGTCTGGCACAAAGTAGGTACACAGTATATATTAGTTTCCTTCACTTTTTAAAAAATTCTGTAAAGGAATAATATTCTAGAGCATACGTGTTGGTGATAGTTGGCACATATTTGGTGACCAATGTCTTTTATTGTGGGATAAACGAATGAAGCTACAACTCTTGTGTAGCAGATACAGGGGATCTTCAGAATCATATCAAGTTTGACTCTGTTATAATTGTCTTACTTCTATTGGATGGGAGCTCTTTGAGGGAAGGATAGATTTGACCCAACTCTGTATACCCCAGAGTGTCCAGAGCCTTGCCCACAGTCTCATAAGATCAGCATACAAAATATTTTTCAAATGAGTGAATGAGATTGTCTTCCAGCTGAAGCAACTGCCTGAGTCTGTACCAAAGAGATTTCCTCTTTTCCACATCATTCATAACTTCCATTATTGCATTATCAATCTGATTATATTAAATCTTGTTAAATTGATGAATTCTGGGCACATATCAAATGATAAATAAAAATTTGTTAAACAAATAGTTTGTCTACTAGAAACCTAGTCTCCCAATCTCTGGAAAGGATAGTATTTGAATTAAAAATCAACATGGAAAGCTATACTTCTCATCTTTTCTTAAAATCCCATGTTCACGGTGTGCTCCCTCTCCCTCTCTCTCACTTCTATTCTATATAGTTATTCACCACCATACTCTCTTCCCTCTTGCCTTTCTTCCTTTCATTACATTGCTTTCTGATTTGTTCTACGATTTAGGAAGAATGGTATCTGCTATCTAGTAGAATTAAGTCAACGTATAATTTCTATATTAATGGCTCCCTTCTAGAAATTAAGGGTCCCCATTACATACTGGTTAAAATATTACTGTCCTCCTTATATGCATAATCTGACTCCTATCTATTTGCCCAAGTCATTTCAATCTATCATTCCCTTCATTCACTAACCTCGGGCAGCTCTGACTTTCCTATTTCTCAAGCACGTGCATACCTTGGTAACTTTGCATGTAGTTTCCTCTGCTGGAAGGCTCCTCCCAATCTCTCTCCTTATGGTGGGTTCCTGGAATCATCTAGGCCTCAGCATGAATGTCATATCCCCTGAAAATATTACCACCCTATCTAAGTTCTACTTCCCCATTGTTCTCTAACACTTCTTTCTCATTACTTTCAAAGTTTTAAAGTTTCAAATTGCAAATAGATCACAGTTTTTAAACTTTTATTTTGTCTCCATTAAAACTTTAACTCCTTGAAAGTAGTTCCCATGCCTTTTTCTTTTACTATTTGGTTCTACAGCAACTGGTATAAGTTTTGCATATGGTTGATTCACATAAGATAATGATGAATGAATAAGACAATAAAGAATGTTTGAATGTTTTATTAACTTTTTGAGATTTGAATTTACAGTTTCTGGGACACGACATTTAGTAGAGATTTTAGTTTATAATGACCATAACTGAGATTTTGATGCTTTGAATCTCTATTATGATTTACATTAACAAACCATCCATTTAGTTCTTATTTTTATGTTAAACAAAGTGTTACTCTTTATTGATAGGGGCTGTATTTGCATTTAACCAAACATATTCACACCATTCAGCCAGTCATCAGAAACCTAGTCAATAATACTAATGTGCAAGAAACTCTAAAGGACTTTCTGAGCCAAGAAGCTATTTCATTATTAGGTGAAATAATGCCAAACATTGCTTGCATGCCAAATGCTTAGCAATTCCAGAATTTAGTGTCATTCTTAAAGACATAGCTGATAGTTCATCTTCATTGCATTAAAGTAGAACATTGTAAAACAGAACACTGACCCAATCAATATTTTAAATGAATGCATCCAGAATATAAGGGCTTCAATTATATACATTTATCCTAAATTTTGATATATCATACATTAATAAGTATTAATAAGAATGTTTAGTAAAGATACAACATTAAATTATCATGGGTAAAGAATTGGATTTCATTGCTTCAAAGTTTCTTTCTTCTTGCCAAGAACTCTTAATTGCTTTGAGCTCTGAAGACATCCCATCTGCATCAACATTTCCCTGATGGCGTTCAAATTTTGAACATATCTTTTGAAATCACTTATTAAAAGATGGTTTAGAGAAGAAGTAATATGCAGCCTCTTTCACAGCATAAGTAAATATCTCTTAAGAATGTTTAATCATTCAGGATTTTTTTGAAAACCAGAATGCAATATGATTACCATATATCAGCATAAGAATAGATTCTACAGTCATAAAAAGAAGTGTCCCTGATTTGGAGATAACCTCACCAATATATTTAACCTTTTGCTCATTATTTTTAGAACTTGGAACTGGGACGTCACTGGACCCGTTCTGGAAAGTATTTTGCTGGGGAAAAGGAAACCGGCTGCTACCAAACTCGTCTGGAGATAATAAGGATTATGATGATAATAATAGTTAATACTTCCTGAGGGCTTGCAGTGTACTAGACAGTGTGGTAACTAATTTACATACTTTGGTTAATTTAATCCTAACTACAGTTAAGTAGGAACAATTATTATCCAAATTTGTGAATGAGAAAACATAGGCTTTGAGAGGCTAATACTTGCTTCGTGATATTCTCCGGTCAAGTCAGTAGTTCACGGTGTTGGTCTGTGGTTAATTAGAGGAGTTGGAATGTGTGGGAGGTGGAGAGGTACCTCAAAGCTCCCTCACTCAGCAGAGAAAGATAGAATTCTTACGGACATGTAGCAGAAAGGAGGGAGTAGTTCCAAAGAATGTGGTCTTCTGGAAGAAAAGATAATGTAAGTATATTGCTTTAGCAAAGAAGGATGACAAAAGAATAGAAGATGGTGGACCCTTAGATACTGAGAAAGGTACCTGACCTGAACTCATTACGTGGGAAACGGCAAAGGCAGAGTAAAAATGAAAAGAGTAGGAGTGCTCATATCCTGGTTCTATCCTGATATTGAAGTGAATTCTGGGAAGCATCATGATTGGAAATGACAAGAGAACAAAAGATAAAAAGGGAGAAGACCTTCAGAGACCTGGATAAGAGCTGCTCTTGATTTGATGACTAATTAAAAAAATTATAGTGGTTAATTCTTCCTGTTAATGCGTGAAGCTATTTAATAATCATTGTAATGTATGCTGTCAGTCCCATTGCTATCACTATTTTCTAAATGATGAAACTGAAGCATAGAAGGCCAGGTAACTTGCCCAAGCATCCACGGCCATTTGTATAGTAGGACCAGCCATCAAACCCTAGGCAACTGACATCACAGCAGTACAACCAGTCACCATGCTTTATTCTGTTAGATCATAGGGGGTGAAATTCTAAGAAGCAACAAGGATAATTTTATTGTTTTTAGCTTGGGTAAATGGGCAGTACTTTTATTAAACTGGGAAGAAATTTACATCCATTTTCTTTTGCTTCTCACTTTTCAAGGTAGGACTGAAGGACTGAAAAGACAAGTGATTTGCCTGAGGTCATGAGGTCCTGCTGTGTGATAGAAAGAGCAGACATTCCAACTTCATGAGACTAGGTTCAAGGTTTAGCTCTACCGAAGTACTAGCTGGAAGCCATTCCTTATCTTTGGTTCTCAGCTGTTATCTGAGAATTGAAATTCTGATATCTACCTAGAGTAGAATTTAACATGATACTAATAGAGTTTAAGCTTCAGGATTCCTCACTGCATAGGCTCCTTCCAGGGCTCTATACCTAATTTCATATTCATAATTTTAATCATTTTTTTTTCTGCCAGAAACGTATAAGTGTCATACAAACGTTTGATCTGCCCTGGATCTATTTTTACCTGAGTAGTTATGATGGCTTTGTTTGTAACCCTGGGATAAAAATCAAGATCTCCTGACATCCAAACCAGAGTTCCTTCCCTAGATGACAATAGATGCCTCTTCTTTCCCATTTCCGAATTTCTGGACCTTCTTTCAGAGTCCCTTCCTTCTCACCCTTGCCTATCACTGGGCTACTAACGGCCAGGCTCCCCCACACAACACTGCGAGGTAGTGCTGGGCTGTAAAAATGATTCTTTCCTATCCTGAAAATATCATTCTCTTAGTTACGTAGTCTTAATGTTAAATGTTTTCTAAATTCAACAAGTGAAGGACAAGTAAATGCTGCAGAGTTTTAACTCTCATTTTTCCAGAGGGCGTTTGCATTTTAAGAGAGGCTGCTTATTATCACAAAAGAATGAGTGAGTATATAAAGATGGGATTTGCAGCTGCTGGGCTGGCTTCTGAGTTTTTGCAAAGTCGGGTTCCCACTCTGGCAGTATTTGGAAGCTGAGGCTGGTAGCTGTGCCCCATGAAGCCTGGCCCACATAGCTTGGGGAAGTGAGATCATAGTCATTAAAACTCATTTACTTCAAAAATCTCGATTCTGAAAAAATGTTTGGCTAAGGTTGTTAAATAAAAAATGGAATTATGAGCTATGTTAGTTTCATTTTTCATGGTGCTTCAGTTGAATTCAACAGCAGTTAAAATTTTATACCTTGAAAACATTTGCATATTTTGCAAGTATAAATTCAGCTCTGGATGGTATAAAACCGACTTTCTGTTAATGAAGCATTTCAAGTGTATTTACCTTCTTCTCATAAAAGAAACCAAAAAAAATCTAATCAAATAGTTATTGAGTTTTACTCATCATCAAGGATGCTTGTCCAATACAGTTTTCCACAGATAGTTAAAATCCCTTTTCCCATAATGCCAATAGAGCAAGAACAGTCTTTAAGTATGTTAATTATTTATATTAATTATTCAAACATGCTCGTCTCCTAAATAATAATTTGCCAAGTAGTAGAGCAGTTACTTTGGATTTTCCGCTGCATGAGTGATTTAATTCCAACTCATTTAACTTCAAGGTGATACTCATAAAGAGTGTTGAGAAGTTTTAAGAAATTTTTTTTTTTAATCCTGATATGGAGAAGATGGGTGCATAACTAATAAAAGCACAATGCAGACTTAAAGTGGAGGTCTAAGGGGAACCTGTGCTTACTCGTTTTTGATGCCCCAGAGAAATAGCCCTGTCATCATCTGATGTTCTCTCATTCTTAGCTCTCACATGGTGGGGTACAGAAGCCAAACTGCCTGGGGCCCCTGATCCCCACCTATGATATCTTCAGGCCCTACTAAAAAGCAGGAGAACAAAACAGAACAACACAAAAACCCTGTGCATAGCTGGATAGATTTTTTTCGTTTCAGTTTCAGCCACAAGCCATCTGGCTGGAAGTATGACCAGAATATAAACAAGAAACCTTTTTGAACCAATCAAACTGTAATATGCAAATGAACTGTGGTGTTCAGAGATTTCACCATCAGCTCCCAAATCCAGGGTTCATTACTTTCCTGAATCCCCACCCCCAGCAGCATGTGACCTCAATGATAAAAGATAAGACAGTCTCTCTCCCTTAACCCAGGCACCACCAACAACTAGATTGATCTTTGAAAAATGTAAATCTGATCCTATTACTGCTCTTCTTAAAATCCTACTTTGTACTTAGAACAAAATTTAAACTCCTTAGCTGTCTCATAAGTCCCTCCTCTAATCAGACCTCTCCTGTTCCCATCTCATCTCTTCCCACTCTTTTCCTTGCTGATCATATTCCAGCTTCAATAGCCGCCTTCTGTGAGGTCAAGCTCTCTCCTTCCCAGCAGTCTTTGTATTTGCACTTCCCTGGGTCTGGAATCCTCTTCCCCTGGCTCTGCACAAGCCTTTATGACCTGGCCAGCTTATCTAACCTGGCTGTCTCTCCCCAACCCAGTTAGTCTCCTTGTCATCATCCCACCTCCGATTTATCACAAACTGATACTCTCTTATTTATGTGATTTGTTCAGATTTTATCGTCCATCCCCCATTAAGGATCTCTTTAGAGCTTTATGTTTGGGACTTAAAACAGCTTCAGGCACAATGTAAGCGTTCACAAGTTTCTATTGAACCAACTTAATGAGAGGATATTTACAAATGGGGAGAAAGGAAAGAAGAAAGAGGGTTAATGAAATGACATGGTGAAATGGTGAAATGACATGGTGAAAATTAGCATTATCCAGGAAAACTGTAATATGGACATGGCAAAAAGCTCATTGGAAAATCAGAAAGTAAATATATATGACCATAATAACACAGAGCAGTATTCGTTTTTACATTTATCATGTTATTATATTCACTTTTTCTGAGCAATCTAAATATTTATTGAGTAAGTAAAGTGGACTTTAGGGTGAGTTCTCTGCAATATTTTTCCAATAAATGAATCATTGCATAACTTAGTCAATTTGAATCTTAAGATGTTATAAATTTATTCATCTCTTTGTGTTTTCCTGTTTCTGAACAATATGGTTTTGGTCCAAGACTTAAAAGAAATATCACATTCATTTATTTCAATTTTTTGTGATGAGATGCTGTGTGCACTTTTGTATTTTTCTTAGTTTTGACTTTTAACAAAGTTCAACGCCATAAATCGTGCTCAGAGGATGAAAACAAAGTTAAATTTCCTTTTTGTTTTTCAAACTTTATCTTTTCTCTTTTTTAAAGGAACTTGGTCAAATAGACCTTATGTTACTTATGACACAGGCCAAGTTGTTCCAACAAAGAGAGACACAAATTCAGCTGCTCAAATAAGACAATGTTTATTCTTCTCTCATGTCATGGTCCGGAGATGGATCACTCAGGATTGAGAGGGAAGTTCTGAAATCCTCAGTACATCCAAATAGATTCTTCAGTTCTCCTCATAATGGACCCTGTGTCAAAGAACGTTTGCACCAGATGGAGTTAAACAGGCGAGGAAGACTTTATTCAAGTGAACAATAGTGATTGCATATTTAAAAGTTGGTGATAATAGATCTTGAAAGTTCTCATCACAAGAAAAAAATGCGTAACTATGAAGTAATGGATGTTAACTAAAGTTAAAAGTTGCACACCTTAAACTTATACAATGTACACCTTAAACTTGTACGATGTTATATGTCAATTACGTCTTAATCAAGTTGGAAAAAGTACTATTGCAATATGAGAGAGAAATTGAAGGTGAGAGAGTTTTTAAACACCATGGTGAACTAGTGGGAAAGTACTAGAGGGCATTGGTGGGGAGGTTGGTCAATATGATTAAACCATATGTGTTTGCTAATTGGTGCTTACTGAAGTTAGGTTCCTGCCCTCCCACAGAGCCTGGTAGATAGGAGCACTATCTTTCTTGATGGTTACATTTCTTAGGGATGGATCCCAGGCTTTTGAGAAAGACATTCCTGGGTTGTGAAACTGCCAAGAGGCTGGGAGCATATTTACATTTCAAGGGGCAGAGAAAGAATTTAGAATTTTTCTAAGTAAATGCTTCACATAATTTATCTTCCACCACTAGAAGTGAGTAGAACTTACTAAGGCTTCCAGCATGCAAGCCACCTGTTGTTCATCATGTCCAATCAGCAGGATGTCTTCGATATAATGGATCTGTGTGATGTTCTGAGGGACTCAGACAGTCCGAATCTCTTCAGACAATATTATGATAGAAGGTAGGAGATTTAACATGGCCCTGAAGCAAAAGCATAATTTCATGTGTTTGTGCCAGTAATATAAATGCAAACTATTTCTGATCCTCTTATCTGATCAGAATAGGAAAGAATGTATTCACTAAATCAATGGCTGCATACCATGGGACCAAGAGGCTTTATAAATCTGCTCTAGCAATGAGAGTACATCTAGCACAGCAGTGTGAACAGGGTTACTACTTATTTGAGCTTACAATGGTCTATACTATAGTCATTCTCCAGGATCCATCCATTTCTGTAGGAGCCAGATTGGCAAATTAAATAGATAAGATGAGGACCACCACTCCAGCGACCTTTAGGTTTTTAATGGTGACATGAATCTTTGTCAATCCCCATCTGAGTGTAATATGAGGAAGAAAATGATTTATAGCAATTACACGAAAAAGAAACAGTAAATTGCTGACTCACTTATCAGGGAGATAGTGTAATCTAGGGGAAAAGATACAGGTCAGAAAGACCAAGGTTTGAATGTTTTCACCACACGGTCTGAATACTCTGCATGACCTACCATAAATTATTCACTCTGAGTCTCAGTTGCTCTGCCTGTACATTTGAGTTAGCAATATTTGCCTTTAATCTGTCTGGTATGGAAGACTAAGTAAACAGATGAATATACAATGTTTCCTTAATAATGGTGGATATTTGGTGCTGTAGAAGAATAGTGGGCAGACTACCAAACACTTGACAAAGAAATGCAAGCAATTCAGTAGATGTGAATAGAGTTTACTACTGAGATTTTGTTTGCGTGTTTGTACGAGCTCCTGAAAGAATGGTGTTAAAATCTTCAGCCCCGTGATTGTGGATATTTTTTTTCTCCTTTTAATCCATCAGTCTTTGATTTATATATTTTGAGGCTATGTTGCTGGATACATGCAAATTTAAATGTTTTTATCTTCTTATTGATCTTTTATCATTATGAAATACCTCCCTTTATGTTTCTTTGTTGCTCTCTCTTGCTCCAAAATCTACTCTGTCTGGCATCTGTATAGCCACAAACAAACTTCTCTAGAGATAGTGAGTGTCCTCTCTCTGTTTATGTAGTAATATGTCTTGCCTTAAAGCCTACTTTGTCTGATATTATTATACTATACTGTCTGTCTTTTGGTTAGTGTCTGTATCGTAACCACTAACTATAATAAGTGCTATGAAAGAAATAAATAAATTGTGATGAGATAGACAGCAATTAGGGGCAACTTTAGATAGGATGTCAAGAATAGCTCTGTCCAAGGAGGTAAGCTAATGAGAAAATAGCAGCCAATCAAAGATCCATGATGAGAGCATCCCATGTAGTGGGAAGAGTAAACATAAAGAAATCTCTTATGGTGGGAAAGCACTAGCCCTAGTCCTATAGTAGCAATAAGACCTGCTGGAGAAGAGGTGTAAGTGAGGTAAGTGCAGGGTGGCTAGAGATCAGTTCAGAGCTAGGCACGAACTAGATCGCACAGGACCATGTAAACCATGATTAGCAAACATTTTCTGTAAAGGCTCAGATAGTAAATATAGGCTTTGCAGGACAAATGGTTTCTGTTGCAATGACTCCACTTGCCATTGTAGTGCAAAAGCAATCTTAGATAATCCGTAAGTGAATGAGCATGACTGCGTTTTAATAAAACTATTTACAAAAACAGGCAGGCAGTGGACTCAGTGTGCCCTGCAGGCTATAGTTTGCCAACCCCTGGTATAAACCATAGCAAGGATCTGGATTAGTCTAAATATCAGGAAGTCTTTAAAGAGGTGTTTTTGTTGTTGTTATTTTTTGTTGTTTGCTTGATTGTTTGGTAAGAGAGTCTGATACATGTTTTCAATCAATCACTCTGGTTGTCATGTGGAGATTGGGTAGAGGGAAATGAGTGGAAGCAGAAAAACACAGGGAGTGATTACAGTGCTCTCTCAAGATGTAAGATTGCTTGGACTAGAGTCACTTAGAGCAGACCTAGGAATCCAACATATAAATTGATGGAAGAAGGGGAAGGACTTGATGATGGATTGCTTGTTGGAGATGAGGAAAGTGTGTAAATCAAAGACAACTCTTAGGTAGCGGCATTTAATGACCCTTGGAAGAAAACTTGGAATTGAGCAAGATGGATAGATACAAAAATTCCATTTTGGACATGTTTTATGTTTGAGATGCCTATTAGACATCCAATGGAGATGTCAGGCAGACAGTTGGATATGAGCTCAGGTGCAGGTTAGAAATAATAGGTTGAATCAAGAAATTACTGATATTCACCTGATTTTTAATTACAAAGACATCAGTTCCACAGGGCTATATCTAATGTACCTTTTATAGTCAGGCAAGGAGAAAATTTAGGTGAAAGAAGATAAAAATAACAAGTACAGAGACGTGCATGAGACACATCAACCTTTAAAGGTCAAAAGAGGAGGAAATGTCAGCAAAGGAGACTAAGTCAGAACAGCCGGTGAAGCAGGAATAAAACCTAAGGAGCGCCATGTAAGCTCAGAGAGGAGGGTGCTTCAAGAGAAACTGTGTTGAATACTGCTGAACAGTTGAGTAATATGAAGAGCGAGCAACGGACACTGAATACAGAGGTTATTGACAAGAGAACTGGAGGAAACAGAAACAGGCTGGAATAGGTCAAATAATGAATGAGAGGTGATGAAGTTAACACTTTGTGTATCGACAATTCTTTTGAGATGCTTTACTGTGATGTTCGGAAGCTGGAGGATCATGGGGGTTTATGTTTGGTTATTTGTTTTAACATCAGACATACAAAAACATAGCTTAATGCCACTAGAAATCAACTATTAAAGAAAGTAATATGGTGATACAAGACCAACCAGGTCCCTAAAGGTGGGAAGCAGGTAAGTAGGTGAAAGTGCAGGGGACCTGGAGCGCTAGCTAACAAGCTGGGACCGGTGGGCCTGAGTCATCCATCTCTAAAATCTTCATTTCAGTTCTTAACCTTCCAGCCCTGACAGATGACAATAGATATGCAATCTATCGACAGAAGGATAAAGCAGTATATTTCCAATACAGAAAGTAAAATAAACTCATAATTCTGAAAGAGATTAAAATAAGACTACAGAACACAGAATTTGAACTGTATTGTGAACTTGGCTTCTTGTAAATAATGGCTCCAAGATGAAATAATCAAAGTGTTCAATGTATTCTGCTCAGTAAAGCTAGACAGGGAAGAATTGCTCCACTTCTCTGAGACAAGAATATGAATGATTGTTACTAAACAAAATCATATTTCAGTTGTGATAAAAGAGGAGAAGAAGAGGAATAAGAAGAGAATTTTGCAGTTTTAGAATCCCGTTTAGATCACTAACACAAGATGCTACCAAGTAAGAATCTTTAGCCAAGACACACTGGTAGGGCCCTAAATAAAAATTTACTTATTTAAATAACATCATACACATCAGTAAACAGACCCTGCCTCAAATTTCTCCAGGGCTCTCCTCCTGACCCTAGACCCTTCCATCACACCCTGTAACTCCCCATTATCCAACAACTAAGGGGTTAATGCTTAGTACAGCAGGTGACCTCTGATCCTACATATCCCTCCTGTCATTTTTCTCTCCAGTATCCTTCCTCTCAACCCACCACTGCAAATTTGGCAGACTACCACTAAGTTAAAGAAAAGTAGTGCTCCCTTCTGAATGTCCTCTAAAACACCCCCCTCAACTACAAAATTTCCTCAAACATCTACTTAATGCCTTGGTTTAAAGGCAGACAGACATAAATCCCTCAGAAAGAAATTGAATAGAAAGCATGGCAGGTTCAGGGGCAATTGCAGTGCATAATAAGGGGATCTAACTTAGAATTTAAAGAATATGAGTGTGCTTGGAGAACAGCAAAATAGTCCGGTTTGACTGGAGCACAGACGTATGTAAAGCACCAGGAGGCAATGGCCGGGGCAAGAGAGCAAAGAGGAATTGAGACTATTGCATAGGTAATCTGGTGCCAGATGGCTTGATTTAGAATCCCAGCTTCTCTGTGTGAGCTGGAGTAAGTTATTCAACCTTCTGTGTCTCAATTTACTCATCTGAAAAATGGGAGTAATAGTATCTTCTTGCTAGGGTTATCAAGATGGTCAAATGAGTTAATGGATGAAACCTGCTCAGAAAAGTGCCTGACCACATTGACTATTCAGTAAAAGTTAGCTGCTATTGTTGGTGGAGAGTGGTGTCTTATTTCGGTGGAAGAGAATGCTGTGGCTGGTTCCATGGGCAAATGTTTGCATTTTAGTGACTAAAGATAACTGCCTCTGATGTCATCAAAGCATAAAGGGTACATCCTGCAAACGATTCCAAAATGGTCCATGACTCTTTTCAACAGAGAGTAGGAGGCTTGGCTGAGTCACAGGAAATGCAACAGATTAAGGCCCTATAAAAGAAGTTCATTAGCATCCAGCTGGCCCAGCATCAGCACAGGACAGTTTATTTATGCTTTAGGACACTGCATTTCGGCTTTATGCTTTATGACACAATTTGCAAAGCTCAACAGTAGGATTTCTTCATTTCCTACTGCAAATACCCTAGAACAATTTCTATTTGTGATACAATTCAATCAATACATAAATTTTGCTACTTAGAAGATAAATTAAAATTCTTAGATAGGATAGATGATTTAATAGGAATAAATTTGCCCAGCTGGTACAGATTGATGCATAGTAGTCTAGAGAGGTGGGCATGGTGCACTTTTTTCAGTAGCATTTGATTCTTTTAACACCCAAGATAATCCACTGACAAGAATTTCACGCTAAAATTTGTTCAGTGTTACAATTTGGATCTATGAATGGTAGCCAAGGCTTTTTAGAAAATGGATGTACATGCAGTATGTAGAGGTACCATACCAAAGTTAACTCCATAGAAAATTCAAAAGCCAGAAATCTGGGAATCAGTTTGTTTTTTGACACTAAATCAAACAAAACAGGCACTGATATATTTTGTTTTCATTTTGTCCCATATCTGATTTTTTAATTCATTGTAGAAAGAAATCAGCCTTACTTCTAAAATTCTTCTAATTAACTTATCACAATAAACTACTCCCTGGGTCTGTGTATTTAAAATGTTAACCTGACACACCTCAAACTTACCTAGTGACAGTCAGGTAACATCTCTAAAATTTTCTAAGAAGGAAGGAAGCAGAGGAGGGAGGGGAAGGAGAAAGGTAAATATCTATACACAAACTTCCCTGTCTCAACTGATTTTTATTGTTGTTGGGTGGGAGGACCAGTTAATTTGCCATCAGAATCTCATCAGCCTGGGCTGATGTCACGCAATTTCTCTGCCATTGCAATCCCCAAAACAGAATGTCAGACAGAGGCTAATGAATAGTCCCATGAAATAGATGAAAAAGGAAAATCATTCGCTACCTTTCAATAGTCGTTAGCTCTAAAACACATGGCATTTTTTTTTCACATTTTAATGAAAGATCATGCGTGTTATCTCCATTGTAGAATGTGAACTCGTCAACATTGCTCTAAGAAGGGGATCGATATCCTACCTTACCATAAACCCTTGAGAAAACACACTGAGAGAGATTATGCACCACAGCCAGAACTGATGAATATTTGTTGTGAACAAATGAATTCAGTGATGGGGTATTAGTATTGTACCTATGTGTAAGAGAAAGAAGGGAAATGCTCGCTTAAATCATCCATTTACCAGACCTTAAATAGACAGCTAGAAGACACAGCTAAAAGAGAAGACTTGCTAAAGGACAACCTCCACAAATTACTAGATTTTTAAGAATTGCCAAAGAAATATTTTGACCTTAAAGGAAATTTATGAAATAAAAAAAAATCCATAAGTATATCACTCTTCTATCTGAGTGCATTACTTTCCATATTTTACTTAATGGTTGTCAAGTCCTGTGCAACTCTTGCACCATCCCAGTTATCTGCTGCCCCTGACTCATGCCTCCCATTGGCCTTCCCCTGAATCAATAGGAACAAAGGCTGGGGAGCTATCAAGGGCTTCCAAGGGCTTCTAAATCCTGGACATAGGATTTAGAGGATCTTCTACTGTTCTGTAGTTGAGGATTCTGCAGCTTTTGGTGTTCTATGGCACTCATAGCTCTCAATTTCTGGAAATTACTCCAATCAAAGGGAGGCCCAGCTTCCTATCTGGTCTGACTCCCACTCCCATCAACCACTGTCCACGTCTGTTGGAATCTCTTGGATATCTAGGATTTCATAGTGCTTCCTAGTTGTTGACACCAGAAGGAGCTCTGTTCACCATCTGAGCCAGTAGGCTCAGGCTAGAGTTTCTTCTTCCAACCTCCATTCAACTAGGGTCAGGTTAAAGTTTCAATCTCCCTTGACTTTTCACTGGTTGGTATTACGGGAAATATCTCCTTCTGTCTCTGGATCTCCCTCGATGGCCACTTCTGAAGCCAGGCACTCTTCTCAATCACTGTGTTCAAATGTCCCTTGAGCGGAAAGCCGGTGCAACATCCTTGGGACTGACTTTGTGGAAGACAGCCCTCTTGCCAGTAGGATTTGGTAGGTGCCTAGCTCTTCTTATTCCCTGTTTTTCTTACCTCAATCCTCTCTCAATCCCTGTGTGCACATGGCTGGCCCTGCATACTCGTATATATTAAGCCCCTCATGCGAGCCATCTTTTACTATTGCAACCATAATAGGGTTCCCCATACTATATTATTCTATGGCTTAGAATTGCTTCATATTCTCCAAATAGTTTGTTTTAAAGGTTGCATAATATTCTGTCCAGTTAGAATAATCATTTGCATAATCATTTTCCTATTGCAAAATCTCAGGTTGTTCCCTCTATTTGTGAGGCTAAATAGTATAATAATTTAGAGTACAAAATCTACAGTCTGATGTTGGCTGCACCATAGCAAGTTACTTAGGCTCTTTGCACCTCAGTTTCCTTATCTATAAGATGAGAAGAGGGCATGTGAGGATTAAATGAGTATGTAAAGCATCTAAAACGTGCTTGGCACAGGATAAGTATATAAGTGTTGGCCGTTAGGAGTATTATTTCACATTCGCTACATAGAAAATGTTCAGTGAACATCTCCATTTATCTTTTGCTCTTAAAAAAATAATTTTTTTAAGAATACAGCCCACAGATTTCATTTGCTCTATCAAGGGAAGACAAATTTTGTGACTTTTGACCTATAGACAAATTGCTTCCCCCGAAGGCTATACTAATTTCCAATGTCATAAAAATATATTAATGTACTAGTTTTGAAATGTGTCAAATTGTCTATTACAATTTTCACTGTGCTATGATCAATAACTAAATAAAATTAGTTTTTATTTCTTTGAATTTTACCAAGTGTGAGTTTTTTAAAGTGTGTTCACTACATAATTACGTTTTTCTCTATTTAATCCTGTGTGAAGTCATTCATAATATTCTGAACAATCTCATAATCAGTGCATCCCACTTTTGATAATACAAAAGTAAACCTACAATTCAAGAAATATAATGAGACTGGCAAATTCATTAAAAACAGTAGATTTTTCTTGATCTCTAGGATAGAATTATAGACTACAAATTTTCAAGGAACTCACTGAAAGGTAGGACATATATAACTTTGTGTGTCTTCCTCTGATTCTGTTAAACTTAAGCCAGTAACTCGACAGATTAATTAATTGCCTCTCTAAAGAAGACCAGGATGATTTGGGAAGACCATGTTATATTTTGTTTATTATTAACAATATGAATTGTTTGTAATATTTTGTGCCTTAAGCCTAAAATCTGTTTCAAACTTTAAGTTAATTTTCATAATAATGACCTATTATGATCATTATGATGGTGATGATGATGACACATCTCTTATTTATTGAGCATCAAATGTGTTCCAGACATTTCATTAGATATTTTCATTTATTATCCCTGATCCTTATAAATTCTCCACCAACTTTTTGGTAGATGAGGCAATTGAGAATCTGAGAGCATAAGCGACTTGCCCAACACTGAATGAATAGTAAATGTGTCTAGAATAATTAATTATGCAGTGGGAGTTGCCTTTTTTTTAAGGTAACCTCCAAAGTTTCATTTCATATAAAACAAAAAACGGTGTGAAACACTATCTTGCTACTGGGGAAGACTGTAGTCCATTTTCTGTCTTTTTAAACAGAAGGATATTTATACAAGACAAAATCAAGACATCTATTTTTCACCCTGTAAAACAAAATTTTCCTTCTTCTTTGGAATTTTGTTTTTTACTTACATTGTATGAGAAAGCAAAAAGTAAATTTCCATCACTACCTTCTGCTCTATGTACCTTCAAAAATTTACCAGCATAATAACAGGTTGGAGAATTTCTTTTCTTTCATAGCTTCATCATGGACTTGATTCAAGGACCACCCAAAGGTGTAATGTCCACCACTATTTGCTTTGGAAAAATTGATCCCTAGGAACTAGTAGCTAGTTTCCTAGATAAACACCAAGATTCTGAAAATGAACACATATTATCTGTAGAGATACATGAAATGAGAACTTCACAGGACCTTAGAGCTGGCCAAAAGTCATTTTCTTCATTCATTCATTCTCCAGCATGTATTAAGTGCCCACTATGTGCAAGCACTGCACTGGGCTTTAAAAGGAAACAAAGACAACCAGGAAATAGTTCCACTTTTGATAATACAGAAGTAAACCTACAATTGGAGAAATATGATGAGATGGCGTTGTTATGGAAGCACTGAGGAAGGAACCCGAGCTCAGCCTTGGTTATAATCGTGACCCTCTTCCATGGCTTATGGCAGAATAACGTGGAAAGAATGCTTCCAAGCGACTGGAGACTCCCTCACTTATCCCTAAACATTGAACAGTGTGTTACGAAGTGGGAACGCTAAGCCGAACAAGGCATAGACATCCACTGCCTGGCAGCGCATAATCTTGTGGAGAATACAAACGTGTATACCAGAGCCTGCTGCACAATGTAATGAATCTAACGATAAAGGCATATCCCAGACCTTGGTGCCGCCATTGTTCCTCAATGTTCAATAGCTCACGTGGAAGAAATTCCTCTTTTGCTAAATGCTAATTCATCATAAAGATCCCATCTTTATTTTCTCTTCTGTTATCCAAACTTATGACAGAAAAGTTGGTTACTATCCCTCACTAACTTGAACACAACTCTATAGCTGTAAATAAGGAAACAAATAAAGACTTAGAATTTAAGATTCTGGGGGTGGAAACTAATATCTGCACATTGTGACTCTAATGGGAGCCATCATTTCAAACTTGGAACATAAATATAGCCTGGATCTCAGTGGAATACATAATGCTTTTGTATTTAAAATCTCTGTGCATTCCTAGAAAAAAAATACATGTGTTAAGTAACTCAATCATCTGCCTAAGATGACTTCCTTGGCCTCTCTACAGTGAACAGGTCCCATCGAATCAGTGTGTTAACATCAACCAATTAATAATTCCTTTGAGCACTTACAATGCTTACTGCATTCTTCTAAGCATTCTGAGAAAAATTCAAAGTCCGGGTACAATCTAACTTGGGAAGTTATAAGTATGTGTATATATATAATCTGTATATACACATATATTTGGAGTCAGGTATGAAAGTACAGGTTATTCATCCTCTGATACTATGTACGGTGTGTGCCTATATACATATATGCAATATATATGGAGAGAGACGTGCTACATCTATTTTTATATTTTAAATAATTCTATTTATAGAAATTGATTTACGCAAGCTTTTTAGAAATATATGTAATCTACAAAACAGCAAACATATACTAAGAATAATTCTGTATATTTCTATGCATACTTTTCCTCTTCAACATCAATGCTTAGTACAACACCTGACATTTAATAGGTATTTATTCAATATTTTAGAATGGATTAATATTTTTCTGACCAAATATCAGCTAAAAGTGAAGCCATAAACCAAGCCACTTACTCAATTTTTTTTTTTGTATTATTGGAAGCTGAAAACATTTAGGAAAAGATACAGATGTACTTTTTTTTTTTTTTTTTTGGTGAGGAAGATTGGCCTTGAGCTAACATCTGCTGCAAACCTTCCTCTTTTTGCTTGAGAAAGACTGTCCCTGAGCTAACGTCTGTGCCACTCTGTCCTCCGTGTTGTATATGGGAAGCCACTACAGTATGGCTTGATGAGGGTATGCAGGTCTGTGAGCAGGGTCTGGTATCTGAATCCAGAAACCCCAGGCCACAGAAGCGGACTAGGCAAATTTAAGCCTTACACCCGGGCTGCCCCCTATGTACACTTTTGTAGACTCCTAATAGGAAATTTTTGAAACGAGCATAACACTGACTTCATAGAGTTGACAAACATTTTATTGCCAAAGGAAATGTTAGTTTGTCTACAATGGAGATATGAAGCCTTCATTGTTCTACAAATGGTGTGAAATTTACAATATGAAAGACTATTGCTTACGTCACTGCTAAAGCCCAAAAAAGAGTGTGTTCTCCTACTTGACTAGTCTTTCCTACTTCTCTGGGACTATCCAAGGAGGCTAATCTCACATTCTTTCTATCAATATAATTTTTCAAATTTGCTCTTGAAATAAGGGGAGATCTAAAACCAGCCAGGAAAAAAACCTTTTCCCAGCAGCATTTCAGTAGTTTATTCCTTGTTAAATATAGAAGACAAACAAACTAACAAAAAGAAAATCCGTCGGAATCTATATTTTGCAACCTCAGGACGGATTGAGATATTTTTTGCAAGCAGCATCCAAACCTATCCTGAAATATGCTTAAACATAGTGAGAGTGCTGGCCTGTCATTAGAGCTTACCTTCTTGTTTGTTTTTGTTGTTTTCAGATACTAAAGGAGGAAATAAACCTCTGACGAGTTAGCACGTTTTCAAAGGCGGCTGTCATGCTTCCCTGCACATTGCCTCTGAGCGATCACACTCATCTCTGGGCACAGAACCAACACCTCATTGCTGGTGAGCCGCAACCATAGGTCTGATTAAAGAATGGTCCGACAGCTCCCACAGAGATTTCTATCCAATTTCCTTCAGCCTCTAGGTTGGTGGATTTAGGTGAAAAAGCGTGATGGCTGAGAAGGAGGCTGTTTGGAGGAACGTGGAAAAACATTGTGGAATGATCGGAGGTCTAAGAGAAATACCGTGAGGCATTCTTTCTCCAGCGCGGAAAATAAATGTGAGCCTTGATTTACTGTAACAGGCAGTAGGAGTTTTCCAAGTAGAGGAGGCTGCATTCGCAAAAGAGAACCTCAGACTGCTTGATGGTTGTGAGGACAGGGAATTCAAATGAACTTTGTCACTATTGCCTGTTTCATGAGAGAAAGATTCCCCGGCGGAGCACAGATGGCATGTTTGAACGAGAAGCTGATTATGCCAAGAGGTTAGTATGCCTGAGAGCATCGCTTATTGATCTGTGAGCGGGACCGCAAGACAACTAGCGATGAATATTGATCTGTGAGGAGGACACAGGAGAGCTAGCTGTGAAGAAGAGCGCACAGCTGTCTCCAAAGCACCTGAGAGATCAAAGCAACTTGAAATACACATCCAATACAGGAATTATTTTAATCCCCTTCGTCTCTTTTATTCTCTATCTTAAAATACATGAAAGAAATCTCATCTGTTTAAAACGCAGCACACAAAAGTAAAAACACGGAATGTTGAAAACCAGTGTTTAGTTAAGAAACGTGCATGCAGAATTAAGAAAAAATATGCAGGAAGCACAGGAATAGTAAGAAAAGGAAATCCAAAAAGGGTTACGGCCGGATTTGCTTCAGGAGCAAAATCCAACTGTGATGCTTCAAGTACGAGCTCTCACTGGGCTCACTTCCCTTAAACGGCAGCCTCTGTTTTTAGAAGCATTTGGCCAGTTTTGACTCTGTCTTCTTCAGTACCTGATGGAGGTTCAGAATACAAAGGATAAAAGCAACCCTCACTGTAGCCCTATCATCGCTACCTCAATCCCCTATGTTCTCCATGAAGCAATATTCGCTCTTTTTCTATCAACAAACCTTACTTATAGGGCATAAACTTTAGTAATATAAAATACATGGATTTCTTGAAATTGAGCTTCCCTAAAGACCATAAGCATTTTTAGATTTCTCATCATTAGTAATTAAAGCTCATTTAGCAATTCCGGATACATTAAGTTACATAAAATACATTTAAAATGCAAGTTCTTGATCACACATACAATAAAATCTAAGAGGAGAAATCAACTCTGACCCAGAAAAATTAATGAGAAACTTCATCAAATATGCCTACAAAAGACGTTTTGGTTGCTTAAATTTAAAATGTAAGTTAGAATATGTATGTATATACCATAATATTTTCAAATATTATTTTTCATTCAAATTTCCCCATGTTTTGCAAACAATTTCCCTTTTGTTGACTTAAACAAAAATGTGAAATCCATGGAGCCAAGATTAGATAAACACTAGCCCATCCAATGGAGAGAAGTGTGCTAAATCCTTCACTAAGATTGTGGTTTGTCAATTTCTTCATTTAGTTCTGCCTGTTATTGTCTTATCAATTTTGAGGTATTTTATTAATTGCAAACAAATTTGGAATTGTATGCCCATCCAGAGTTTTGTAGTTGTTTTTATTTTTAATCTAGTCTCTGCCTTTTAACCTGATATTTAATCAGTTGCTATAAACTAATGACTGGCACAGTTGAATTTAACTCTACTGTGGTATTATTTGATTCTTACTTGACCAATTGTTTTTTTGTTCTCTTTTGCCTTTTTTCATTAATTGTTCTTATTTTATTATTTCATTTTGCTCAATTAGCTTGTTGGTTATACACTTTTATTACCTTTCAGTGGTTATGCTAGACATTAACACATATCTTTGACATTTAGAATCTATTACAAACACTTTTACCATTTACTAACAAGAATCTTGGCATATATTTACATCGTTTACCCTTCTTATCTTTTTGTGATATCGTTAAGTACCTTAATTCTACATTTATTTATACTTAGAAGTCATTATTACTGTTGTTTTATGGAGTTAATATTCATTTTAATTTACTCACACATTTATCCTTTCTGTGTTCTTTGGATATTTATGATTTGTGTCTGTAACTAGATTGCAAGTCCCTTATGCAAGGCTTATTTGTCTTCCTCATAATATGACCCCATCTGTCTCCTCATTCTCATCTCTCACAAGTGCCCTGAACAATTTAAGCTCCAGCCATATCAAACACTTATTCCCAACTCCCAGCTCATCATAGGAGTTAACGGACTAGCTCTTATTTTGGTGTCTTTGCAGATGTTACTCTTTTTCCTTCCCAACCCATCTCTGCCCAGTTTTCTAATGCATACTCTGTCTTGCAAATTAGCTCAGATGTCTCCACCTCAAAGACAAGATGTCCCACTTCCTGATCAGATCTGGAGTGCATGTCCCTCCTCTGGGAAATGAATTTAATCAGCTATACACTATTGAAAGTTCATAAGACTATCTCTCTACTAGTCTTTGAATTTCTTGGTACCAGGACAATGCTTTTTACCTCTGAATGTTTTGTTCTAAATTCTGCGTTTGGTATATGTATTAATTTTCCAGGGCTACTGTAACAAAGTACCACAAAATAGGTTACTTAAATAGAAATTAATTGTCTCAAAGTTCTGGAAGCCAGAAGTCCAAAATCAAAGTGTTAGCAGGTTTGGTTCATTCTGAGGGCTCTGAGAGGAGACTCTGTTCCAGGTCTTTCTCCTTGGCTTGTAGATGGCCATCTTCAGGTTCATATAATGTTCTTGCTGTATCTATTACTCTGTTTCCAAATTTCATCTGGTTATAAGAAATCCTGTAGTATTGGATAGAACCCACCCTTATGACCTTGTTTTAACTTAATAAAGACCTTATCCTCAAGTAAGGTTGCATTCTGAAGTACTGAGGGTTAAGACTTCAACACATGAATTTGGGAGGGACACAATTCAACCCATAACAGCACCTAATAGGTATTCAATTCCTGCATGTGGAATAATTGATTGATTTAAGGAATGAGGAATTTGTATTACCTAAATGGACATAGAAAGAAGTTATGATCGATCAATTTGCTGTATTTGGATGTTGGCATCAAGATGGTGGCATAGGCGGACTCTGAACTTACCTCCTCCCATGAACACAATCAATTTACAACTACTCTTGGAACAATTACCTTTGAGAGAGAACTGAAAACTAGATAAAAAGAACCACTGCAACAAGGGACAGTCTTGACTGAGGTGGAAGAGGCAGAAATCCCTTTCTGGAGAGAAAAAAAGCCACTTGGATGAGTCATGGAGCTTCATGGCTGGCCAGCAGCAATCCTAAGGCATGTAGCCTTCCCTGGAGGAGTGGGGGACCTGAGCGGGGAAGTGTTACCACAATAAGCATCCTTTGGACTCAGCACAACTGAGATGAGTACCATAATATCTGGCTTTGCTGGCTACTAACAACAATGGGGAATATTCCTAGAAAAGCTATGGGGCATAAGCAAAAAAAAGCCAGCTCTTAAATTTGCTCATTTCAGAAAGCAACCTAAAATCACCAGAAGGAAAGGTACAGAGTCCTTTCTTGAAAAGAGACTCACTCAATAGGCTCTGAGTGCATCTTGGTGAGAGGTGAGACCTCTTCAGGGATTGAGACATTGGCGGCAGCCTTTACTGTGACCTAGTACAGGCATGTTGACACATATGCTGGCAGATGCCATTGGAGTTCTTCCCCTGGCCTGTTAGCCCAAGGGTCTGCCTCACCCATTAGAGTGCTGATTTAATACAGCTCAGCCAGGGAAAGCAGCCCAATCTAGGGACTGGCCCCACCCAATAGCAAGTCCTTGGGCAACTTTTTGGTCTGCATAGACTGGGGGCCTGGATCCTCTGCAGGCTGGCGAGTGGGTCCACCTCTCCAGAGCAGGGTGTGCACAAGGAGCAGGTGGTATGGGGAGTTGGTGGAATGTGTGGGGGCCTCTGCAGTGGAGTGACTGAATCTGCTTCAGGGGATCAGGATGGGTGCATGGGCCAGGACTGTGTTCACAGTGTGTGTGGATGTGTAGGCTGTGGGGCTTGTCAGCAACAAAGGACCTGTGCTTCTCAAATGGCCACATATGGGATTGGCCCCACCTTCCAAAGCCTGAAACTATTGGGTGTCCCTGTGCCTAGGGCCAGCCTCACTCAGCTGCAATCCTGAGAGAACTGACAACAGCCTTTCAGGCTGGAGGCCTACAGCAACTGTAAGCCCCTGGGGGGCTAGCAACAAGCCACACTGGGGGCCTACTCACTTAACAGAAAAACTGCAACAGGACTGTGCTATTAGAACTTGCAGTCAACTGTGCTGGGGCTCCCCATGCCTGATAAAGTGGCTGAAGGGTCCATAGCAGCGAGACACAGCTGAACATTATAACCAGCTGGCCAAGGGGACAACCTAGCCTCCCTGGGCACCTACAGCCAGAGCAGCCCTGCCACAACAGGACACACGTAGCCCACACAGGGGTCACTCCTGGAACATTTGGAACTGGTAATGAGAGCGAAGCACACTGCTGGGCCTCAAAAGGCAGCTCTTACATAAGGCCACTTCTCCGAGTTCATGAGGTATAGCTGATCCACCTAACACATAGATATAAGCACAGAGAAACAGGTAAAATGAGGAGGCAAAGGAGTATGTTCCAAGCAAGAAAACAGGACAAAACCCCAGAAAAAGAACCAAATGGAACAGAAATAAGCAATCTACCCCAAAAAGAGTTTAAACAAAAAGTCATAAGGATGCTTACTGATCTTGGGAGAAGTGTGAATGAACTCAAAGAGAACATCAACAAAGAATTGAAAAATATAAAAATTAACCAGTCAGAAATGAAGAATACAATACTGGAAATGAAAAATTCACGAGAGCGACTCAATGGCAGAGTAGATAATACAGAAGAATGGATCAGGGAGCTGGATGAAAGACCAGAGGAAATCACCCAAGCTGAACAGATAAAAGAAAAAAGAATTTAAAAAAATGAGAACAGTCTAATGGAACTCTGGGACAAGGGAGCCAAGAACATACAATGGAGAAAGGAAAGTCTCTCCAATAAATGGTGTTGGGAAAACTGTATAGCCACATGCAAAAGAATGAAAGTAGACCATTATCCTGCATCATACACAAAAATTAACTCAAAATGGATTAAAGACTTGAATGTAAGACCTGGAACCATTAAACTTCTAGAAGAAAACATAGGCAGTGTGCTCTTCGACATCAGTCTTAGCAGCATATTTTCAAGTACCATGTCTGACCATGCAAAGAAAACAATAGAAAAAATAAACAAATGGGACTACATCAAACTAAAAAGCTTCTGCACAGCCAAGGAAACCATCAACAAAATGAAAAGGCAACCTAACAATTGGGAGAAGATATTTGCAAACCATATATCTGATAATGGGTTAATATCCAAAATATACAAAGAACTCATACATTTCAACAACAAAAAAACTAACAACCCAATTAAAAAATGGGCAAGAGATCTGGACAAACACTTATCCGAAGAAAATATACAGATGACCAACAGGCACATGAAAAGATGTTCAACATCATTAACTATCAGGGAAATGCAA
The DNA here is from genome assembly GCF_037783145.1 of Equus przewalskii. Classification (NCBI taxonomy): domain Eukaryota; kingdom Metazoa; phylum Chordata; class Mammalia; order Perissodactyla; family Equidae; genus Equus; species Equus przewalskii. The sequence continues at coordinate 52,383,565 of NC_091838.1, forward strand.
AACAAAATTACAATGCAATATCACCTCACTCCCATCAGAATGGCTATAATTAACAAGACAGGAAACAATAAGTGTTGGAGAGGATGTGGAGAGAAGGGAACCCTCATAGACTGCTGGTGGGAGTGCAAACTGGTGCAGCCACTATGGAAAATAGTATAGAGATTCCTCAGAAAATTAAGAACAGAACTACCATATGATCCAGCTATTCCACTGCTGGATATTTATCCAAATAACAAGAAAACACGAATGCATAAAGATACATGCACCCCTACGTTCATCACGGCATTATTCACAATAGCCAAGACTTGGAGTCTACCTACGTGCCCATCAAGGGATGAGTGGATAAAGAAGATGTGGTATATATACACAATGGAATACTACTCAGCCCTAAGAAATGAGAAATCTGTCCATTTGTGACAACATAGATGGACCTTGAGGGTATTATGCTAAGTGAAATAAGTCAGAGAGAGAAAGTCAAATACCGTTTGATCTCACTCGTAAGTAGAAGATAAAAACAATGACAAACAAACACACAGAAACAGAGATTGGATTGGTGGTTACCGGAGGGGAAGGGGGGAGGGAGGAGGTCATAGGGGATGATTAGGCACACATGTGTGGTGATGGATGGTAATTAGTCTTTGAGTGGTGAACATGATGTAATCTACACAGCAGTTGAAATATAACGATGTACACCTGAAATTTATATAATGTTATAAACCAATGTTACTACACTCAAAAATAAAAATTTTTTAAAAATTTTCTGTATTTGTGGAAAAAGGACTCATATTTCAGATTATACATAAAAATTCTAGGCAGTATATCAATTGACAAAAAGATTTTTAAAATGATATAGATGCTTAGCTCCTTGTAATGATAAAAATGATCTTTGAACTTAGTTTGATATATATATATGACAAAAAATTTTATTTGTAACACTTTAATTAAATTCATCATGCTGAGACATGTTTAAAAAGAATTTGTAATCCCTGAAGTATTTATTTTTTACTAAATATGTTTCTCTAACCCTTCAGAAATAAGTGATTTTTAAAATACAAAACTTTGAATTTAGTCACTAGAGGGAGCTGTATGTCACCTTACATAGTAACTTAAAGAGCAGATATCAATATTTTCAAAATCATAAACAGTGATAGAAGCTAAATTTATAAAATGAGAAAATAAGGAATAGAGGTATAGTAAGAATAACAGCTTCGAACAACTGATATTTATAGAAAATTCTGCCCAACGATAGCAGAATGCACATTTCTTTATGAGTGCTCATAGAATAATTACCAAGATAGACCATAAGTCTCAAACAAATTCAAAACAACTCAAGTCATGCAAAGTATGTTCTCCGACCACAATGAATTAAGTCAAAAACAGAAAGATTCCTGGAAAAATCTATAACTATTTGGAAACGAAATACCCTTCAAAATAACTCATAGATCAAAAAATAAATCAAAAAGGAAATTGAAAAATATTTTAAATTGAATGAAAATGAAAACACTACATATCAAAATTTATGGGGTGCTGATAAAGCAGTAATAGGGAAAGTGTAAAGAACGATATACATTTATTAAAAAAAAGAACAAAGCTCTCAAATCAATGACTTCAGCTTCTGGCCTAAGAAACTAGAAAAATAAAAAAGCAGATAAAACCCAAAGTAAGCAGGAAAGAAATGAAATTATAAAGGTCAGACTGAAATCTAGGAAACAGAAAAAAAAAAAGGGCAAAAGAGAAAATCAGTGAAATCTAAGCTGGTTCTTTGAGAAGATCAATAAACTTGATAAACTTCTGACTAGACTGATCAGATGATCAGAAAAGAAAAGAAAAACACAAACGACTGAGACAGAACATGAGTGATGACATCACTACAAACTCTACAGAGCTGCTGTTAAGCTACAGCTGGGAATCTAGTTTTTCTCACTTATGGATTAAGAAAAAAATTATGTGTGATGATTGGCCTTCCCCATGCTGACCTGTGTAAGCAAGGTTTGAGGCTCTCTTTGAGGATTTTATAGCAATCCTCTACTTAACCCCTTTGTATTCTAAATGATCTCTATCTGTATCGGACTCCTATCCTAGACAGAGCTTCTGCAGACGGGTGCTGAACAAATACTTGAAAATATAAAAGTGTAAAGTACTCCAGATTGTATGAGGTGTAATACAGAATAAGAATGAACAGTAGCAGAGTTGGCAAGCCCACTTTGGGTGAGTTCTCTAGGGCCTGGTAGCTCCTCTGGAAGATAAGACCCATTAGGAATAGTAGAAGGGAGCAGCTGGATCTCTCTCTTACCTGTCACCTCTAATGCATTTTTTTCCTAGCTATCCATGAGATTGAGCATCTTTTAATATCTTTTTGGCCCCTGTATTTCCTCTTTGAGGAATTGAGTTTTTAGATTTTTTTGTCCATTTTTATTATTTTTGCCTCAAAAATTCATAAAAATACATTGTATCATTGGAATTTTAACCCTTTGAGTGTCATATATGTATTGCAAATGTTTTTCTCAGAATAACATTTATCTTTTACTATTAGTTATAGTGTCTTTTACTGTTAATATATTTTTACTTATATTTTAGGTACTCAAGTGTTGTATGTTTCAGTTTTCTGAGTTTCTCACTTAATAGAGGAAAAGGTAACCCAAGATTCAAAATATACAATCTACTAAATTTTTTTCTAACATTTTATTGTTTTGTACTGTAGGCTTAAATTCTTAATCCATCTGGAATATAGTTTTGTACATGATATGAGATGGGAACTAAATATTTATTTATCTTTTCTACAACTTTTGCTTGTTTTGACTTTTTTCAACCTGGGCTTTAAAATAAGTCCTAAAACAATTACTTTTGGGTTGACAACAAGGCTGTTAAAGACTAACTTTGGACCTAAAATGTTGACCTGTCACTACAAAAGAAAAGGCTAAAGTCTTGCAGGGGAATCACTATTTGTTAAATTTCTTCTGTACATGATCCCTACTAGTGATAATCATTCCCAGCCTCCCAGGAAAGCTGAACTATCTCAAAGAATGAGGTAAATACATGAAAGGCTACAAACTTGTAGGGCTGTGGGCTGTGTAGACTCCCAACACCTTTTTTGTAGCTTCCCATGGTGCCGCCGATTCTTTCAACCAAGCGAAGCTGAAATTGAGGAACGTAGGCAAAAGCAATCCCTAGCTATTAATGGTAAAAAGAACCAACACATGAAGACTTTAGGCATGACCAAAGTGAAGTAAGAATCTCTTGTCTCTGAGAGAATCTTGTCTTTTTTCATATACTTCGTTTTACTCTCAGCAGTATTTTTAAAAAGAATTTATTCTAAACAGCACATCTGTTCACATTAAATTTCTGACAACCAGTGTGGCAGTCTGAAAAAATGTCCCCCCAGCAAAGATACATTCACTTCTTAATCTCTGGAACCTGGGAATACTGCCTGATATGTCAGAAGGGTAAAGGCTGCCTTATTTGGAAAAAGGGTATTTGCAGATTTGGGGATTAAGTTAAGGATTTTGAGCTAAGGAGATCATCCTGGGTCCTAAGTGCCATCACAAATGTTTTTATGAGAGAGAGGCAAAGGGAGATTACACACATACTCACATACACTCACATACACACACTCACATACTCACACTCATACACTCACACACACACACGAGAGTGAAGAGAGAGGCAGAGATTGAAGCGATGTGGCCACAAGCCGAAGAACACTGAGAAATGCCTGCAGCCACTAGAAGCTGCAAGCGCCAAGGAACAGATTCTCTTCCCAGAGTGAGAAAATGCATTTCCGTTGTTTTAAGCCATCAAGTTTGTAGTAACCTGTTATGGCAGCCCCAGGAAACTGCTTCAACTGCTTTATGTCTTAAACGCGAACTCCTTTTAACATGTTCAGGAGAAACCTGTAGAGTCTATCATAGCCACATTTTACCCTTTGGGGTAAGAAGTAAAATTCTTTTCAATACACAAAGGTTTGTTTTAAACATTCAACTTTTAAACATTTAAACTTTCAACAAGACAAAAGTAGGCCAAAGGCAAATTGTTAAAAATGATATGACTCAAATCCTAAACCATAGAGTAGTTTCTGCTCAACTACACATTGATTACCAACCAAAAAAACTTAGTTTTTATTGAAATCCTTTAATTTGATGAGCAGACAGTATGTCTCACTGATTTTAGTTGCATGGGATTCCTTTTAATTTCTTTCATATATCCACAAGTGAAAGTGATGCTTGATTGGACAGAAACCACAATAAGCCAAAATCCCACTGAAGTAAAATTTTGTTGACCTACACCCTCTCATCATTTACTCATACTGGAAGTTAAAAGTACATACATGTAATCAGGCAAATCAGTTTCCATCATAATAAATACCAAATAATTATTTTGATTTAATAATAATAGATAGTTTGAACAATTATCATCATATTTTTATGGACATTAACTTTAATCTTTACAATGGTTTTGAAAAGCAGATTTTAGTATTTTCATTTTAGAAGTGAGGAAAATGAGAATTAGAGAGATTAAGTTACTGGCCAAAGGTTATAAAGCTAAAAAGACATAAACTAAAGGTCCTCTGACTTCTTAGCTTATGTTCTTTCTATGGATTGCATTTCTTCCTAACTCTGATACCTGCTGCCACATATTGCTTGAAAATAAATAACCTGGAATAGGGCTTGACCGTCATTTTTTGTCCTTTTCTTCCTCCTCTCCCTCCTCCTCCTTCCCTCTTTTCTTTCCTTCTCCCTTTCTTACTCCTCCTCTTCTTCCCTCTCTTCCTCATCAAAAGGGTCCTTGAGTCAGCCTAGAGGTATAATTAAAATTGTCACTTCTTTTCTGTAACAAAGCATATTTGAGTTCCTATATTTGGGTTCACATAATCAGTAATAAAATTGGTATTAGCACCCGATTTTCTTGTGCTTGATGTATTGTGTTCTGCCGCATTGCAAGTTATTTTATTCCAAAACTCTCATAAATATCACCTTTACTCCAAGAAATAGATCCACATAAATATAGCCAACTGATCTTTGATAAAGCAGCAAAAGCAACACAATGGAACAAAGATAGTCTTTTCAACAAATGGTGCTGGAACAACTGAACATCCACATGCAAAAAATTGAATCTAAAAACAGGCCTTACACTCTTCACAAAATGGATCGTGGACTTACAGGTTAAACACAAAACTATAAAACTCCTAGAAGATAACACAGAAGAAAACCTAGATGACCTTAAGTGTGGTGATGGCTTTAAAGATACAACACAGGTAGAAAGACATGATCCATGAAAGAAATAGTCGATAAGCGGCGCTTCATTAAAATAAAAAACTTCTGTCCTGCAAAGGACAATGCCAAAAGAATGAGAAGACAAGCCACAGACTGGGAGAAAATATTTGTAAAAATACACATCTTATTAAGGACTGTTATCCAAAATATACAAAAAACTCTTAAAACTGAGCAATAAGAAAACAACCTGATTTAAAAATCCTCCAAAGACCTTAATAGATATATCATCAAAAAAGATAGACAGATGGAAAATAAGCATGTGAAAAGATGCTCCACATCACATATTATCAGAGAAAAGTAAATTAAAACAATGATGAGATACCACCACATACCTACTACAACAGTCAAAATCTAGAACACGGACAACACCAAATGCTGGTGAGGATGTGGAGAACAGGAATGCTCAGATAAGTGGGTAAACAAACTGTGGTACATCCAGACAATGGACTATTATTCAGTGCTGAAAAGAAATGAGCTATCAAGCCATAAAGTGACATGGAAGAAACCAAAATGCATATTGCAAAGTGAAAGAAGCCCATCTGAGAAGGCTACATAATATATGATTCCAACCGTATGACATTCTCAAAAGGACAAAACTACGGGGACAGTAAAAAGTTCAGGGGTTAAGAGAGAGGAGGGATGACTAAGTGGAGCACAGAGGATTTTTAGGGCAGTGAAGATACCCTGTATGACATTGTAATGATGGATATATGTCATTATAGAAACGTTCAAATTCATAGAGTGTATAATGCTAAGAGTGAACCCTGAGGAAAATTATGGATTTGGGATGATTATGACGTGTCAGTGTAGGTTCATCAATTGTCACAAGTGTGTCACTCTGATGGGGCATGTCAATAATGGGGGAGGCTGTGCATGTGCAGGGGTAGGGGGTATATGGGCAATCCCTGTACCTTCCTCTTAATTTTGTTGTGAACCTAAAACTGCTCTAAAAAATCTTTTTAAAAAAATATTACATTTACTTAAGATATTTAAATTCTCTGATTTTGCCCGTTTTTCATTCTCTGTCTCAGAAAATGATATAAAATCTTTCCAATCGCCCAAGTTACAAATCTTCAAATCATCAGCAACTCTATTCCCTTTTATCGCCAGATCTTCACACGACATGTGACTACTTGTCAAATTCTGTCTATCCTATCTATAAAACAGTTCTCAAATTTTAAGGGTGAGGGTCATAGACCAATTAAAAATCTAATAAAAACTCACTCCCAAAAGGCACTTATACAAAAAAAGTGCATGCAGTTTCATGGAGTTCACAGATATCTCAGAACCCATCCATAGAGCCCAGTCTAGAAAGCCTGCTCTGCTCAGTACTTCCTCCTTAATCTGTCTCAGCTTTCAACCCACACTCTATGCTGTAGTTTTCTCCATCTTTCCCCTGGGTTATAGTTTAGTCTCTCAACTGATTCTCTGACTCCTTACTCCAATCTACTCATTAACCAGATGCCAAGATAAACTTTCTAAAATAGATGTCTGAGCGTGCCAAATCCTGTCAATGGTGCCTGGCACCAGCGCTTTCTGGCTGGTAGTGCCGATGTCATGCATCTCTTCCCACCTCTGAGTTTACTGATATCAGGTTGTAGCTTGATAGCAGTCACTGTAGGAGTATTTATACCACAAAAACTGGCAAATACAACAAATTAGTCTTTTTCTTTCATTTAGAGAACAGATTTACCAGCATAACACTGCCCGTATTTTCAAATGTTGGGGTTTCCCATTGCCTGAAGTTCAAACTCTTTAGCATGTTAGGCCTCTATAATCTCACCTTAAACTTCTTTCTAGCTCCATATCCCACTATTCTCCGTGGCTTCTATACTACAGTCTCTAGCCACATCAAGCATGCTCATAGCTCCCTGATTACACTAATGGATTTCCCACTTCTGTAAGCCAGAATGTGCCAGCCCCCATAACAAGAATCCTACTTCTCAAGAGCCAAATCTAGTTTGTTCAGTCCATTATAAATATTGCCCTTTCTGTCGAGTCTTCCCTAATACTCCCACTCAAAATCAATCCCTACTTTGTGTTCCAATATCAGTCCTTTATCCCTCCCATGACATCTACCAGTTGCTTAATAAACTTTTTTTTTAAATTTTCTTTTTAGGAAGATTAGCCCTGAGCCAACATCTGCCACCAATCCTCCTCTTTTTGCTGAGGAAGCCTGGCCCTGAGCTAACATCCGTGTCCATATTCCTCTACTTTATATGTGGGACGCCTGCCACAGCATGGCTTGATAAGCGGTGCATAGGTCCGCATCTGGGATCCAAACCAGGGAACTCTGGGCTGCCAAAGCAGAATGGGCAAACCCAACCAACTACACCACTGGGCAGCCCCTGATAAACATTTATTGATTGCCCTCTAGGCAAAGACAATATACTTCTATCTGTTCTAAATTTATGTAATTTCCTTCTAGGCAAAGATTGTGTTATGCGTCTTTTTGATTCCCCGGATTGAATCTCCACGCTAAGCATAGAACTTTATCCACTGTAGATGTGATGTGCAATAAAAATTTGTTGAATTTAATCAAAAGCCTTTGTGGTTCCAGGACAATTCAACATCCCATTTAATTTTTAATAGAGTTTCAGGTAGTGAGGCTAGGATGAATGCTATATATGTGTCTATCTAACATTCATCAAAGTTGAAAATGGATATCAACTATTAACAAAGTAGAAGATGGTAACTACAGGATGACACATTTGTCTTCAAGGCACACAGAGGAATACTGCTGGGTAATTAATTTCTTGTTCTGAAGGTTAATTATTAACTTGCCTTTATAACATTATTTAACTGTGTGCTGCGAACTCCTATTGAGGACAATTATTGGTAAAATTACTTTTAGGAGCAGGTTTGAGAATCTGTGATTTTGCCTAGCTTTGGTAGATATTAATTGAGCTAGATGTCACATCTTCCCTATGAGTCATTCCTCACAGCAGTCGGGAGGAATGAACATTTCTATTCCTAAATTCCCAAAGAGGAAAGTAAGGCGAAGGCAGACTGGGTGGCTTGTTCACATTTCGCATGAAATGTGAACAGCATATGCACTGACACAAAGCAACCAGACAGCATTTTAATTGCTCATCTAACCTCCAGAAAGAGTCACCATCTGTTGAAATTTGGAAGATTAAAAGATATAAAACCTGACAGAAAATTGAAAGCACATCATAAACCACAGAGCCTAGTCACAAATCTTGGAAAACAGCCACAGTGAAATGCAATTTATCTGCAAATAGGAAAAGAATAACACCACCAATTAAACGAGTGCCGAGAAGCATTCATATGAGGTTAGAACACAAAATGAAATAGTGTTTACCTTTGAAAGACAGTCCACAACGAAAGCCTTGTTATCTGTGCTTAAGGTAATGGCCTTCCATCTCCTCCAAAATCAAACCTTGTCCCTGAACAACCTGTGTTTTTATCACTGAGATTAGTTTCAGTCAAATTATCAAAGGCTAGATGACATATGACCATTGTCACAGAGTCAAGCTATTCATCTCTGAAATGTCAAGGTTTTGCCACAGATTGGTTGTTAATTTAATATATATTTTTAGAATCTCATCTTGTAAGTAAAAACTGTAAATGCTAAAACTAAAACTTCAGTCCCCCATGTACTTCTAGGTGCACAACATAACTCTCAAAGTATTTAATGTCTACTAGCGAAGCAGATATTAATGTATTGACCTTCCCTCAACTCTTTATTCTGCTCTGTGAAATCACTATTGATTATACAGTAATCAGACATAGGCGACATTTCAACTGAATCCCTGCTTTGGCTATAATCACCACTCAATAAATATTTGTTAGGATAATAACAGTAGCTAATACTCGTTACAGCAGTCTAAGAGTTTTACATCATTAATTCCTTCAATCCTCACCACAGCCCTATGAGATCAGCTCCATTATCACCCCCATTTTACATTTGAGGAAACTAAGGTATCAAAAGTTGTTGTTTTTTAATAAGCTCAATATCACAGCTAGTAAGTATTAAAGTTGGAATTCCAACCTAGGCAGTCTGGTGCCAGGGCCCACATACTTAACTAAGATTTTAAACCTGAGGGAAAAAAAAGTTCTGATAAATTTTAGATAATATATATTTATTAAAAACCCACATGCAGTGGAGCTTTCTAGCTGAAGTTTATTATTTTTTGTCAGCAACTAAGTAACAGCATTCACAATGTTCTCAAATAAACTAGACATATAAATTTTTAACTAATAATTATGAAATGCCTACTATGTGGTGGGTACTATGTGCTGCTGCGAATCTGAAAATTAATTGGAATGCGCCTGCCCTCCAGCATTTTGGAGTTGGAGGAGGCAGATTCATAAACAAAGCTCAGCATATGGTGTAGGGCCGTGGCAGGGCTGCACAGAAGCCCATGAGAGGATGCAGGGTACCGTGTCACCAAGTCAGGAGAGACTAGAGAAGGAAGCTAAGAGTAGGTGATGAATGGCAAGACACTGGCAGGCAGAATAACATCCCCCAAAGATGTCCATTTCCTTATCCCTGGGACCTGTGAATATGTTACCTTTCATGGGAAAAGGAACTTTGCAGATGTAATTAAATTAAGGATCTTGGGATGGGGAAATTATCTTGAATTATCCAGGTGGACCCAGTGTAATCACAAAGGTATTTACAGGAAAGAGAGAAGCAGGAGAAAGAGAAGATGTGAAGATAGAAGCAGAAGTCAGAGTGATGTGATTGTTCGCTTTGAAAATGAAAGAGAGCCACAAGTTAAAGAACGAAGGTAGCCTTTAGACCCTGGGAAAGACAAAGAACAGATTCTTCCCTGGATCCTCTTGATCAAGATCAAGATCAGCCACGTCTTGATTTTAGCCCACAAAATCCACTTTGGACTTCTGAGCTCCAGAACTGTAATATAAATCTGTATTGTTTTAAGCCACTAGTTTGTGGTAATTGGTTACAGCAGCAATGAGAAACTAATACAGATACCCCTCAGGTTTCAGTTCTCATCTTAAATGTCAACTCTGCACGTTGTTGCTGGCCACTCTTGCAAATGTTTCCCCTCTTATTCTTTCTATAGCACCTGAGACTTTTTTTTCTTCATAGAACTTAACACCATTTTAACTATGTAATTAGTGTTACTTATTCAGTGTCTCTTCTCCCTTGAGCTGTAGACTGCACAAGAGCAGGAAACATGCTTTGCCTAGCACAATACAAAACACATGCAGAGCACTCAATGAAGATTTGTTGATCTGGGAAAGAATATATGAATGAGCTGAGTCTTGATATACATCAAACTTCCAGTGAAGATCTAGAGACAGACCTCTTCAGGAAACAGAAAGTTCTTCAATGTGTCTGAGGAGAGGAAAGGGCCAAAGGAGTATAAGAGGATAAAGGCTGAGAAAGTTGGAGAGGGGTTGTGCCAAGTAGCTTGGACTTCGTGACTTTATTCTGCAAGCAAAAGAACGCCATTTCAAGATTTTTTTTTAAGTTGGAGATTAAAATTATCAGATTTGTTTTATTAAAAAAATCCTACAGTATTGTAGAGAATAATTGGAAGAGACCAAGTCTAGAAGCAGGGAAAACAGAAGATTTTTGCATTAGTCCAATAAGGAACTCAGCCAGCCCTCGTGGTCTAGTGATTAAGATTCAGTGGTCTCATCGCTACAGCCCAGATTCATTTCCAGGTCAGGGAACCACAGCACCCATCTGTCTGTCAATTGTCATACTGTGGCAGGTGCATTTGCTGTGCTGCTGACAGCTATGCCACTGGTAACACCAGTAGGGTCACTTGATGGACAGGTATCAGTGGAGCTTCCAGACTAGACAGACTAGGAAGAAGGACCTGGCCACTCACTTCGCAAAAACTTGGCCATGAAAACCCTATAAATGGCGGTGGAGCATTGTCTGATATAGCTATGGAAGGTGAGAAGACTGCACAAAAAGAGAGACAGGGTTCCGCTCTGCTGTACACAGGGTCACTAGGAGTCAGAGTCAACTCTGCGGCACTGACAACAACAACAATAAGGAAATTATTAATTTGAACCCAAAGTGATGAAAAGATGGAAAGAGGGAAACTAGTTTACATGAGAAAAAGGAATATTCTTTTCTTTTAAAAAGCACACTCTTGGCAAAAATAAAGAACATATTAATTTAACTACACAATGTTGTTAGTCTTTCAGTTATTTTTTCGGCTCCATAATTTAGATTTCTAGAAAACTTAGGGTCTTCAGAGTTCTAAGGACATTTTTAACGTAAAAGAGTATTTCACAAACTTAACTCCAAAACCAAGATCATAAGTTTTTGCAATAGATTTATCATCTGCACTATTGTATATATAGTATTTTGTTTAAAGCAACACAAAATCAACAATGTTAAGACATCAGCCTTATCCTAGGTAATATCAAAGAAATTATAATTCAGAATGCCAGTCCTATTTTTCTAAAACATATTAAAATAAATATTTAACTACTAAAATAAGCTATCTGTCTCTATCTAAAATCATTTCACTGTGTCACCACTAGTGTGCCACAGCATGGTTGACATGGAGAATAGCTAATCTGTGTGAATATGCCTTTCTAAAAATGGAACAAAATGAGTTTGCAAAAGAAAAATGAAACTAAGTAAGAAAACTTTGGTTCACCTCTCATCTTACGTGGATTTGCTGCCAAACTTAAGTCAGTCAACTCCCTGAGTCTAACATATTCATCTGAGAAATAATAACAATAGCCAATGTATCTAAAGGGTTTCTTTTTTCTCCTCTAGTATTCTGTGACCATATAAGCTTCCAAACTTTGTTCTAAATTGCTCCAATGGAAACTGTTTGTCATTACTAGCAAAAATGATAAAAATTAGACACTTTAGAATTTTTCTTTTAGTTATTGGACTATTGGCCAGTCCAAAAGAGGATGCTTTCTCTGAATAGAAGCTAAATCTTTCACTGTCGTCTGGGTTAATTCTACTTTCCAACAACTTTCTAAGAAGGTCTTTGTTGTTGTTTTGCTTTGCTTTGCTTTGTTTCACTCTTCTATGCATTTGGCTACAATAAGAGGAGCAACAACATGTCATCTGATACACTAAGGTATTTGGGGCTGTAAGGGGAGAATATAATATTGCAAAATGAGTGAGAACCATCTTAAACCTGGGTAAACTGAACTTTAAAACATTTCATAGACCATATTTCTCAAAATATTCCATTAAGTCAACACAGTATAAATTTAATTTCAAATATTTTAATCACTCGTTTTAGAAATGAAATTGCAAATTTTAAGTAAAACAAGTAGGAAGTTTGCTTGCCCAATTTCTTCTTTCAGTCAATTTTATCTCACTGGCATTTACTGAATATCCACATGAGCAATTAACTGAATCAAGTATCCCTTTACCAAACCACTGTAGTGTAACAAAGCAATACATAATTCAGCAAAATCTCATTATTTTCTGACTATTATTTTGAGACATAGTAATTCGAACAGGTTCAGCTTCAATTTACCTTCATAGATAATATCTTTAAAATTGCTAAGCTTCAATGGTATAAATAAGGGAACCATTTAATCTGCTTATTTGAAAAAAAAAATCCTTTAAATACAATGTTTGCATAGAAACAGGGAGTTAGCTAATTAAACTTTTTTCAGCATCTATGCCCAGTTACTACTTTATTTAATTCTACATATAGATGTTTAAATGTATAAGAATTATAAATACTTAAGTACTCATAACAAATTTACAATACTTATAAAATTTAGATATACTTAAAATAACCATAGATATATATATATTTTTTAAGCTGAGATACATGTATATATATACATATGTATACACACATATGTATATACATATCTATGAGTATTTTAAGTATAGTTAAAATAATTTAAGTAGATACACATAAATATATGTATCTCAACTGAAAATATTCTCCTAGGTACTATACTTAAAAGTACTTTTTGTGTGTTTCTTACAGCTTAGCTTTTCACCATGAGAATTAACTTTCTTACTACAAGTGATATAAAAACAGATAAAATATGGATACATATATGAATGTTATTTTGCTGTGTAATACCATAAATAGTAAACAATTCTAAACTAGAAAGAGATGTCTCCAGAAATATAATTTAAAATTAGATACCAAAAAACCTCCAATAATATGGAATTCTTACCATATTGAAATGAAAGTAAAATGTTGATTTATGTCTTTATATATACTTTTATTTACTTTATAGGTAAAATAATACTCTTCTTCTCACTAACTTAAATGGATATATTCACATAGAGATATCTTAAAAGTTTTGAAAAATAAAGAGTTTGGAAAATTTTTAAATATATGTAATACTTTAATATGCACATATTGTATATGCCTTATAAATACATGTCTCATATATATACAAAATTTCCTATTTTTTCACATAATGAAGATATACACTTCCCAGTTTATCCTTCCTATGATCTAAACTGTCTAAACTTTTGGAAAGCCTATCTAATGAAACTGACCTTTTCTGGTATTTAAGATAGAAATTCTATCTAATCCACACACATCAGCATAATCTTTTCACTTCTATATTAAGAATGAACGTTTATTATTCATGTAGGCAGATTTCAGAACTACAATTTATTAAATTCCCACTACTGTCAGTGTTTCTCTCTCATTGCTTCTGAACTCTTTTTCTTTTATTTTTCTCTTTTGTGAGGAAGATTGGCCCTGAGCTAACATCTGTTGCCAGTCTTCCTCTTTTTGCTTGAGGAAAATTGTCACTGAGCTGACATCTGTGCCAATCATCCTCTATTTTATGTGGGATGCCACCACAGTATGGCTTGACGAGCAGTGCTAGGTCCACACCCAGGATCTGAAACTGTGAATCCCAGGCTGCCAAAGTGGAGTGTGCAAACGCAACCACTATGCCACTGGGCCGGCCTCTAAACTTTTTACAACTGAAGTTTTTATGGCAATCTAAGCCTAAACATTAAGAATATGTTGGATTTACTAGCTTTTCCAGAATTTCAGCAAAAAAAATAGAAATAAATGTGGATTTTAGATAGTGACATCAGCATCATGAGGAGTGAGTTGTTCCCTTAGTCTCTCTTCCCTAAGTTACAACCAAATAAGACATTCATTAACCAACAGAGGATTCCCTACAAAGCACAAAAGGACATTTGAAAGAATCCATTCAGTCATACACCTGAAGGTGGGATCTACTTGATCCCTGGGAAACAGTGGAAGGAGGCGAGCAGATGCCCTCTACCCTCCCAAGCATCAGTAATCTAGGTCGCGGGTCCTCACACAGCACCTGGCACATGACTATCAGAGGAGGCAGGGAGCCAGGTAGGCCTGCACATGAAAACTTTTGGTTTCAGATTTGCAGCCCAGCCCACAAGAATGCTGCACACCAAGTAGCACAGCTCAGGCACTGCGTGGGTGCCCCCTCCAAGCACAGCAGCCCAGGAGAAACGCCTGTGAGCACTGAGTGGGCCCATCTACACAAAAGAAAGTACCCCTCCCCTCCCACCTAGAGCACCAGCTTGGCTGGTTCCACACCAGGGCACCTGTGTATCTGTGCGTGTGACCCACAAAGCAGCTGCAGCCAGTGGGCAAACACAGACAAGCCCTATCAGGACAACTTCCAGCAGACATGGGGGTTCAGAAAACACAGTTCCTGCTCCCCCCCAATGGTGGCAAGTGGAATCTCTGACCTGATACTACTACAAATGCCTGAGCAAAGCACCAGTTCATCAAACATCATGAAAAATTACAGTAACACTTCAAAGTAGAAGGAAAATGACAAACCTCCAGAAGCCAATCATGAAGTCACAGAAATTTATAATCTAAATGACAGAGAATTCAAAATGGTTGTGATAAAGAAACTCAATGAGTTACAAGAAAACTCAGAAAAACAGTTTAGTGAACTCAGGAATAAAATTAATCAGCTGAAGAAAAACTTGACCAAAGGGACTGAAACTCTAAAAAACACCAAACAGAAATTCTGGAGATGAAGAACACAAAGAATGAGATAAAAAACGTCTAGAAACCTTAAAAACCTCAGCCAACATTATAGAGGACAGAATAATAGAAATGCTGTAGGTGGAGGAGGAAGGGAACTAAGACATAAAAAAGGAAAAAATTCTGTGAGAAATATTTGACTCAATTAGGAAATGCAACATGAGGATTATAGGTATTCTAGAGGGAGAAAGGAGCAGACAGTTTGTTTGAATGAATAACAGCTAAGAATTTCACAAAGCTAGGGAAAGAACTGGATTACAAGTATATGAAGTCAATAGAACTCCTAATTACATCAATGCAAAAAGACCTTTGCCAAGGCATATAGTAGTAAAACTGGCAAAAGTCAACAACAAAGATAAAGTATTAAAGGCAGCAAGGCAGAAGAGACTAATCTACAAAGGAATGCCTATCTAGCTTTCAGTGGAATTCTCAGCAGAAACTACAGGCTAAGAGAGATTGGAATGTTATATTCAACATACTGAAAGACAAAAACTTTCAGCCAAGAATACTCTATCCAGCAAAACTATGCTTTAGATATGATGGAGAAATAAAAGCTCTCCCAGATAAACAAAAGCTGAGGGAGTTCATTGCCACTAGACCTCCCTTATGAGAAATGAGAAAGGATGCCCTCATACTTGAAATAAAAAGGCCAAAGTTTAAAAAGACTTGAGCAAGGAGATAAATAGACAGACAAAATTAGAAAATTGCAGCTCTCTATCAGAACAGGTTACCAAACACTTATTTATAATGAAAAAGATAAAGGGAAGGAAAGCATCAAAAATAACTAGAAACACTTCATTTTATCACAAACTCACAACACAAAAACAGAATAACTTGTGACAACAGTGACTTAGAAGCAGAAGAAGAAAAGGATAGAACCTGCTTTGGCTAAAGGAGATAGACTATTAAAAAATGGACTATCTCATCTACGAGACATTTTACACAAGCCTCTTGGTAACCAATAAACAAAAGTCAGAGCAGAGACACAAATCTCTGAATTTTCTAAAGAGAATCTTCTAAATCTTCTAAAGAGAAAACTGAGGAAACCATCACAGAAAACCACCAAACTGAAATGGCAGTCAGAAACACATTGGAAGAGAAATGAGTGAAATATAGAACAATTAGAAAACAAGAGAGAAAATGGCAGTATTAAGTGTTCATATATCCATAGTTACTCTAAATGTAAAGGGATTGGATTCTCCAATCAAAAGACTCAGAGTGGCTGGATGGATTAAAAACCAAGACCCAACAACATGCTGCCTCCAGGAAATACATCCCAGCTCTAAAGAAAGACATAGGTTCAGAGTGAAGGGTTGGAAGACAACACTCCAAGCAAATGGCAAGCAGAAGAAAGCAGGTAGACAAAGTAGACTTGAAGGTAAAAAAGGTAACAAGAGACAAAAAGGGGCAGTATATAATGATAAAAGGGACACTCCACTAAGAGAACATAACACTTAAAAATATATGTGTACCTAACACAGGAGCACCAAAGTACATAAAGAAACTATTAATTGACCTAAAAGGAGATAATAACAGCAACACAATAATAGTAGGGGACCTTGGCACCCCACTTACATCAATGGATAGATCATCCAGACAGAAAGTCAAGGAAATAGTGGACTTAAATGAAAACCTAGACCAGACGGATTCAATAGATATATAAAGAACATTTCATCCAAAAACAGCAGAATATACATTCTTCTCAAGTGCACATGGAACATTCTCAAACATTCTCTCACATATTAGGAAACAAGGCAGGCCTCAGTAAATTGTAAAAGATTGAAATCACATCAAGCATATTTTCTGACCACAATGCAACAAAACTAGAAATAAACTACAAGAAAAATGCTATGAAAGTCACAAATACCTGGAGACTAAACAACATGCTATTCAACAACCATTGGATCAATGAAGAAATCAAAGGAGAAATCAAAAAATACCAATTCTTATGGGGTGCAGCAAAAGAAGTTGTAAGAGGGAAATTCATAGCAATACAGGCTTGCCTCAACAAACAAGGGAAACCTCAAATAAGCAATCTTAAATGATACCTAACAAAACTAGAAAAAGAAAAAACAAAGCCCAAAGTCAGCAGAAGGATGGAAATAATAAAAATTAGAATAGAACTGAATGAAATAGAGACAAAAAAACAGTATAAAGGATCAATGACACTAAGAGCTGTTTCTTTGAGAAGATAAGCAAAATTGACAAACCTTTAGTCAGACTCACTTAGAAAAAAAGAGAGAAGTCTCAAATAAATAAAATTAAAAATGAAAGGGGAAAATTACAATGGACACTACAGAAATACAAAGGATTATAAGAGAATACTATGAAAAACTATATGCCAACAAATTGGACAATCTAGAAGAAATGGATAAATTCTTAGACTCATACAACCTCCCCAAACTGAATTTAGAAGAAATTGAGAATCTGAATAGAACAATCACAAGTAAAGAGATTGAAATGGTAATGAAAAAATCTCCCAAAAAACAAAATTCCAGGACCAGATGGCATTTTTGGAGAATTGTACCAAACATTCAAAGAAGATTTAATACTATCCTCAAACTCTTCCAAAAATTGAAGAGATGGAATACTTCGTAACTCGTTCTATGAGGCCATCACCTTGATACCAAAACCAGTCCAATATTGCTGATGAATATAGATGCAAAAATCCTCAACAAAATATT
This sequence comes from Equus przewalskii, assembly GCF_037783145.1. NCBI lineage: Eukaryota > Metazoa > Chordata > Mammalia > Perissodactyla > Equidae > Equus > Equus przewalskii. The sequence continues at coordinate 52,401,481 of NC_091838.1, forward strand.
AGCAAACCAAATACAGCAATACATTAAAAGGATCATACACCATGATCAAGTGGGATTTATATCAAGGATGGAGGGACAGTTCAAGATCTGCAAATCAATCAGTGTGATATACAATATTAATAAAATAAAGAATAAAAATCACATGATCATCTCAATAGATGGAGAGAAAGCATTTGACAAGAACAATATACATTTATAATAAAAATTATCAATTATCTTTATGCCTTTGTGTTTTCAAGTTCTTTGGATAAATACCCAGCAGTGGGATAGCTGGATCATATGGTAGATCTATCCTTAATTTTCTGAGGATACTCCATACTGCTTTCCATAGTGGTTGCACCAGTTTGCACTCCCACCAGCAGTCTATGAGGGTTCCCTTCTCTCCACATCCTCTCCAACATTTCTTGTTTCCTGTCTTGTTAATTATATCCATTCAGACCAGAGTGAGGTGATACCTCATTGTAGTTTTGACTTGCATTTCTCTGATAGCTAATGATGTTGAGCATCTTTTCATATGCCTGTTGGCCATCTGTATATCTTCTGTGGAGAAATCTCTGTTCTGATCTTTTGCCCATTTTCTAATAGAATTGTTGGTTTTTTTGTTGTTGAGCTGTATTAGTTCTTTGTATATTTTGGATATTAACCCCTTATCTGATATATGGTTTGCAAATATCTTCTCCCAATTGTTAGGTTGCCTTTTCATTTTGTTGATGGTTTCCTTTGCTGCGCAGAAGCTTTTTAGTTTGATGTAGTCCCATTTGTTCATTTTTTCTTTTGTTTCCCTTGCCCAGACAGACATGGGACTTGAAAATATGCTGCTCAGATGAATGTCAAAGAGCGTACTGCCTATGTTTTCTTCTAGAAGTCTCATGGTTTTGGGTCTTATATTCAAGTCTTTAATCCACTTTGACTTGATATTTGTGCAGGGTGTAAGGGAATGGTCTACTTTCATTCTTTTGCATGTGGCTGTCCAGTTTTCCCAACACCATTTCTTGCACGCCTATGTTCATTTCAGCATTATGCACAATAGCCAAGACTTGGAAGCAACCTAGGTGCCCATCAAGGGACAAATGGATAAAGAAGATGTGGTATTTATACACGATGGACTAATACTCAGCCATAAGAAATGACAAAATCTGGCTATTTGTGACAACATGGATGGACCTTGAGTGTATTATGCTGAGTGAAATAAGTCAGAGGGAGAAAGTCAAATACTGTATTATCTCAATCATAGGTAGAAGATAAAAACAACGACAAAAAAAACACATAGCATTGGAGATTGGATTGGTGGTTACCATAGGGGAAGGGGGAGCAGGGAGGGCAAAAGGAGTGATTGGGCTCACATGTGAGAGGATGGACTATAATTAGTTTTCAGGTGGTGAACATGATCTAATCTACACAGAATTCAAAATATGATGTACATTCAAAAATTAATTAATTAATTAATTTTAAAAACAGAAAAAATTATCAATCAAATGGGTACAGAAGGAAAATACCTCAACATAATAAAGGCCATATGTGACAAACCCACAGCCAATATCGTACTCAATGGTGAAAAACTGAAAGCCAGACCTCTGAGAACAGGAACAAGACAAGTGTGCCCACTCTTGCCACTCCTATTCAACATAGTACTGGAGGTTTTGGTTAGAGCAATTAGGCAAGAAAAGTAATAGAAGATATCCAAATTGGAAAGGAATAGGTGAAACTCTCACTGTTTGCAGATGACATGATCCTGTATATAGAAAATCCTAAAGAATCCACCAGGAAACTATTAGATATAAACAACAACTACAGCAAAGTTGAAAGATACAAAATCAACTCACAAAAGTCAGTTGCATTTCTATATACTAATAATGAACTAGCAGAAAGAGAACTCAAGAATATAATCACAACAAAAAGAATAAAACATCTAGGAATAAATTTAACCAAGGAAGTGAAAGACTTATACACTGAAAACTATAAGATGTTATTGAAAGAAATTGAAGATGATGTGACTAAATGGAAAGATATTCCATGCTCATGGATTGGAAGACTAAACATAGTTAAAATGTCCATATTACCTAAAGCTATCTACAGATTCAATGCAATCCCAAACAGAATCCCAATGACATACTTTATGGAAATAGAACAAAGAATACTAAAACTTACATAGAATAACAAGAGACTCCAAATAGCTAAAGCAATCCTGAGAAAAAAGGACAAAGCTGGAGGCATGACAGTCCCTGACTTCAAAATATACCACAAAGCTACAGTAATCAAAACAGTGTGGTATTGGCAGAAAAACAGACACACAGATCAGTGGAACAGAATTGAAAGCCCAGAACTAAAATCACACATCTATGGACAGTTAATCTTCTACTAAGGAAACAAGAACATACAACGGAGAAAGGAAAGTCTGTTTAATAAATGGTTTTGGGGAAACTGAACAGCTACATGCAAAAGTATTAAAGTAGACCATTATCTTACACCATATATAAAAAATAACTCAAAATGGATTAAAGACTTGAATGTAAGACCTGAAACCACAAAACTCCTCAAAGAAAATATAGGCAGTAAAGTCTTTGAGATTGGTCTCAGTAGTATCATTTCAAATACCACGTCTACTCAGTCATGGGAAACAAAAGAAAAAATAAACAAATGGGACTGTATTAGACTAAAGAACTTCTGCAAGGCAAAGGAAACCATGAACAAAATGAAAAGACAACCAAGAAACTGGGAGAAAATGTTTGCAAATCATATATCTGACAAGGGGTTAATTCCCCAAATAGATAAAGAACTTATACAACTCAACAACAAAAAAACAAACAACCCGATCTAAAAATGGGCAGAGGATATGAACAGATATTTTTCCAAACAGTTACACAGATGGCCAACATGCACATGAAAAAAATATTCAACATCACTAATTATTAGGGAAATGCAAATCAAAACTACAATGGGATATCACCTGACACCTGTCAGAATAGCTATAATTACCAAGACAAAAACCAACAAATGTTGGAGAGGCTGTGGAGAAAAGGGAACCTTCCTCCACCACTGATGGGAATGCAAACTGGTGCAGACACTATGGAAGACAGTATGGAGAGCCCTCTAAAAATTAAAAATAGAAATACCATATGATCCAGGTATCCCACTACTGGATATTTATCCAAAGAACTTGAAATCAACAATTCAAAGAGATTTATGCACCTCTATGTTCATTTCAGAATTATTCACAATAGCCAAGACAATGCAAGCAACCCAAGTATCTGTCAACTGATGAATGGATAAAGAAGATGTGGTATATATTCAATGGAATACTACTCAGCCATTAAAAAAGGACAAAATTGTCCCATTTGTAAGAACAAGGATGGACCTTGAGGGTACAATGTTAAGTGAAATAAGCCAGACAGAGAAAGACAAATGCTACATGATTTCACTTATATGTGGAAGATAAACACACGGATAAAAAGAACAGATTAGTGATTACCAGAGGGCGAGGGGGTTAGGTGGTGGGCAAAAAGAGTAAAGGGGCACATATACAGGGTGACAGATAAAAATTAGACTATTGGTGGTGAGCACAATGTGGTCTATACAGAAACTGATAAGTAATAATGTATACCTGAAATTAGACAATGTTATAAAACATTATGACCTCAGTAAAATAATGGGAGGGGAAAAAAATGAATGGCTTTTAAAGTCTGAGGTTAATTAAAGTCTGTGTACACTTTTGGTAATTTAACTTCTTTTACATCTTAAAAGGTTTAAAGAAAATAATGATTAAAACAACTGAATCTGAATACGGATGAAGAAATTTTTTAAATAAAGAGGATAAAATTAAGGTGGCTATATTTGGCATTTAAATAAATATTAGAAAATATTCTATGACAAAACAATGTTTATCCTCCTATTTATTTAAAAATCTCTGATTAATACAGTAATTTATAGTCACTCACCAAACCTTGGAGACTACAAAAAATTATAATGAGGGGGGAAATTACACAAGATTGCTCCAAACAGAAAATAACTAATCTCATTTTGGGGTATTTCTACCTGAAGATTCACATATATGTTCTGAGTCTTACATACATGCATATACTTTTTTCCTTTTATGTAGCTAAGATCACAATGTATACTGTGCAATGTCTGCCTTTAAATTATCATCATTATTTTTCTTGCCATTATATTTTCTTTGCTAAAATAATTTTAATGTTTGAAAAATACAAAGTATCTCAGTAATATACTAAAATTTGTCTTACCATTTTCCAAATTTAAATCAATTTCAGTTTTGATAACACTATAACATAACATGCTTGTAAATGGTTTCCTCTGAATCATTGCTTATATTTAAATCTCTTTCCATCATCACTGCCACCATGCTAGGCCAATTCACCTTTGAACCGCCAAGCTTTTCAGGCCTCTAAGTCAAACATTCCACATTCACTTATGCCCGCCACAATCCAAACTCCGCCTAATAGCCAGTGATCTTAAAACACTAATACGCTGGTGTTTTCTGCCTTAAATCTTTCAATGGCTGCTCATTGCTCTTGGGATACAACTGAGGTTCTTATGCCGACACACTGCTTTGCCTGCCTTTCCCTCCAATCTCATCTTGAGCTAGATTGCTCTTCCTTTATCAAGTTTCCGTTTCTCCTTGGTGCCAAGATAAACTCTTTCCTGACGTTCAAGGAAACTCTTTCTTTCTCATGTACCATTCTGCCCATCTAGAACAGTTCTCTCCTTCTTCACGTGGCCAACTTTGACATATCCCTCATGTCTTATTCAAAATGCTGCTTCCTTAGGGAAAACACATCTTATGCCTTCCCAGACTCCCAAAATTCTTCATGGCAATTATCACAGTAGTGAATTATATATATATGAAGTTATTTTTCTTTTACAATATTTAATTTGTTGTTATACATGCCTTTCTGCACCCTCCTGTTCTCGCTCGATAATGCCATAGAACAGTCTTCCATGCCAACTGGTATCCATTTTTTTAACGGCCACATAGTATGCCATGGTATAGGTGAATCTTAATTATTCAACCATTCATCTGTTGTTGAACATTAACTTTATCGTCAGTTTTTAGTTACTATACCCAGTGCTGCAATAAAAATTCTTATAGTTATATATATATTATGTGTTAATGCTTTTGTTTTCAGGAATCAGTTTCCTAGGGTTTCCAGACTACTTCTAAAAATATGTGTATTTTACATTGTAATAGATCTGGTCAGATCGAGTTCTCAAAAAGCTGCAACATCTTATGTTTCTATAAGCAATATGTAGAATCCCATTGTCCCCATGTACCTACCAGCAGTTGGTATAATAGATATTTTTTCTAGTCTAATGAGAATAAAGTGATATATCATGGATATTTTAACTTCCCTTATTGTTAATGAAGTTGAGAATCTTTCTATGAATTTGTTGGCTATTTGGAGTTATTCTCCTGTGTAATTGCTTGTCCATACATATTGCCTATTTTCCTTATCACTGTTTTTCTTTTTCTGTCAATTTGTAAAAGATTTGGTATATTACAGATTTTAGCTCTTTGTGTGCTATATGTATTACAATTGTTTTTTCCAAATCAAACAACTGTTTGTGTATCTACGTTGTTTGTGATATTTTATGCTTTATAAAATTTACGCATTTTAAGTAGTCAAAAATATTTACTTCCTCTTCTATATGTCTTCTTTCTCTTTCTTAAGAAAGCATCCTCTACATCTTGGTTTTTACATACAGTCTCCAGTGTTTCTTGTAAGATGTTTAATGTTTTTGCATTTGTCTTTTGTATTTAATGTTAATCCATCTGTAATATGTTTGCATATGGCGTAAGATGTGGGTTCACTTTTATCGTTTCCAAGATAAATAGTCAGTTGACTCAGGAAAGCTTAATAAATAATCTATCTTTTTCCCATTGAATTAAACCATTATTTTGGCATGTAATGAATTCTTACATCTAATTTCTATTTGTGAATTTCTATATTTTCTGCTATTGTCTATTTTTATGTCAATATTATGTTGACATAATTACCAAGATTGTATTTTTTAGTGTTACGATCTCTCATAAAGCAAGAGCCATACCTGTATTGTTCTTCTAGTTAATGTATTCTGGCTATATTTTGACATTTAATCTACTACATATATTTTAAGGTTATTTTTTCCAATATTCTGCACTTAAAAATAAACTTGCTGGGATTCTAATTGGAATTGCATAGCGTTCTAGAGAATTTATATTTTATGATGTTGAGTCTCATCATTCCAGAACTTTGCAAGTCCCGTAAATCTGCTGTCCTGATGAATAAACGATAGCTTGGATTTTGAAGTTGTAGTTCTTTTCTCTTAGTAATTTATAGATGCTGTTTCACTGCCTTTCAACTCAGTTGTGAATGAGATGTGCAGCATCAATCTGATTTTCTATTCTTCTGTAGACTACTTATTTTTTCTGCATGGATGCTTGCAAGCTTGAGGGTTTTGCCAGAATTTGTCTAGGTGAGTGCATTTGCTCATTTGTCCTGTCTGGAACTTATTAAGTCCTTTCAGCTGGCAATGCAGACCTTTCTTCAGCTCAGAAAAAAAGCTTCTATTATTTGCTTGATTATTCCCTCACTAACATCTGTTCCATTCTCCTCCTGCAATCTCTATTTTTCACTTTTTAATTTTCTTGGATCTATCCACTAACTCTCTTATATTTTCCATTTTGTACATCAATCTATTTACACTTCCCTCTGTGCTTTGGGGTAGTGCTTAAACTTGATCTTCAGGCTAATAATTCAGGTTTCAGCAGAAACCATCCTCTCCTTCATTTACATATGTACTGAATTGTATGGTTGTGGAAAATCATGTTTTAGCTCAAAAAAGTGCTCTCATTTTTCTCTTCAATTCATTTTTTGTCTCCTCTGAAAGCTCTATTTTATTTGGGGTGTATTTCATTACTCTGATTGATCTTCCTTTTTCTGGCTTTTGGTCCCCTTATATGGGTGTTTTTTTCCTTTGTCTGCTATGAGGGTGCTGCGCACATTGAAGTTCCCTAAGTGGCACATTCTCATAGGCAGTGGGAGGTAGAGTGTCCTACCTCCATGTGGTTGATGATGTATATGCAGGCAGGCTGACAGTTTGCTGATGAGGCCTCTGCAGAAGAATTCTAGAACTAATGAAAGCCTTCTGTATGAGCATCTACACTTCTCTGGGGGCCAAGCTCTTACCAGGATCCACTCCTCTCAGATTTTACAGTGAGACTCATGCTATTCTCCAGCTGCTCTCTGGGCCTCCAGGAAAGAAATCCCAGTACCAATTTTCTCCACAAGGATCCCAACAAAGCCTAGAGCATCATTTGTACACATCTCCCCACAGAACCCTGTAGCCATTTGTGTCAGTAGAGGTAAATAGTTTGGATTTTGGTTATAGGGAAAGGGGGATGGAAAGAGAGTTGTGTTTCAGCCACCATGTTCCCAGAATACTTCTCTCAAATATTTTTCAAAGTTTGTCTTTTCCTTTTAAATGTTCTTTGTGCTCCAAAAAGGCACAAACCATGTCTGTTTTACTCACCACTGTCTATCCAGGGCCTAGCGAATGCCTGCATCAAATAAAATAAGGCCCTAATTAAATGTTTGCAGAATGAATGAATGTTTGTGATAGTAATCCTCAAAGAATATTGTTCAATTAAATATTCAGAGCTTTGCTCATTTTCCTTCGTTATTCTTTACACTGCGTTTATACTTATAAAGATCTTTCCAAATCAGATACTTGCTTAACTTTTATATGTAGATTCATCAGGACTTTCCCCCGTTATAAGGTAGTCCAGAGCTTTTTCCATCTTAATGACTCATTGACTTCCCTTTGGCCTATTAAAGATAAACTAGAGCTTCCTTGTTCAGTCAACATATGTGCCCCTTGGAAAAGGACGTTTGCATTTATCTCAGGAGCAATCTCAGTTCATTTTCCCCATAAAACGACCTAGCCCTCAGGAAGCTGTGTAGTTAGAATTGGATAAGCAACATATGACTATGTTTTTTAAAGGATAATGAAAAAGCACTCTGGAGAATTTGTTTTCTGATTTTTTAACTCAGGAGCTTAAGAACATTAACTGCTTTGCCAGTCAAGAACAGGTGCAAATCCAGTGATCAGGTGACACCATTGCCTTGACAGAGGATAACTATTCTTGCTCATAACAGATACATCCAAAGGTGAAACAGCAATATGTTCCGGACTATTTTTACCAGTAAATTTCCACATGCATTTAAGAAGAGAACTTTTAGGATAAAACTCTTTTCTAGCTATGTTGTGCTTCTCTCATACCTTTTTTCCTCTGTCTTCCACATCAGCGGATTATGAGGAGCTTTTACAAACCCCAAGACCAGACCACATCCCGTACTAATTAAATCAAAATCTCTGGAAGGGAACCCAAGCGTCTGCATTTCTTAAAGCTTCCCAAGTGATTCCAGTGTGTGGCCATGTTTGAGAAACAGGACACTGAATTCTTGCTACTCAAAGTGTTGTCTGGGGGCCAGCATCATTGGCACAACCAGGGAGATGGTGAGAATATCAAATCTCAAGCATCACTCCAAACAGCTGAATCAGAATCTGCAATTTAAAAGTCATTGATATGCATATTCAAATTTAAAAACTACAGAGCTAGACCACCTGGTTTACCTCACCAGTACTGACCTCTGCAGACTGGCTGGTTCCAACAATTCATTCAGAAGTTGCTAATTGAGTGTTTATTCTGTGCCAAGCATCTTGCTAACAGTACAAGATACACTGTTCAGGTAGATCTAGGTTTTTTGAAGTCTCTGGAACAATGTTGAGTAAAATACATTTTAGGACATATCAGTGTCCTAACTTCGGTTAACTTCAGTGCCTTTTGGCCCAACAAAATTAATAAATAAGGTCGGCTGTTCTGCTCAAACTAGCCAACCTCTAAGTGTCCACCAAGACATTACAGACTTTTTTGCCCACTCTCTGATTAAGGTTTGAAGTTTCAGACATCCCACTCCTGTAGCAATTACCCCTACTATATCACAAAATATTTCCCTAAGCAAATTGCTAAGCTACCCATTAATATTCTGAGTGTCAAATGTAGTGTTGCCTAAGAAAGTAGCAGTCTGGGCAAGAAAGCTGAGGTAGCTGGAGAGATTTTTGCGTGTAGTCTGGAAGTTTGGTATTGTGTCTGGTATAGACCTTTTGGCTGATTTTGTGGGGACCTTTTTATTGGTTCTTTTTTGGTCATTATTATCAGTTAATTTTTAATTAATTAATTTGTTTTAAAAATAGATATTTTTGTCTAAATTTCACAATCTCCTTATCTCTTTTATTTATAAATTATCAACTGTATAAGCCAATAATCCTTGCCAACTAGCAAAATGCATGTAAGATAGACCCCTGACCTCCAGAACTCCCTCTGCTATATCCCCACTCCTTGCCCTGGCAAGCATTGGAGGATACCATTATCCTAGTAGGACAAAATGAAAAGTGGGACTACTGTATACCTAATAGTAAAGTGTTTCTCTGGTGGAGATAATGCTAGAGTAATCACATAAGAATATAAACTCTTAGTAAAGCCTGCTTCTTCATTTACTAAACAGATTTATCAAACAATGACTAATTGCAACATACTAGGAAGGTATATCAATATAGAAGAAATGACTCCTGAAATCAAGGAATTTACAGTCCAGATGAGGAGATAATGTCTACATTTTATATCAGTTCACAATTACTGTCTATTGTATCTGTGTATCTACTTTACCTACTACATATATATATACCCACATATGCATATATATACACAAACATATATACGTATGCATATACATATACATACACACTGTATATTGTATCCAAATAACATCTATGTTGTTTATCAAGCATTTACAGCAAATAGCACATAAATTAATCCATACTCTCTAGTCTGTTGCAAGGATATGGATCCCTAAATTCCATTATGTAGGAGAAACAATTTATATACGTGATATTGGAAAAGTTTCAGCTTGAAAAATAAGCAGTAAAATTGCATCCTGGAGCTTTCCATAAATATTTACTGATGCTTACAATGTACAAGGTGATTCTCTAGTGTTAGAAAACAGTTATGAACAAACTAGACAAGGTCTTTGCCTTCATGGGTATTATATTCTAATTGAAGGAGACTAGACGGACGGATAGATGGTGAGAGAGAGAGAAAAGGATCAGCAATAAAAATCAAGGAAAAATAAAAAAAGCTAGCAAGAAAGATGGTAACTGGGTGCAACAAGAAACTTGTTTTAAGAAAGAGTTCTAGAGCTAAGGCCCAAATAAAGGGAAGGAGCTTCAGCAATGAAAGAACAACAACAAACAGGGCTCTGAATTAGGGATGAGCTTATCATGTCCCAGAAGCAGACAGAGGGTCAGTATGATGGGGGAGTAAATGGGCTCTACCATCTTAAACAAGTGACTTCTTACGTCATCTTAGAAAGAAAAAGAACCCAAAAGTTCACAGATGGAAAGTTCTTATGTGCCAGGCATCGGAGAAGCATGATCTTTGTACTCATATTTTATCAGCTAGAATTCCATACTACAGTCAGGGCTAACTGCAAGGGAAACTGGAAAATATAGTCTGTGAGTTTAGTAAGAAGAAGAAACAGGTTTAGTGATTGGATAGGTATCATTAGCTACAAAAGTCAAACTTCAATTCCCGACTTCTACAAATGGAATTCCTGTGTGCAAGACCTGGGCTTCTCCAGTAGTGACTGTTCAAAGCTCTAATTCCCTCTGGAATTTTCATCTAATTCCCACAGGGTGAATGTCTTAGTACTCCCACATTTAGTACTATAAACTAAAATTCTTCTACTGTTGACACTAATTACTGAATACAAAGGGTCCCAGAAACTCTGCTTGTCTCCCAACATCCATTCTCCCCTTCTTCTACATTAACGGAACAGCAGGTGTTCAGCTTGGGTCTGCTCATATGGACTAAAGACATTTTCTAGCCTCATTTATGAGTAGTTTAGCCATGTGACTAGTTTTGGGCAAATAAAATGTAAGAAAAGAAGGTATATGCAACTTCCCAGCAGTGCCCTTACCCTCCTTCCTGCAGGCTCGAGTGCAGAGATTGACGGCTGCATCTGGAAGACATGCTGAACACAGCAGAGAGTTAAGTAAAAGGAGCTTGAGTCCTGGGTGATTTTGGAGCTGCCGCACCAGTCCTGAGCTTACCTACATTTACGGAAGAGAAAAACTAATTTCTATCATATTTAAGCCACTGTTATCTTGAATTTGGGGTCACCTGCTGCCAAAAGTAATTCTTACCAGTATACTTTGTGCTAAGGTGCTTTATATACATTAAGAAATTTAGTGTATATAGCAACTCAAGAAGTGGGTATCGTTATACTCATTCCACAGGTAACATAACTGAGGCTCACAGAAGGTAAGTAATTGTTCCCAGCTAGAAAGTGGTATAAGTGGCCTTCCAAGACAGGTCTGTCCATCTTGAGGCAAGTGTTCTCAACCTACATGCCACTACTGTCACCCACAGAATATAAACTACTGCAGGCTTTAGGCTTAATATAACCCAAAGGCACTACTTAGAGGCATAGCAGCAGCCCTCCTTTACTGCAGCTCCCTACTGGTGTTTCTCTAATCTGTAGGCTCTTCTTGGAGTTGCGCTGGTGCCTTGTTCCTAGTACTTAATTCTTTCATTGAGCTCCAGTTTTAGTAAATCAGCTTCTTGTTCCTTTTGCAAAGCCTATATCCCGCTTTAAATTCTTACTCACTTCTCCAACTTTCCTCAATCCAGGGAGGATCTAATGTCCTGCCCCTCAACACTAGTTGTTGCCATTGGGTCTCCACTGACTGAAGATTTCTCTGATGTGGATCACTTGTCTGCCAGGCTATCTTTCTGCTCTCAGCAAGTTGCATCCCTGGCTGGTTCCCATAATCATAGCTATGGAACGTGATAAAATAGGTCACAACGTGTAACGATTCAGATCTCAGAGTCTAGTATTGTCTTGTCTGCACTCAAACATCAACTTTACCACTCACTGCCTTGTGACCTGGGCATGTCACCTCACCTGCCCAAGCTTCAGTTTCTCCTTCCATAAAATGGAATAATAATAATATCAATGATAATAATAAACGCATAGACTTTCGTGGGAGGTAAGTGAGGTTAATTTGAGTAATGCACATAAGGCTGGCAAAAATAATTACTTACCAAATGTTAGTTGTTGTTGTAATCCTCCTCGTCATCACTGATTCGAAGATAAATCTGACTTAACCTCATGTGTCTTCTCCAGTTGCTAGGCAATCCTTTAATGTTTCCTTGTTGATCTCTAGGCTATCAGATTTTTTACAAGGCCTGCTTTAAGTCTAGTTATTTGTCTACTTGTCTTTTTCCTCTAATAGATTGAAAGCCCCTAAAGGGAAAGTGCTATGTTTTATTCATCGTTATTTCCTCTAAAATGCAGTGGGTACACAAATATTTGTTGAACGAGTTAAGACCATAAAGCCAAGATGATTCATTTTAAAGATAAGAAAATGGAGGCACAGTCAGATAAATATTTGGGCCAAGTCAACAGAACTAGTTAGCAATGAAATTGGAACCAAAATTGTATTATATCATATCTCCGTGTTTTCCCCCAGGTTGTTCTTACTACCTGGAATCTTTCGAAAGCAAGACTAGATGTTACCTTTCTTTGTATCTTTCCATGAAGTTAATCATTTCTTATCTGCTTCTAGTGAGCCTTGTTTATAACTATATCATATTCACTTGTACTTTATTTTCGTGTCCAATTTCATTATTGCTTGTGAAGTCATCGATGACACACTGATTTATGCAATTATTTGTTACTCCCATGGTATCTAATGTAGTGCCAGCCCTGGTGGTCTAGTGACTAAGATTCAGAGCTCTCACTGCTGTGACCCTGGTTCATTTCCTGGTCAGGGAACCACACTACCCTTCTCTTGGTTGTCCTACTGTGGCGGCTGCATGTTGCTGTGGTGCTGAAAGTTAGGCCACTGGTATTTTGAATACCAGCAGGGTCACCAATGCTGAAGCTTCCAGACTAAGACAGACTAGGAAGAAGGACCTGGCCACCCACTTCCAAAACAGGTGGCCACAAAAACCCTATGAATAGCAGTGGAGCATTGTCTGTAAAGAATATTGCAAAAAGACCAGGTGAGGTTCAACTCTGCTGTACCCAGGATTGCTAGGAGTCAGAATCGACTTGATGGCACTAACAATAACAAATCTAATGCAGTTCCTAAAATATGGAATGTGACAATAAAATGCGTGTTGGATTTAATTAGAAAGAGTAAGTTCCATCAATATTTTTCTAAATACTGTGTATACTGGCTAATCCTGTTGTACAGAATTCATAGCGATTGTAATAAAATTTCACTTGGCAGTTTCTCTTAACCCCCCTAGAGTTCAATTGCTCCGGATGAGTTGATCACATCCACAACTTTATGGAATCTTAGCTCACCATCCTCCATCCCAGTGGCAAATGTCACTGCCCATTCTTCCTGTTGCCTTATGATAATTGAAGAATTACATTCCAATTAACCATTAACAGACTAAATTACTCAGCTGAGCTCTGGGAATTTGTGGCCAAATTATAAAGCACTCTTAATTATATAGTCCCAGAAGATTCAAAAACCCGATCAGTCAGTTCATTGGGAATCACTCCTTAGGGGGTGGCATTTGGGAAGTTCAAGATTCTTCAGAGCTTGTGTTCACATCAGATACCTTTTATTCAGGATGTCTGAGGTGGAGTGGGCAAAAAGAGAGAGAAGGAGTCCAACTGAAGAGTGGAAAGGTTATAGGAAAAGATACATTCATATTTATTTCGAATCTAGTCACTTTAAATACCTAATTTTTAATGTTGTGATGCCAAAATATATCACTGATAACTTAAAAATATACATATGTTGGAGATGAGAGCTCAAAATTTTTTACTGATAAAATACATTATCAAAATACATTACACTACCTGACCTATTATTGTATGGAGCTGAGTTTCTCTTTGAAATAAAAGACAAATCTATTCTTAATTGCCTTCTCTCTATGTGTCAGTGTTTCTCTTTTGGTCTCTTTTTTAATATCTGACTCTATTTTCATTGATTGCCCAATCAATATAATCTTTTAATAGATCTAGAACTTAAAGACTCAGATCTAAAGTTTAATTCAGACATCTTTATGCTGCAAAGTCTGATTCACTACCATGTGAATACATTTTCTTCCTTTAAGTTTGAGAGTAGCAGGAAAGGAAGGAAAAGAAAGAGAAGGGAAGGGACAGGAGGAGAAGGAAGGAAGGAGGGAGGGAGGAAAGGAGGGAGGAAAGACAGGAAGGGAGGAAGACTATGCTATTGATCTTCGTCTTATTGCTATTGTTCAGCACTAGAGAAGATGAGAAGTGCTTGTCACCTGGTAAGGCAGGCTGCCAAGCAGGATAAGAAAAGTAATCAATGGTAAGATGAGTGCTATAGATTTCCACTCCCCCCTACCCTTGCAAAGGTGAAACCCAGCAACTCATCCGTTTCTTACCTGTCAGTAGTAGCAAAACCAATTGTAAGGACTGAACTATAATGATGAAAGAACAAAGTGCTAAATTATAGGGTTTCAAGACTTCTTATGTCTCCTTTAATTGTAATGTATTTTACAAAAATTGGTGAATATCGACTGACTCATTATCTTCACGATGGTAGGGGACTAATTACTAAAGAGTCTTAAATAACATGTTGATGAAATACAGTAAATACCATAACTGCTTTCCCTTTGAAGAATTTTCTGTGTATAATAGATACAATTCAATTATTAAATATTAGTTTAATACTTATCATTTAACTCTGAGTAAAACTTCAAAAAAATTTTGTAAGGGTAGAAGATGCTAGAATGCACAAAAAATATTAATCTCTGGGAGCTAGTATTTTTTGTTCCTATCAAAAACCCCAAGTTAGATACCAAGTTAACTACTAAGCTAATTGTACTGGCTTCTTCAGCTCTTATTATACTAAATGAGTACATGTAGAACATATGTTTTCAACTTAACAATTACATACGCAAAGTTGTCTCTCCAGAGCCAGTATTTAACACCTCCGTCAGCAGCTGACTCACTATCCAACAGGATGTAGGCAACTCCGGTTGTCCTTTCAAAGCATGGCTGATCAGAGAAACTTGAGAACACACACATAAGAGTAACATTGAAGATGGCACCAGAGATAGTGTTAACCAATTTGTATTTAGAGATACTAAAGAACTCTTGATTCTGCTTTGAGCATAGAGCCAGTTTTTCATTTGTTTTCTGGTCAAAGAAACCTCCTCACTCTTTTTCCATAATCCAGTAGGTGGCCTCCTTGCTAATCATGCTGGTGAATATTCCCTTCCAAGATACAGAATAGCAAATACTACTGTGGCCACGACTCCTAGCTGAGCTCAGTGATACAACCTCCAAATTTCAGTGTAGCACTTGAGCATCTATAAAAAGACATTATTTCTCAGCCTTTTTTATACTAAATGTGGCCATGTTTCTAAATTCCGGCCACATGACTAAATTCTGGCAAAAGTTCTGTGTGGCAAAATTTAGGAGCTCTCCCTAATGTCTCTTGCTCACTTTCTTCTTTGTTCCTTCTTCCCTCACACTGCTTGGAATGTAAACTTTGCCATATTGGATTATGAGCATAGGGTCCCAGCTGAGCTGGACAGAGCTCATCCTGAAGACTTCACGAGCAGAGCCGCCATACCAATCATGGTTTGCAGACCTCTAGACATTTTTTTTTTAAAGATTTTTTTTTCCCTTTTTCTCCCCAAAGCCCCCCGGTACATAGTTGTATATTCTTCGTTGTGGGTCCTTCTAGTTGTGGCATGTGGGACGCCGTCTCAGCGTGGTTTGATGAGCAGTGCCATGTCCGTGCCCAGGATCGAACCAACGAAACACTGGGCCGCCTGCAGCGGAGCGTGCGAACTGAAACACTGGGCCACGGGGCCGCCCCCAGACCTCTAGACTTCTGATTGGGAGAGAAATAGATTTTCTCCTTCTTTAAATCACTGTTTTTGTTGTTATTGTTGTTTTTTTATTTAGTTGTTCGCTTAGTCAATCACACCTGAAGCAAAATGTATCCAATTCATCATGCAAGCTGCAGCATGTATATTAGACCAGAATTTATTCAGATTTTGACCAGTACATTGATGATGTTCACAGCTCTAATCCAAATGCCAGGACTATCCAGGCATCCATTTCCTACCTGGAGTAAAAGGTATGGACATTTTTAAGCATGATGGTACAGCATTATTTAAAAGATTTCCTTAGCTGGAGTTATTAATTGTAAAAAATAAATAAATATACTTCACTTAGATATATAACACTCCCAGGGGTACAATGACAATTGTAATCTAGGCTGTTTGTCTGGAATAAAACTATCTGACTTTTATCTGATCTACAGAGAATTGTCCTTTCAAATAATGTATGATGAAATTGATTACCAGACACATTGACATTTTGGGAGGAAACAGTTTGCTGGCAGCCTGGCCTGGAGTTGCTCCTGATCTTGCCTGCACAGTCACTCACCCAGGACTGCCACAGAAAACTCTCTGCAAAATGTCATAGGGAGAAAATAAACTGATGAAACACTAATTATCACTTGGAGAGAACAATCTGATTGCTAAGGCTATTGTGTAATGGACAGATTCAAGGTGAACAGCTTTCAAGTTTCCAAGGTGAGTAAAGGGCTATAAATCCATCTTGGGGGTAAAATAAATGAAGCATAATATTTTGTTTTTATGAAATATAAACTCTCCAAAGAGCTTGAAAGGATTTCTGAAATACGCCAACAGCCTCCAAACCGTTCTAGAAATCTACAAAAGGAGGTAATCTGAAGTTACTTTTATTCAGCATGAAACCCTAAATCACAACCAGAATTCTTCTCCTGGTAGATAATCAGAATATCCATTTTCCAGGAATGATTGGGACCATCTGATAGGAATTCCCTTTCCTCTCCTCTTTCCCTTCAAATGTTATTTCTTGAGCAGGATTTATGCACTGAAGGAGCTCTCTTCCTATGGGAACTTGCAGGCCTCCCTGGCTTCTCCAGAACCTTGCCATACCAGTCTGTTCCGCTTCACTGCATAGTCAAACTCTCCCTTTCCACTTCCCCTTCCCCAAAACTACAAAGAGCTTCAAAGCTACCTCTTCGATGCCCCTTCCTTCCCAAGCTAGCTAGCTTCTTCTCTTACTAAAAAACTTCTTAGAAGAGCATTGCTATTTGTTTCCTCCACTTTCTCTTCCTTTCTCTATGTTGGCTCCAATCTGGGTACTGTCCCCGTCTCTAAGTGATCTTCTTTATTACGGTTCACTAATGTGCTAAATTAAATGGATTTTGTTAGGCCTTATTCTACTTGACAACTAACATCTCTAGCCACAATTGGTTCTCTGCCTTTTCTCTGCCAATCTCTTCCTACAGCTTATATTGACCCCTGCAGGGTCTGTATACTGTATACTGACCCCTCATTATTGACAATATGCTTCTTAAAATTCTTTCCTCTCTTGACATCCTTTCAATCTGCACTGGCCTAGCTCTCTTACTTCTTTTCTGGTTTCTTCTGACTCTACTTTTCTAGCCTGTTTTTGTTTGCCCAACATTTAAATATAAATGTTCCCCAAAGTTTACACCTTAGCATATCATGCTTCTCACTATGACCAATGTGCTATCCCATCAGAAATACATTTCCATAGTTCTCATGATTAACTCCATGCAAATAATTCTGAGACAAATGTCTCAAACCCTGAAACCGCTTTCAAGCTCGCTCCAAACCAGACACCCTCTGTACATCCCACATGATTGTAGTATAAAGTATAAAAATCAAAGTGTTTCAAACAGAACACATCATTTTACATCTTAATCCTGTCTCCTTCCTTCTGTGTTCCTAATTCCAATTAATGATCACTTCATCATTTTAATTTTTAAGATTCATAATGGAAGTATTATTATATATCCCTCTAACTCAGGACCTATTCCCAGCCTTGTAACCGCTGACTTAACTCTGAATAGTCAAGAAACTCTTTCACATGCTATGGCAGACAAAAAGATCAAGTATAAGATTCCTGAAGATGCCTGTAAGTTGAGGCCAGCCCTGACAACTCTGGCCACACAATGACACTTGTGTTCATCCGCTTATTTTCATTCTCATAGACTCCGATTCAAGCCTGCATAAACTCTTTCATTGTTCATTGTTATAGCCTCACAAGAAGTCTCACTCACTCCATTCTCTTCTCATATCCAAATGATCCTCTACATTGTTTCCATAGTTACCAATTCTAAAAGAAATTCAATCCAGATATTTGTCTGGTTAAAAAACAACAACAACAAAAACCTTCAGTGCCTCTCCACTGCACCCAAAACAAACCCATACTCCTTCCTAGAACTTAAATCTCAGCACAATTCATTTGTATGTTCAACAAAGTTTACTGAGTACCTATGTGCCTAGACACAGACCAGATGCTGGAGGTCCACAGTCCATGCCTGTGTGAGATCTAAATTGAGCATCACGGGGCCACCCATGATTCTAAACACAACATACCAAAAAAAGCCAGGACTCTTATGGGGTGATAATTTTTTTTTAAGTCAAGCATTTGATAGTAATTCAAAAGTGATTCTAGTCTTTACTTGTTCTTCTTAAAATACATTACCAGAAATTCAATTTATATCCTACAGCAACACTCCACAAAAACTTATTTTCCTCTCCGGTCCACTAAAATTCCCCTTTCTCTGCAAATAATTTTGAGCTCATTGCTTGTTAAATTCTTAAAAATTCCTCCCCAGTCTACTTAGGTAGCTTTTCAGTTTTTCTCTTTGGCTTAAAATTTAGATGCTGTTGTTGTTTTTAATAAAATTACTAGGATTCTTCATCACAAAAGCAAACCCAGAACTGACCCTTTTCTGTAGCCTTTCTACTCCTGCCTTTCTCTGTCTTTTGTCACAATTATCCCAATGAAAAACGCTGAGAAAATAACTTGAGAATGCTCACATATTAAAATATTGTGTCTCCAAATAAAAGAACACAAAGGAATCTCCTTGATAGAGTTATCAGTGCTGGGAGGGTGAGGAATTGGGACACACCAGGCAAAGATAGCTCCCCAGAGAAGGAGACATCTGAGTTAAACATACAAGAATGAGTTAAGTGGTGGGGAGCAAGGGGGAAAGAGCATGACGTTTGAGACAGATGACAGGATTGACATGGAAATCAAACAACAGCAGGTCCTTAGCCACAAGACTGAGAATATGGAACAAAGCTACAGGTTTAGAGCCACAGACTGGCATGAAGAAGAGAAAGCAACAGAGCTCTTGGCCTGGGCATGGATCCAGTCTAGAAAGGGAATTGAGAAGATAAGAAGAGTGGGCAAAATTTAGTGATAAAGACCAATGAAGCAGCTTGTGAGTGTGTGTGTGTGTGTGTGTATGTATGTTTGAGGCAGGAGGAGTGATAAAAGGAATGGTGATAGTTGGTGTCAGAGAAGACAAAAATGGAAAGAGGCACGTGGAGGCTGCATATATGTGCAGGGTCTCCCCAAAGAACTGGAGACTTCAGATGTATCAGGGAATTAAGGAGGACTGCAGTCCTGAGTAATCTCCTGGATCCCAGATATGGGTAGTTTATAAGTGGAAGCCCTTCTAAATGGAGGGCTGGAAAGCCAATCTCACTGGGATGCTTCCTACTTTAGAGGGGATGGGCCCAAAAATTCAAGGAAAGATTGAATCTGTTTCTTACTGTTTGCAAATGAAAGCAGGAGTGAGTTCCAAGGACAGGAAGGGGCAGAAAAAACTATGGATTGCTATCTCCTACCCTTCCAGCATTATTTCCCATTGCTTATTTACTACTTTTCTTTTAAATTTTTGGTGTGTTCCTCAGGGGCAAAGAAATGCTCAATATATAATCATAGTTCTTTGTTCACAATATATGATTATCATTAATATATGAACCTCCTTTATCTTGTTTTATTATTTTGTGAATTTAATTTTTTATTTTATAATAAATATCCATAAAAGCACTAGCCAAATCAATAATAAAATAAAACTCATAACTTAGCGTTATTTATTTTCTCCACCCCCAATTTCCCTCAAGTGGTAAATACTATCCTGAATGTTTCTCATTCTGTTGCTTTTTATTGCCTATATGTATATTTATACAACATATTGTTTGGTGTTACCCATTTTTCAATTTTTTTAAAAAAGGTACAAAATTGTGAAAAGTTAGCAGTGACTTGCTTTCTTTGTTCCTTATTATGCTACAAAAATTTATCCATGTTGGTGAGTTTAGCTATAGATCTTTTATTTTCATGGCTGTATAACAATCCTTTGTGTACTTGGACTATTCAAATCCCCCATCAAACCACTCTTGAAGCACACAAACACCCAGCCTCTTGGCATTGACTGAGACTCTGCCTCTGCCTTTTCTCCAAGACCATGAGATGACAAAAATGTTGCAGTTAGCTGACAAAGACAGTAAAACAGCTATTCTAAATACGTTTAAAGATGTAAAGTAAAAGAGAACATAATGAGTGAACATATGGGGAATCAGAGCAGATAAACGGAACTGGAAAAACCAAATGGAAATTTTAGAACTAAAAAATACAATATCTGAGATGAAAAATTCCCTGGATGGGCTTAAGAAAAGATTGGACATTGAAAAGAATGGATCAATGAACTTGAAGATAGTTAAACAGAAACTGTTCTAACTGAAGTACAAAGAGGAAGAAAGACTGAAAAACAGGAGGGACCAAGCCCTAGTGACCTGTGGAATAATAACAAGCTCCATAGTCTATGTGTTCTTGGAATCCCAAAACAGGAGGAAAGAGAGGTGTGGGTAGGAAAAAAATGAGGAAATAATGGCCCAAATTTGAGAAAAATATAAACCCACAGATCCAAGAAGCTTAACAAACCCCACGTAGGGTAAATCCAAAATAGGTAGGTATAAATGGGATATATGTTTAATGATAATAGTTACTCCACAGATGGGCTGCATAAAGTAGTGGCTCAGCATGTGTTCTTCAGAGACAGATATCTTGGGTTTAACTCTCAGCTGTTTCATTTACTAGTTGTATGAACTTGAGCTACTTACTTAACTCATTTATGCCTCATTTTCCTCATATGTAAGGACAATGACAACACTATTTCTTAAGATTGTCATGAGGATTGTATGAGTTAATACATAAAAAAGCATTTAGAGCATAAACTTACACACACTAGGCACTCAAAATTCAAATTTTAAGAAAAAGGGGAAACTTTGATTAAGAGAGGAGAAGGAATACGGGAAGAAATAAGATATTATGAAGATGTTGGGTAACAATTTTGAATTATGTATAAATGATGTAATGTTACCCCTTATAAATTTCTGTATTCTTTAACTATCCATGCCTATGCTTACAAATCCTAAAACTCAACAAATCTAAGAGGGTAGATGTTACATTCACATATAATGACAATTCTAAGTTTTCAGAATGCCAATATTGCTAATACTGAACATACTAGTCATAACAATACATTTTTTTGCACAGCATATTTTCCAAAACGTGCAAACCATTCATGACATGAAAATTGGATCTTAATATTATGCATGCTCTTTTTGAATCCAAATGTCATAATAATCTCTAGAGGAAGATTTTTTTTTTTTAGGAATTTTTCTTTTTAAGATTGCCACCAGAGCTAACATCTGTTGCCAATCTTTTTTCCCTTCTTCTTCTCCCCACAGCCCCCCAGTACATAGTTGTATATTCTAGTTGTGAGTGCCTCTGGTTGTGCTATGTAGGACACTGCCTCAATATGGCTTGATGAGCGGTGCCATGTCCACACCCAGGATCTGAGCTGGTGAAACTCTAGGCCGCGAAAGCAGAGCATGCGAACTTAACCACTTTCCCATGGGGCTGGCCCCGGAAGATTTCTTTTTTTATATATAAAACTGTTCAAGTAATAGATTCTCTATAATTTAACAGATACAAAATATACCAGGTATATACATAGCATGTTACTTCTTTAAAACAATCTATTATTATTCACCAGTGAATTATTTTCTAACTATTGTAGTTTAATTTTAGAATAGCTTCTAACTCAAATTATTGGTACAATCGCACATAATCTAAGCTGACTTTTGAAATTGGTATGCCAGTTGCAATTTTTCAAAAATTATTGACCTAACTAGACATTAATTTAATTCTATGGTAAAGACTCCAGTTACCTTTTCCAAAATCATGATTCACTTAAGAGTTTTATTTATGAAAAACTTTATTAACATATTCAAGTACAGAGAGATAAGAAAGACTTTTACTCTTTCATTCCATGAATATGCATTGAGGGACTACTATATGCTTGGGACACATAAGTGAATAAAATTGACAAAACCATTCTTTATACTTTCAAAGCTTCTATTCTGAGTGTTCTCAATTGACAGGTCATTTCTATTGTGTTCCTAGACAATAGAATAGAAAAAAAGTAGACGCTGAGAAAGACTTCATAGCATTTCATGATTAATTTCTAAAAATACAATTTTCCCACCTCCCTCCCAACTTCCTACTCACCCATCTCCCTTTTGTGCTGTTCTTCTTTCTCCATAACATAATTATAAATGTCCCTTAAACTCTGAGATTGGCATTCTTTCCCATGTCTCTGAATTCATTTTCCTTTTTTTTTCCACTCTCCTTTGATTCACTTCTTTCATACATTGAGTAATCATCACTATCCTGATGGATCACACGATAGGAATATTGGACGCGTTGATGGTCAAAAAAATCTGGGAACCAGTTCTAACTCTTATACTAAATTCCTTTGTGACTTTGAGCACGTTACTTAAACTCTCGAAGCTCAATTTCATAATCTGTAAAATGAGAAGCTTTTACCAGATGCTGTCTAAGATCCCTTCAAGAAATGAGATGCTGCTATTCTCTGACTCTCAAAAATAAATCTTCATTACTGATCTGTCATTCATGGTCCATTCCTGCAATCCCAATAGTCTTTACAGTATTTTCATTCGGATGTTCCATAGCCTAAAATTTATTAAGGAAAAGATCAAGTGGGTCTAAAATAATTTGTTCCTTGGCAAACTTTCTTGACTTCCAAGTTAGTAATGTCTTTCAGTTGTACAACTTGAATCCATATGAATGAATAATAGGCAGTAATTGGTTAGTAGGAGAGCCCCAGTTTAATGCCGTAAGAGAAGCTCTGCACTGAAAGAAAGTAATTCCTCTGACAAAGGAAATAAAATCTGGGCAAGTTTCAAGGGTGGTGAGTTTTACAGGCAGCTCTCCCCTCAAGCTTTTTTCTTTTTTCTTCTCGATTCCACACAGGTTGATGTACTCTTTCTCATTGTACAAAACATTTTCGGATAACATTTTCAGGCATGTGAGAGAACTTAAGGAGAATTTCACAAGAAAATTACAGCTCAGGCTCCACAGTACCCCAGTAACAATTACTTTGTTAGTCAAGCAAATTTGGACAGTTATCTGCACACAGTAAATTTATTATTTCTTCCTTGTCACTGGTTGTGCTGTCCCCCAGATCTGGAATGGTGTTCCACTTCTTTACACTTCAAGAGAGGCAGTATAAAGCTGTAGTTGAACTTTAAGTATATGGGCATTGTGGTCAGAAAGACCTGGGTTTATTCCACCTGTTACTATCTGTATAACCTTGAGCAAGTTACTTCAACTCTTTTGACATTAGTTTCCTCCATTGAAACACTTAGCATTGAGGCTGCATATGGTAACTGATATACAAATTTTTTTTTTTGAGGAAGATTAGCCCTGAGCTAACTGCTGCCAATCCTCCTCTTTTTTGCTGAGGAAACCTGGCCCATCTTCCTCTACTTTGTATGTGGGACACCTACCACAGCATGGCATACCAAGTGGTGCCATGTCCACACCCAGTATCCAAACCGGCGAACCCAGGGCCGCCGAAGTGGAACGTGCAAACTTAACCACTGTGCCACTGGGCCGGCCCCTACAAATTTTAATTGCTATCATCATCATCATCATCATCATTATTCAATTCTAACTCATTCACTGTGTTCTTTTAAACTCATGAGAAATTGCCTTTCCCTCCTTCCCATTCTGACTCTGGCTAATCAATTTGTTAAAAAAGACCACTCAACTATATTCAAATCAAGCCAAAACTTTGGTGGTATTTATTAAAATTTACAAATTTTTTTCAATCAATGTCTGACTTAAGAAGGAAATATTACTGTAAGGTCTATCTCAGGACTGAAATTGATTTAGTTCCTGGATTTGCTTTTTCAGGATGGATGAAGAATGAGCTCCACTTCTTGAAAGGTCCTATTTCTCTTCTCGACCTTTTTCTTTGTTCTTTCTTCTTTCTCTGTCATTTTTGATGCCCTTAAAACTGACTCTAGAAAAATAGGAGGTAATGCAACTCATTTTTCTTATCAGAAGCTTTTTTCTCTGAATCTAGTGTATAGAAAAGAGAGGCTAAAGCAGCAGGAGAGAGCAGGAGGAGAGTAAACTGCAAAGCAGAGAAGAGGAAGATGCTTCCAAGGACTGGTCCCTCTTCTTAGTCTGGTGCATTTATTTCTGGAGAAATCTGAACTTAACAGAGATCTGAGAAAACCTGAAGGCATTCACTTGAAAAAGTTTTAATGAAACAAAAGAGAAAACCAAGTTTGCAACCAAATTCTAGGTAGCACAACCTATTTGTAGATGCCTCCTCCGAATCCTAGCTTCCAATTTGTGCCGGACCAATAGCAAAATGTTTGGGAGGGTAAAAATAGTTTCATCAAGCCACCTTAATACCAGAAATAAATATTTTCTTTTATCTGAGATGCAGGGAGAAGAATAGAGACAGAAGACTGAAGCACATTGCTCTTACTACATATTCCATAACACAATTTTCATCTGGAAATATTCTTTGTTCACTGGTGCCTCCTACACAAACTCGTGAAAATAAATACTTTTAAAAAGATCTTGATCTTTTTTGTAACCCAAATCCTAGACCTGGTAAGTATGGGATGTCCCAAAACAACGGAGCAGTTGGATCTGACATCTGCTTCATCTTCTTATAACATGTGGTAGCCCCTCACCATTGTTTTGTGTGGCAGTATCACTTCTAAAGTAGGATTGCCGGCAGGCATGGTCTTACGATTGCCAGTTTGCACCAGACTTAATGTAGGCAGGAAAAAAATCGTTTTGCTGAAAGATGCCATAACAATGTAAAAGTGTTATACTTCTTGTACTTAGAGTGCTGTAACATTATTCTTCTTTTCTGAAATAAACACTCTTATCCAGCCCAGCAGGGATGCAAACAAAATTAACCTAATACTTCACAAATATTTGCCTCTCTATAAATGAAAACAGTCAAACTTACCACTCATTATTTACACACAGCTGCTTTTCCTGTAGTGGCAATGTACTTCCCGGAGAATCTAAGCACATATTTTTGTCTCTGTATTTGTCTGTAAGATGATTAAGATGTTGCTAGCATGAGAGGTATACTTTCTGTGGCGTGGTCCCTTCTTGCTGAAGTTTTCATTGAATCAGGCAGGACATGATCAATAAAACAAGTTAAATGATAGCCTTCCACAGATGCACACAGCAAGATCCCACAAGCAGGGTAGAAAGAATAATTAACATGTACTATATGATTACTATATGGCCAGCATTGTGTATAAATTGACCACTTATTCAAAAACAGTACATCTTTGAATAGAAGTAACAAAGAGCATCCTTGCCTTGTTCCAAATATTAGAGAGAAAGAGTTCAATATTCCACTATTAAGTATTATGTTAGTTGTAGGGTTTTTGTAGATGCTCTTTATGAGGTTGAATGAGTTTCTTTCTATTCTTAGTTCCTGAGGGTTTTGATCATACATGGATGTTGGATTTTGTCAAATGCTTTGTCAACATTTATTGAGAGGATCATACGATTTTTCTTCTTTATTCTGTTAGTAATATGAATTAAATTGATTGATTTTCTAATGCTAAACCAAGCTTGCATTCTTGTGTTCATTCGCTTACTCTTCATCAGCCTTTCTAGAGATTAATCAATTTTGTTGATTTTTGTACATACATGTTCTTTGTTGTACATTTTTTGTTGTATGTAAACTAAAAAACATTTCAATTATTGTTTTATATTGCCAATATTCACTTATATTGACACACAGATATACCTTCTCTCAGTTTCTATTTTTCTGTCCAAGATTGTTTTCCTCCTGAATAAAATTTTTAGAATATGTCTTTCTTCAGTTTTGTTTTGTTTGAAATGTAGGCCTGCTGGCAACAAATTACCTTAGTTTTGTTTTTCTGAAAACCTATTATTTCATCTTCATTTTTGAAGAGTATTGTCATTGGATATAGAATCATAGGTTGGCAGTTACTTTCATTCAGATACTACTGAGGCTGCTATCACATGCATCCATTCTCCTATCTGGAAGTACACGTACTATTTTAAACAGATTGGAAAAATTCTCTGAAGAGATGAAATTTAAGTAATTTCCTGAATATGATTGACTCTGGAATATTTGGGAGAATACAATTCCAGAAAAAGGGAAAAGTAAATTCAGAGACTCTGAGATGGAAACACATTTTTCATGTTCAGTAAACTGTCATTAAAAACGAAAAAAGGCCAGGGTGGCTGGAGTATAAGAAATGTGAGTAAACATTGTAGAAGAAAAATTGGAAAATTTCTTTGGTCAAAATCACGTAAGACCTTGCAAGCCAAGATAAACTATCTAAATGTTCCTCTAGTTATATACTTTGGAGTGCTTTGAGAAGTGAAATAACAATCTGACTTTTACTATTTTTAAATCAATTATCTCATTTGTCTTCACAACCATGCCGTTTAATCCTCACAAATCCTAGAAGGATTAATGTAGCAAGTACCACAATTATCTCCAACTTATGGATGAGGGAACTGAGGCTGAGAGTAGTTAAATGACTTCTCCAAAGTTACACAGTCAATAAGTGACAGAGCTTGCATATTTACCTGTATCTCTGTACCTCCAGAACCATCTATAATGATATTTCATATTGAATTTTACTTGAAACTTTCTCACAGATCCAAAGTATTAACCAACGCATATGATATTTGAGATTCATCTTTTTAAATGGTGATTTTTGAGAACATTTCTAAGAGTAACGGACTTGAATAAGGCTCCTTTTCTATTGGAGTTTTTGCACTTTACTATTACACGTATAAAAAGACTTTTTAAATAGAAATGGACTCCGTTCCTACTTTCTTTAGGAGAAAATCTAAAATAGCTTTTTTAACTTTATTATATCTCAGTAACTTTGCCACCTGTTCTCCCATTTAAGTGGCTCTTCTACAGGTTGATCCAAATGCAGTCAGATAGCAACCTGGAAGTACGGAATTAATTTCAAAATTTCCTAGGATCCTGCTTTCCAAACTTTCTTATTCCCATTATGTAGCTATTAAATTTGAAAAAAGAAAAAAATACAGACAAAATCTGAAACCGTTTCATCCAACAATAAAATCGTAATAATATTCCACTTACCTGGAATATGGTGCATGCAAACAACAGAGAAAGGACCTGCAACTGTCAAGTTGTGTGCCCTGCAGTTGGTTGATGAAGTTGCTTCTCAGAGGGAAGAGAAAAAAAAGCTAAGACCACGCACGTCCGCTTCCCACTCCATTCCCAAGTGAGAGGAAGGCCTCTTTCCTTGAGTCCAGCAACAGAGACCGAAACATACATATCTTAAATAATCCCATTTCAATTTGGAAAAAAGGAAAAACAAGAAGTAGTGACAACTTAGTTAAATATATCTATTATGCTAAATATGCACAGAGTTTGAAATGCCCAAAAGAATGCACAGAGCTTGAAATGCCCAAAAAATAAGAAAAAAACAAAACAAAACAAAAAGTCTCTCTATTCCCCAGTCTAGACCCAAGCTGAGAATTCATTTTTGTAAGTTATCCCATTATATCTTCCATAACATTCCAATCTAATTAACTTTTATCCACTCTCCAATAAACAAATCTAATTGACTGTAATCAATATCTTTCGGAAGAAAGTATATGGCTTTCTATGAATACCTCTGTTTGTTTTCTTGATCTCAGAAAATGCATACATTGATGCTATAGTGTCTCAAACCACAAACAATAGGAAGGACAGGAGGCGTAGAAGTGGAGACAGTACATAATCATTGGTTGACTAAGAAGAAAATAAACCTCCAATCTCAGATGTTTGAAGCATCCCAGAGAATGGAAGCAAGGCTTCCATTTAGCGATTAATCTGAACTAACTCTTAGACATGCAAAACAGCATGAGGAAAAGCACCCCCAGAAGAAAGTGCTAGGACAGCAGAACCACCTTGACCTTAGATTTCACATTGAAAACTCATTGGCTATATAATGCGTGGAAAGTACAAGGAGAGAGCTTTTAGCTCTTTAGAAGAATCTTTCATACAGTGAAAAACCATTGAAAGATGAAACAGGTTGTCTCTGAAGCTCATGAGTTCTCGCTCATTTGAAGTGTTTAAGCACAAGCTGATCAAACACTTCTTGGTGATGTTAACCAAGAAAAGGCAGGAATAGAATTCTACCAAGGTCCCTTCCTGCTCTGAATTGCTGTGATTTTATAATAATATATCCAATGGGAAGACAGGGAGGATTTAAAACATGAGTATGAAATATTCTATCTAGAGAACCAACCAAGAGAAAGAATGGTGAATAAGGCAAAGAAAATAGCATGGATGTTTCTTTTGTGGCAAATGAAAACAGTAATTATATATCATTTTTCAACTATTAAATCAGCACAGATTAAAAACAGTTCTACTACTCAGGGTAGGCAAACATGGAGGAAACAGGCACTCTCATACACTGAGATGAGAATGCAAACCAATACGATCTTTGGGGGGGCCATTATTGAAATTTAAAATATTAAATCCTTTTATCCAATAATTTCACATCTAGGAATCTATCATATAGAAATATTTACAGTATTATTTATGGATATATGTACAAAAATGTTTACATCAAAAAAAATAAAAAATTAGAGTCAATATAAATGTTCATCAAGAGAGGAAGGATTAAATGAATTATGGTGTATTTATATTACAGAATGTTTTCTAGTTATTAAAAAGAATGAGATGTTTATCTCTGTTCTAACAGGAACAATTTGAAAGCTTGTGTTGCTCAGGGAAGAAATGTGTACATAGCATGATTCTGTTTTAATTTTTGCAACAAAAACAAATCTTCTCCATATGATTGGATTAACACAGAGAAAGCTTCCTTAACAATACGTACCACAATATTAACAAGAGAAGAGGAGAAGAAGGAGGAGACTTACTTCTTACTGTGGACACTTCAGAATTGATTAAATTGTTTTTGAGCAACATTTACAATTTTTGTAAGTCTTTTGGAAATCCACCATAATTTTAAAACCTTATCTCTTTAGTAGTCAGTGTTTCCTGACTGATAGCCCCCAAGTGTCCTACAAATTGTCAGATTGAGAAACTTTATGCATTTTTTTTAAAAACTGGCATTTCCTTGTGCCAAAAAGCATCAATGCAAGGAAAAAACCAAAGAATCTTGTTACAAGAAGACACGTTAAATAAAGTGATTCATTATCATCTATTCCTTTGTTTGTATCTTTGTCACAAGTATTATACTCTTAATAAATGTATTCCAAACATCAAAATGAGGAAAACAGAGAAAAATGGGATTCAAGTCTAATCTTAATCAATAGTAATTTATGTAATCAATGTAGTGTCAAGTGAGTCTTGCAAAAGAGACCCAGGAGAGAATAACCCCAAGGTAGCAAACATTAACGTGGGGTTCCAGACTTATTGCCATTACTTCCTTAGTCTCCTGTTTGCACAACAAAATCATTTAGGTCAATCATGCCAGCTTCCCCTGGTGACTCACAAGAGATTATATAAATTGTTGGTCATACTGCAGAACTGTGTAAATGCCTGCTTAAAATAAAACTTATTTCAGGGAATAGGATTTTTTCATTGGTTTTCCAATTTCTTCAAAATTTGAATTTGATTTTAAAATATAATCAGGAAAGGAAAAGGAAGGCGTACATGATTTTATTAAACTCTGACCAGCAAATCACTTTGCTAATTATCTGTAGTTACATGTTAAAATATCAAGTATAATGTAGTATGAGTGTTTGTTCTCCACAATAGTGTAATGCATTTGCAATGATGTCAATCTCTCACCGGCATTCAGTTAGAGTTCAATCTCTTACTGTTTTCTAGTCTGTCTGAAGAAGGACTTTTTCACAATCAACATTTTCCTATGAACCAATTTTTGACCTAGTAGAACTGTGGTACCTTCACATGACAAATGTCAGTAATTCCAGCTTGAGATGAGTAGTGTTCGTTCAACAATGTAAATAAAATTAGATGCTTTCATTACCAAATCTCAGAAGAAGGAATGTTGCTAAATGATTATAATATAAATCACCTGAATTAATTATTTCTGATTCTTCTCTGCTCCAGCTCTGGAATCCCACCAGGTTTCTGGATCAGTTTTCTGTAGCCTGTTTACACCTTTTCCCCACAGTGCAGCCAGTAAAACCTCAACATTAAAACCCTTGACTCAAGACCATTCTCTCGTAATGAGAACTCTAGCAGCGGGGGCATGTGCAGGCCGGAAGCTCTCAACAGGTTTCCAAAGAAGACAGTGTAGCCTTGAGAGTCTGTTCTGCTCTGATAGTACAATCTGATCTGATACTATTGTCTAAGGACTTTGCTTTTGAATCCTCTCTTTGGGGGTTACTCTGCCCTATTCTCAATTCTATTTCCATGGCCCAATTTCTATCAATTTCTTTCCCTTATATAAAAAAGCACTTCTTCTAGAGTCTTTGTGAGTTTTCCTCATTTCTCTTTTCCCTCCTTCTTATTTGAGGATATGATTAAATTGCTCAGTGCATTGGCCTCATTTCCTGGGATGCATTGTTCAGACAATTTTTTCTACATCAGGACAAGTTCTCAGCAACGATATTTTCCCCATGTTCACATTGTGGGACTCTGGGCCAGAGTATTAATTTGCTTGGACAAACATATCTGTCTTGTCTTAACATTAAAAGTCCTCTCCTCATGGATAGTCATTTATTCCAATGTCAGATATATAAATGAGACTGATTGCATTATTTTCCCTCAGTGAAACTGCTTACTGGAAATCTACAAAGACCACTTCACAGTTAACGGGCACCTAGCCATGCCAGGTACTCTCACATATGCTATCTCAATTAATTTTCCTATCAACTCTCTAAATTAATTACATTCTATCCAGCATACAGATAATGAGACCCAAGCCCAGAGAGGTCACATAACTTACCAAGTTTACACAGCTAGTAACTGTAGTAACTGGCAGATCTGGGATTCAAGCTCAGGGTTCCTAAATGTAAATCCAGTACTTATTTTTCTTATCATGCTGTCCATATTCAGTCAAACATCAAAAACAGAACAAGAATCTGGAAGTTCAATTCCTACTTTCCTCTGTCAAGTTTTGTGGTTTTATGCTAATCTTAACTCCTCCATGCCTCAGCTTGTCCATCCATAAAATGATTTGCCACTTGAAGGAGATATTTTTAAAATTAGTGAAATTATGCTTAGAGATAAGCATGGAAATAGACTGTGATGCGTGTGTCTTTGGCCTAAAATGAGTCAGAATAAATCTAAAGAGAATTAATCAATAAATCTTAGGGAGATGCTAAAGTATGGTATTTTCCCCAGAAAGCCTTTGTGGGGTCTTGAGAATGAACTTACAGTAGGTAGGACATTATATACAGCCTCTATGAAAACATAGTGTGATTAGTTGATGCAAGTAGATCTGGTAGAGATGGGTCCATCTGAAATATTTCAAAATAAATTGTATATTTGTGATTTAATGACTACTAGAAAATATGTTATTGACAGGAAGTTTTTTAGGAAGAAAAGCATTCTCTCATTTATATAAGTCTTTGTGATAACAGTAGGGGGGAGGAGGAAATGCAAGTAGTAAAATCTTTGGTCAGAATGAGAAGAAATAATACCACCATCTGCCTCAGCCCTCCTGTGAGGAACTTTGGAAAGGGATGTGTGGCCACGAAGGAAACACAGCGGTAGTAGGTGGTTTGGAAATATACCAAATATATCTTTGCTATCTAGCCATATGACACAGGTCACTTGTGGTAATCTCAATATTCTTGTGCCAACATATCATTTCTGAATGGTCACTACTGGGTTTTTAGATGCCCTAATATGAGCTTGCAGGGTTAGGTGTGATCCTTTTAAAGGATAGAAACAACTAGAGACCAGATATGTAACAATATGGTTTATGTACCCAGGCGAATGGCACCTTTACAGACCTGGCAATTTTCTGGCATTTGCTCTGGAGGCATGTGTCAGGTTACCGTTGTCCTCTCTGGAATGTTGGGCAGCTCAGGATGTAACACTGGTGTGCTGCAAAATTACTCAGCAGAGTCTATGAGCAATTTGGATGAATAGCTTCTCCATCATCTCAGATGGAACGATCACTGTCTTTTCTCTGGCTCACTGAAATGGAAAAAAGTAGGTAAAGCAAGGGAACAAGGAGGAAGGAATTTAAAATAATCATAATCTAAGAGGTTTACTATTGACCTAATTGAAATATAACTGCCAGTCATAACTGGATGCTTTGCTCACATGTTTTTAGATGAAGACTCAAAGTACTAGGTACATAGTCATTATATACATTAAATATACATATCGAATGATAAGGCTATTCAAATGGCACAAATGATGGCACTCGGACTTTTGGATTTGGTATTGTAAGAAGCAGATCCATATCTTGGATCTAAGACTTATTTATAGTTGGTTACCACTGAGTTATGGGGATTAATAATTATCATACCTCACAAAGTTTTGGAAACTGAGATCACAGTGCCTTGTAATATGTAAATGTTACATATTAATATGTATGTCTTAAAAATATATAATATGTAAAGCCCTATTAAACCTTAATTACTATGGTCAGTAACAAAAAATAAAATGAGATTTTCAAAACAATTGTTTGTTTTGGTTGTTTTCAAAACAACCGAATCAAGATCAGAGGGTAACATAATAATAATTAATGTGAAAAGTTTGATTATTAATTTTATAAAAATCTCCCGTAATTTTCCCACACTTCTGTATAATACTAGTTTACAATCAGGCATGCCCTTCCCTGCCGTGAAGACCGGTTAACATTAATTTATAGCTCATATCATACTGTAATCTCCCTGCTGTTGTTTATTGTACATATTACTTTATGCACTTTTGGTACCTAAAATAAACATGTCAAACGTCCAGTAACATTATAGGCTAGGGTTGTTTTCTGTAAAAACGTGTCCAGTAGATTTTAGCATATAGCTGTCATGTCTATGATACAAATAGTATCTAAAAATGAGCTTTTCAGAGCCA
The DNA here is from genome assembly GCF_037783145.1 of Equus przewalskii. NCBI lineage: Eukaryota > Metazoa > Chordata > Mammalia > Perissodactyla > Equidae > Equus > Equus przewalskii. The sequence continues at coordinate 52,434,802 of NC_091838.1, forward strand.
TGATTGTGCTTCACTGATTACAGCCACCTTTTCTATTTTAGGAAAGGAAAATTCATGCCTCAAAGCACAGGAATGAGGGCAAGGCACAGGTACAGGGGATGCAAAGCTAAAACTTGAAAGAAGCTCTGCCTTTTGCTCATCCCAAGGAATCTGATTTACAAGGACTATTTCCTCCTGAAATTTTACAGCAGCAAAGGAGGAAGCAGCTTGAAAGGATAAAAAAGCCCTATTTAAGCTTTTGCCCCCGGGTCTCACAGCAGCTTTTTCCAAAATGTGTTCCAATACAGAGTAGTTCCTGGAGCTCCTCATGGGTGGGAAAAAATGGTGGAGGGTTCTGTTTTCAAATAAAGATCCAATACTCTAATTCTTCTCAGAGATGAACAATTTTAGCATTTTTAAGGCTCTGCAAAATCCTACAATAAAGAAAATAATTTAACTTTATTCTGCCCAACACTTCCTAAGTGCCTTTGACCATGGAATAGTTTTATTGCTTAACATTTACTATGACCACATTTTGGGGATATGTGTATTACTGAAAAATCATACATGAAATATGAAAAACAAAAAGAATGACCTTAGAAGTAGGCCTGCCAGAAATGCAGTGTGCAGAATTTAATAGGCAGAATTGTAGCAATCTACAACCAAAGGCTCAGATGAAAGATGTTCCAATTTTTGGAGTTTTATAAACAAAATCTCTCTCTTGAGATATAAAAAATTCCATCAAGGGGAAACACACACGCTCATGCACCTCTGAACATAAGCAATCTAGGCTGGAAATCTCAGTCAAAATATCTTAATAACCATACCCTTGGTTACTGGCAGAGAAGGCTACGCCAATTTTCCATGCAGCCTTTTAAAAAGATGACACGTTGGGTCCACTTCATCTTCAATCATTTACTGATGTTTCACTGACTTATGTAGCCTAGGTGCAGAATAACAATATTTCTTTCAATCTTTTTCCACTTGCCAGCTCAACAAGTAATTGAAAATACACATTGTATTAAGTATACCAGTGCATGTTTGGCTGCCTACACAACTGCTTTCCTCTCCACACTGTGAGACAACTTAATCTTCTCTTACAACCCAAGTCCATATTCCACACACAGGAGGGATTAAAGAAGATCCTTTTTATTATTCAAGGTACACAGCATTGAGTAAAGTATGCCAATGATTCTGCCCAGACAGCACTGATGTTCAGCTCTACCAATTGGAATATCATCTTACTCCTAAAAATCTTAGAATAAACGCCTGCCTTAGATCACAATTCTTGTTACTGGATCTTTACTCTACCCCTTGGGCCTGAATCTTACTTGTGTGAGCACACATATGCTAGTGTCTCAAGAACTGCAGCACAGACAGAGGCTTGTTCACAAGGGCGGCAGTGAAAGCTTAGGTTCTAGAATGGGGGGTGATGTCGGAGCCGGCCCATCTACAAGGTTGATTTGGTTCTTATCCACTGAAATACTGAGGTGAGCTAGGGTTTCCTAAATCACAACATATAGAGGAATAATCTCAGAATCTTGTTTTGGGCTAAGCCCACAGATGGGGATAATGGGGTGTCTGTGAAGGTAGAGGGTACAAAGGCAAGGTACAGGTAAATCTCTACCTATTTGCTTTTCCATATGCTGCTAACCTGGAAACACGTGCCCCTGCCTACAACTGTGAATCCAGGCCGGTAGCAGCAAAATGGAGTGGAAAAAGGAGTGGACGAATCAGAAATTCAAGTCTCTTAAACCACCAGATAGTAATGGCCAGAAAATTGAGGAGCAAGGATGTCAGAGTTTTGTCTGGAATTATCTTGGGTTTCTGTTACAGTTTTCTCCTTTTCTTGGGCATCTTATCAGGTTGGTCATTCCCCTGCTACTGCCGTTTACTTCATCAACACTCAGCATTAATTCGTAACTTGTATTAATAGTTTGTTGTATTATCTCTGCATGAAGCCATTTCAAAGCATAATTCCTGCTCCAAAGATTTACTGTAAGACCCCAAATTTACAATAAAACAAAACAGGACGGCTGTTTGGCTATTTGGCCTGCCGCTCTTCAACTGAGGCCTTGGTTTACATGCCCAAGCTTATTTTCATGACAGAATTAGTAAGGATCAACAATGCAATTTCTATTATTGTCTACACTGCACAACAATCCATCAATAATTTTAAATTGTCATCACCTCATAATCATTACATTTTGCTATATATCTGCAAAAGTTCCTTTGTAACATTCTAATTTTGTCTTTCAAAGAATTTTGTAGTAAAATTCTAGTCTTAAGAACTTGTAAATTTATGTATAACAGAAATGAAAAATTTTTGAATTTTTAAGATACCTGAGGAGGACCCTTGACTATAAATTAGAGGAATAAAAGGAGACTAAAAACAGTAGTGCTGGTCATCAATCTGCCACAATTTTTATCTGTTCCCACTTACCGAATATTATATTATGCGAAGGGTAACACCTTGGCTCCTTCCTGTGAATATGTTCTGTTGAAAGTGCTACCAAAAAAGGAGAATGTTCCAAAGGAGCCCAAAGTTGATATGAAAACTTTAACTGACTTGTAGTTTTAGCTGTTCACATTTAGTTTGTTCAGGAGCAATAACTTCATTATTTTTTCAGTAGTTCAATCTCTGTTTGGGGCATACAATGCTTAGCCCCGATTTCGTAAGCTAGAATTTCAATTTCCTTTCTTCTCTGATAACCACAGGGATTTCCAAGATTCTTTAGAGATAAGAGTCTTGAACCAGAAGCTCAGACTAACGACCAGCAAGCTGAATAGACAGCCAATACCTGTGTTTGTGGCCTTTAGCCTACCATCTGGTTCCAAACATCCTTAGTATCATGTTCTACACACTACCAAGCAAAATACTTTCAAACTCGCCTTCTATAGGACTCCTTTCTTACCCATCATCCATGTGCTACTGACTGCTGGATTTGCAGATACAGACAGAATGGTTTCCTCCTTCTCCTGTGGGTAGAGCATACTTCATCACCTGATTTGGCCCTTATATTCTGAATAGTCCCTAGGTCTGACCGTTCTTCCTTTAACCTACCATTTTACTATAAAAGAACAACGTTAGTTATAATAAGAAATAAACAGCAAAGACAAATGCATATATTTGAGGTTCAAGAGACTTCAGGACTTAGTAACTTGGGAAAAGTATAAAAAATATTGAAATCACCCACTCTTTATTATTTCATTCATTCAACATACATGTATTAAATACTCATGCTATGCTGTCAATATGCCAGGCACTACAGATACGGTGGTGAATCAGACAGACATATTCTCTAATTCATGGGGCTTACCGCCCAGTTTAAGTCTACTGCACGCTTCCTATTTACTAAAGTTGGGTCAACTTGGATAAGTCACTTAATTGCTTAAGCCCTCATTTCCTTTTATTAATCTGGTAAAATAAAGAGGTTAAATTAGATTTCACCAAAGATTTTCTTCAGCATAATGTTGTAAGAAAATTAACTCTCGCTCAATCAGAGTAGATGATCTAAAATGTAAATCCTTCCACATATATCTTGCCAGTTAGCCAAAAGCATCCTTGGTTCTTATTAAAAAATCAGTCTTTCCTCAAACATGGATGTAGAAGAAAAGGTTCTTCAGTGGTAACAAGCAAATCATAACACCGGCAAACCAAAGGAAAGAATATTCATTTAATTTCACTTATAAATGTATCTATGTGAGAACTTTAACAAGTTAAATAAGAACTTTAACAAGTTATCTTTATGTAAGTCATGAAGAGCCAAACAGTGATTGATTCCAATTTCATGAGATTTTTCTATATTTTACCAGCTGAGAATCACATTTTGAAAGCAGGTCCATTCTTCCAGTCATTTCTCACATGGTATGACTGCATTTTCATCTGTGTGGATAGGCCGGCACAACACTGGGCCCTTCAAAGATACATTTTTAAAAACTATTTTCACAGTGATGCTTTATGAGTACCTGTCCCTACTTGATACATAAGAGCTAAACATTTCTTTCGATGATCTGGCCAACAAGAAGCTACTGCTAAATATCCACACAGTGTCAGAAATAGAAGTTTAACAATCAGTGTAATTACTAACCTAAGAGATAGTCTAGGAAGGTCTCTGGATGCTGGAAAGATAAATTGAGGACAACTGAAAGGGCCAAAGTTTGGAGAAATTTAAGAAAGGGAAATAAAAAAAAAGATGATAAATGCAAGAAACCATGAGAGGCATAGTCTTCTGGGAAAAACATAGATATTAGTGCTCTCCTAGTCTGCACTAGGACCTGGAAAATCATTGATGTTTGTGTCAGGGTGCAGACAGGGCGACTGACAAGGAGTGAGTCAGTTACAGTAGGATTTGATTAGAGCCTGGCACTCTCCATAGACTGCGGGAGATACTCAACGAGTGGGGGCTTGAATCTCAGGAGTAGCTGCAAGAGTCAGCCTAGCAATAAAATGGTGAGTTCAAGTTACCCAAATGGAAATGTGAAATGGGCAGCTGGATTTATAGTGGAGTACAGGGGAGATCTGAGGTGGAGATAAATATTCAGGAGTCATCTACTCAGAGCAATTGAAGATGCTCATAACACTTACTTCGTTAACTGCTCTGAAAGAGTAGGGGGTTGACCAGGAGATAGATGATTAAAAAGAAAGAGCTAATGCTCTGTGGGTTCTGGAGAGACTGAGTGGAGTCATTAAGACAGAGAGCGGCGTGAATACACTTGAGTAAATTGAGGTGAGTGTTAAATGCTCTAGATCGTGAAGAGAAGAGGTAGAAAGGCAATAGAATTCCAAACGCAACAAAGATGACAAACTTTTCAAAAATTTTGTCTAGGCATCCCATAGAGAACACTGTCTTCACAAACACAACATTCTAAGATTTTCAAAACCCGAGACACTATTAAAAAGGAAGCAAAAGCATAGTTTAATTCTCTAAGATTTCTTGCGCAATTTCTTTTAAACTTAAGCCTGACCTGTTAATTAAAATTTTAATTATAATTATCTTTGTTATTATTCATTTAATGGCCTGAATCCCAGAGGCTAAAAGCTCCATGAAGTCAGGAAACATGCAAGTGCTAGCCCAGTGCATGGAGTATAGTAGCACAAACAAAGACTTGTTTCAGTGAATGAGGGAGTGAATGGCTGGATTTCTTACTGAATTTGGAGATGAACATATGTGGTAACCTGCTAAACCGATGTTCTGTGTGACCGCATACAGAAGCCTGGGTATTTGAAGGCCTCAGGATCCTAGTGTTCTAAGTCTGAATTTGGGTCTATCCTACTGATGATATTTTCAAAGATTAAAAATGTTGATGAATTACGTTTTTAGATCTTTTCATTTTAAAAAAATTTCCTGTTCTGACTTCGATCTTAGAAATATTTTTAATGATGAAAAGCAAAAAGTAAAAGATGACATGCGGCCGGCCCGGTGGCACAGCAGTTAAAAGTGAGCAGATTCCACTTTGGTGGCCCGGAGTTCGCCAGTTCGGATCCCGGGTGCAGACCTGGCACTGCTTGGCAAGCCATGCTGTGGCAGGCATCCCACATATAAAGTAGAGGAAGATGGGCACAGATGTTAGCTCAGGGCTGGCCTTCCTCAGCAGAAAGAGGGGGATGGGCAGCGGGTGTTAGCTCAGGGCTAATCTTCCTCAAAAAAAAAAAGTGAAAGATGACATAATTAATGGTTAACTATTATTACTCCCACATGGAACATTTTACTCATGGCTTAATTTCATTTGAACACCGTTCTTCACTGCTTTTGCCATAACAATGCCTTACTTTTATGCAGAAAATATTAACTCACAATTACAAATGAAATATATATACGTAAGAATCACACCAAATACTCCATTTCGCTTCTTGATGAAAGTCACTTTGACAGCAAATTTTAAAATAGTCCCAGGCCCCCATCTACCCAGGCAAACTATTAGTCTCTCCTGAAAACCTTTGTTTTGGGAATTTCCTCCCTCTAGTGGTGGAAAAAACTGATTTTTTTTTTCTTTCTACTACATCTGTTGCTTTTGCTACAACAGTCCTCTTAGGTCTTTTCCTTTCCTGACCAAATTTGGTTTAGATATAATGTGATATTTACCTAAGGGAATTTTCTATGTATTTTTGGATATCTCAGGATATTCCTCATCCTTAGCATATATAAACAGTAAAAAAAGAAAAGAATCACAGCAAAGCAGCTTTCCGCCTTGGTTTTCTCTAACTACCTGACTCTCTTGCACTTGCTGTGTTGTTAGCTGCAAATTCTTCCTCATTCTCCCCTTTGAGAGGTGGACTTTATTTCCTGTCTGTTTGAATCTGGTTGGCCCTGTAACTGCTCAACAATAGAGCGTGGTAGAAGTGACACTGTGCTGATTCCAAGCCTATCCTTTTGCCAAGTGGTGCCATGTCCTCACCCGGGATCCAAACCGGCTAACCCCAGGCCGCCAAAGTGGAACGTGCGCAATTAACAGCTGCACCACTGGGCCGGCCCCTAAGCCTATCCTTTAAGAGGGGGGCTGATTCTGCTTCCTCCCTCTTGGAATGTTGCTCCTGAGACACTTCATCTCAGTATCCAGTTACCAATGCTATGCGATGCTCAAGACACATGGAAGGCTGTGTGTAAATACTCCATTTGAGAGCCCTAAGTGAGCACCCATCTAAGAGCCAGCATTAACTTCCAGCCATGTGAGTAAGAAATCTTGGAGATGGCATTCAATGGACTCCTCAGATGACTGCATTCCCAGCCAATCTCGTGTAGAACAGAAAAACCACCCAGGTGAGCCCAGGAAACCCACAGAATCATGAGAAATAATAAAATGGTAGTTGTTGTAAGTCACTGTGTTTTGAGGTAGTGTTACGCAGCAATAGATAACTAAGACGCTAACTCCAATGAAAGACCTCATCTTTCTTTCTCTCCCTGTTTAAACCCTAGTTTTGCAAATTTCCCCTCTATGGCTCTTTTTCTAACTCCATATACTGATTCTGTTTAACTCCAACCGAGCTGAGAGCTCCAGGGAAAAGAGTATCTGTAACTTTTGTTCAAGATACTGAATTTCTAAGTGAAAAATTTCAAAACAAATAAGTTCAATAAATAGCAAAAACTATTTCTTCTGTATTTTGAAACTATTAAAAATAAAATAAGGGTTTATAATGCAATGGCTCCAGTTGTAACTGTAATTAAAGTTGCATTATTAATTACCATGCTCTGTGCATCCCCAGCGGTAGAGAACTCACTTTGAAGTTTAACTTTTTTCTTTAATGAAGCTGGTCTTTCAAAGGTCATTTTCTCAGTTTGCATATCTCTTGGTCTTCCTGCAATGTTTGACCACTGCTGGATTCTCTTCTAGCTTCTTGTCTTCCTTCTAACACCTAAATGTAACAATTTCCCTAAGTTCTGTTTGAGTATCTCTCTTTCTCTAAATATCAGTCGAATGGACATATTATTTCTTCCCAAATCGCTCAAGTTGTTATCCAAATTTATATTCTGATTCATGTCCTTCTTTCTGTTTAAAACAGATTTCTGGCCTATCCTCTGTGAACTTCTTTAAATAAACATAGCTCAGTGACACAAACCCACATAGGGATCCAATGAGATGCCTCAGTAAACAATTATCCTTTATTTTTATCTAGATCTCCTTTCATCACCTTACTCTTGTACTCCTCACTCATTTCTCCAATTCCTTCTTTTTTTCTTGTACCATGACCCTCATTTAGCACCTAGCCCTCAGGTGGAAAAACCAGTTGGAATTTGCTATCTCACAACTCACACTGCATACTGTCCAGCTCCTCAGACTCAATTTGCTCTGGCATCTGACTTTGCACTCCATAGACCAGAATCAAGATCCAGCAGGCAGGACCAGCGTGCCAGGGACTGCACTGACTGCACAGCTCACCACTAAGATCCCAATCAAGTGGTTCCTTTCCCATGAAGACTTCCTTGTTACTGCTATAAAAAATAAACTCCCTTTATTTGAATTCGCATAGCTCTGTGTTTGTATTTTGCAGAACTTATCAATATTTACCTTGTACAGAAGGAGTTTGTGGATATGACTCATTTCCATACTAATTTCTAACCTCCTTAAAGGGCAAGCTCTGTGCCCTTGAGGACCTCATAATAAACACTCACTTTTTCCTTGTCCTTATTACTTAATCACATCACATATTTTATTTTTATTTACATTATGATTATCACTAACCCATGTCTATAAAAAACATTTTGCAGCAACCATAATTTAGGCATTATCCGCAAATCATCTTCACTAAGAAATTAGATTTTAGGAGATTTTTATACTTAGAAATAACAGAGAATACTGACCTTTATATCATGTCACCATAAAAGATTTTAGCAGATAAGAAAGTGGACTGATTCCCTGAAAGCTAATTATGTGATCCAAGTCTTCTTTCTGAATTCATTTTTGGCCCACTTGAATTCTCTTCTGGTTAAGACTTTTTTCATTTAATACAGATAAGCCATTGCTCTCTCTATCATGTCTCCCTAATTTATGTCACTTTAAAGCCTTCATGAAAGCTTTCAAGGTCACCACCAATCAGCCCAATCATCTTGATAAAAATAACATTACTTCATCATACCATTTTATCTTTTAAGTCATTTTCTTTATTTGGCATAACTCCAGTGCCTTACTTAAGCCAATTCTGATGAAATGAAAGCAGGTGTTTTGTCTTTTTTTAAACCCACACTAATTAAAACATATACCCTTTTAAATATGTGGCCAAGAATGCAGAATTTTAGAAAACAAGAAAGAGTTATCACTGATTTTTTCTCTCTCTCTTCTTTTTCCATGAGGAGGTGAAAAATCAAGGAGTGAGATGTCAGGAGAACTATGGCATATGCATCATTTGATTACTCAAAGTACCTAGCATCAAGCTTAGTAGAACACATGAGTCAACAAACGTTTTATATTCTGATTATATGAGAAGAGTCTAGTATGGGGCAAAGATGAGGAGAAGAGGTCTATTTTGGTTGGAGATGGACAATATGAGAAGCCTGTGAGATTTTCAGGCATACATGTTCACTTAGCAGTCAGTTTTAAGGCTTGGTAATGGGAAAAAGTTGGGGCTGAACACACCAATATGAAAGTCATCAATGTGTGAATGGAGTTTAAAGACTGGGAGTGGGTGAGAATATCCAGGGAAAGCCTGTAGCATGAGAGAAGAGGCGGTGGAGGAAATAATCTTATTTAGTACATGTCTGAGTGCTTGAATAAGGATAGAAAATAGAACTGTGTCTCAATTCAAAATATGATTCACCCAGGACCAAAGAGGTAATGAATGCTATACATAGAGAATAATTAGATGTGGATAAGTATCTTCGTAGTTTACAGCAGAAATAGTCCATGGTTTATCTATGCAAACAAGACTGAACATAGCCAGAGAGGAAAGAGTAAGGGGATGAGTTTGAGATATTTGTTGAATGAATAAGAAAATCTTAAATTTTGTTTCTAGAATGCAGAGATCTGCATGATCAAGCCTATTTGTCAAAACTTCATTCCTTCTCCCTTGAACGCTTCTCCTGAGAAAGCCTCTGGACAACTAAATTGGAGAGTCAGTTCCTCCTTTTATCTACTTGTTTTCTACCCTATCCAGCTGCTAACTAATACCAAGATTCTAAGAAATATAACAAAATAGATATTCAAATGTACCTGCTCCATTTTTTATCACACTATCTATTCTAAATCTCTGCCATGCTGAGCATGACTGTGTAATGAGAAGGATTCCCTTACCCATCTTACCTTTGCTTTCTTGCCTCTGATCTCAGCTCTGGCCCTTCTGATTCTAAAGAATAAAAGGTATTGCCAAAGTTGAAACTCCACCCCCCCAGCCTAAAATGTGCCTTCCCTAGCATTATCCCCCAGTGTGTTGCTCTGATAAAAGTAAAAGGCATTTCACGATCCCCTCAATCACTTCATTCTCATGAATTAAATATTTTAGACGCTATAATTCTAAGATACTGAGTAGGGAGCTGGGAGATGCTGGGCCAGGAGTTTTGGGGAAGGAGGATACCAATAAGTCTCTAATCAGAAGTTTTCTCCTCTCCATGAATGTTTTTATTTCTGTAGTCGTTTTTTTATTCCTCTCTCTTTGCTGCCTGATGAGGCCTGTAGCAGACACTGCTGGATGTCTAAGCAAATGGATCCTCGTCTCGCTTGTCCATCAAGGCAGACCCCTTTTCAGATATTTTCTGGCCAAATGACTCGGCACTCCTAGAAGACATCAGGATCCCCAGTCTCAAGAGTGTGGATCTTGATTAATCCAAGCCAATGAAATAGTGCTAATTTTATCTCCCTGGCCAATGACCGGCTTAGGACGAGTCATGGCACCCAATTCTGGAGGATGAGATAAGAAGGGAGGGGAAGCCTGGTAACTGAGCTATGCTTTTTGAAAAAGGATTTTTGCTCTCAAAGAGAAACACAGAAGAAGAAAAATTATTGTTTTCTGCCTCTGGATACTGTTTGGTGAAGATATGGTGTTTGAAACTGTTGCAGCTCTCTTAAGCTGGCGAGAGGCGCTAAAGGAGGACAAAACTGAGCTCTTAAGGATAAAACTAATTGAAGGTATATAAATAACCTGCCCTACCTCAGATCTTCTTGTTACATGACATGATAAATTTGCTTTGCTTTTATGACTTCAACTTAAGGTTTTTATTACTCATAGCCAAAGAACTGATACAAAGCCCTACAAATAGGGTGGAATGAGGAAAAAAGGTTAAAGGATAAACATTGACTTCCAGCCACCATACTTGTGGAGATGAGTGAAAAGGACATCATTCTAGGGCTTCCTTCTGGGTGAAGGAACCTGAAGAAACAGATCAAAGGAAGGTAATTGGGACCCGATATGGTCCAGATTCTACTCCGCGTCAAATTAAAAAAAATAGTAGTCTGATGAAAAAACATCACAAATAAAAGTAATTCCGATACTTCCCTGGCTTCTCAAAGACACCAAAATGTTTGGGGTGAGATTAGCATACATCTAATTTACATTAAAAAGTTTAAAAAAAATAAAAGTTTCTCTATCTCTGTGACCTCCACGTTATCCATAGAAATGTCAGCTACTCCCCCAAACCTCTTTCTCTCCCAATTTTAACTCCCAGTCTACAGCTGCTCACAGCCACAGACTAAGCTCCTTCCAGTTCTACTTTTTCTCCCCACTTCTCCTGTCTTTCACCTTCATTCTTTCTTCCTTGCACAGGGGCAAATATATTTTGTCAATTTTGGAGGCAAATTCCCCATCCCGGCTTTTCCTAAGCCCATTGCTCCCTATTTCCCTGATTCTATGGCACAAAATTCTGCCAACTTATATGGCAAAGTCAGACTTTTCTTAAGGACAAGGCTGTGAACACTCACACCTCATACATTACTATTTTTTATTCTCAAAAATTCACAGCTCCAGACTGGGAAACTCTACAGGACAAATGACCTGGTTTCTTCAACAAATAAGTTGCAAGAAGGGGTGAGGGGAAAGATAGAGATAAAGGGGGAACTTATGGATGAAGAAAGACTAAAGAAACACATCAACCAATCATAATGCACAGACCTTATTTGGATTTTGATTCCACCCTCCCTCTCCCAAAAAATAAAAATGCTCATATTTATTACATTTATGAGATAATTGGAAATTAGAATGCTAACTATATATTTGATAATATTAAGGAAAGATTGTTAATTTTATTTGTAATAATGGTATTACAATTATGTTTTTTAGAAATATCTACAAAGATATTTGCAGATCCAATTTTAAGGTCAGGTATTCTTTTCAAAATAATATGGGAATGGTGGAAGTGGCCATAAATTGATCCTTATTGATGCTGGGAAATAGGTACAGAAAGGCTCATTTCCTTTTCTGTTTGTGATTCAGTTTCTCTGTAGTAAATGATATATGGATGATGATGATGATACATTAGATAGATAGACAGATAGACAGATAAGAGAGAAAGAGAAACATAGGAAGAGATGATAGATGAACCTGAAAACACCACCGGTAGGTAACTCAGTGAGGGCTGCCTGACTCGGCCTGGAAAGAATAATACTGGAGACTCCATGGTGTCCATGAGCATGTGTCCTGCACCTCAATGATCTACTTGCATCTTTCCTGTGTTAGAACCTGTTTCAGGCCTACTACATGACGTTTGCAATGATTCTGATGGGCACTATAACCTTTCCAGATTTTCTCAACACCCAACTACCCACTTCATATATCCATACAGAAAAAAATTTCTAAGTGTAGCCTCTGTTGACACATCTGCTTGTAACAGGATGGTGAATCAAGCCTAAGTCATTAGATAAATGTGTGGCAATTTTCTTTTAGTCATGAATGCCATCAGCCACGTGTAAAAGGAGTTTTTTAAAATCCATTTCTGTCTTCCATAATGTGTATATTCAGGTTTTCATCTCTTCTCCATATTTAGTATGGTTCATACATGAAAATGAGGCAAGAGGCCAAATTATATTTAAACATCTCATTTGAAGTTGTCTCAGAAGATGTAAAATTATTTTTCATTCATAATGACTCACTCTTTTATGGGAGACCTTAAGTTCAGATTCTAATATATTCAAAATATTCATTGAGTTTTGTTAATCTGAATTTAACTTCATTTCTAACGGCTCTGATGCAATTCTTTTTCATAACTCATTTTTATTCACACAATTCAGTGCCAATTTCTAACTCTGAGGAACTGATTGTGGACTTTACTTACGGAAACAAATAACTCTCAAACTCAAAACGTTTGTGTGTTCTTGTAACTTGGAGTTCCCTTTCTACAAATTTCTCCGCCTAAAAAAATGTAATTCCTTACTTAGCTGCCCAGCTTTGTGATTCTTCAGAGCACATCAGAAGTTCAGCCTGCAGTTTAACATGTTCAAGATTAGGAAGGTTTTCATCTCAAATTCTATAACGTAAAAGGGTTCCTGAGGAAATTGACATATATTATAATACAGAAGGGGAAGTGGACCAGGGACAAAAAGAGCAGAGGAATCTTATATAGAGGGCATTTGTCTTTTTCTTCCTTGTCTAATGTCTGACCTCCCTTCTTTCTTGTGGAAGTTCTCTGAATACGAGTGTTAGTAGGAAGCAGAGTCCATCTTCTACTGTAAAAGCCAAAAAGGCTGGATCATTGCTTTCTGAGCCTCTGAGGTGGCTACTGTTCAGACTAGTGATCCAGGCTCAGCCAATCAAATCCACCTGAATTGTATTTGGAGTCTGGAGCTGGGGACATAAAGAAGCAGGGGGATTATTTTTGCAGAAACAGCAGCAGCAACATCCGGGGTCCGGAGGTAGGATCGGCAGTGTCGCCATGGTGACAGCTGATGCCCGGTGCTAGCAACAGTGTGGGCACAATCTGAGGCATTCATGTCTGCATATATTACTCTTCTCTCTGAACTGCTTCTCAAAACTGGCTTTCTTTTATGATTCAGGCTGCGCTGTCACCTTTTATACTTGTCCATTTTCTGACTGGTTCCTTGTTTTTGCCAAAATTCTTCAAGTAACTCAATGTCTGTTCAATAAAGTATTTTTCAGTTTCATTCAGCCAAGGCCAGCTTCTGTTGGTGGTAGGCAAGAATCCTGACTTTACGTAAAATTGTACCAGGGGTGGCTGCAGCACAGAACCTCCCAGGATCTGGGAGGTGGAGACCATCCAATCACTCTTAAGGGGCAGAAAACTGGTAGCCCATGACTTGCCATGACAAACCATCTAATAAAAATTATCCCCTGAGTTCCCTTGGAATGAAATGCCCACCAAAGGCAGGATTTTGGAGGTCTGTGTCATGGATGGCACATGAAAGGCACGAGGTGTTGAATGACTGTGGGACAGGGTGAGATGAGGGTTTTTAATAGCACTTGTCAGCTGAAAAAAACAAATGAGACGGTCAAATCCCAAATTCTGTCTCAGGGCATGGACCTGTGTGTCTAGTCCTGGCATACCACCTCCTCCTCCTCCACCCACAGCTATGTGGTTTAGAGATGATTCTACTTAGTGTGCTGGTATCAGCTGGAAGTGAATTGCTGGAGAGTTACATCCCCACTAAGCATCATACAAAAAGCAGTGGATAAGGCAACTCTTATCAGTAGGCAAAACCTTGGGCAGCAGATATCTTCGTCCTCTTTACCTAAAAGGAGAGTTGTCCTAAAATCAGGGTCTACACCAATTTGTGAAGAACTGATGGTTTGACTTGATGGTCATGGACTTGGGAGCGAAAAAGGAGAGATCAGTGACAAACAGGGTTTGGGAGAAGGTTATGGATAGACCCAGTGTATGAGGATAAGTTTTAGATAAATTCTCACCAAAGGCTCCCTCTCTGGAAAGGGTGTTTCATAATTAGGAAGAAAGAGGATTCACTCTGGATCCTTCCCCTGTCACCCCAGTGCCTGGTCAGTGGTCTCATGCACAAAATGACCAGAGTAGCTGTATCAGTTATTTATTGCTGTGTAACAAACCACCCCAAAACTTACTAGCTTAAAACCAAGGACAGGGGGAAACCTGGGAGAATCGTAACATGCACACTTGCTGTGATATTTCAGGAGACTTCCTTCTGGGAATCAGGTCTCCCCTTCAGTCCATAGTTTACAGGTCCAACAACTGTCTCAGGTCTCGGCAAGGTATTGTCACTTGTCTGGGGGGAGTGTGCTACTGCCCTTAGTCTCCCAATTATTCATTCTTGATTTCTTTTAGTTGCACAGTTTGAGTAGTGCTTCTATGAGCTGTCCATTTATTTTTCCATAGGGACACCATGTTCTATTAACCATTTCCATAACTCTCTGAGAGTCAGGCCCTACTTGGCAGCTTTTCCAAATTTGCCACTCATTAAAATGTGTCTACCTGACTTCCAATAGTTAAGTGCTGCCACTGAACTCTGTTGTTTCAAGGATCTTTGCCTCGCCACTGCGAATCCTGTTATTAGCCCCAGCCTACAGATGGCCACCCCTGACCTTTTCACTGATGCTGGTGCCGCTTTCACCAAGACATTCTGTATTGCTTTGGTGAATGGTATGTCTTCTGGGCTCGTCTGTGGAACATTGTTCCTGGTGAGACTTCTGGCCTTACACAACATGTTCATAGTATGTTCCCTCTACCGTATCCACATCTCTGAGCCTGTTAATCCCTTCTCACACTATACGACTTGGGAATTCTGGCATTTATACCTCATGTGTGGCCTGTGATTAGTAGCTTGTCCCCATCACCTCCCCAAGTCCTTGCCAGGATGTTCAATCGTCTATCCCAGAAGAGTAATCCCAAATAAATAAATAAACTCTCCCTTATCCAGCCCTTAGGTTTTGCCCAACTTGATCAAGCCCTCCCCAATCCAGGGTCATGTGTACTTGCCCAGGTCCTAAGGGTGCATGTTAGCAGGTCCTGCAGCCATTCGGAGGTGAACTCCCTTTTCTTCCTTATTAGGCCCAGCATGTCCCTACCTTAGATTATATTGTAACTTTACCCTTGTTTATTGAATAGTGGACAGAAGGGAGTTTAGGGTTGATGATAGGGAAATGAATGGACATATATTTCCTTTTGGGGAGAGGCTTCTGCATCATTTCCAAATGGAGGAGCGTTCCTAGTCTGTAATAGGGAGAAATAAGCCTTTTTTAATGGCCCAAAGGACTTAAGGAGGTCTAGGCATTTAAGATTTTTAGGACATCAATCCAAGCACAGGGGTCATGGTCCCCTTTTTGTTTCAACCAGGGCCCTTTCTTGGTGCAGCAGACCTGCCCTGGAGGGATTGGGACCATTTGGGAGCCCAACTACTCTTCCGTCCTGGGCCTGGTCCTTGGCTTCTCTGTCCTTCTCCTGCAGGAGCTGAGAGCCTCTTTTATGCTAGCAGGGAGATCCTCTGGCTTTCAAATCTAACTTTTAAGTGAAGATTAGTCATTCCCAGCTTTTTGTTATACTTTTCCAAAGCATCAATCAAGCTTGGCCAAAGCCACCCAACTCCATCCTCCTTATAGTTACTATTTTCCCCATACTTCTCAAACATTTCACACATCACACCAGCTAGTGCATTCCCTTCTACCTATATGTTGTCCCTGTTTTCCACAGGTGACACTCTTAAAAATTACACTTTCTTGGGCCAAGGGCTCTCTGTGTTCCACCTACTGCCAGCAATGGGGTCCTTGTGGTCTGCCATGCAGCTGTGTGATCCTGCTCCAAATCCTATCCCTGTGCGGGCTCTCTTAGGTCACTTTTACCATCAACTCTCACAGATTGGGTTCCTTGATTCTGAGACAGAGATTAGCACACAGGAAGTTTGTTAGGAAGTGGTCTTTGGCTCAATACCTGTGGAAGGGAAGGGGAGGGAAGCAAGCAGAATTGGGCAGAGGGAGAAGCAGAGCAGCAACACAGCCTCAGACAAAGCCTCAGCAGACTCTGTGGCGTGTGCTGAGGATGGAACAACCCTTCACAGCCATCACAGGTTGGAGAAAGAGGAATGGGTCATTACAGAAAGCCAACTTTGTCAGGCGACTCTCTTCAGATAAGGCCATCTCCAAAGAGGGTTGACAGGTGGGAGCTGTCCACTGGCAGTGCTACCAGAAGCTGGGTGAATAAGACCTACATTTCATGTCCTGTACGCCACATCAAAGCATCCACCAGAAGGTCTCTGCCTCATAGTGGGAACAGGGAAGAGCACAAAGAGAGCCAGTAATCTCTTGGCGGCACCTCCAGTACTACCATGACTAGTGGGGAAAAATAATAGAAGACTACAGGAACCCCATATGACTGGACTATTTCAAAAAAACTTTAACTAGCTGTATGTGAGTTTGCCTGATGATGCTATTTACTCAGATTACTAATGATGTCTGCTGTGCAAAGATACTTTCATAGGGGAAGTACACATGAGGGGTAATTGTCCTGGCCTTAGTGTAATCATGGAAGAAGGTTTTTTGGCATCGGAAATAAAAGGTTGGAGGATAAAGACTACAAACGCCTTTGCACCATGACAAATAAATCAGGAAACATTAAATTTAATATTGCTTAAGACACTGAATATGTTTTTTTCCTTGAGGAAAATTAGCCCTGAACTAACATCTGCCACCAATCCTCCTCTTTTTTGCTCAGGAAGATTGACCCTGAGCTAACATCTGTGCCTATCTTCCTCTATTTTATATGTGGGACACCTGCCACAGCATGTCGTGATAAGCAGTGTGTAGGTCTACATCCAGGATCCAAACCAGTGAACCCCAGGCCACCGAAGTGGAGCACGCAAACTTAACCAGTACACCACTGGTCAGCCCCTCGCTGCATGTCTTTTGAATGATGACATCAGTCAATATGAACGTATGTGATCCCAAGGAAGGAATTCTGAATAGACCTTGAATTTGATTGCTGTTATGTTTTCAACCATGACTTTAAATCACCTTTTCTTGTTTGTCCATTGCTTTAGCGAGTTTAACATCTAACCTCAAAAGATCTCAGTTAGGAAAGAAAAAGTACTACATCATTTTTTGTGCACTTGACTCTGATTAAGGTTCAACTTAAGATATGCCTCTTGTTGACCTATGCTGGTGTCTTCAGGCCATTAGTTCTTTTACTTTTGTATTGTCTTTTCAAAACAGGGGGCAGGATGCTGAACTCTCCCCACTAATCACCCTATTGCTAGCTAATGTGTCTGCTCAGATTCACAGGGGCCTCAAGCTGGTCACAGTGGTGACGCAATGGCTTTCTGTGAATAACTTCAGGCTCCCTGGGAAGGCATTGCATGACCTTACATGCCATCTGCCGAGCCATCTGCGTCTGACTCTGGATCCTAAATAAAAGCAATAGTCCCTACTAACTTATATGTGCCGTTCATTCAACATCTACTGAGTGCCTACTATGTGAAAGGCAACTCTGCAAGGTCCTGTGAGTAAAACAAGTCTCACGGAGAGGAGCAATATGCAAGCAACTAACTACAAAACAGTTTCATAAGCGACACATAGAAGTTTGTGCAACCTAAGGGAAGAATATGTAGATTGGGAAGAATGTGCATAAAGATTTTCTTTATGTGAAAGTGTGTACATGCTAATAAGCATTTAATTCAACCATATATAAAAACAGAATCAATGTCTGAGCTACAGTGTTTAAATTGTCTTTAGTTGGGTAATTATACAGATCATAAAATGAATGAAGGTGCGCAGCTTTCGGCTTGTGAAGCGTTACCTATTACTCATCCTTGAATGAACCGACACCCAGGGAGGAAAAGATAGATGGGTTCGGCAGGGGGGAGGGAGGCTCTGGAGAGATGCAGTGCTCCTCATTACACTTGCAGCCATTGATGTTACTGCATTTTCTTTTGACTCCTATGTGTGAGACTGTATTTATATTGGAAAAAGGCTCCTGCCAGTATGTAAAAATGGGAAGAATGCTCTTGGTGCACTCCCTACTATGCTGATTGTTTTCAACTATATAATTTATACAGGCTTACATTTATGGGACACTTGCTATATGTATCAGACACTGGACTGTATTACAGAGGTAATGTCACTTAATCCCTCACAGGAACTCTTTGATGTAGCTATTAGTATCCTCATGCACAGCAGTAAACTGAGGCTGAGAGAGGTTTAATAATGTAGCAGTTGGGGACCCACAGGAAACAGATGACATATTCAAAAGGGATGATTTTCAAAAGTGGAAATGAACAAGGAAAATTATAACGGATGGTGAAGTAGATGGAAGGGACATACAATAAGGGCAATAGGAACGTGCAATGGCAGGGAGCCCTTACCACTCCTGGACCCAAGGGCGAAAGGGGAGAGATGACTGTCACTACAGCCGCATGAAGACTTGAGGGAAGAAAGGGCATCCTGTAGGAGCGACAGCCTCAGAGGAATGCAGCCACTGGCAGCACCACAGGGAATGGAAGCAGTCCCCTGGGAGCACAAACACTGGGGCCTCTCTACTGTCTCTCCTCCCATCCTCTAATCTCCCGCAGATGCCTCCCAGTGATCCACCCCACCCAGTCACAGAAGGAAAGGACGCCGGGTGATGCACTCGGAAAAGTTCAGCACTGAGAGAGTAAGGGGGATGGCGGACGTGGGGGGGAACAGAGAATGACCAGCACACATAACTTGCCCAAAGTCACACAGCTAGTAAGAGGCAGTGCCGACAGATTCCATAGGCTGTTATCTTCTACTTCAAAGACCATGTGCTTTCCGCTTTGACAAGTGTTTCCCCATAAATTATGTCAATAACTGTTTCAGAGATCATGTACTCTATAAAACCAAGTTTTTTCAAAGGACATCCTTTATAAAATGAAAATATTTTGGTTCATAAATTTAAAAATTTCTATTAGTCAGCTATTCAAAGATTACCTTGATGGGTACTGAGATCCCTTAATGAAGACACTCAAATCTAGCAGTCCCTCAATAAATATTTTATGAATTACTATATTAATGAAAGACCACTTATTAGGGGTCTTAGAGGAGAAAATTCCTGTACTTGTGAACTTCTCTAATTTGATAAGATCTGAAGGTTCCTTCTGACGCTAAGATCCTATGATTCTATAAACATCGAGTATGTTCTGTAGACCTCTCTGTTACAAATGAGGATTGCTTTAAGGAATTAGTTGTACAAGATGCTTAAGCTGCCATGTGACTGGAAATATTATATTCCCGGGGGGTAACTCATGAAGGATCATGTCTCAGTCAGGAATGCTTTAAGCTGCTAGCCACAAAAAAATTCTGGGCAGAAAGGTTTAAACAAGTAGAGGAGAGTGTCTGTAAGGCAGTTGTCAGTGCTGATGTCTTCACAGTTCTCCAGGGCCTTTTGCTCACAGCTGTACATTAGCTGCTGCAGCTCCATCACCAAGTTTCACGATTAAACCCTGAAGAAGGAGGAAGAGGCAATGCCTGTATCAGGAAAGTAAAGGCCTTTCCAGGAATCTCACCACAGGACTCTGCTTCCATTTTATGACAACCCAGAGGGAGGTCAGGAGAGAGCATTGAAAATGGGAGGTGGGTCAGCCAACCCAAAGTGTCTGCTGGCAGCTTCCCTAGCCATATCAATTGTAAAACGGCCCTTCAGCAGAGGTTTGCAGCTACAGATAAAGAACGGAGACAGCCAGCGCAGTCTCACAGGTTCAGGTACACGGTGTTCCTCCCTTAACATTTCCTCTACAGAGCAGAGCCCGGGGAATGTTAGCCCACAGCCATCTGGGTTACTGGTATCTCTGTGACTGGTAAGCATGGGGAGTTTCTCTGAAAGGATTTTGAAGGTAAGCACAGCACTTGAAATCAGCCTTACTCCTCTAGCTGTGGAAAATGGAATAAATCAAACTGGAAGCATCTCTGATTTAGAGGGGGAAATTGTAAGATTATTTTAACCTCCAATCTGATTGGATTTCTGACAGTTTTTTTTTAAAAGATTGGCACCTGAGCTAACAATTGTAGCCAATCTTCTTTTTCTCCTGCTTTTTCTCCCCAAATCCCCCCAGTACATAGTTGTATACATTTTTCTTAGTTGTGGGTCCTTCTAGTTGTGGCACGTGAGACGCCGCCTCAGCATGGCCTGATGAGCAGTGCCATGTCCGTGCCTAGGATCGGAACCAGTGAAACTCTGGGCCACCGAAGTGGAGCACGCAAACTTAACCACTTGGCCATGGTGCCGGCCCCGGATTTCTGACAGAGTTTTATCCAGCATCTGCTTTAACAGCTCTGGCAACAGGGAGCTTACTACCTCACAGGGCTACAGCCCTGCTTTATTGGAACAACTTTTTAAAAGTTTTTATACTGAACTGAAGCTGGTAGCCTTTTAAATTCCAATTATTGACCCTTGGTATTTTCTTCTAGAGCTAAATTGGGATAAATCCCTATTTCACATGACATCCCACAAATATTTGAAGTCATTTTTCATGTTCCCACTTTGACCACTTTGTCTTGTTTTCAAGCTTGTTGTCATTTAGCATTGCTTTTCCCATTATACTACAGTTTGACAGTGCCCTTCTTAAATAAAAAAAAAAAAAGTCCTGACACCCAGGCTGAAGAGCACACTATGGATGTGATAAGAATATAGACTGACTCTTCTTCTTTTCATACTACATTTTTGTGGCTCAAGATTACATCAATTTTTCATGTGAACTGTTGTTCAGTTAGTACAAGGTCAACTGGAGAGCCCTGTGGCCTGAATCCAGACGCTTCCTTTTAAGGTTGGCCCAATCTCTTAATTATTTCATGCCTGCTATCTTCAACGTCACTTAAGGACAAATTTTTTCCATCCTCAAACTCTTCAACTTATATAATCATCTATCCCAATCCTCTGTTTGTCCATGTTTATGCCATCAAACATCTCATCATATGTCTTGTTGAAATCCATTACACTATATTAATATAGTTCCCTATCAATAGATAGTTTTGATAAGTGAGAGAACAAAGAGTAGAAAATTTCAATGAAACTACATAAAAATCCATTAATCTATAAGAATTCTAGAAGTTCTTCAAGATTGCTGATTAGAATCTTGAGATTAAATATGCTATCAAAATGACTATATATTTAAACAAACAAACAAAAAAACCCTGACATCTTACGTGGAAAATTTAAAGGAATTATCCCGGAAATATTCCTCCCTTTTCCTTTCCAAAAATATAAATTTAGTCAAAGTAAAAGGAATTTTGACATATTAGAATGTAGCAGATGTGGTATAAATGAGAAATGAAGACAAAAAGAACCTTCCAGAGGTTCTAATGTGAAAGCTGTGTCTTTAAAGACAAAAACACTCACTTGATGACCATGGTATGCAGGGCGTATTAAAGGAAAAGAACAGAAAGCACAGAGAGTAAGCAAATTATTTGTTAACATTTTTAGAGAAGTCATTAAGAGTCATCTCACTCCCAATTTGCTTTTTGAAGTGTACAGGTAGGAGGTGCTTGAACAAACAATGGCAAATGCCCAGGCTATTCTGGAAATTATGAACAAACTAAGTGTAGTCAAATGCATGAGACCAGATGGTAGCTACCTGGAAATTTTAAAATAACCCAAGGAGGAAATTGTTGAATTGTCAGCCACGATGCAAAACAACCTTGTTTTATAAGTATAATAGTGCTAGAGGAGGAGAGTTTGCCAATGAGAGCCTCAATATGAGAAGATCTCCCCAGGAGACTGTGGAAACTGTGGCCAGGGCATTATTGTCAAAGGTTGGGCCGCTGCTCACGTCAAGACTTTGAACATTACCTTATTTTTGAAGAGGAAATCATGCTGGCCCAGTGAGTACATGGAAAGAATAAAGGGAACAAATCCATTCATTCAGCAGTTACTGAGTCCCTGCTGGGCTAGGTGCTAGGGAAAAAAGATATATTTCAAAATATTCCCAGACTCAGGAACCTCAATTTAATATCTGGAGAAAAAAATGAAACTGACATAATTGTACCTAAATCTTCATGGATTTTCAGGACTTATGCTTGTATTCCCTATCACAGCCCTGCCTTGGGGAATGGTGGAATCAAGATGCGTCACTCTGTGTACCCATCTTTCACTTAATTAGAGCCAAAGTCAAGCCTGTTGAAATTGGGCAGGAAGGCATGCATACTCAATGAAAGTTAAAACATTAAGAAGCTGTAAATAGAAGGCTTAGTGATAAAAAGGACTCCTGGAACAGTAGGGGGCTATCACCATGTGGCAGCAATCAGCTTAAAGGATTGTGTGATAGGGTGGACATACAGGAGAGAGCAGCTAAGCTGATCTCTAGGTTTCCATCCTCTCTGTGCACATAAGCTAGAGATGTTTCTGAGGTGGTAGGATTATTTACTTCTACAAGGTGCTGACCACAAAGTCATAGGGAAGATTTCTAAAGAAAACTCTGATATAAGTAAAACAAGCCAAGAGGCGAGAAACTGTTACTCCATTAGCTGAGTCTAATGAGAAAGAAATATACGGAAAAATTGAAAAATGCATTTGTCTCTGAGAACTAGGGGCTGACTGCACACATAAAGAGCAGCAGTATTCAAGTTGGCCTGCCCTACCTGCTCACCGAGCTGCTGACACACAAGGAGAGCTCAGAGGTGGAACAACACATGAAACGCGCCTGTGGTTTTGTGAATGAGCTCGTGTTCGGGCTTACAGATAGTGTTGGCTAAAGGGATCAATCTGGCAGTGATATGATTGCCTCCTTCTGATTCCATTTGGTATAAATCTGTGCTGATTTTTAAGTGGCCAGATGTTTTATTATGGTGTCTTTCTTGAAATAAAGAGAAAAAAATTGTGGAGATCTGGGTTGTGATTTGGGGATCTGCTGTGGTGTGGTGTGTGTTTGCGCGCGCATGTGTGTGTGTGAGAAAGAGAGAGAGAATAAACAGACACAGAAGGGCACCTGCCACAGTAATTTGGATGCTATGGACATTAAGATGCTGTTGTTTTCAAGCTGCAATTCTGACAGATAAAAACCCAAACTCTTTAGCACCAAGAAAAAATAGCATATGGGTTTACAACAGTTTCATTTATTATTTAACGTGAAACTCTTTACACCTCTTATACAGTCTCATACTCATCCTAGCTGTCACTGGTCATTAGCGTGACTGTTACCATCTTTAGTCTAAGAAAAAGGGAAAAATGAGTAACCTACCTCCAGAATTAGATTAGGTCTCCCTGTTATTCAATCTTACGGCATTCTGTGCTTTTCCCTTTGAGTATTTATCACAATTGGATGCATAATTATTCGTGAAATGTCTATGTCTCTTATATTAGCTTTGAAACTCCAGGATGGGCTAAGACTTTCACTGGTGTTCCCTATCATGTAGCACAGCATCTGGCACATAATAGGTCCTCAAATATTTGCAAATTAATGAATGACTGGGTAAGTGTGGGGAGCAGGCATATCAGTGATGAAGTGAGGGGAGGTCAGGGGATATGCAGCTCAGGAATGAGATGAGGGTCGGGGGTGGGTTCAAAGCTCAGGAGCAGAGTTCAGTAACAGGGTGAGGGGTACCTGTTATAGACATGATGATAACATAAAACAAAATCAAACACTTATCCATTCATTTTAGAGTCATTCATTTTTAGAATCAAGGTGTATATTAAACCATGTATTTTACATTTTCAGCTCCAAATTCTAAAGTATATCTTTTCTGTTCTCTGTGTTGAAATGTTGATAGCATTTTCTGGTAGCAATTACTTGAGGACATTCACTTTGTGATAATTTATTAAGTGGTTCATTTTTTATATGCACAGTTTTCCACATGCATTATATGTCAATATAAATTTTACTTTAAAAGACGTTGATATTTAATTACTACATAGCCATTTACAGCTAGTCTTTTGCAAGGCTCTTTTTATTCAAATTTAAGATCTCTAAAGAAAGACCATCCATCCCTTAATTACACAAATTAGAAGTGTTCCAATAGTTTATTTTTTATTTCAACATAATGTTTATTTGGCCTAGTACCTGAGAAAACATTGAACTTCTGCTTTAAAGATCCTTCCAGCTCTAATACTCTGAGTCATCTTCCTTCCCAGCTGGCACACTGGGATGGACAAGGCCAACCATCCATGAGGTACAGTAAGCATCATGCCTGTGGCCATAATCCCTTTGCTGCTCATAAAAATGTTTGAAGTTTTTTTTTTTTAAATTAGAAGGAAAAAAAAGGATGTTTTGGTTGAAGAAAACATTTTAACATATAATGTTGACATATTTGTCTTTATACCAGTTGAAATATATTTTTTAATATTTTTATGGAGAAAGAGAACCACAAAGGCAAAAATGCCTAGCACTCACAAAAGCCAGAATGTTGGCCCTGGCATGAAATTAAGTAGATAGACCAGGCCTATTATCCTGGAGCAAGTTATGGTCTTGGAGAGATGAAATCCACTGGGTCTTCTCCAAATTAGGTCACACATCAACCTAGCCTTTATTAGCTATTTTTTTCTTTTATAAAACTGTAAATCAGTCCATCTCTTTAAACGGAAAATTTCAGTAAAAACCATGACTTCTATTTTGATAAAATCTTAAAAGTCTTTTCAGAGCTAAAGACTGAACTTGCGCTGATGCTACAACAGTGATGCATGTTTAAAAAAATGCATTAACCATAATTCTCTTTTTGATTGATTATTTTTTATTATACTATTATTTTTTTCCTTTTTCTATATATCTCACATTTTTCCCTACTAATAATATAATATGTTTGAGTGTATATATATGTGAACTTCATACACGTGGCAATTTCAGTAAATCAATTTTTTCAGTTGTAGCTGTGATGATTTGATTCTTTCTCTCTCTCTCTCTCTCTCTTTCTTTCTCTTGTCTTGTCCGACCTCCACTGGATGAAAGGTATGGCAACTCTACATTGTAGTGGTCTAAACAAGAGTAGCAAATAAAAACAAAGGACAGGCATATAGCGTCCAGCAGGAGGTCAATGGAAGCTGTAAATCATAAGCATAATTTGAAGGATATTCCTCATCGGATATTCACTAGAACTTCATTCAAAAAATATTAATATTTTAGTGCTTTCTGTATGCCAGGAATAGTAATTAAGTCTATGGGAATGGGAAGTTTTCAACATCTGGCTCAATTTTCTTCTCCAATACCTGCTAAAAGTAAGGCCCAAACAAAAGTCCTATTTTGAGAAGCAAAAGTGTTACTCAGTGACCGGCAAATTAACAAGGCATGCCATAACCGAGAAAGATTTACTCCCTATGGACAATTTTGAATAGCCTAAAATAATCATGGACTGCTTGAAGGTAGTAGACAGTGTCTGAAATCCTTAGAGAATTAGATGTCTGACTGGTTAACATTGCCACGAGGATTTGGAACAAAGTAGATGGGAAATCTAGGACATGATACTATTATAAAATGGGCTCTAATAACTGGCTGATGCTGTTTAATTTACAATTACTGCAGAGATAGCTCTTTTAAAATTGAATTATAACTGTAGAATAAGGAATTTCTTTTCCACGTAATGTAGGCATTCCATTCTTGCTCTTGAATGCAGGATACTCATTTTATCTTAACCTTAATTAGACGCCAAAATTTACAATTACACACATAAATTTTAAATATTTATAGATGATTTTTCTAGACGTGTCAATACCTTCAAACTTAGAAGCCCAGAAGAGTCTATAGTCCCGCCAGACCAAACATTGAAATATACGTTAATATCTGTATCTATTATGCAATTACTATTTACTTTCCCTAAGGTCATTTTAACGATCTTAAGCTTATATTTGTCATTGGAAATGCTGAAGTGATCTTCTTTAGTCTCCAAAAGCATCTTCTGAATTTGGTTGCATATTCTTGCCTAGTGGGCCAGTTTGAATTCTGCTAATCAAATTTTAATTAAAATAAATTAGCTTGACTGTAGGCTTTCTGAGGTTCTTAGTTGCATAGTTTTAATTATTCATATTAAGTAAAAAGCTGAGTCAAAGAAAAGCTGCTAAAGAAGACAGATACTTTTCTTGAACAAAACAGAAATATAAGGAACAGGGAGAACTCAGAGCCAAAGCTGAAGATGTCTAGTTAATTTGACTCTGGGTTAAACAAGCATGCTTTTTAGCTAGAGATAAATGTTTAATGCCTCTTTCTCCTAAAAAAGTGGCAGAATATAGCATTTTCCCCCTTCCTCTAGTCCTAGCACCTGCTAAAAATAGAGAGCAAAAAGCAGCAATTAGGAATGTAATCCAAGGCAGGAGAAGAAAAGACTGTTTTAGCATCATAGGAGATAATCTTGAGGCCCAGTATTGGAGGTCTGATTATTTCCAGAGTCCATTGGCAAGATTCAGTGACCCCTGCCCCACTCTATCTTCTTCACTCAAAGTGGAACTGAATGGAACAAGTGACAGAAAACTACACCAGAGACTGAGGAGAAAATGTGGAAATTTGAGCAAGAGAAACAAAGCATTAACAGATGAAAGAGGGAGAGAGGAGAAAAGAGTCTAAAAAGGTGAATTTGTTCCCTAGGAGTCACAAGAGAGACAGCCTTGTGAGGTATTCAGTGCCTTTTCCAGAAGACCCTGGTCTTCTGGCGAACTGAGAATAATTTGAAAAGAACAAAGGAGCCACTTCCAGACTTCACAGCATCTTTTCCCCACCTCACTAATGCCACACAATTCCTGTGTACCCAGCATGAGTTAGAAATGTGATTCTCAAGTCTGAATTAAAGGTTGGCGTATTCTTCTAGACTTCATGTGTGTGTATAACTAGAAAACAGGAAAAGTGGTTTAATAATCAACCCTACTAGAGCCCTCTTCCAATTTTACGGGGTAATGCTAAGTTAAACTAATTTCAGTTTACCCTGTTTAGCCTAATCAGTCTAAGAGGAAGGACAAATAGCCTGCTTTTCTTCTTCCATATACAACATCAAGTCTTTCTTGAAAGACGTTAGTTTCATGCCAGAGTCCAGGTGTTTTGGAGAAAAGACATAAGTGTAATCATTTCAGGGGCTCTAAGATACAGGTTCAGAGGAAGCACTAATTCCAGGATAACAAGAGGGACTCCTTGGACCAACGAAGGAGTTGGAGAAGCAAGGATTCAGAGCTTATGAGTTGTGGCACATTTTTGGTTGGCCACAGAGGATTAAAAATATTCCCTGGGGTGGATTTGCCTCTTCCTTAGTGTGTACCTACAGTAACAGGGCAGGAAGGAGGAACTTTGACTTGGATGTGTAATGCAGATACTGCACAGGATAATAGGATACGAAACAGAAACCTCTGGAGCTCTCCCACCACAACACAATTATACATAAGAAACTATACTGGAATCCAGAAGGAGCAATTGAAATCAGAACTGAGATTTCGAGTAAGAGAAACTGGGTAATCCATCCAACTGACCCTCTCTTTAAAGGGCCATTTTGGGACCAGCCCCTGTGGCCAGTGGTTAAGTGTGACACTCTCCACTTTGGCAACCCAGTGGACCTATAACTCATCTGTCAATGGCCGTGCTGTGGTGGTGGCTCACATAGAAAAAGAGGAAGATTGGCAGCAGATGTTAGCTCAGGGCAAATCTCCCTCAGCACAAAAATAATACTAAAAAATAAGTAAATAAATAGCCAATTTGGTCCAATATGGAGACTGATAGGTCTTGTAGATGATGGAAATTCAATAAGCTTGTGCCAACTGCCCAGCTACAGCTGTCCTAGGCCTACTATTATTTCTAATATTAGGATAGTATTTTAAATCTTGTTTGGATGAGATCTCTGACCAGGAAAATGCATTCTTTATTTGTTTATTTTTACTTTTATTTTATTTTATTTCCCAATTTTATTTTTTTTAATTGCAGTAACATTGGATTATAACATTATACAGCTTTTCGATGTACATCATAATATATTTCGAATTCTGTGTAGATTACATCGTGTTCACCACCCAAAAACTAATTATGGTCCATCCCCTCACATGTGAGCCTAATCACCCCTTTTGCCCTCCTCCCCCTTCCCCCACAGTAACCACTAATCCATTCTCTGTTGCTATGTATTTGTTTGTCATTGTTTTTGTCTTCTACTTATGAGTGAGATTGGATGGATAAAGAAGATGTGGTATTTATACACAATGGAATACTACTCAGCCATAAGAAATGATGAAATCCCACCATTTCTGACAACATGGATGGACCTTGAGGGTATTATGCTGAGTGAAATAGGTCAGAAGGAGAAAGTCAAATACTTTATTTTTTATAACTGCATTTATTTTTTGAATAGGTAATTTATTCACAGATTTCAAACCTCAAAACACACAAAAGAATATGGAATGAAAACTCTCTCCCCTATCCCTGTCCCCCAGCCACCCACTTCCTTTCCTTCGAGGCCACTGGGGTTATCAGTTTCTCACATATCCCACCAGAGACGTTTTATACTTATATGAGCAAGTATTTACTAGTCTCACTATTTTTGCATAAATAGTCGTATACCATAAACACTGCTTGGCGTTTTGGTTTAATAACACATGTATCTTGAAAATAATTTCATTTGAATACATAAAAAGCTTCCCCATTAATTTTTACTGACTCCGTGTTGTTCCATTGTATGAATGTGCCATTCTATATTTCATTTCTCTTCATCTTGACTGACATTTAAGTTGCTTCCAGTTTTTTGCTGTTACAGTTGTAATGCTTTAATGAATATTCTTTTACACATATCATTTTGCATGGTGCAAGCACATCTGTAAAATAAATTCTTAGAAAGGGAAATGCTTGGTCTTAGTATAAATGCATTTATAATTTTGATAGCTATTGCCAAATTGCACACCATAGAAGTTGTAACAATTTACACTCCTGTCATTAACATAATGTTATTAAGTGTTTTGATATTGGTGGTCTCGTATATGAAAAATAGCATCTTGGTTTGGATATATTTTGCATTTCTCTTATTATGAATGAGTTTGAGTATCTTTTCATATGTATAAAAATACTTGTATGTCTATTTATGGGATATACTATGCCAAATAAAAAATAAATTTGTATATCATTTTCGTTCAGGTTATGGGATCACTTTTCTGGTTAATCCAGTCACCGTTGGTATATTGTATTTCTATACAATATAGAAAGTATTTCAAAATAAATTGTTAAGACCTCATCACTCAAGTTTGGGCCTTTAGTTCTGGAGTATGGGTTTTTTTCCTTTTTTATTAAAACATAACGTATCTACAGAAAAGAGCACAAATAAAATATAGCCATCATCTCTGAAGGCTTCCTCATGTCTCCGCCTAATTTCTAGCCTCTGCCTCCTCTGCAAAGACAATCTGACTTCTAACGCTATAGATTACTTTCACCTGGCTTTGTACTTCATCAATCGAGTTACACACATGTATTCTTTTGTATCTGGCTTCTTCTGTTCAGTGTTAGGTTTATGAGTTCCCTCCATGCTGTTTTGTGTTCTTGTAGTTTGTTTACTTTATTTTAGGGTATAATTTTATCAGTAGCATCTCAAATGTGTATAAAGAAGTGAGACCTGCTGAGAATGGCACAACCGCCACTTGGGAAGCCATGGGAGTAACGGTTCATTTTTGATTTTCCAACCAATAAACTGTCTTGCTTTTCAGCACTATGCTTACATATACACCAATCTATAGTGAGTTGTTTTACTCTTCTGGTTATAAATCTAAAATCATGTTCACTGCAGCATAGATAGAGATATCTGGCTTTGTTTTAAGAGCTTATTATTGCATATTCAACTACCCCTCTATGAGAAAAGACAGCAATTCTAACAATTGCTCAAGAAATGAGTGGCAACTAAATTAAAGCATGTATTGTTAATATCAGTAACCCTCTGAGGACCACACCTTCAAGGTGACGTAGACCGTAATTAATAGTGTAACTTTCATAACTAGAGGAAATGTTGCTTTTCGAATGGAGTTAACAGTACTTGGTTAGAAACTTCTGAGAGCCAGGAACATCACATTTGGACTCAACGGGCTGAGAAAAAACAGGACCTGCTTCAGTTTGTCAATCATCTTAATCTGTATCTTAAGTTAATATAAAATGAAGAGCCCATATCGTTGGACATTAAATGAGCACAACAATGCAACAAATATATTTGACAAATTAGTAGGCAATTTAAAACTTGTGAATGGAGGATCCTAAGCTGCTGAGGAAAATGCACTCTTGCCTAGCAACTCGCAGCCTTGCTGTGATTGGGTGGGGTGCTTATTTTTAGTTGTCTTCTGTTACTGAGCCAGATGAATGCCACCCCCTTCTTTCAGTTTGCTTTGGATAATGGCCAAATACCAGGATTTACTATTCCTTAAATAGTATAGCTCCCATCTGTTCACAGTCAATAGGAAAAAATTGAGACGTCGAGTATGGTCTCTTGGCCACTCCTGCCACATCAGACTGAGGTTTAAGCTATTGTCACGTGACTTTGCTTCCTTCCTTTTTGAACATATGGTATTGATAAAACACCAGTAAGATGGTACGGAATAGAAGAGCTTAATCCAGGTTTTCTCTAGAAAATAATTTATATGCTTCACAACAAGGGAAATAAAACAAGAGCAAGGATATTTTTTAGTGTTTCTGTCTTTCACAATATCCTGAGAATTTTTGCACATAGCTATTTTTGTGCTCTCTCTATTAGATAATAGAAGAAGACTGCCTCTCAGGACCCCAAGTGAGAAAGGAAAAATGGTCACTGGCTATGGCGTAGTCAGCTTTCTCTAGATTCTGCTAGGGTAACAAACAATCCCAAAGCATCAGTGACTTACAATAACAAAGTTTATTTCTTGTCTACGTCACATGTTGCCTAGAGGTCAGCTATGGCTCTGTTTTGTGTGTCCTTCCCATCCTAAGTTCGAGGACAAAGTAGTATCCCCTACACAGAACAGGCCATTCTCATGGCAGAGGGGAAGGAACAATGTCAGACCCTCAAAATGGTTCTTAAGTTTTGTGCTCAGAAATGGCATACATCCCCTATGCTCACGTTCCGTCGGCTAAAGCAAGTCATGACAAGTTTGATGACCAAGAGGTAAGAAGAATAGTACTCTTGATATCGAACCTGAAGTGAGTTCACTCACCCATTGTGTAGCAAGCCAATCTCTGACACCAGGTGTAGTGGAAGAAAGTAGGAATTTTATTATTGCACAGTGCTGAGCAAAGAGAAAGGGCAGCTAATGCTGAAATCCCAAACTCCCTGAAAAGCTAAAAGGAAGGGTTTTTATTGGGGGTTTTAGGTAGGGGAGGGGGAGCATATGGCCTTGCTGATCAGAGCTTTTCCACCAGCCAGTGTTTGGCCTTGAGACTACTTGCAGAGTGGAGGGAGCCCATGACCTTGCAGTTCAGCAGTTTTCATACCAGCCTGTATCTCCTGGGAGGGAGGAGATAGTGAATCCAGGTGCTTGCCCTTGGCTGTGTCTGTCTCTGTGGTGGATAGTGGATTCTGGAGCCAGGAAGCCAAGGAGTAAGCAGGGAATGAGTGTTTTTGTTTTAACCCCATATACGCTGGGTTTAATGTAGGCAAACTGATATCAGGGTCGGTATCACTCTTATAGGAAGGAATACCAAAAAGAAGCCCAGTGGACAAGGGCCTGATAGAAAGAGTCACTAACATTTAAAACAAATAATACAATCCGCTAGAGCCAATATCCCAGTCAATCACCTTGGGTATAAAAGAAAAACACAGTTTATCTCAAGAGGGAGATGCTGTGGTGGGGCCTATCCATAGAATTTGACCATAAAAGATTCTTTTTAATCTTCTTTCTCCTTCTGAAACAGGTGGTGGGTGAGACAGTGAGGACATTTCAACTGAATTCTGATTGAATCTTTAAAACAAGGAGAATGAACTGACAAGTTGAATCTTGAGAAGCCAGTGAAAGAAGAATTAAATTATTACATATTTCCCTTGAGAAGAATATAAAGGGACTTGGTTGGACAACTTTTCTGACTGACAACTTTTCTGACTGGCTATCTTATGTTGCTGAATCTTTTACTTGCTTCCCTGTAGGAATGACTTAAAAACGAATTTGGACCCTCACAAGAAACAAACACGTGCTCCTCCATTTTTTTTTAATCCCTTTACATAATACTCCCCTTGACAGAATATTTGTACATCCACAACTTCTGAGCTTTACTCTTAGAACTACAACTTCTGGGAAAGAAAGTGATCTCTTTTGTCCCAAGTCCCTCAGAAATGATTCATTCATCCAACTTGGCTCCCGTGTCCACACGTAAACCAATCAACTATGTCCAGGCATGGGAATGGGATCAGAGTGATAAAACATATATGTATATTTTCCATATATATATTTCCATATATCTTTTTCCATATATATATATATGTATATGGTTTCCATGAAACCACATGAATAGCAAGCAAGGGGTGGTACCCCCAAGTAGAGCTAGAAGGTAATCCCACAGATGACCAAGACAACCACTCCTGCCTTTGGATTCATTGCTTGTAACTGGCCCTCCAGCTTCCCTCTTGGCTCTTTTTAAAGAACTTTATCTCAGATGCTCTTTTCTGTTTCTTTCTACACTGGTCTGCTTCAGTGACATAAACAGCCTCTTATGTGATTGTTGGAGATCCAGCTCCACTTGCTTGACTAGTGTCTTAGTGTGAAGACTACTCATTTCTTATGATGAACAGTTTTTAAAAAATGTCTCAGAACATTTATCATACTAAGAAAATATCAAAACTAGAACAAATGGTCCCATGTACTTATTTATTTATTTGTTTATTCACTTATTCATCACTCATTTGTTTACGCATTCATTCAGCAAGTATTTATTGAGCATTTTAATATGCCAGACATTGAGCTGGGTAAGTTATGATTCCTGTGAATATACAGAAAATGTAAACCTCATCTTTATGGTCATTACAAGAAAAACGTATCTCACTCATTTTGAAATTCTAAGTTCTAATTTTGGAGGAGTGGCTGGGACATAGTCTACAACTCATTTATTCTTGTGAAGTGGTCGTTAGGAATAATTTTTTAATAAATTAATTTGGAAAATATATATCAAGTCATAAAATTGTCAGTATAATTTGACCTAGTGATTTGTACTTAACGATTTGTTCTAAGGGAAAAATGCTCAAAAGATGTTTATCTTACCATTATAATTATTATAAAAACCTAGAAACCACCTGAGTGTACAAAAAAGGGGAATAGCTAAGAAAATTGTGGTATATCAATTAAATGAAATATTATGCATTTATTAAATTGATATATATGAATATGAATAAAGTTTGTGTTAAGTGGCAAAACCAGAATACAAAAAGATCAAATCATTATAATTGATATTATTTAAAATTTTATATATAACCAAAACTGAAAGGCAAACAAAAATAAAAATAGTTGTGTTTACCCTGAATATGTTCAATCATAATATGTTTAATCATATTGTCTCCTTAAGTGGCATTTTGTGAAACATCAAGTCAAATAATATGTAGGTTTCAAGTATATTAATTTATTTTTGTTTTGCGCCTTTTTATAAAATTATAACGAAATTTTCTTGGTATGATAATGCAATTAACCACTATATTGGACTAATACAAGCTGCTTTAAAAAATTTGTCTGAAAAATTTATATTATCTCAAGTACAATAAAAGTTTATTTGTTGCTTACATGACAGCCCAACTCAAGTATTCTGGTTGGTAGTACGATCTCTGCACACAGTCGTCTGGGGCTCAGATTTACGGCTGTATATATATGTTAATGTATACCTTGAAAATTTATGTCCGCACAAAAACCTGGACACGAATGTTTATAGCAGCTTTATTCATAAGTGCTAAAACTTGGAAGCAATTAAGATATCCTTCAGTAGGTGAATGGATGAACAAACCGTGGTACATCCATAAAACGGAATATTATTTTGCAATACAAAGAACTGAGCTAGAAAGCCATGACAAGACAGAGAGGAAACTTAAATGCGTATTGCCAAGAGAAAGAAACCAATCTGAAAAGGCTACACACTATACAGTGCCAACTACATGACCTGGAAAAGCTCAAAACTATGGAGACAGTAAAAAGATTAGCGGCTGCCAGGAGTTTGAGGGAAGCAGAGAAGGATGACTAGGTGGAGCACAGGGGATGTTTGGAGCAGTGAAAATATTCGCTGTGATACTGTAATAGCAGGTGCATGTCATTACACATTTGCCAAAATCCATGGAATGTACAACACAAACTATGGCCTTTAGCTGATAACAATGTAAAAATATTGGTTCATCGATAGTAACAAATGTACCACACTAATATAAGAAGTTAATAATAGGGGAAATTGGGGGGGGGGGGGGGGGATGAGAGGGTATATGTGAATTCTCTGTACTTATTGCTCAAATTTTGTGTAAACGTAAACAGCTCTTCAAAAAGTGTATATTAATTTTTAAATATGGAATGAAAATAGGTTGACTCTTATAAGCTCTGAGTCTATTTCTTAAAAAATCAATTAAATGTTTCCCATATCCATTTTATGCTTTCTTCAGCAGGAAATACTTTCTCTCCAAATTTGTCTGAGCAAATTCTATAGGGAATGAATAACAGGTCATTTTGGTCACCAGATCCTGGATAAGGAGATTCCCCTTGCAACTTGAAAAAACAAATCTTGGAAAAATTAAAGTGAAGGTATATGTCTTTATATGGAGAAAATTCCAAAATGTAAGTTAAAAATTAAAATTTTGAGCTAACATAAGCTCATGAGGAAGTTATAAGTTTATCTAAGAAATGAAGAGAAAACCTCTACTGAATTGAACACTGGTTGTACAGAACGGAAGCGAAATAAAACCTGCTGAATGATTGTGTGGCAATAAATGCAGCACTAGGATTCGATGAAGTATTATAACTGTCCCCTTTAAAAAAAAGTCATATTTTGGAAGACTCTGACTTTATTAATGCTAAAATTGAGTCCAAAACAGATCTTCTCATTTTGGCTGCTGCTTCTAATTAAGGAGTGGCATTTCTGTTGAGTGAATTAAATAGATCTGGGTGAATTTCCCCAATTATAGGTTTTATCACTGATGAGGAGTGTAGGAAGGAGACTCTTATTTCTCCGAATAATGCACTTGGCATCAATATTTTCATATCTTACAGTGAATCCCGAGTGTATTGTTTGAAAAGCTTGCCCTCTCCTCAATTCTAAGCTCAAGTTTAATTGCCTGTAGAAAGGAATTTCAGACTGTTCCCATTCTTGGTGGTCGCTCTCTGTCTGAAGTGCTGCTATATGTCTATCTGTCCCTATCTTCCCATGGTCATTTTTAACTTGATCCTTCAGATTCTAAACTCCTCCAGGGCTGTTTCTTCTATGCTCTTGTTGCTCAAGTACCTAAGTCACAGTATGCATTTAAAAAACTTATGTTGTGGATAATGATAGTATGCAAATTTTTGAATTCTAAGAAATACACCCCCAAAGTATTTTCAGCATTGATATTACCATTTAAAGAAATGAATTTCTTGATTTGCTGAGGAATCCTGGCATCTTATGAGACTTCAGGACACTGGAATCTTAAAGAACTAATTTCTTAAGGTTAAATTTTAACTAGATCATAATTGGTCATATTAACTCATGGAATTGAGAGGCTGAAGAATAGCAATAAAAAATCCCAAGAAATTCCTCTTAGAATTAAATTCTCATATTTAATCTATTTTCATGTTGACAGTGATATAATAATGTGTCACTATTTATTTTCACTTTAAAATCTAAGACCTTTGCCTTGCTGTCCTAGGCCGTCCTCAAGCTCCTCTCATGCCCCTCCTTCCTTGCTCTTTCTGTATTAGCTAAGTGGCCTTTTCAAATGTCTTCACACAGTTTCCTGGGCTCTTTCTAACTTCAGAGCCTTTGCACATGCTGTTCCCTGTGCCTGGAACATCTTGCTCATTCCTTAGGTTTCAGTTTACCAGTCGCTTCTCCAGGGAGGCCTTCCCTGACCCCTTCCCAAATATAATTTGGTCCCTCTTTTTATTCTTTCTCATATAGTACCCTTTCTTGTCTCGTATTATCATTTGACAAAATTCATAATTATTTATTTAGTTGCAAATTTTTATTTAAATACCTATCTCCCTCATTAAACTATAGGCTCCAGGAATGGCAAGGACCACCTCTAATTTGTGAAAGACACATAATAGTATTTATTGAGTGAATAAGTTAATACATCAAAAAGAAATTAGAGTTATAGAGTTGAAACATGGTACTTTCTAAACTATAATATTAAGTAATTTCATTTAAAAATAGCTATCCCAGAAATGTTATTAAAAATTTAATATATATCTAACTACAGTAGCCTCTTGTCTTTGTTTATAACTTAGGTAAACAATTTTTTAAAATTCTCTATGGTTAAAGTGGTGATTATTTTCCCATGGAATTAAAAGCCACCTTACCTCTGTGAAGCAATCCTTCGATTTTGTCACAATGGAAATTGAAAAAAATATTCAGAATCTCAAGCATGAAATACTTCAAAACATCAAGCTTGAAACAGAAAACAGAAATAGTCTTATGGGGTCATTTTACTGTAAGCATCTTCTTGTGGGTGATTAGATTTCAGCTAATTCCAAAAGGCCTTCCCCAAACATTCCTATAGCAAGATCTTCAGTTTATAAGAAACGTTCATGGCACTTATAGAACATATGTTTGAAATTAATTATATATAGCTTTGAATTTATATTTTGCTGATTCATTTCTCATTTACCCAAATAGATGCATTGATTCTTCTAGAAAGTAGATGTTCTTTCTTAAATTTCTTTATACTATCCTCAGCACATGTGGATTACACAGTAAATACTTGCTAAATAAATTAATTCATAATTATTTTATTGCATCGAAGAGTCCAATGCAACGACCAGCAAATAGTTTTGACTCTGCTGCTTTCACTTGGAATAAGAGATAACTGCAGAAAAGTGTGTGGAGTTTGCACAGAACGAGAGAATTTCCCATGAAGGTTTGATATTTGTTAAACGTCAATTGTGTGCCAGGGTTTTAATAGATATTTATCTCATTTGATACTCCCAATCACCTTATGAGATTGGTATTATTGTTATTATTATTATTATGCCATTGAAGAAACTAAATCTAAGTTAATTTTTAAGATCAACTAGCTAATGAGAGTTGTAACTAGAATCAGATACTGATCTATTTCATCCTAAGACTTCTCTTTCGACTAACCTATTATACCTTTGAAGAACCAAATAATAGAAGCAACCATACAATGTTGAGCGTGCATGGTGAGAGATGAAGGAAATAACAAAGGAAGAAATAAAGCCTAAATTTAGAAGTTGAAATGGTGACCTGAAGAGAAATAAGCTGTGACTTTTCCTTTCACTTCTGCAGAAACTAAGATTATGTGATTAGCAGATTCTGCCATGACCCAAGGAATCGAACCATTGGTAAGAATATGTGCCAACGAATAGAAGCACCTGTACATATCTTCAGACCAGCAAGAGAATCCCACCGTGAGAGCCCAGGGAAGGTAAGGCAGAGAGGAGTAACATATCGGTGGCACAAAGGAGCTGCTTAGCAAGCCGGACACGATGGGCAATGTTCTCTCCCTCTTGGGCTGCTGTGAAGCAAGAGAAGGACTCACTGAACGTTGGGATGTTGAGGATAAGAAGAGTTTGGGGTTTTCTTTTGTCTTTCAGTACCAAACGATTGACTTGAAGCTTTTTAAAAATGTAATTTTATATTTATTTAAAAATTTTAAACTTGGTAGTAAGGCCACAAGAAGATTGTGAGTATCTATTCTACAGTTCAGATATTCTCAGCTCATAGGAGGAAGAGGAAATTACGCTAGCACGAATTGATAGAAATGATCATTTTTGAACTCACAAAAAGGTACACTAATAAAATTTTCATTCAAATATGTCATTACATTTGAATAATGAATATATATGAATAAATTAACTGTAAAGTAAAATTCCTAGAAAGTCAACTATCTGGCAGCAAGGTCTATATTTGCAAAGATACTAAGATGGTTAACATTGAGATTCTCTTCGCAAGATTTCCTCTTTGCATAAGTCACTGTGAAATTCTTCAGAACATACTTTGGAGACCACAATGTTACCTCAGATACCACCTTTATGACTCCAAATAGGTTGTAAATAATTAACATGCATTGTTTCTAAAATGTGTAGGTCTTTTCCAAACATTTCTTTCTCTTTAAAAAATTCTTGGTTACTTCAAACTTTTAAAAATGTGTATAGTTTTACAAGACTTTTTCTAAATTGCTAAGCTATTAGAGTGTGACATTTTGATAATGACTTTTGTATACGGAAGCTTGAGCTGGCAGTAAACAAGAAAATGGAGTGGATGAATGTGGAGCTGCAGAATTTATTTACTTACCAGGGAATCCAAACGTCTGAACCAAAAGGAAACAAGCGTGTTATCAACCTTAATTCCTGCTCTCTCCACTTCCTGAAGGCCTTACAATGGCCTTTTCCCACAATGGGTTCTAACGAACAATACTCAGTAAAATGTTCATTACCTAAACTTTGGTAGTAAAATAAGTCAGAGAAATGCTGCGAATTAGACCCACCCTCTTTGAGACTCTTCAGGCAAGTTAGCTTAGGAG
This sequence comes from Equus przewalskii, assembly GCF_037783145.1. Classification (NCBI taxonomy): domain Eukaryota; kingdom Metazoa; phylum Chordata; class Mammalia; order Perissodactyla; family Equidae; genus Equus; species Equus przewalskii. The sequence continues at coordinate 52,473,644 of NC_091838.1, forward strand.
AGGCTCCAAAAATGTGCTGAAAAAGTTTCTTTGTCTTATAATGCCCGATGTTTCCTAAACTTATGAGACAATAGAAGCCTTTCCTTTTCCAGAGAGAATTTAATAGTTCCCTTCAGACCTCAGAGTCCAGGGAACAAACTTTGTGGAAAATTGTTATATAGAGTTTGAATTAGGGCTCTCCAGAGAAACAGAATATATAGAGAGATATATGGAGAGAGAGAGAGATTGATTCATTGGGAGGAAGTGGCTCAGGCAATTATGAAGGCTGAGAAGTTTCTTCATCTGCCATCTGCAAGCTGGATACCCAATTAAGCCAAGGGTATAATTCAGTCAGAGTCCAAAGGCCTGAGAACCAGAGGAGCCAATGATGTAAATTCCACTCTGGGGGCAGGAGAAGATGAGATGTCCCAGCTCAACCAGTGAGGCAGGCAAAAAGGGCAAAATTCCTCCTTCGTCTGCTTTTTGTTCTGTTCAGGTCCTCAGTAGATTGTGTGATGCTCAATCACGTTGGGGAGGGCAGTCTACTTGACTAAGTCCAGGGATTCTAATGCTAATCTCACCCAGAAACACCTCTCAGACACACCCAGAACAAGGTTGTATCTAGGCATCCCACGGCTCACTCAAATTGACACATAAAATGAACCATCACGGGAGTTTTATTGGAGGGCTACAACGTGAAGAAGCAAAACAAACAAAAAAATCTTAACAAGGGGAACAAAGGGTTAAAACAGCAATAACACCAAGTTGGTTTAAAAGCCATTTATGGTGCAAATATTTGCATGATTTCTTGCAAAAACTGTTTATACTTTTGGCAAAGAAAACAAGTCCCCAAAATGTGAAAGAGTACAACAGTTATTCTAATTTGGCTTATTTTGACTCATTATTAAAAACTTCACTGCCATTATTAAGCTGTGCTATGGGGAAAATGGCTGCCCCACATACGTTTTCACATAGACCTTAATGGATTTTATACTGTGTGATTATCAGAGATGCAAAGAGGGACCCACAGTGTGGAGGAGCATTTTCTTTCCAGGTGTCAGTTTCACTAGATCCTATTTATTCTCATCAAGCTTTTGACAAATTTTCACACCAGTGTGAAAACACATATCACAGCCAGTATCATCTGAAAGGAATGAGCAAACAAGCACTCCAGCTGTCCCAGCCCTTCCTCGTTACAAAGCAAGATGAATTTTGACCTGACCTTTCACACTCTGTTCCACTCTCCTCTTCCATGATGTCAGTCAGGCTCTGAACATACAAACAGATGCAGAAATTGACATTTTGCTGCCAACAGTGACTCTAGCAAAAGAGAAAGTGAAGAGAAGTAAGATATTCTACTTTTAAGACTATGGCCCTAAAGAACATCTGTTGTGAAAGTATTTATAAAAAGGTTGATGATTATTTTTATTTAAATTTGGGTAATTGGGCAATTAATCTAGTTGAAGGGAGAAAAGCATGTAGAAACGAATGTGTCCATGATAAATGTTTTAACCAATGGTGTTTGAAGAGCTTTGTGAATGAATAGCCCAAATCTAACGGGTCATGAAACAATCAGATCACATTGATTGAGCTCTAGGCATGGAACTGAGTGACACGGCTATGTGGAAAACAAGCACAGTCAATGGTTTTTTTGTAGTCGTGCACACTTTGACACTGCTCTTTTTGAGACAGCACTCAAACTAGATGAACCTATCTCTTTGCACCAAAAGCTAGTATTTTTCGACATGACTCTCCATTGGTTTTGTTGTTGTTGTTCGGTAGAGAGAGAAAGGAGAAAGAAAAGGAGGAGGAGAAGGAAGAAAAGGAGGGGAAGATGGCAGGGGGGAGAAGGGGGGAGGTTTTCCCTCTGGTAGAAATGTAACAGTAGCAGAACAATTTTTACTGTCTGCACACCGTGTCCTAAAAAGAAACACTGTTTCTTCTGGAGGCTTGTTCTTAAAAAGGGGGAAACATCTTTCCAGAAAACCCCAGGAAACCTTTCCTCGCATCTCATTTTTCTCAGTGGGATCTCTTGCCTTCAGGTGAGGACATTTATATCAGTTCCTTTGTTGCCGAGGAAGCTGAGAAAGCATTCAGTTTCCTTTGAAGTACTCAGACATCATCGGAGAGATAAGGGTATTGGAACAAAAATCTGGGCATTATCAGGAAAGAAGAAACCAGGAAAGGGATGCTGGCAATAAGTATTTCCCCCTACACTACGATTTCTTTTAAAAGAAATCTTTATTTTGTAATACTAATATTTATATTCCTTTGTATTGTTAAATTAATTAAAGAAGGAGGTCATTAGACTGATGTGGCTCTAATGCCAAAGTGGCCTATTAAGCACACCAAAATCTAAGCCTGTAAATGCCTCAAAGTTATGAAATTGAAACCTAACAACAACCAGTCACAAACAGCCAACCAGGCTTTAAGCTGTAACCAATCAAATAATTTCCTCTTTGGTTTCCATCCTTCTCTGTATGTCTTTCCCCCAGCTCCTCTAGGTGGGGTGCTCCTAACCACTTCTTGTTTGATGCTGCCCAATTCGAATTGAGTTTGCTCAAATAAACTCTTAAAATTTTTAATAAGCCTCAGTTTATTTATTTATTTACCTTTATGCTGAGGAAGATTAGCACTGAGCTAAAATGTGTGCCAATCTTCCTCTATTTTGTATGTGGAATGCCTCCACAGCATGGTTGATGAGTGGTGTAGGTCCACACCCAGGATCTAAACCGCAAACTCAGGCTGCTAAAGTGGAGTGTGCTGAACTTAACCACTAGGCCACGGTGCTGGCCCCTCAGTTTATTTTTTAACGGTATTTATTTCCTTTCATTTCCTTAGTGTTTTTTAAAGTTGGCCTCAGCTGTGCTAAAGAGACCAAATTGAGGTTTGTTGATTTAAAAAAAAAAAAAAACTTGAACCAGGATGTTGAAAAAGGAACAGTACAGTGCCGGGGAGATGATGACAGCGATCACGGAGACAGTCAGGGCTGCTTAGTCAGCCACTCTTATCCCATGACCTGGAGTTATCCCTTGGTAATAGAATATCGCATGTTCTTGCTGCCCCAACATTCAGCCCTCCTTCTGCTAGTCACATCACCCTGGCTTTTCATGGTGGACCACCTCTCTCCATTCTCAGACTATGGGGTTACCTTGGGGCTAACTCCATTCTCAGGCTCTAAGGGAGTGCACGTAATGCAGACCTGGTCAATCAAAGAACCATTTTCCCTTGGCCATAGTAATCGGCTTAGGGACAGGCATGAAACCCAGGCTTTGCAAAACAGAACCCAAAAATCAGCCCCAACACCTTTTCCCGCTGGAGTTGATTCCCCGACTGCATATAGCCTAGAACAAGCAGCAGCCAGTACAGCCACTGTGTAAAGAGCTTCCCTGAAGATAAAGCTGATACAGAAGAAAGTACAGCCAACAGGCTGAGATGGAGAGTGCCTGGTGAGCCTGATGACATTGTTTGAGCACCTGAACCCAGTTGTGCATGAAATTAATGTCCCTCTGGGTTTTCAGTTATATAGCCCAATACATTGCCTTTCTTAAGCTACAGTCAATCTTCTGGCTTTTACCACAAACTTAACCAAGTCACCTTTCCATTGTTAAACTTCGTTAGTAAAGGGGTATTTCATTATATTTCCTGGTACTTATTGTCTGATATTTCTTCGTTTCTTTCTTAGCCTCCACTCAATTATTTTTCTCAATGAAATACAGAATAACAATGAAAGAAGAGATAGACAACTACCTCCTAAATGAAGGTTTTCTGGATTTTTGCAGCTACAAACAATCTCCCTTTCCTTTAAATTCCCCTGAGATTTTATCCCTCTAATATTTCACTTTTCGTTTGCTAACATTTTTGCTTTTTATTCAACATGTAATGCTTAAGACACAATCTATGTCTGATTCAACTTTGTATGCACACAGAATTTCCGTTATTAAATGCTTACCCAAAATTGGAAGAATAAATAAATGTTTATTATTAACAACAAATGTTTGTTTATTATTTATTATTGAATAAAAGAGGTAAATGAGTCCAATTAATAAACAAATACTCAGTTATAAAGTACTGGCCTTTAATATTATGGTCTTAGTAACACGTCTTCCCTTGGCTCTGACTCCAAAATAGCTTTTAAATTACTTGCTATGCCCCTTCGGAGAGCACAGTCCTGAACTCTGCCAGACATCACTGCCAGGGTAATTTCTAGAGGCAAGAAGAGCAAAGCCAATTGTCCTGGGCAAGCACATGGCAAAGTCAGCAGGAGAAAATAAAGGGTAGCAAAGAGCAGCTGATAATTTGAAACTGAATTGGAAAACACCAAAAGATGTCACAGTTATGTTATGAGCAGAAGTCAAAGTCAAGAAATGGTAAAAGCAAATCACATTTTTGGCAGAGAGCACTTCATAGAACTGTGCTAATTTTAATAGACTCTCCGCAAAACTCTTCAAGTATTGCCTGGTGGCATCTGATATATATCCAATGAGAGGAAAAATGTATAGACAAATCCCAAACCTCTAAATATAACTCATAAACTAGTTTTTCTTTTACTTTATATTCAAGAAAGCATTTTAAAATTCCAAATATGTACTTTCTATGTTACAGGTTATGCAGCTATTGGAGGATCTCTTGTATCCCTCACAACAATCCTAGGAACTGGATTCTATTCTTTTCCTCATCTTAGTAATGAGCAAACTAAAACACAGAGTAGTTGTCACCTCTGTGGTATCATTTGTCTGGAAGAGATGGATTAGAACCCAAGCCTTTTGACACTAAAACTGTAACGTACGAGGAGAAAGCTTCTTTCAACTCACAACAATAATGCACAGTACAATATGCATTTAGTATACACTATTCATGTGTTCTTGAGATCCTGAAAATAGGAAATGTTAAGAATCAATGTCTGCTTCAAAACGATAACAAAGACTCATAAGGCCGGTGAGCATAGGGGGATGTTGGAGGAAGAGAAAGAAGTTGAATGGCTTTCTCTGTGTTTCATTCCAATCTTCTGATAGCAGAGGATCGAGAATAGTTAGACACAACTGTGTTCCCTTATACTTTTTCTTCCTCTATATTGTTTCTCTCTAAGGGATTAAAAAGACAAACACTGAGGTGACTAAGAAAGCTAGATGAGATTATACATATTGGACAAACTAGTTCATTTAGGAAAACCCTAGCTTTCTTTCATTAAAGAAGGCATATTTAGAGAAGAAAGAAATGCTCATAAAAAGTTTCATAAAATGACAACTCAGGCGATGAAATGAGAGAGCCAGTCAGTTGTGTTGTGGTATCACTTTGCTTTTTTAACACGGCGGTGTTTCTTGAGAAACCTTTGAAAGGGCAGAGATTTTGTTGAAATAATTCAGAACTGTAATTTATGCTTTCCAAAACATAATAGAACTGAATTCTGTTGTGTTTCCTGTGTATATAGATGCTGAATCATCTCTCTTCCTCTACCTGACAAGAACTTTTAACACATCTGTCTGCCTGACATTTCAAATTTCTAATTTGCTTTGTGAGAAAAACAAAAACTCTCTGACATACCCACTGAGTAAACTGTGTAGGAAGGAAGAAATCTGTCTGCTTCCATTTAGGGGAGAGGACTGAGAATACTGATTAAAGATATGTGAAAACAACAACAACAACAAAAACACAACAAAGCACAGATGAAAGAAAGGGAATAAAAAAGATGTAGAAAAGATTTAAAGACATTGGGAAGAGATGACAATAAAACTAACTCCTCCAAACTTACTATTCATTCATTGGCTCTCTCTGGCTGATTGTTTATCCATATGGGTGACCTATCTTTCCAGCTGGGTTGTAGTTCCTTTCAACTCCAGCACCTAGCGAAAAGCTTTTCTCTGCACTGACTGCCAAATATCCTTGGCTGTCTACTCATCATATAGAACAAAATGGAGATCTTTTAAAAAAATGCCCAAGACAAGATCTCTCCCTATCTTTTATGAAAGCCTTAACTGAAAAGAGAATTATCCAACATGAGACAGGGAAGAGAGTAAGAGAGGGAAGTTGTAGAGAGGTGCTAATTTGCTCTAGCCTAGGAAGCAGAAGAGGGCCATATATTGTATGAATAGCAGAACCTCAAGAAAATGGCAAAGTTTCCCTTGTATTAGGTGGCAAGATAGTGAGAGATCTGTCAGCCTCAAGGGCCCAAGTCTTTCTGGACACTGGCCAGTGGACTAGTAACCAGTATGGATCAATTAAAGGTAGGAGTCTTCACGTGTTGTGTAGTTCTCATACGAAATTCAAGGTCTTTGCAGGACTTTGTTGTGAGGAAGAGTTCCAGGAGCGTCTAAGACTGCATTCCCATCAGCCTGACAGAGTGGGGGCCTTGGATTGATTAAGTTGACTCAAAGGAACCATCTCCTGTACAGATGCATTTTTGGAATAAAAATCATAGCTGCTACATGTTTCAAGTGTTTAGAGCCTTTCACAACATAAAAGGAGAAATATATATATATATATATTTTTTTTTTTTTTTTTGAGGACGATTAGCCCTGAGCTAACATCTGCTGCCAATCCTGCTCTTTTTCCTGAGGAAGACTGGCCCTGAGCTAACATCAGTGCCCATCTTCCTCTACTTTATATGTGGAATGCCTGCCACAGCATGGCTTGCCAAGCAGTGCCATGTCCATACCTGGGATCCAAACCAGAGAACCCCGGGTCGCCGAAGCAGAAGGTGCACACTTAACCACTGCGCCACCGGGCCAGCCCCATGAGAAACATATATTTGTAGCAAATTTTATCTTTCTTATTGTTTCAAAAAATACAGAAAAGTGTAATGAAATAAATAAGACATAATTTTGCCATCCAGACATCACCATTTCTGAATTCTGGTTTATTATTCTTTCATTCCTTCCATTATATATATAAAAGACAAAAATTTTCTAAAAACTCTTTCATGAAAAATGGAACATTTATCTAATTATAATCACTGTTATCTATTTCTACTACATATTCTATCTTCCTAGTAAAAAGCACATTTATAATTAACTTTGTAACCATATGTAAAACAACTACCTAGAGTTAGCTCTGTATGTCTGCATAGTTTTAATGCCAACACTTTCCAACTAAAATTTCATCATTCTTGAGTGATTTTTTTCTATTTTTATCCTGTTGTTCCATAGCACATCTTCAAATAGATTATTTAGGCGATGTTGGCAACCAGTTCGTTTTATAGAAAACAGCACAGCGTGATGGTTTTGGAAAATATGCATAGTCTTTGAGGTTACGCAGTTTAGGCTTTGAATTCCAGCTCCACAATAAATGATCTTGTGACTTTAGGAAATTTATTTAACATATCTGAGACATAAAAATCACCACTTCCTGGGGCAGGCCCTATGGCCCAGTGGTTAAGTTCACGCTCTGCTTCAGTGATCTTGGGTTTCACTGGTTCAGATCCTGGGTGCAGACATGGCACTGCTTGTCAGACCACGTTGAGGCAGCATCCCACATGCCACAACTAGAAGGACCCACAACTAAAAAAGAATATATATATACAACTATATACTTGGGTGGATTTGGGGAAAAAAAGCAGAAAACAAAAAGGAGATTGGCAACAGTTGTTAGCTCAGGTACCAATCTTTTAAAAAAATAAATAAATAACCACTTCCTAAGGCAACTGTAAGGCTTAGGTAAAATAATGCTTGTTTACCACTAAACTAGACTGGAACCTCATAAATTTTCAGGGAATGGTAGGTGGTATTAATATTATTCCAGGATGAGCTCTTCCAATGCAGCCTCTGTAGAAGAGGTAGCTGTAGTCAGCAATATTTGGTCCTATGTTACCCGTCCTCAAACTTCGTCTACAGCTGATGAGGTCAAGTGCAGATTCTATACCTAACACCTAACAGCAGGCAGTCCACAAGCTGATGTGAAATTATAAAAATGATCCAACAACAGCCAGCTGGACCAGTCATATTGTCATTCTTGGGAATTTGACATAGAAAATCTTGTAGACGGAAATGCACTGCTGGAATGAACACCTTTTAGGCTAAAAGAAAAAGACGTCAGATGGAAAGTTGGGCTTACAGAAAATATTAAATAGGTAAAAATGTAAAAGACTGTTTTTTTCCTCAATTTTTCCTTAAAAGACAATAGACTTTTGTTTAAAGCAAAACAATAACAGTGTAAGGTGAGGTTTATAACATATGTAGAAGGAAAAGACACTGAACAATAACACGAAGTACAGGAGATTGACAAGTAAATAAAATTACACTGTTCTAAGGTTATTACATTTGTGAAGTGGGGAACGTCAACGGGAAAGTGAAAAGTTCAAAATAGGAAATCGAAAGTGTAAAATGTCTAGTATAATGTGAAATGGTACAATATTGATTCTAATTAGGTTCTGATAAGTTAAGGATGCATTTTATTATCTAGGGCAACCACAAAAAATGTTAAAAGAAGTGTAGTGCTACAGTAACCACTTAAAAATAAAGTATATATAACTAAAAAATCAATAGAGGAAATAAATGTTATGTGAAGAAGTATTTGATTAACCCCCAAAGGGTAAGAGAAGGAACAGCAGAAGAACAAAATCACAAATGAAAAACAAATGGTAAGATGATGGGCTTAAAGCAAATTATACCAATAATTATATTGAATGCATATGAAACTAACACCCAGGTTAAAATCATAAAACAGCAAGACCCAGCTACAAGTTGTCTACGAAACAAGCATATTAAATAAAAAGACGCAAATACAGTACAAGTGAAAGAATGGAGAAAGATATACTGAGTAAACAGTAAAGATAAGAAAGCTAGTGTTACATTAACATTTATATTAATAAAAATGTTAACATCAGACTTAGAAGTAAAAAAGGACACTACTTAATGATGAAAGGGGCAATTCATTAGTAAGACATAGCAATCCTAAATATGTGTACATAATAACAGAGCTTCATAATTGATGGAGCAAAACCAACACAACTAAAGAAACATATCTACAGTATAACAGAAAAACAGCACTCCATTGTCAGTAATTGATAGAACAAGTAGACAAAATATTTGTAAAAACATAGAGCATCTCATCAATACTATTAATCAACTTCACATAATTCGTATTTATAGAACGATACACCAAAAAACTGCAGAATATACACAGATGAAACATTCATCAAAACAGACAACATACTGGGATATATCACAAGTCTCAAAAATACAAAGTGAATTAAATTAGAATCTAATAACAAAAAGACACCTAGAAAAAGCCGCAAATATTTGGAAAATAAACAACATACTTCTAAATAGCCAATCGTTCAAAGAAGAAATATAAAGAGACATTTAAAAATATTTTTAAATGAATGATAATGAAAACACAGCATATCAAAATGTGTGGGATACAACTAAAGCAGTGCTTAGTGGTGAACATTTAGCTTTAAATGCCTGTACTAGAAAAGAAGAAATGTTCAACGTTGATAGCCTAAACTACCACATTAAGCCAGGAAAGTAACTAAATTCAAAGTAATTAGAGAGACAGAAATAATAAAGTTAATGGCAGAAATCAATGAAAAAGAAAAGAGAAACAACGGGAAAAACTGACAGTTTTTTTAAAGAAATTATATTTTTTAGAGCAGTTATAGGTTTGAGAAGAAGGTACAGATTTCCTATATACTCCCTGGCCCTACTCATGCATACAATCCCCCATCATCAACATCCCCCACTAGCGTGGCACACTTGTTACAATTGATGAACTAACATTGACACATAATAATCACCTAAAGTCCATAGTTTTCCTTAGGAGTCCCTGTTGGTTTTGTATATCTTATGGGTTATGACATCATTATAATATATATATCCATTGCTATAATATCTTACAGAGTATCTTCACCACCTTGACAATCTTCTGTGCTCAGCCTATTCATCTCTCCCCATCCTTCCCCTGAGCGACCACTGATCTTTTTACTGTCTCCATAGTTTTGCCTTTTCCAGAACATCATATAGTTGGAATCATACAGTATGTAGCCTGCTCAAATTGACTTCTTTCACTTAGTAATTGATAGTTCATTTCTTTTTAGTATGAATAGTATTCTATTTTCTGGATGCACCAGTTTATTTATCCATTCACCTACTACAGGACATCTTAGTTGCTTTCAAGTTTTGGCACTTACGACTAAAGCTGCTATAAACATTTGTGTTCAAGTTTTTGTGTAGACGTAAGTTTTCAATTCCTTTGGGTAAATACCACAAGTACGATTGCTAATTGTATGGTGAATATGTCTAGTTTTGTGAGAAACTGCCAAACTGTCTTCCAAAGTAGCTGTACCATTTTGCATTCCCACCAGCAATATATGAGAGTTCCTGTTGTTCCACCTCTTTGTCAGCTTTTGCTGTTGACAGTGTTTTGAATTTTGGTCATTCCAATAGATATGTAGTGGTTTCTCATCGTTGTTTTAAATTGCATTTCCCTGATGACATATGATGCTGGGAATCTTTTCACATGCTTATTTACCATCTGCATATCTTCTTTGATAGGGTATCTGTTAAGGTCTTTGGCCTATTTTTTAATCTAGTTGTTTGCTTTCTTTTTTTGTTTTTTTTTGGGCAGACTTCACAAATCAAAGACAGTGTTCTTTCCACTGAGCTCCAATGCTGTCTCAGAATACTTTTTTTTTATTATTATTATTTTATTTTTTTATTAAGGTTATGAAAGTTAACATCCTTGTGAAATTACAGTTGTACGTTATTATTAGTCATGTTGTAGGTACACCACTTCACCCCTAATGCCCTCCCTCACCCCTCTTTCCCCTGGCAACCACTGATCAGTTCTCTTTGTCCATATGTTAACTATCACCTATGAGTGGAGTCATACAGAGTTCGTCTTTCTCTGTCTGGCTTATTTCACTCAGCATGATACTCTCAAGCTCTGTCCATGTTGTTGTGAATGGGACGACTTTGTCCTTTTTTTATGGCTGAGTAGTATTCCATTGTGTATGTATACCACATCTTCTTTATCCAATCATCAGTTGCTGGGCACTTAGGTTGGTTCCATGACTTAGCTATTGTGAATAATGCTGCGATGAACATAGGGGTGGATGGAACTTTTGGAATTGCTGATTTCAGGTTCTTAGGATAGATACCCAGTAGTGGGATGGCTGGGTCATAAGGTATTTCTATTCTTAACTTTTTGAGGAATCTCCATACTGTTTTCCATAATGGTTGCACCAGTTTACATTCCAACCAACAGTGTATGAGGGTTCCCTTTTCTCCACAGTCTCTCCAACATTTGTCACTCTTGGTTTTGGATATTTTTGCCATTCTAACAGGTGTAAGGTGATATCTTAGTGTAGTTTTGATTTGCATTTCCCTGATGGTTAGTGACGATGAGCATCTTTTCATGAATCTATTGGCCGTCCTTATATCTTCTTTGGAGAAAAGTCTGTTCATGTCCCCTGCCCATTTTGTAATTGGGTTGTTTGATTTTTTATTATTTAGTTGTGTGAGTTTTTTGTATATTATGGAGATTAACCCTTTGTCGAATAAATAACTTGTGAATATTTTTTCCCAATTAGTGGACTGTTTTTTTTGTTTCAATCCTATTTTCCTTTGCCTTGAAGAAGCTCTTTAGTCTGATCAAGTCCTATTTGTTTATTCTTTCTATTGTTTCCCTCACGTGTGGTGTCATGGTGTCTGAAAAGATTCTTTTGAAGCTGATGTCAAAGAGTGTACTGCTGATATTCTCTTCTAGAAGGTTTATTGTTTCAGGCCTAATCTTTAGGTCTTTGATCCATTTTGAGTTTATTTTAGTAAATGGTGAAAAAGAATGGTTGATTTACACTCTTTTACATGTGGCTGTCCAGTTTTACCAGCACCATTTGTTGAAGAGACTTTCTTTCCTCCATTGCAGGCCCTTAGCTCCTTTGTCAAAGATTAGCTGTCCATAGATGTGTGGTTTTATTTCTGGGCTTTCAGTTCTGTTCCATTGATCTGTGCACCTGTTTTTGTACCAGTACCATGCTGTTTTGATTACTGTGGCTTTGTAGTATGTTTTGAAGTCAGGGATTGTGATGCCTCCAGCTTTGTTCTTCTTTCTCAGGATTGCTTTAGCAATTCGGGGTCTTTTGTTGCCCCATATGAATTTTAGGATTCTTTGTTCAATTTCTGTAAAGAATGACATTGGAATTCTGATTCGGATAGCATTGAATCTGTAGATTGCTTTAAGTAGTATGGACATTTTAACTGTGTTTATTCTTCCAATCCATGTGCACGGAATGTCTTTCCATCTCTTTATGTCATCATCGATTTCTTTCAAGAAGGTCTTGTAGTTTTCATTGTATAGATCTTTCACTTCCTTGGTTAAATTTATCCCAAGGTATTTTATTCTTTTTGTTGCAATCGTGAATGGGATTGAGTTCTTGAGATCTTTTTCTGTTAGTTCATTGTTAGCGTATAGAAATGCTACTGATTTATGTATGTTGATTTTATACCCTGCAACTTTGCTGTAGTTGTTGATTGTTTCTAATAGTTTTTCTATAGATTCCTTGGAGTTTTCTATATATAACATCATGTCGCCTGCAAACAGCGAGAATTTTACTTCTTTGTTGCCTGTTTGGATTCCTTTTATTTCTTTTTCCTGCCGAATTGCTCTGGCCAAAACCTCCAGTACTATGTTGAATAAGAGTGGTGAAAGTGGGCACACTTGTCTTGTTCCTGTTCTGAGAGGGATGGGTTTCAGTTTTTGTCCGTTGAGTATGATGTGGGCTGTGTGTTTGTCATATGGCCTTTATTATGTTGAGGCACTTTCCTTCTATACCTATTTTATTGAGGGTTTTTATCATAAATGGATGTTGGATCTTGTCGAATGCTTTCTCTGCATCTATTGAGATGATCATGTGGTTTTTGTTTCTCATTTTGTTAATGTAGTGAATCACGTTGATTGACTTGCGGATGTTGAACCATCCCTGTGTCAGTGGTATAAATCCCACTTGATCATGGTGTATAATCTTTTTGATGTATTGCTGTATTCAGTTTGCCAAAATTTTGTTGAGGATTTTTGCGTCTATGTTCATCAGTGATATTGGCCTGTAGCTTTCCTTCTTTGTGTTGTCCTTGTCAGGTTTGGGGATCAGGGTGATGTTGGCTTCATAGAATGTATTAGCGAGTGCTCCATCTTCCTCTATTTTCTGGAATAGCTTGAGAAGGATAGGTATTAAATCTTCTTTGAATGTTTGGTAGAATTCTCCAGAGAAGCTGTCTGGTCCTGGACTTTTATTTTTGGGTATGTTTTTGATTAGTGTTTCTATTTTTTTACTTGTGATTGGTCTATTCAGATTGTCTATTTCTTCCTGATTCAGTTTGGGTAGGTTGTATGAGTCTAGGAATTTATCCATTTCTTCTAGGTTGTTCAATTTGTTGGCATATAGTTTTCCATAGTATTCTCTTATGATCCTTTGTATTTCTTCGGTATCTGTTGTGATTTCTCCTCTCTCGTTTCTAATTTTATTTATTTGAGACTCCTCTTTTTTTTTTTAGTGAGTCTGGCTAAGAGTTTGTCAATTTTGTTAATTTTTTTGAAGAACCAACTCTTTGTTTCATTGATCCTTTCTACTGTCTTTTTTGATTCAATATCATTTATTTCTGCTCTAATTTTTATTATTTCCCTCCTTCTACTGACTTTGGGCTTTGTTTGTTTTTCTTTTTCTAATTCCATTAGGTGTCCTTTGAGGTTGTTTATGTAAGATTTTTCTTGCTTATTGAGGTGAGCCTGTATTGCAATGAATTTCCCTCTTAGGACTGCCTTTGCTGTGTCCCAAATAATTTGGTATGGTGTGTTTTCATTTTCATTTGTCTCCAGATAATGTTTGATTTCTTCTTTAATTTCTTCAATAATCCATTGTTTGTTCAGTAGTATGTTGTTTAGTCTCCACATTTTTGGCCCTTTCCTAGATTTATTCTTGTAGTTGATTTCTAGTTTCATAGCATTATGATCAGAAAAGATGGTTGGTATTATTTCAACTCTCTTGAACTTATTGATGCTTGCTTTGTTTCCCAAGATATGGTCTATCCTTGAGAATGTTCCATGCATGCTTGAGAAGAATGTGTAACCTGCTCTTTTTGGATGAAGTGTTCTATATATATCTATTAGGTCCATCTGATCTAATTTTTCATTTAATTCTATAGTTTCCTTGTTGATTTTCTGTCTGGATGATCTGTCCATTGGTGTTAATGGTGTGTTGAGGTCCCCTACTATTATTGTATTGCTGTTGATGTCTCCTTTTAGTTTTGTTAATAGTTTCTTTACAAATTTTGGTGCTCTTGTGTTAGGTGCGTATATATTTATAAGTGTTACGTCATCTTGGTGGAGTGTCCCTTTTATCATTATATACTGCCGCTCTTTGTCTTTCTTTATCTGTTTTGCTTTGAAGTCTACTTTGTCTGATATAAGTATGGCAACACCTGCTTTCTTTCGTTCATTATTAGCTTGGAGTATTGTCTTCCATCCCTTCACTTTGAGTCTGTGTTTGTCTTTGGGGCTGAGGTGTGTTTCCTGGAGGCAGCATATTGTTGGATCTTGTTCTTTGATCCATCCTGCCACTCTGTGCCTTTTGATTGGAGAGTTCAATCCATCCACGTTTAGAGTCATTATTGAAATGTGGGGGCCTACTGTTGCCATTTTATCACTTGTTTTCCAGTTCTTTTCATTTTGACCTGATGGAGAGCTGTTACTTTGTGTTATTGTCCTTCTGCTTATCTCCTTTGTTCTGGATTTTGTAACCCCTTTCCTTTTTTTGATTTTTCAGGAGTGAGGTTCTTCCTGAGCATTTTTTGAAGAGGAGGTTTTGTGGTGATGAACTCCCTTAACTCTTGTTTATCTGGGAAAGTTTTTATTTCTCCATCATATTTGAAGGATATTTTCGCTGGGTAGAGTATTATTGGCTGCAGGTTTTTGTCCTTCAGAGTTTTGAATATTTCATTCCCATCTCTTCTAGCCTGTAGGGTCTCTCCTGAGAAATCTGCTGATAGCCTTATGGGGTTTCCTTTGTAAGTTATTTTCTTCTGCCTGGCTGACCTTAGTATTTTCTCTGTCGTTGACTTTTGCTAGTTTCACTACTATATGCCTTGGGGTTGGTCTTCTTGCGTTAATAAAGTTTGGAGATCTACTGGCTTCTGTCACATGAAGTTCCATCTCTCTTCCCAAGTTTGGAAAGTTCTCAGCTGTTATTTCTTTGAACAGGCCTTCTGCCCTCTTCTCCTTCTCTTCTCCCTCTGGTATACCTATAATTCTTATATTGCATCTCCTAATTGAGTCGGATAATTCTCAGAGAGTTTCTTCATTTCTCGTTAGTCTTAGTTCTCTCTCCTCCTCTGTCTGCAGCATTTCTATATTCCTATCCTCCAAACTGCTAATTCTGTCCTCCATATTATTGACCTTACTGTTCAGAGAGTCCAGATTTTTCTTAATCTCCTCCATTGTGTTCTTCATCTCCAGTATTTCTAATTGGTTCTTCTTTATAGTGTCAAGCTCTTTTGTGACATGGCTCCTGAAGTCATTGAGTTGTCTATCTGAATTCTCTTTTAACTCGTTGAGTTTTTTCATAATGGCAGTTTTGAAATCATCGTCATTTAGGTTATAGATTTCATTGTCTTTGGGATTGTTTTCTGGGTGCTTATCATTTTCCTTCTGTTCTGGAGATTTCATATATTTTTTCATACTGCTTGATGACATGGATTTGTGCCTCCGCATAGAGATAGAGTTTAGTCGGTGCTTCCACTTGTTGCAACTGGTGTTGGGGGGGGGGCAGCTGTTTAGACTGCACCAACCAGGAACCCTGTCAGCTGTTACTAACTGGACCTGGACCCCTCCTTGTAGTCACAGTGGTCCTGCGGGGTCCCTCATCAGTTGTGGGGGCAATCGCAAGGGGGCCTCAGGCTGCTGGTGCCTACTGCTGCAGCCCACTTAGACACGCTCCCTCCTTGTGGTCTGCAGTGGTGTTGTGGGCTTTCCCATCAGCCAGGAGCAGGATCACCTATAATCGCCGCTTTGTCCCTAACAGAGCCCACAAGATCACACTTGTCCACTATAGGTCCCAGCAGAGCTATGGGTATCTTCTGCAGTCTGTCGTGAGCTCACCTAGCTGTGCTGCTTTTGCCCCAGGGCCTTCCTGCCTTGTGACTGCCAGTCGGGACCTCTCCACTAGTGCTGTGCAGAGGCTTTTGCTGAGGCTGCTGTAGGAACCTGGAGTGCTATGTAGCCATTTCACCAGAGCTCCACTCTGCCCCACTCCACTCTCACGGGATCTCTGGGAGCCCCTTACCTCATCTGGGACACAGCCAGAGTCCATGGGCCTGGCAGTGGCTTGTAAGCTGCTGCCTTGTGGGGAATTCTGCTCTAGGGAGCTTCCTGGTGTTCCGAATGCTGGGCGGAGCCTCCCTGCCAATGGTGAGCAGAGGCCCTCCCTGCTGGGGGCGTGCAGGACCGTGGAGCATCCCCCTGGGCAACAGAGCCAGGTGTTGGAGCTCCACCCAGTCCCCAAGTGCGTCCACAGGAAGTCCGGGCACCCCCTGCACCGACCCGTGTGCTGGAGACCGTGAGCCCAGCAGCAGCTTATGGTCTGGAGCTATTCCAGGAAATCCGCCCACGGGGAGCTTCCCTGTGTCCTGGATTCTTGGCATGGCCTCCCTGCTAATGGCGAGCAGAGGCTTTCGCTGCCGGGGAGGTGCAGTACCCCGGAGCCTTCCCCCGTGCAGCAGAGCCAGGTGCTGGAGCTCCAACTGTGTCTCCAAGCACGTCTACAGGAATTCTGGGCTCCCCCTGCACTGACCCATGAGCCAGAGACTGTGAGCCGAGCGGCAGCTTGCGGTCTGGTGCCGTGCCAGAGATTCCACCCACTGGGAGCTTCCCTGTGTCCTGGATTCTGGGTGTGGCCTCCCTGCTAATGACGAGCAGAGGCTTTCCCTGCTCGGGAGGTGCGGGACCCCGGAGCCTTCCCCCGCACCACAGAGCCAGGCGGTGGAGCTCCAACCATGTCTCCAAGCCCGTCTATGGGAAGTCCTCATGCCCCCTTCACCTACCTGTGCACTGGAGACCATGAGCCCAGCCGCAGCTTGTGGTCTGGTGCCATGCTGGGCCCGCCAGGAGCTTCTCTTTGTTCCGGATTCTGGGTGGGGCCTCCCTGCTAATGGCGAGCGGAGGCCCTCCCTACTGATGGGTGTGGGACCCTGGCGATTCCCCCTGGGCTTAGGTGTAATAGCGGGGGGCTTGGGTAGGGCTGTTGTCACCTGTTTCCACCATTGCTCCGCTGGTGAGTGCACACTCCTGCCCTTGGTGTGTGGTGATGTTATGGGGGAGTCCGCTGGAAGAGAACCTCCTGCAGGAACTAGGCTGTCCGGGGGTCGGGAGTCAGAGAGTTTTCACCTATTTTCACCTCCTCCTGGGGGGAAGTCCCTCTGCCTTCCGATGTGTAGTAGCACGAGACTCTTAGGCGTCTTGAGATGCTATCTGGATATCCTTTGTTAATCGGTGAATGTCCAATTAGTTGTGGATTCGACTAGGGAGAGACAAAGAAGACCACTCACTCCGCCATCTTGGTCCTGCCCCCTGTTTCCTTTCTTTTTATTAAGTTTTAAGAGTTCTTTGCACAATTCGGATAACAGTCCTTTATCAGATGTGTCTTTTACAAATATTTTCTCCCAGTCTGTGGCTTATCTTTTCATTCTCTTGGCATTGTTTTTCACAGAGCAAAAGTTTTTAATTTTAATGAAGTCTAGCTTATCAATTACTACTTTCATGGATCACGCCTTTGGCAGAGGATCTGAAAAGGCATCACCATAACCAAGGTCTTCTAGATTTCCCTATGTCATCTTCTAGGAGTTCTATCATTTTGAATTTTACATTTAGGTATTTGATCCACTTGAGTTAATCTTTTTGAAGGGCAAATATTGTTTTTTGAAAGATTAATAAAATCAGCCAAAAACCTAGCAATGTTAATCAAGTAAAAGAAAACACAAAGTATTAACATTAGGAATGAAAGAGAGAATATCATGGTAAATGTTACAGGCATTAAACTTACAATAAGGGATTATGACCACTTTTAAGCTGATACATTTTATAATTTAGAGAAATGGACAAATTCCTTGAAAAATATAACTTACTACAACTCAAGAAGAAATAGAGTATCTGTGTAGCTTTCTATCTATTAATTGAACTTAATTGATAATCAAAAACCTTTCCAAAGGGAAAACTCTAGACCTAGATGGTACACAAATTATTTTGGAAAATAGATGAGGAGATCTATTCCCAACTTACTTTTTGATGCTGTCCTAATCCTAATACCCTAGCAGAGACATTACAATACAGGTAAATTACAATACAGACAATACAATTACAATACATTACAATGCAGACAAATATCTCTGATGAGGATCCACAAAAATCTTCAATAAAATGTAAGCAAATTGAATCTAGTCACTTAAATAAAAGAATAATACATTATTATCAAGTGAAGTTTATCCCAGGAATAAAAGTTTGATTCAGCTTTTAAAAGGTCAATCAATGTATTTCAATATAATTCATAATAAATTAAAAAACAATTGACAAACCTCAGCATTCGTTTGTTATAAACACTATCAAAAACGAGGAAGAGAAGAACTATCTTAGTGTGATAAAGAGTGTTGTGAAAAACCTACAGCTCATGTCGTACTTAATGGTATGCTTAACGGTATACTTAAGGGTATAGTTTATCTAAGATGAAGAAAGGGCAAGAACATCTGCTCTGTCACTTCTATTCATCATTGTAATTCAACTTCTAGCCTCTGCAATAAGGGAAGAAAAAGAAATGAAAGACATTGGAAATAAAGAAGTAAAACTGTCCGTATTTGCAGATGACAGGATATTTTACATAGAAAATTCTAAGTAATCTATAAAAAAGCTAGTAGAATTAGTAAGTTAATTTCCAAGGTACAAGGTCAATATACAAAAGAAACTGTACTTCTATATACTAGCAACAAACAATTGAAAATGAAATTAAAACAGCAATACTATCTACAACAACAGTAAAAAAGGTAGAGCTTCAGGGCCTTGGGGCAGACAGGGACATAAAAACTACTAACCACAGAAGAAAAAAAATTATAACAGCCCTTAGGCAACGTGGGAAGAACTTGATTATCTCTAGAGCTATAGTAGGGAATACCTTTAAAAACCCTCTCACTATAGTCATTCGTCTGTTGTACAAGAGTTTGTGCAACGGGCAAAATACAGGGCTTTCTCCCCATACTGAATGGGTCAAAATGACGCTGATCCTCAGAAGAAAGAGCAAGTCCAGGTTGTGGGCCTTCTAACCCCATGGTCAAGCCTCACCTCCACCCTTGTTTCTCTGAATTAAAAAACATCATCAAGAACAACCAGGCCCTTCTCCCTTAAATCTGGGAAGATGCTCTGTTAGTAGAGAAAGTGTCATGTCATCTTTTGTGTCCTTGTTCATTTACCTCATATTTATTAGAGGCCATTTTGTGCCTGGGCCCTGTGCCAGCATTGAGGATATTATCTGAAACAAGGTATAGCCCCTTCCCTCAATCTGGGCATCAGAAGAAAAAATAGGCCACTGCAACCATTAAGTATAACAGAGGAATTTGTAGAACATGATAAAGTGAGAGTACTTAGGAAGAGCATCCAGCCAACTCTGAGTGGTGGGGATGGGGTGTCAGTGAAGTGACATCCAGACTGATGCTAGACAAATGATGAGAGGTGGGTAGGTGAAATAAATTCCTCTGTCATGTAGTAGCAAAATATGGCAGATAGATGACCCATTCCTGGTTTCCTGTGTAGATTTTTCTCTGTTGGTATAATGCATTATTAAATTTCTAACGTTATTTAGAAAAGAGTCTCTGCTCATTCTATCTTACCTAGAAGCTTTAAAACAAAGCAATTTAATTTTTAGTAAAAAGCTAAATTCTTCACCAACTGTTCTTTGGATAAGCAAAAAAACATTACATATTTCCCCCCTTGATGACTTCTTTTAACAAAATCTGATACAAAACAATGTCTCAGTGATGTTTCACTTTTGTTTACTCCCTTCTTGTGTTTCCTTGACCTCCTATCTTATCAAATATGCATCATTTTGGTGTTTCATTAACTGTTTACTCAATATTAAATGGTAAAAGCAAACAACATACAAAAGAATATCATAATTGCCCTATGTGACCATTCCCTTCCTAGCATCTCTTAAAGCAGGTAATTATTCTGTCCTTTTTCATAAATGGAAATTCTTTCAAACACAAGTCACTGAGAATTGAGGAAATTTATAAGATTTATTACCTATTCCAAACCATGCTTCTTCCTCAAAATGATTTCGCATCTTGTTTTAGCAGAATTCAAAACCTTTCTGAATTATAATGCCTAGCAGTAAAATCCTTCACCTCTACCTGGAGAAGATAGCTAATAAGTTATAAAGTTATAAAACTTTCACCATTCTTTAGAAGAGGGTGTCCAGTAAAGAACACACTTATCCATTGAATATTCCTTTATTCTAGGTGCCAAGATTGCGTTGGAAATATGGTGGTGAACAAGGCAGACACCATCTCTGCTCTCCTGGAACACACATTCTAGTCAAGAGGAGGAACATTAAATCAACAATTGGATAGTAAGTAAAAATATACATACATACATACTTATATGGAATTTTTATTTAAATCTATCTCCCCATCACCTATATGTCTTATCACGGCACCTAGTGTACCTACTATTTTCTGATCACCTGATCCTACTAGGAGAGTGTCATCAGTGTAGTTGTCCAGCATAAAACCTAGGGGATGATAATATAATCAAGGGGACTCTGGATTATATATTGTGGTATAGAACCAGAGAGTTGATCTTGCCTGGGGACAAGACTGTAAATTGTACTGCTTTTCTATCAAGTAAAGGAATCAAACACCTTCTGGGGTTCTGTGTTTATAGATACAATGAAAGACATATCTGGCCAATAAATAGCTGCATACTTGATGTCAAGGGCTGTCTTGGTCTGTTCCAGTAATGAGGTCACCTTTGAAAAATCAACTGCAATTGATGTAATCACCTAATTAAGCTTTTGAGAATCCTCTCACAAGCTTTTGCCAGGATCCATATAGCTTGTGCATGAATTCAACAGGTGAGTTAAGTGGTAGATGTGATTGCAGTCACTAACCTTGCAACTTTCAACTATTTGGTGGTAACACTTCTCTATGATTCCCCTAGAAATGTGATATTGCTTTGGCTCATCACTTATTTCTTTGCTAGGGAGGTTGAGGTCTAGGTTTCGGGGGAGTTTTTTTGTTTTGCTTTTTGAGTGGGAAGGAGACTTTTCTACCTTGAAAGCATTCATAATAATGGTGGGGAGTTACTAAGAGTTGCTGACTGTATATATTCCAACTCTTCACTCAGGGAGAGGGGAATCAAGCACAGACTAGGTTTGCAGAAACACGGAGCCCTCTGTGACAACGACTCAACACAGAATTTTCTATTTATCACATGCCACTGGACCACAGAGGGTTAGAATTAGAATGAACAAACCCCAGAAATGTCTGGGAATTTCCCTTTTCCCAACATACAGTCACCCTGGCAAATAACCTCAGGTCCTTTGGGGGAAGACTACAAGAAAGATCAAGTATCTACTTGTAATGCAGGATCCCTATCAGAGTGTACCCAGACTCCAGTGCTCCAACTCGGGTCTGGAAATTTAGGTGGGGAGCCATGATTCTTCATTTTGATGTTTAAGTCAGGTCTATTTTCACCAACACAAAAGTTACTTTGGTTGTATAGATTAAGTAGGACTGTGGCGTTATACCCAGGAGGTATCCATGATCTTTTAGTCACTTCCAAGGATCTCTGTGGGTCATCCATTATGATAATCATCCACCTTAACTCTGGTAGTTAAATTGCTACCTGGCCTCTTCCACCCTGATAATCTTTTATTTCCATTAAATCCTAGAAGTCATTTCAGTGTCAGCATCTCCCACCTCCATTCATGGACAAAGAGGAGAGTTAATGCAGCAATTAGCATTTTGGTAAAAGAAAGGTCTTCTTAGTCTGCTCAAAGATCAAATGGTTAGAGAATAGTTGAGCCAATCTTCCTTGATAGTAGCACTCCAACACTGCTCTCTCCATAACTTCTCAGATCCCTTTTATTTTACACATGTGATTTTCCAGCGTATCAACTTCATTCAGTATAATTCACCATTAAGACCAGGATTTAGTTAAGACTAAGATTTAGTTAAGCAAGTGAACAAACCATTAGAACCTTTCCCAACTGTTCAAGATGGTACATCAAATGCAGGCTCTCTGATAAGTACCCTCACACTGATAAATTATGTCCTTCTTTCTTCCCTGGTCTAGCAACCTCAGAATACCCCCCAACACACATGCACAAACACACACACATTTCCCTGGTTCTTGCTGATAGAATTTTAAAAACAACCAAATATGGTATTCTTTAAGCATGCGGAACCTCTATTTGGGTTGCCTTTGTAATTGCCCCAACCTCCTAACTAACTTCCTTGGCATGCTAGGATTTCACTCATGCTACAGGTTTAGACTGAAGAAAGTTTGTAGAGGTGGATGAAAGGAGAGTAGATATCATCTTTCAAGGCAACTACCTCAGAGGAGGTAACTATAGGTAAGTCAATGAAAGAAAGGCATTTCTGCACATACGTAAGGTTCAGTGGAGTTTTGGGCTCAGGAAATAAGGACTAATTCTTTCAAATGTCATCATATATATTTGTCATCACTTCAATTCTTGGGATCATACATTTTCCCAATCAATCCCTTTGTTTTCAGGCCAGGAATTCATGCTAAATTGTAACTCAGGATGCATAGGGTTAGATTCCACATCTGATGTTTTAGTACATAATTCCAGCAGCTAGATATAAGAGATAACTATTTTCGTTAGAACCATTATAAAAACTCTGGTTCTCTTAGGCTTTGCCTTGAGCTAAGAATTTAAATCCCGAAACCTTTCATTTTCTTTCATTATGCGCTTTAATACAGTTATGCACAGTCAGCCCACCCAACATTCCTTACATTTTCCATTTCTTCAGATCTCCAATGTTCCACTTTCATCAAGCCCTTCATTTCAGTTGACCACAGGACCTAATTTAAGTGACCCCAGGTTATGATGTGGTAGCGCTTCACCAGTGACTATTGTGGGATTCTAGTATCTCACTCTCTTCAAACCCAACCTGGTTAGTTAACCAATCCCAGATTTCCTTCTTTAATGGCCTGGAAGCACTTCTGGCACCAAATACTGTATAATCTATGGCTCAGTAGCAGATAAAAGAAACCACAATTACTATCTTATGGAGAAGAAGTTATTTGAAGAATTTAGTGCTTACAAAAATTATTAGACTAATTAGAGGATCAGGCTAAACACTGAGCTTCCAGGAAGGACTTTCAAAACAACCCCACAAAATGGCCCACCAGGAGAGCAGTTACCTCCACCACCAGGCAGGTGAGGTTTCACACAGACTTTGTGGCAACTGCAAGCAAGAACCACACCTCGGCAGCCATGATCAGGGTACCGTCAGAACACTGTCTAAGCTATTTTTTCAGGATCAGGAAGACACTGCCACACCCACAATTGCTGGACTAGCAAGGCTCAAGTTCATCATGTCTCTTCCTTGTTCTCAGTTCCAGTTTCAAAAGTCTAATACGTGATTTTGATGGGCAGAGTCTAAACTATATCTGGGACTTCAGCCTCAAGGATGTTTGGGAAATGTAGATTTTAGCCTTTCAACTTCTGCCTACAATAAAACCTCTAGAAAGAGATCTGAACATACTATGGGCTGCCGATCTGGAACAATACCTGTCAGGTTAGGTAAAGCACATAGTGCAGTACCTGACACGCATCTAGTGCTTGATAAAGGTTTGTACTTGTTTTTCTAGTCTCAGCTTAAGCATCATTTCCTTAGGCCACTTTGTCCATCCAGACTAGGTTAAATTCCCTGGCCATATGTTCCCTGAACTTCTACAGTTTTTAAACTCTTACTTCATTTGTAATTAGATGATAAAAGCTCCACAAAAGCAGGAGCCAAGTCTATCTTTTTGCAACACAATGTCAGTAGGGCCTAGTATAGTGCTTGGCTGATAACAGGTGCACAATAAATCATTATGAATTAAAACATTGAATTGACAGAGGCTTTGTCTCATTCTCTTAAGTTATTTTCCTAACAGCATGGTATTGTCTCTCAAAGGAATGAAACATAAATGTCCATGTTTCCTTGTGTCATAACACCTTATTAAACTAACTAGGTACGTGGTTAAGAAAATTTACTTTTTAAAGTCAATCTAACTTCTTTCTAGCTATTTGAGCTGAAATATCAAAATGAATTCTCTAAAATGGAGTGTTACAACATTTCATGTATATTATTGTCAAAAGAGCCTAAATCCTGGCCCTTGACTATCTTAATTTCCCAGAATTCCATCTGATTTCCTAGCTATGTATGGCATCTTGTTGATCACTTAGAATAACAAACTCTCAGATCAAATTTGTCCTGGTTTCGATTTCACTTTTGTTTTTAAAGTTTGGGTTGATGTAATTAGCATTATGTTAAATGGTAGTATGCTCAATATCGAAGGACACCTGAAAGAAATGACAGACAAAGGTTTATTTGGTTTCTTTTGGAGTCCAAATAACAGAGTGATTAAGATCCTGAGTTTGAATTCTGGGGTCTCATCATTTACTATCTTCAGAGACAAATTACCAGATTTCATCAAATCTAAAACGTTAATGATATCACTAGGAAAGACAAGATGCATCCCAATTTTATAAAGTTTAAAATGTGGATTATTTAGACGGAGAATTGATGAAATATAGCACTCAGTCTCTTGACCTTTAGCTTTTTCATCTGTATTCTCACCAAATGGATTCCTTCCTGGCACACAACTATCTACTTCATCCCTATCCAACTGTCCCATTCTCCGGGAATGACTGGAATAGCAACTGTGGGACCCAGGGGTCATTTTTCTATTAGATGGCCTTGCCTGCTGCTCCTAGTACATTGGTCTTGGATGGGCACCTAATCCAAGCTGGTTGGATCATGGTTTTTCCCAGGAATTTGTTTTACTAATATTAGCTTTTCCCCCTATATTTTAAAATGTATTTTTAAACTTTTGGAATAGTTTTAGGTTTATGGGTAAGTTGTAAAGATAGTACAGAGAGCTCCTGTATATCCTTTACCCAGTTTCTCCTATGGTAACTCTCTTACATTTGTGAAAACTAAGAAATTAACATTGGTTCATTACTACTAACTAAACTCTAGATTCCATTAATTTCCTCTTTCTGTTCCAGGAGCCAATCCAACACCAGATTTAGTTGTCATTTCTTTGGTCTGTGATGGTTTCTTAAGTCTTTCCTTGTTTTTTGTGACGGTCCGTTTTCAGGCGCCCTGGTCAGGTATTTTGTATACTGCCCCTCAATTTGGGTTTGTCAGATATTTTTCTTATGATTGGACTAGAGTTGTAGTTTTTTGGAAATAACTCCACAGAGATGACGTGCTCTTCTCATCACATGGTATCAGGAGGTAAAGATATCCACATGACATCACTGATGATATTAACTTTCATCACTTGGTTAAGGCAGAGTCTGCCAAGATTCTCCACTGTAAAGTTGTTACTTTTCCTTTTCCATACTCTGTACCTTGGAAGTAAGTCACTAAGCTCTCCGGGAATTTTTAAGCCAAAACAAATGGAACAGATTCAATCACTATTTAATAGACAGCTCCTTGGACTTTGCAGGTTGTAGAGGAAACCTGTCTTCCAGGTGGGAAAATACAGCTGACACAAGAAAGAGATGTTGATGAGAAACGGACAGACTCATGTCAGTGTTTCCACTCTCTGAGGCTTGGAGAACCCCCCTGTCTTCTGGAGGTTATATTTTCCACCACTGTTATGCCAGAAAATCTCCCTTTTCATCTAAACCAGTTTAGGTTGGATTTCTATATATACAAACAAAAAGAAGCTAAGTAACATACTACCTCATTGGATTGCCATGAAAATTAAATAATGAATAGTACGCAAAGTGAGTGTCTACAGCAGAATGAGACACATAGGGGTACCAATAAATATTGGCTATTATTATTATTAATTGATGCAGACTAGTATTTTGAATCCCTTATATTCAAATATATTATGGAAACAAATTAATGGTCATGAATTTCTTGACAATACTTGGGAATCCAAAATCACACATTAAAAACATTGGTTATTGTAGCTTTGGACTCCATGAGAAGTATAAAGAGTTGCAGCTGCATCAAGACCTTGCTGCTTGTTCAATAACTAAGTCATGTTTGTGTTAGATTTAGAGGCAAGAAAAGAGCAGCCTGATATTTGAAGTACGTAATTATCCACATTCTTCTTCCCTGAGGAAACGGCCATCACAGCTAAGTCTTTTAGTCAAGAAGCATCTTTGATTCACAAATACTATGAGCATCCTTAATGTCCCATGACTATTACCTAGAGCAGTTTTAGCCTGGAAGTGCAGAGAGAGGGAGAAATGAACATTTATATCTTTAGTGCATATCATCAGTTGATCTGTTATGACATTTACCTATAGTCATGAAATGAAAGAATAATTTGGGCATTAGTGACTTTGAATTATTTCCATTTAATTTTCCATGTTAAGAATTACTTTTTTCACAGTGAGAAAATAGCTATCAAGAAGACAAGCTTTTAATAGCTCTTCAATGAAGCCATCTTGATATTTCCTCTTCTCTTAAAGAACTCAATTCTGAATTACTTCACCTTCCTAATTTAGTTCTGATTTTCTAAAAGCAAACTTAGTATGAAAGAAGTGCAAGGGAGAGGCGGCCAGGTGCCCAAGTGTCTAAAATGAGCTGCCTCTATGTAATGGAACCAGAACATTCCCAGTGGTCAGTGCCAAGATAAGGAAAAATTAGAAATGCTTAGCAATGTGGCATAGATCATACTGAAGGAATTCCAACTTTACAGAAGTTTGGTAAGAAAAAGCAAAGGAGGGAAGAATGGGCGCTACGGAGCTATCCCCAGACAAAATGGTGAAACAGGCAAAGCGCCACCTGCAGCATCAGTGCCCTCCATCTTTTCACACTCCTTGAAACTAGGCAATTTAACGCTAGCTAGCCCCATGAGTCCTCTGGTTTCGTATCTAAATATCCACCTTCCCCTTACACTCCATTAATGACTGAGCACTGAAGAAGATAAAAAATATACACATGCATAAATTTGCCATAGTCCCCAGCCTTGAGGAACGTGCGGTGCAGTGGGGGAGGAAAAGCGAGTACATAGATAACTGAAACAATGGCATATGGTATAAGAGAAGGTCAAAGACCTGCAGAAGTGAGACAAAGGAGAAGAGCTAGGAAAAGAAAGCAGGAGCACCAGAGGCGTGGAATAAGAAAGCACGGTGGGACAAAAGCTGAGGAAGAAGCTCGTAGAAGACTACGTACAAAGAAGTTAGCAAGGAAGAAGATTAAGGAAAAGATTCTGGATTTGATTATTTTAATAAAATCATAAAATGCAGTTTAAATGAAGTGATCCATGGATTGCATTCCTTTTTTCATAAACAAATATTAAAAAAGGCAAGTGAATTGTATGGATTTGGGGTTAAGCAAAGAGAAAAGGAGGGATAGACATTTATTTAAATAATTCCAGCAATGATCCATACGAAAGACATAATACATTTACTGCAGGAAGAGCAGCATATCCCCCCTATATGTTCAGGTTTGGAGGCAAAATAAGCCCACTTTTTATTATCAAATGATAATAAATGATCAAGATTGTTACAAATGATCAAGTTTGTTAAATGATCAAGTTTTTACAAATGACCAAGTATGTTAAATCAAAAAAGAAAGAATGGCCTTTAAGAATATGGAAAATGTCCTTGTCCCATAGAGACAGATTGTGGACTGGAGGCCTCATCTGGGTGGAGGCTCATTACATGAGTTTAATGAGTGGTACCACCTTGGAAGTAACAGGCCCTGAAATAAAGATGAAAAGGCAACAAGAGGGGACTAGCTGCTGCCCTTAGACAGGCAAATCAAAGCATCTGAGCCTAAAAAGAGACAGGAAAAATCACTTCAAAGCATTATTATTCTTTTACTCATTTCTGAATAACTCAAACCAACAGATATTCCACCAGGGGCTTGCTGTCCTTTTTGTGTCTAGAGGGAAACAGGCCAGTCCGTGCCTGTGGTGGATATCTATTATTTCTCTCTTGCCAGCATCTCCTATCCCTTCTTCCACTAACTGGATACCTTCTCTCCTTTTGAGAGGGTTTCTGCTCCCAGAGGATGCACAAGGTTATGCATGTGAAGGAGCAGCCAATCAGAGTCCTTTTTTCAAAGACTGATCTCCTCATCAGAGCCTGAGGTTTGCTTTCTTTGTACGATGGAAAACTTCGTCATCTGTGTAGGGCTGGAACGGCACTTTGGACACAGTCTGACGGAGAATGAAGACAACGCGGAAAGCAATGCTGAGAGCAAGTGAGACAGAGAAACATATTCTTGTGGATGTGGTTAAGTAATGGATCAGCCCTGCCACCTCTTATACTTTTGAGTTATGTGGCCCAATGTATTTATTTGCCTTAGTTAGGTAGAGTTTCTGTCACTCGCTAAGAGTCCCAAATGCAATATATTTTTGAACTACATATTTAGGAGGGAAATCAAAAAGTCTTAATTTTGAAATCAAAATCTGTCCGTTTCATAATCATGCCTAGTGTCCATGTTGTAGCATGAAGATATTCAATCAAAACCGCCCTAAGATTACTTACTGAGGGGCCGGCCAGGTGACGCAGTGGTTAAGTGCACATGTTCCGATTCTTCGGCTGCCTGGCGTTTGCCAGTTTGGATCCCGAGTGCGGACACGGCACCACTTCGCAACCCATGCTGTGGTAGGCATCCCACATATAAAGTAGAGAAGATGGGCATGGATGTTAGCTCAGGGCCAGTCTTCCTCAGCAAAAAGAGGAGGATTGGCAGCAGATGTTAGCTCAGGGCTAATCTTCCTCAAAAAAAAAAAAAAAAAAGATTAATTACTGAGAAAGGAAGAAGGAAAACAACTAGGATGAAGATAAAGTATATTTTTCGTCTTTTTTCACTAGGCACAGAAAATAATGGGTGAGTAGCGTTGATACCCTAGGGAAATTGCATTTTGATCTTCCCAATAAATTGCTCATGGAAAATTAGGAAAATAGTGTTGTCATTACAAAGGGGCTCTAGTTTTGGAGATGACATCTATTGGAGATACACTCTAAAGGAAGAAGGAATCAAAGAACTGGAGGCTAGCAAGTAAAAGATCAAACATTAATTATTCATCTATCTGAGGCTGAACATGGCACTAAGTTGTAAGTGGGGAGAGAAGGGCAAGTCAGGAGGGAGGACAATTTGACCCAAATAGACACATACCCCCACAGTTCTGTGAAAAAGCACACCTACATTACCTAGGGTTAGCAAAACCTCACTAATTTATAACAATAACAAGAAAAAGCAGCCTTAACAAAGACTCTGAACAGTGAGATATTATAAAATACATTTCAAATGAATGTATTGCCCTTAGAAGATTCTAAATAAATTCTCTGAATGAAAAAATAAAAAACATGTCCCTTTCAACAGAATACACAAAATCTAATTCGTGAATGCTCAGGGAGAAATTAGGGGGAAAATAATGGAGAAAAAAGCTCGTAATCTGCATTTTTCAATTATTAGCACTCCACAGAGAATAATTTCTAAATTTCTTCAGCCCTTATCTCAAGTAAAGCTATGAATTCAGGGCAATAGGTTATGCAGAAACCATGGAAGTTTTTAGTCAGCAGACTATGGATTCAACACTATTATTCCAGATAAGAGACGAGCTTCTGTGAACTTCAACGTCCTCTCTGTGAAACAGAAATACTGATTCTCTTATGGGGTAGTTGTGAGGGATGAATGAAATAAGACAGGTATTTGACCCAGGAAACATTTGTACTTCTCACTTTAAAGGAGGAAAATGTTCAAAAGTAGATTATCAGGAATTAAGGTACAATATACTGAAAATTAATAGCAGGTAAATAGTTAATTCGCAGGTGCGGTGGCTCTGAGGCACCATGAGGCTAAAAGTGCTAGATGCCCAGGAGACCTGGAACACATCCTGGCCCGACCTCGGCATCAGGACCGACCCCTCGTTCCACAGGGTTACCAAAAGGCCAGGTTCCAGTTCAGGCGTCAAAACTCACCCATCTCCACTTTGCGCCCTTTTCTTTTCGCAACTTAAAACCAGGTTGGAGGAGGAAGGGTGGAGATAAAACGTGGGAGAAGGAAATTACAGTTCAGATAACAAGAACAACAAAATCACCAAGGTCAGGGTGGGTGTCAGCGACCTGTGCAAAATCCTGCGGAAAGAGGAGGCAGAAATGCCCTGAGAAGAATTCTACATTTTATAAGCTCTTTCTAAGGCCTTTTCTTCAGCCCCTCGCGCCCCCTAAGCCGCCCTTGGGCCCCCTCTCTGGGCTGTTGATCATCGCCCTCCTTTCCTCCTTTTTCCTTCCAGCAAAACCAAGCATCTGAAAAACTTTAATTTTTCTCCAAAAGCCTTAGCCCATTTCGCTGTGGCGGAGCTTTTTCATCACTTTAATCCAACTTTTCTCCGTGTCTTGGGCAATAACTCAAAATTAGGGCTGGCGGGCAGGGGGGAGCCTGAAATCGGGCAAGCCTGGGGCTTAGCTCCGGCGAAACCCGCGGGTGCGGATAGGGTCCAGCCGTTTCCCCCGGGTGGGGTCCAGAGGGCGGGCAGGGACCTAGCAGGACCGGCGCTCCGGTCCCCGCCGCCGCAGCAGCTCTTGCTCCGCAGCCTGGAGCTCCCGAGCCTCCGGCGGCGGGAACGCGCGCGGGGAGGGGGGCGCACTTTAAGCCGGAGCTTTGGCTTCCGCAGCAGCTATTTTTAGCAGCGCGGCGCCCCCCTTCTTTCCGGGCCTCCAGGGTGGTAGCCTCCGGCTGGTGGCCCGCTCCCCGGCTCCTTTCCGCCTCCCCCGCCGCGGCTGGCTTTTGGTAGCGTCCACGCGGGCAGGTCCGGAAACTGAGCATGTCTGGGAGCGCTCGGCGGCCGCGGCGGCGGCGGCGGGGGCAGAGCTGGGCTGCGGCAGGCTGAGCCCATTCCGCGCGTGGCCGCAGGAGCGCAGCGCCGGCGCCGCGCCGCCCAGCCCCGCCGAGAGGGGCGCACTCGCCGCCGCGGGTCCCGCCGCCGCTCACCGCAGCCCCCTCCTGGCGACCCGCAAGTAAGTTTGTGAGGCGGTCGGGCGGTGGGGCCAGGGCTTGGCGCCCGAGGGAGCCCAGGCTGGCAGGCAGGAGGTGCGCCTGGCGCTCAGAGAGCTGGCTGGCCGCTGCCCGCTGTGCCTGGCGCCTCGGCGAGCCTTTTGGCCAATTTGAAAGCGGGTGGCCACTGGGATGCTCGAGCTGGGGGGACCGGCAAAGCTGGAGGGCAGCGCTGACTCTGGCGGAGGCTGGGGAGAGGGAAAGACCGCGCAGCCAGGGAGAGGACCCGGCAGGCCGGGAGCAGGCTGGTGCGGGATGGGGAGGCTGGATTTGGGATGCGGGCTCCTGGAATAGCCTCAGAGGGAAAGAAGGGTGTCTTGGGAGGTAGGGTGGGAGCGTCTTGAGAACGCAGTGTGAGGGGCATAGTAGAGGGTGAGTGTCTCCTGGCTGGAGCGGCAGGAGGGAAGATGGATGGAAAGTGGTGCGCGTGGAAAGCGGATTTGAACGAGAGCAAAGGACAGTGGGCTCCGGAGAACAAGTGGACTCGGATAATTTGGGGAATTAAGTACCAGGTCAGGGCGATATAATGATGGAGAGAGGCAAATGGAAAATCGCTGAGGGATTTGGTTGAAGGGCAGGAGGGGAGCGGTGCAGACATCGAGCGGAGGAACAGGGCTGCTGGTAGGGCCGAAAGGCTCAGGAAAGGGTCGGAGGCTACGTGCAGTTCCCTGAATAGTGACTTAGTAGCGGCTCTGTGGGGTTCACTTGCACCCCTGGCTCTTCCTCCATCTCCTACCTGGCTTGGTCGCCGGACGGCCCGCTCTAGGCGAGCTTGTAGGAGATTTGGACAGATCAGGCAGCCAGGAAGGTTGTCGTTTACAGGGGAGCGGCCAGGGCTTCCCTTAAGTGGTTCCCGGCACCCTCTGGGTGCAGTGTAGGGTCTACGTGTGTATTGCAGGAGGGCGGAGGGGAGTGGTGTCTGTTCTACGCCCCGGAGGTGCGGTGTTTTTGAGGCCGGGAAGTCAGGCAGAAGTCTGCAGCGTGCAACTCGCGGCGGGCGTGTGAGTGTGCGTGTGTGCGCGCCTGTGTGCGTGCTGCCGGCCCGGAGTCTCGTGCGTTGCTGCAGTCTGTCTCCATGACGAAGAGATCCAGGGCTCCACAGGCGGCACGGGGAGGGGATTAAGGGAAACGTGCCGTCCTACGTCTGGAGACTTCTACCTTCTTTCCCCAGGGTCACATTCTTTGCTCATCCAGTGATGCTCCTCTCTAACCTCTCCCTCGTCCTCGTGCACCCCAAACCTGACGCCGGTCTCGTCCTCTGATTCAGTACCCGGAGGAAGCGGCCGTCCCTCCTCTGCGGGAGGGAATCCTAGGAGTCCCGGCCGTTAGTGGGGCTCCCGACTCATGGGTCCTTCCACGGGGCGTCACTCCGGGGGTCCGCAGTTCGTTCTGCTGCCTCTGCAGGTGACGCGGTGATGTTGCCCCGCCGACTCCGGAATCGCGATGGCTCCCAATGGCCAGCGGGGCCGAGAAGCCAGGCAGAGTGACCAGCACTTATGGGCTCTCGGGAGAGGGGTCTCTTCCGAGTTCCCCACATATGCACACATATAACTTAAAAAAGGAAAAGACCAGATTAGTAGAATAAACAAGCATCTAGTGCAAAAAGCTTTACGCAAAAACGCCTCTTTGAATAGCAAAGATTTCACCCACCAACCCCAAGAAGGGAAGACGCTTCTCCAGCGTGCAGGATCGGGAACTGGAGGGATGAGGGCGGGAGTTGTCACCATGTCCGCGGCTTCCCAGACTCAGTCTGGCTTGCTATGTTCTGTAGTCAGTGCCATATTTTATGCAAGACTTTACCAGATATGGGAAATGAGGATGAAGGTGACTCTGGAAACCTGTGCCATCTGTAGAGAGACTCAAAGAAGGGGGAGCGAGAACTGTACCTACTGTCTGCTGATAGCTCTTGGCTCTTTGAGTGTGTATGCGACCATCAGAAATAGTTCCGGGCATCCAAATGGCCGGGCAGGGCGGGGGGCACTCAGATGAAGGGAAGTGAGAACTCTAAATGATGGGGACCATGGTATGGGTTGTCCTGCACCTTGATCACTGACCTGTAGAGGGACACAGCAGAAAGGACAGCAAGTTTCTAATGGCAAGTGCCTGTCCTCTTGTTTCATGTGACAGTGGTTGGCCCAGTTTCTGGTACAGTAACTACTGAAATGTACCCTTTGAGATACGTCCGTGATTGTGGACATCTATAAGATGGACACTTAAAATAAAAAGACTTATGCTATCATTTTCTGCTTTTATTACTATGGTGGTTTTCATTGATTATTATTAGAACATGTGGTGAGGGTAAAATGCATTATTTTAGCCATTAATTCTGTTAATCCCCAGAGTGCTGTTCCACTGAAACATAATCCTGTATATTGTTTGGGGGTCAAGGAGGAAGGAGTGTTGGGCTAGCTGATTAGGGAGTCAAATAAAGGCAGAGTTTAGGCATTGAGGATCTTATGGGCATGTGGTGGTGAAGGCTTCATTTATAGAATGCTAAATTTAATGTGAAATGAGAAAACCCTTCGCTCTCCACCCCTCACCTCCTGTTTGAAATACAAACTATTAAACGCTTGGGCTCGTTTCTAGTCCTCAGAAGCCTAATTTGAAGATAATTTTCCTAGAAGATTGTTCCCTAAAAGTACGTAGGCTTTAGGAAATAGTCCATGGAATTTTTGTTGCCCTACGATAAAGGCATTACAAAAATATATGGTAAAATGGCTTGATGAGACAGAATAATAAGTGTTAGAAATGTTAGTCCCAGTGAAAGAAGAAAAATCACTTTCTCGTACCTCAGAGGTGAATCTTATTGATAGACTTAGAACAGTGGTTCTCAATAGGGGCGATATTGCACTGCATAGTCCCCACAACAAAGAATTATCTGACTCCAAATGTCAATAGCGCTGAAGTGGGGAAACCTTGACTTAGAACAAGATGTGATTAGAATTGAAAGCAACTCCTATTAGGATGCTTTCAAATATTCCTATTAGAAGTTTATGTTGAAAATCAAGAATAGTTAATATTGAGACTTTCTTTACAAAATGTCCCCATGTTCAAAAACACTTGTTTTAAGGAAATTAAAGAGGTTTCCTTTTAGCAGAACTTCTTTTCAGCCTTCAAAAAAAAAAAATCCTAAAATGTATTGGAAATGTGTAAAGAGACAGGTTATATAGTGTGCGTATGAACTGCATAAACATTTTGGATGAAAGGAAATGAAAACTGTTCTGCTACAGTATTTTTCATTGAACTTCTTTGGTAATTGCTTTTAAAAATACGTAGTTTTAATTTTTTAAATTAACATTCATTTAATTAAAATTACAACTAGTAAGTTCTTGTAGTGAGAGATTGAACAGAATCAGAGAAAAGTGTTAGATGAATATTTATTAGAAGCCTCATGAAATATTGCAAAATGAAACCTTAGTATTTGTAGACATCTACACAGAAAGGTAAGCATCCCGTATAATTTTCATGTATTTAGTTTCAATTTTAAATCAACAGTGTGACATGTATTGAGAAGCAAACCTTTCTAGTCTGTAGAACAATACCCTGCCTGGAGAGGAGGAACAATAGCTTACATCATAAATGTAATGAGATCAGGGAACTTTTCTGATATCACCTGTATGCAGAACTCAGAACACTTATAGGTAAAAGCTTTGGCATTGTCACCCTAAGCCTAGAGAAACTAAAGAGATTTGGTCAGTGTTTCTGCCCTCTCTCCCTGTGCCCCTGCCCCCAGCCCGCCCCTTTCGTCTGTTGGTTGGTTGGTTGGTTGGTTGGTTGAGAATTCATTCTGCAGGGATCATCATTAGGGTTGCTTACTTCCCTTCTGTTCTAATAACCAATCCCTCCACCCCTTGGCCATTATCATCCCTCAGTCCCTCAGGAATTTGTGCAGCAGAAGACACTTCATACTCCTGCTCAGTCTCTGGGGCACGCAGGAACCCCTCCTTTCCTCCTCTGTGTACAAACACGAACAGCTCTTTCCTGCTTCCAAGTGGAACAGAGATTTGTGTTTCTCTTGGAAAAAGGCAGTGGGGAGAGCTCACAAACGCAACCTCGATTTCTCTGCTTGCATCTTTGCATTGCTTTGTTCAGTTGCATGTTCTTGCTGTTAGAAAGGCTTCGTCTTTCCCAAGGGAATAATGAAACACCTGAGGAAAACGGAACTTCAGTGTGAACAACACTGATGTTCATAGAGTACACCTATCACTGGACCGTGTGAAAGCTCAAGAATATGATTTGAACCAATGATAATCATATTTTTGTAAATTCAGCAGTAGCAGGTTGTGCTCTAGGCATTGGGACTCTTGTATTTGCACTGCTGGGCTGCCTTGTACATTGCGACCTATTTGCAAAACCAAGTTTATTTAGAGTAATGTACGTCTGTTTTATATACATCTCTAAAAGTCTATCTGTAAAAGGAAGCACAAGATGGGTATTCATTTTCCTTAAATTTGGAGAAGCTATAGAGATATAGCCTGTTTCTTGAAAATGCTTCCAAACACAATTGGTGAAATGCAGAAGGCAGAAGAAACCATTAAGGGGGAAGCAGTTACATGGATTTCTGTATAGACTAGACAAGGAGGGAGTGAGTGATTTGGGGTGAAAGGGGTCAGTTCTTGTCTCCCTTTTCCTTTCTTTAGGAAATGGTTATTGATTTTGTTTGACATCTGAACAAGGAGAGATGATTTCCTTCCCCGCAGATACTGTTGAATGGATGTGTGCCCTTTTACACTTCTGATAGCCATGGTGGAAGAAGGCAGGGGGCTGGTTGGTACTGATGGTTAGAATGAAGCAGAATTTCAAATCACTTCTGTCAGCAATGTATGCAACCAAGGCTTTGAACATATACTTTCAAAGATTGAGCAAACAATGTCAATATTTTGAAGAGACTAATATAAGGATTACAGAGCTGAGCATTTTTGCTCTTTTGGGCACTAGGTAATACCTGTGCTTTAAACCGTCGGAGTGTATTTTTTGGGGGAAAAATTTAAATAATATGACAGCTCCTCTTATCTCTAAAGAAACTTGCTGGTCAGTGTGGCCTGTCGATTATTGTCCCAATTGGAAAAATGGTAATGTGAGGAATGGGGATTTTATCAAACCCTCTGTGTTGCCCTTGCTGAATTCAAAACAAGAGCAACAAAAGCAGCATTTTGAAATTTATGCTATAGCACAGGCAACGAGAGTTTCTGTTTTTTAATTTCCTTTTAGCTTACTATTGTTAAGGATGAGCAATAGTGATGCATGCAAAAGGTAACCTTGCCTGTGGAAGGTTTTACTTCTGTTTATAAATGCTTATTCATCTTAAGAAACAAATAGGCAGAAGATTTCCTGAGGCTTTCAGCTTTTATTATAAACAGTGTGTCTCTTCTATCTCTGGAATATTCATTATGCGGTGTCATTTGGGATTGAATACTGGCCTGCTAAATTGGCTGATACAATCCCTTCTAATTTTGTGATTTAAAGTCATCTCTGTCCTAAAGAAGGTGAAAGAGATATGCTATTTGTCATTGGAGCACAGTGGCCTGCTTTACACAAGGACATGCATGTTACTTTACATTGATCTGGGACCACACTGAGCAAAGCGTAGATCTCAGTCTTCTGGATTATGAAGCTTGATTTTAACAATTTTGATTTAAACCGATGTTGTGACCACGCTTGAGAATCGATTGATGTATTTGGAAAAGACTGACCGATGAGCCGGAAGAACACTAACCGCCCATTACAAGGAAAAAGGTACCGCAGTTTAGGGAGGATCAAGAGCTTGCAGTCAAATCTGGCACTCCTACTTAGTAGTTTTGTGACTTTAGATGAGATTTTTAACTTCATGGAGCTCCAATTTCCTCATTTTTGAAATGGGTATACTTTTGTTTTCTGTAGAGTTCATGATAGGATTAGAAGGAATATTTTCAAAGCAGAGGTGCCTATTAAATAATGGTGGCGATGGTGCTTATATGTCCTTCTAGTGCTGGAATTTAAATGGCTGCTGTCCAGAGAGGGGGAGTAGAGGGGGTTGGAGTCAGAAGGGTCATTGGTGAGCAAAATGAGATGGAAAAGGACAAAGGGGAGGATCATGGGTTAGAAAGGGATTTTAGGAGGTGTAGTAGTCTGATGTCCTCTTTTGATTGATGGGTTCTTGGGGATCCAGGATTATGAAGTGATTTGCCCAAGGTCACCAGTCACTCTGCATTATTTCAACTGAGTCTACAGTTTTCAAAGTCTCCATCCAAACGTTCTCCACCTTAAGAGCACACTTATTTTCTCGGTTAAATCCGTTTCTTCTATTTATTTAAAAATGCTCATTCAGCTCAAGAACCTCTCTTTTCAGTTGTTATATTCCAGGTCTTCTATAGGCAAAAAGTCATCAGTGGGTCTCTAATTTGAATTTGTATATCAGGTGTTCACCTACGTGATCAAAATGATCAAACACATGTTTATTTTTTCCTAAATAGGGTGAGCGTAAGTAGAGTTCTAGGTAAAGAATATCTAAAAACAAAAAGTACCACTGTAGATAATGTGCTTCAACTAGGTTATATCTGTTAATGATCAAAAAGTTTAAGATTGGCCCTTGTTGATAGTTCTGTTGCTAAGTTAATACTTTTTGTTTTATATCAGTTCAGTGCTGTTGTCATTCTGGATTCTTGAAGCGTTTCAGGTTCACTAAAAATATAAAAACCTACTATGTGTTAGAAGTACTTTGCGAGTTGTAGAGTATATTATGTGTGTTGTCTTATTTATAATTTATGGTGAAGATATATAATCAATTGCAATAATGAAAGACTTAAAATTGGAAGCCAGGACAGATGGAAACTTTCAAAGAACATTCTCTTTAGAATCAGACACACTTGAGTTCAAATATCCACTTTTTAGTCACTGGCTGTGAAAACTTGGGCAAATCGTTTGAATTTCCAGTGTCTCCTGTCTTTTGAGAATCACACCCACCAGGTTGTGGATATGATTCTTGAGATGATTAAATGAGATAAGCAGGTAAAGATCTTAGCATGATGCCTGGCACCTGTCTTTGTCTTTGCACACTCCTAATTCTGCCACACTTCAGCTACGCCCTTGAAAGTGATCATTTATACTTGAATCAGTTCAGATTCTTTGACTGTGAAGAATCAGAAAACCTGATTTCAAGTGACTTAAGGGGAAAAGAAAAAAAGAGAGAGACTCTGTGACTGTGTAACTAAGTAGAGGAGGCTGGCTCCAGGTAGGACCTGATTCAGGGCTCAAACCATGTGACCATTTCCTTGTTTTCCCGTTGCAGTTTCTTATCTTCTCTTCCTAAATGTTGGCTCCAGTCTTGACAGGTTCTCCCCTAGTGCCTCTAAGATGGCCGTGTGAAGCTTGCAGGGCTTCATACTCCCAGGGTCAAATCTAGTAAAGAAGAGAGTCTTTCCATAGCTTTTGCAGAGAAAAGAGGAAGCTGCTCTTTCCAGAAATCCCAGGAAGCATCCTCCTCACGCCTTACTGGCTCTCATCCGATAAAGAGCCTATTCTTCCACCAATCACAGTGGCCAGAAGGGCGGTCTATACTGGTTGGGAGGTGTCTTTCCTCTAGAAAGGTAGAGGATTGTTTTTGGGAGAACAGGGATTTTGTGTTAGGCAGATAAACAATAAGGGCCACCACGGCACTTGCTTTATTGTCTAGCCCCAAAGAAAAAAGTTAGAGTCATGGTTTTATTTCATCTGAGTCATAGTTAAAGTCTAGAGAATTCTTCCCTTTCCATTACCGAATGTATCTTTTTAGTGATTGATCAGAATCTTCATGATTAAATGAAACCAGTGCACATTAGCTCTCTCCCTTCAGTATGCATCATTAGACTGGATGGTAGCCACTAGGATCCATGTTTTGTCACAAATAAATGTTTGTTAAGGGAAAAAATTAATACATTCTTTTACATTAGATACTTGGTCATAGGAAATGTCAGGAGTAGCTGTTACTATGTAAGTTATTGTGATCTAACGTCCAATGATTTATCCCATAGGTGACCTTGCTGGCCTCTGGCCCTACATCCACAGACCAAATTGTAATGGGCATTTAAGCTCCTAAAATTTATGCAACAAACAATTCCTAGCATCTACAAACTGCTACACATGGGCAGCTAACAAAATATTCCAGAAAGTTTAATTTGTTAAATCTTTATATTTATTTAAAAATTCTACAATCCTGGTTGGGGCTGTTGTCGCAGAAGTCTCTTAAATGCAGTGGTTTTCTAAGATTAAAATGTAGTTTTACATTGTAAATTAATATCCTAATGGACCAAGGATGCTTTCTCTCATCTATTTTTAACTCTTTATATAGATTGCAGTGACAGAATGTCACAGGCACATATCACACATTTAGCAGAAGAATGTTAACAGCCAAGATAAGTGGTTTTAAGTAAAAAATATTTTCCTCTGTTTTCATTTATCAAAATGGTTTAATAACATAACTAAATGTAAGTGCCTTCTTTTAAAATGTTTCAAAATGGGAAAATAAAGTCACATATCCCTACATTCTTAAAGCTAGCTTTCAGGCTGCTGTAAAATGTCATCTACTTGTGATGAGTGTGCTGAGTATGGCACTGTAACAATTGGATTTTCCCATAGTTAGTTGCCAACATGAGGGAAAATGTAGTCTAGCACAGTGAAGTTAAAAAGTGAAAAATTACAGAAATCTGCTGGGCGTCCATTACCTGTTAGATCTATTTACATCTTAAATTCTTCAGAGGGCCAAGGAAGTTAAAAGGTGCTTTCTTACACCACTAAAGAATCATTGAAATGAGATTTTAACTCTTTACCAGCATGTTTTTAAATATGAAATGAGGGATCATATTGGTGAGTGTACAGCAGAGAAAGAGTAATATATAGTTTTTAATTATCTGAACTATAAGATGAACAACCAAGAGGGAAAAAGAACCATTCTGGTGCTATGGAAATATTCTGCAACTTTTGGAAAAATCTAGAAAGATGTCATTTTAACATAGCCTTGTAGAAACAGCTGCTGATTATATGTTAAGAGCTTTGTGTTTCAGTGCCAGGCACACATCATGTTTAGTATTAAATATTATGGGGAAGTTTTTCTTTGGGTATCGCAGTTAATAATTTTTGCTGTCCAGAATCAGAATGAGAATAAGAAGGTTGTTAGTAGTCCAGCTGGAAGCTATTCATTCATTCTTTTTTAAGTTTTCCATCATCTCGTTCTTCTTGGACTGAAGCACATAGACTTTCAAAAAATGATAATAAATCTATTATATATAGCCATACGTAGAAATACTTTGAGCTAATTTTTTATTTTGTAGGAGGGAATGGAGTGATACTGAAATTTCATTGGAACCTACTAATAGTGGTAAGTCAAAATAAGATAAACAATAAATCAGGACAAAATTCAAAGCTTCAGTTTCGTAATTTATCAGAGTTCCTTCACTGAATTAAGTAGAACCTGATTCTGGCTCATTGAAGCAGAAAGGAAGTCCTTGAGTGGTTATGGAGGAGTTCATGGGCTTGAAGGAAATGCTGAAGAACAAGACCTTGGAAAGGATAACTCACTCCTGGGATCAATCAACTCTAGTTGTTTTCCACCACTGTGTCACTGTGCTCAAGACTCAGAATTCCAAGAGAGAGAAAAGAGAGAGAGAGAGAGTGAATTCAGGGGAAGAGAAGGGCATCTTGACTGATAGTCCCACCAACATGGAGTTTAATGGGCCCAAGGAGTTGCCCCGCAGCATAATCTTAATCTGCTGCTACCAGAAGAAGGGAAATAGGTGATGCTGGGCTGGCACACTCAACAATGTCCACTACATAGATTCAGGGTGGAGAAACATGCTTCAGTGATGATGAATTACTGGAAAGAAAAAAGGAAAATAAACAGAAAACAAAACCAGCCCCTGAGTGTATTATCTAAACTGTGTCTATGTGGAAGACAAAGATACTGTATTAGTTTCCTAAGACTGCCATAACAAATTACCACAAACTCAGTGGCTTGAAACAACAGAAATTTGTTCTCTCCCAGTTCTGGAGGCCAGAAGTCAGAAATCAAGGTGTTGGCAAGGCCATTCTTTCTTTGAAGACTCTACATGGATAATCTGCTCCGTGCCTTTTTCTTAGCTTCTGGTGCTACCAGTAATCCTCAGTGTTCCTTGG
The DNA here is from genome assembly GCF_037783145.1 of Equus przewalskii. Lineage (NCBI taxonomy): Eukaryota > Metazoa > Chordata > Mammalia > Perissodactyla > Equidae > Equus > Equus przewalskii. Next base: position 52,514,989 of record NC_091838.1, read on the forward strand.
TTTGTAGATATGTATCATTCCAGTCTTTGCCTCCATTGTCATATGGCATTCATTCTCCTCTGTGTCTCTAGCTCTGTGTCTGTTCTTTTCTAATAAGAACACCAGTCATATTGGATTATATATTACCTCCTCTTAACGTAAGCAATTACAAATATAATGACCCAATTTCCAAATAAAGTCACATTCTGAGATTCTGGGAAGGACGTGAAATTTGAGGGGACACTGTCCAATCTAGTACAAGTGTGGTGTGGCTAAAACAAACAATAATGCAAATGGCTAGGTCTTAAGAGTGGGAGGGGGTATATCGTATTGTTCTCTGTGTTATAGAACTATATCTGAAGCATCATGCCTGGTTTTAGGCACCCACTTTCAGATGATCCACCGGAGAACTAGTGGAAAAACAATTTTCTCTTTAAGAACAGTTTTTTTGAACTATGGAGCATAAACTTGGCAAAGAGGAGTTTAAGATAAATGTAATATGAGTTTCCAAATGTCAAAAGGAAGAAAGATGTAGTCTTTATTTCTCATTTGGAGAGAACTGGGACCTGTGGCTGAAAGTTTCAGGGAAGCCAATTTTTTCTCCCTATAAGCAAGAACATTATTGTCTGAGTTGGTTCGGGAGAGGAATGAGCTACCTTGAGCGTTAGTGAAGGCCCTATCTCTGAAAGCACTCAGCAGAAGCTAGAAGATCATGGATGATGTAGAAGAGATTTCTGAACATGGAGGGAGCTTAGATTAAAGAACTGCCCAAGGTTCTATGTTTAAGATTCTCTTCTTCTAGGAATACATAGGACACTAGTGACCCCAAAAACGTTTATCAAGCATCCAGCACTGTATTATATGCTGGTGGAAGTAGAAGTAAGTATGGCAGACCTAGTCTCTGGCTATAACATAGATTACTATTTCAGAGGTGTACTACAATAGTGATAAAGAACAATCCAGGATCCCGCACAGTATCGTGCACAGTGCACAAGATCCATAACTATTTGTCAAATAAATTTGTTGTTTCATCGGAGTCTCCTTTACAAATATATGTTCAAGTTGATTACCTGGAGTACTTTCCTGATCCTTATCAGCCCTGCCGTATTCATTCATAGTGTTTCTTTATAGCCTTCTGGTTATCTAGGATTACCTTGCTCATATATCATCTCTCTGTTTCATTTTTATCATCTTGAAAATAGAGTTGGAAGTGGGGAATAATTTTTCTTCTTAATCTTTTTCCTCCTCTAGGTCCCTTTACTAGGAGAGGTAGTCCTGAACCTCTGAGGTTAATATAGTAATATGAAGACTGGAGGGGACTTTGGCCAAAGCAATGTGTCTCAAAGTGAGGGACACTACAACTGGTTTTATGCAAGATGACTTTGGGTGGTATATGGATATGTATTGAATTTAATTGAAAGGATTTCGAATCTGTTCTCTTTCAATGTTTCTTATTAAGGCAAGGAGAATGTTTCAATTTGGTACTGATTTTTAATACCTCTCTAATACACGTATACCTCCCTTTTTAATAAAAAGTAGGCTTCAGATGGAAATCTTCCAGAAGCCCAATAAAACTGTTTTGTTTTCATTGCATTCATTTTTTATTTTGTCTTCTATTCATGTTAAGTGGTAGTTTCCATATAAAGTAATGACACAAAGCTTTCTTTAAAAATTCATGTGGTTAAATTTTAAAAAGTGATATAATATTAGAAAAATCAAGATGGCAGTGTATATATAATTGGGACTTGGCAATTTCAGTGTCAAAGTTCTCCTGATGGTTCATTTGTCTGGACTTTCTCCCTTGCTGTTTCTGGCACTCTTTTGCACTATAGACACCTAGAAGCAGCTGTTCTGTGTAAGAGTCCTCCCTTCCCCTGTTGGCTGGGAATATGTCTCTTGGCCCAGAGAAAGGGAAAATCGTACACATAAATATGCCTTCGCATTGCTTGCAGTGCCTAGACACTGTATATTTCTGGACTATCCTTTAAAAGCAACTCAAAATTGCTTTCCTGGCTTTTAAAGCAGATTCTTAGATTGACAGAATGAATGTCAAATTAATCTGTGTAGCTCTTTCTCCACCGTTTTTGTTTTTTGTTCTCCTCCGTCCCCCCACCCCCGTTTGTGATAGGGTATAGATTTCAAAGAGGCAAGGAGATTTTTTTTTTACAGTTTTTTTTTTTTTTGCATTTTTTCCATCTCAGGGAATCAATCAATACTGAAGGAGCTTTAAAATTTTTCAACAAATCTTATACATGTTTAAAAACTCATATTTTTCGGCAGCACATCGAATATAGACTACCAGTTTCCTGCTCCCTTGCTTGCCATCTCCAATTCCAATTCACAGGAAGCAACCACTTTTAACTCTTTTAGCTGTTTTTTTTTCCCTTTGTGTATTTGCATCCATATTCCTAAATACATACTTAGAGTTCTAGATCTTGATATTTTCTTTTATCTGTTTACTTCCTAGGTTAGAAGATATGGAAGATGAAGATTGATATTTCTTTTATTAACCCCTCTCCATGTTATCCCTCCTCAGTATTCCCACTATTCCCAACATTATTTTATTATTTTTTGATAAAATAAAATTCAGAAGTTTGGTTTCCATTTAAGATGTAGAAAGCCACAGGGAATCACTCCCACTGTCACAATGAGGAAAAGCTGGATAATATACAAAGTCATAACTTATCTTGAGCCTATCAAGAGCTGAGGTCAGAGGATAAGCAAGTGAACTGAAATCCAAAGAAAGACAAGCCCCTCCAAGGAGAGATGGGATGTGAACCCTTTACCCTTTGGTGGGGCATAGGAGGAAGGAATAGTTTCCGTGAAAGTGGATAACAAGAGTACACCCATGTTCATAGCAGTATTATTCACAAAAGCCAAAGGATAGAAGCAACTTACAGGTCTATCGAAGGATGAATGGATAAACAAAATGTGGCATATATGTACAATAGAATATCGTTCAGCCTTAAAACAGGAGGAAATCTGACACATGCTACAACATGGATGAACCTTGAAGACATTGTGTTAAGTGAAATAAGCCAGTCATAAAAAGACAAATCCTGTATGATTCCGCTTATGTGACCTTGAATAGTCAAATTTGTAGAGACAGAAAGTAGAATGGCCGTAGTCAGGGGCTAGGAGGAGGGAAAAATGGGGAGCTATTGGTTAATAGATACAGAGTTTGAGCTTTGCAAGATGAAAAGCATTCTGGAGATGGATGGTGGTGATGGTTGCATGACAATGTGAATGGACCTAATATTGTTGAACTATACACTTAAAAATGGTTAAGATGATAAAGATGATAAATTTTATGTGTATTTTACCATAACTAAAAATAATAATAAAAAGATTTTAAAAAGCGAGTAAGAAGAAAGCATTTAAAAATTCTTAAGAGTCAAGTGAGGGCTAGCAGAATAGTTGAGAATAACTGGGAGCACAGATACAAGGGGAATCTCACAAGTTCTTTCTCATGGGCCCCTGCTCAGTGCTTACCAGAAAGCTTGGGGACAGGGAAGTTAACCAGAGAGAGACCTCTTTGGTTCCATAGCTGTGCAGATAGTGAGAGGCTGCCCTTGGAAAGAGGCATAAAATCCCACCTTCAGCCCCAGCCCACCTTCAGCATTCCTTCACATGCAAAAGCCTTAAGCCACTGGAAGAGGAAAAGAAGCCCCACTGGGCCCAGGATCCTGCACCAGTACAAAGCAGACGTCTGCTACAGATCCAGAGCATATTCTGGTTCATAGGGCCTAAGAGTGAGGATAGACCCAGAGAATTCAAATAAAAGGGAATAAAAGGAAAGTTGCTGACCTCACCACTGTGACGATGGTCACCGAGGGTAACCATCGGGTGGAGGGCCCTGAATGTTTAATGAAAAATGTGGCGCTTTAGAAAATACAAAGGTTCAAAAGTAGATCAAGACAATTATGTAGAAAGTAGGAGTAGCTTAGAGGGGCTGATTGTAAGGATAGGAGAAACCCAGAAGCCATAATTGGCTCAGCAAGAATCCTACATACGATCTGAGGTTTTTTTTCACTATGATATGTAAAATACTATTGATTTATAAACTATTCTATTTTTAAAACTCAAAGCCCTCTATAAATACATCCACAGTTTTCCCCCTACCCTAAACCTATGTGAGATTGATCATAGATTCCTCAAGGTTAAAGAATCTTTAGAATTCATCTAGTATCCTTTTAAAACAGGAGTTTTTAACCTGTGGTTCACAGGCTTGGATAGAATTCTATTAGTACATGAACTTGGATAGAGAAAATGACATCTTTATTGTTACTAACCTCTAATTGGAACTTAGCATTGTCCTTCATTATAGGAGTAGGTCACAAACTACAGTAGCATCAGCAGTACCTGTGACTTTGCCACCAGTGGAAATCATGGATGCTGTATCACATTACAGTTTTTACAAATATTTAAAAAAATCGTTTATGCTGATCCTAACTTTGAAAGTATGATTATTACTAGATCTGCTGTTAGATCTTTTTATTTCAAGTATTAGAAAAGAAAAATATATACCATGTCACAAATTCATTCTTTTAAAATTCGATAACTGTGTTTCATTGTATTTCCTTTGTAATCCCATGTATCTCATTCTTAGAAGAGGTCATAGGCTCTAACAGACTCTAGCAGGGATTCATAGCATCAAAAAGGTTGAGAACCTAGAGTCTTTCTTGGACTCTCAGTGTTAAGTTCCATTCAGTGCAAATGGCTTGGTCCAGAAAGCCTGAGCTGTTGAGAGTGTTCTAATGTCTGCGCATGGGCTTGATCTGCCAGGTGCCAGCTGTGCCATTCTGGAGGAAGCATTGGTTCTAGCAGGTTCCATGCCAATTGGTAAGTACAATGGGCATGTATTTGAGAATTTTTACATTCTCTGTGGCCTAAGAGACCTCTTCTATTGTGGGGCCAATGCAGCCTTAGAAGTTAGGACCCTGTGGGATGCATTTTAACCTTGCCTGTTAGGGGGCCTAGGAATTAGAGCACCATCCCACGTTCATGGCTCTGGGCCTCTGGGACCCTTGGCAGGGAGACAGTCAGCTCTGACAGAGGTCAGTCTGGTGGGTTCTGCTGTGTGTTTGTGAATTCCTGGAGGACTGATGCCAAACTTCAGAGCCACAGATCAGGGCTATTGCTCTAGTTTTGATTCAACTCCCTGACAGGCTGGATATGATTTAAGTGAACACATCTCTCTTGCCAAGATTTCCATATTCTTACTTTATCTCTTAAACATTATTCTCAGTGCTGTCACGTGAGAGCGGACCATTTGGGTGACTTAAATGCTAGTAGTGGTAGTGGTCAAATGGGCATCCACCTGGACCCTTGAGGAACGGGAGGATCATTTCCCTGTGGGTTGTATTTTATAATTAGATACATATCCATGTAAAATTTTTAAATATCTCAGGATAGCTTATTTCATTTTTGAGAATCCTGATGGGAAATTTTGCCTCTTTTGAAATAAAAATCTGCTTTTGTTTAACTTCTATCATTTACCTAGGTCTGGTCTGTAAAACCTCACAATTATCTGGGAGTTTCCTGAAGCTACTAAAATGCTCTACTGTGACCTTCCTAATGTGTTCAAGGAATGCAGACCATAGTGAAATCTGCCAAACCAAAATATATTTTGGCAGAAATATACTTTACTGGGACACATTAATCTTAGGCTGCATCGAACTTTTTCTAACAAATGTTTGGGATCTGAGTATATGTCAGGCACTCAGCTGACACTGGCAATATAATAAGGGAAAAGCAGACATGGTTCCTGCCCTCGTGGGTCATAGGAGTAAGGGTGTTAGTTATAGTACCAGGAAGATGCTCTGAAGACCAAGCAATTGGGGTAGAAGGCCGTACAGAAGAGGGACCTGACCCCAAGAAAGGAGGGGCTCCCTAGCTTGAGGGCTGCATGAGGCTGGAATTAGGGGCAGGAATACAGGGGTATGCCACACAGAGGAAACAGCTTGGCATGTATGAGGAAACGAAAGATGATCAGTGTACCTGGGATAAAGGTAAGGGTAGGACCAAATGGAGGTGGAAAGATAAGCCAGCATCAAACAATACAGGATCTTCTTCACCAGGCTGAGGATTTTAGTCTTTCAAGCGTGGGTGACATGATCGACTATCCTTTATTGACACAGAGGTAATGATATTTCTTTTCCACGAGAACAGAAAACATTAAACAAAAGCAGAATGCCTTGCTTAAAAAAAAAGGTCTGCTATTTAAACATAGTAGACATGCCACATGTACCATAATACATATACATTATTACAAATTTTCCTTCACCTCTGTGTAGCAAGCTTTTGGTATCAATGCCAAGATTAAGTTACATGTTTCTTTGATGTTCTGAGATGAGAGAATTCTAAACCACTTGCCTTTGTCATTTTCTTTTGAAGACTTCTTTGTAAAGTTTCCGTTATAAAAGCTGCTAACATTATCTCAATCTTTTAAAAACAGAGCTATTAAAATCACTTAGATACCTGCTTGCTATTTTAGTTGCCATTGTTTACCTGTTTACTGGGACCTCATTGTAAAAGGCTGGAGGTATCATTACTATAATTGAATTGAACTGACTTGCAAGAAAACCCTTCTTAGGGATGGGAATCTCTGGTACATTTAAATTTATAAAAAATTTTGAATTTTTCTTTTGATTAGCAAATATCGGCCGTGGTGGTATTGAACACTGATGTGTATATGGCCCTCTTAGCCACTACTCTGAATTAAAAATTCTTGAAATCTTTAGATCATTTGAGTAAGAAAGTAAAATATAGTTTCATTTCATGTATATACTTTCTGAAATGGCAACATTTTGTCCTCAAATTAATGGAGGAGCTCTGCCTCAGTTTTAATGTTAGCTACCAATGGGGATGAATTAGTAACCAATTCATTGTATTATTCTCGTGGATAGTCAGACTTTGTTTTTGGATACTCCAAGGCATTGGACATGAACAAGAGGAACATTCTTCCCTTTAAAGCTGTCAGTCCAGGGTCTGTGTGTCCCCATGTGTGGAATTTCTGAAGCATTTCATGTGAAGCTAAGGCAGCTTGTGCTGAAACGGCTAGCATCCACCTCTACTTAAGTGGCTTGTTGTTAGCACCCAGGTTCTTATACCTAGTACACTGGAGATATGAGAGGCTGCTTATTGATTCTACATTGTGAAGGACTTTGAAAGGTCCTTGAGACAAGGATTTTCAGAGCAGGTGACTAAAGCAGTTAGAGAGAATTATTTTTCTGTGTGTTTGGTGTCTTTACGCATAATGTCAACAAGAGCCTCAGAGCCTAACCATAGCATCAGAGGGCTTTGTTCTCTATTTTAGGTTCTTTTTTTGAGAATGTGCTTCCGTGAAAATATGTCTGTCCGTGCAGTGTTCCTTCATGGAATGCCCCCATCCTCAGAATCAACTTTCTCAGTCCTCTAGTTGATGTGGGGCTGACCTGCTTCCTTTTCTCCTGGTCCCCTAGGGCTGAGCATGTGACCCAGCGAACTGAAGTACCCCTGCCTCCAGGCACGGTGGTTTGTTCAACGATAGGTGTATGATCTCAGCCAGCAAGATGATTGACAGTACTCCCTGGGAATTTGGACAGAACACGAAAAAGATGCTCTTCTCATGCAGGTTACAAAGCTGTTAGGATTTGTATCTAGACCTGCTGTTGGCCATGTTTGTTATCAAATGGAGAAAGCCTGCCTGAAAATGGAGCTAGGCCAAGGAAAACTGAAACAAGAGATGAAAAGGCACATGTCAGCCTATTGATCCCATCACACCAAAGTCAGTGAGAGACCTGAATATTTCAGTTGTGTGAGCTCATCATTTTTCACTTCTATTTAAGCTAATTTAAGTTAGGTTTTCGTTACTTTCTACTGAAAGAATTAATACCTAAATGCTGCCCATAAACTGTCCCTACACTGAGGTGGCAGCAGGAGGGGAGAAGCCTGAAGCTGTCGTCTGGTCTAGGTGTGAAAGATGTGAAACTCTCTGTTGCCCTGAGCCAGAGTTTGTAAGAGAGACCAAAGAATGTGCTAACTTTTCCCTCCTGTTGCCATTTCCTTGAAGTAGCACTGGGTCTTTTAAACTACATTCTGAGGAAGTAGAATCCTAGTTTTTCTCGTATACAGAAATGAGAGACTTAGGGTTGCTGTGCATTGCAGAAACAAACATAAACCGTAGCTGGCTGGTTCCTAGTTACAGCCTTGCCATTTGAAAACCATGGATACATTTATTTGTTATGCATTTGTTTTTAGCAGAAAGCATTCTAGGGTCTATTGTTCGACAAATAAGATATTACAACCCCAGTAATGGTCTCTAACATGAATAACAAGATTAGAGGGACAAGCAGTAAAAATAATAAAAGACAAATTATCCTCTATTTCTAGTAACTCAGCAATGAAAGACATTTATGTTCTCATTTGGACGTTAAATAGCTAGAAAATATGAGTCAGTCATTTTGGATGCAGAATTCTGCCACAGCTTCATTCCATTTGGTATCCTAGGTATCAGCTTTTTACAGACATTTCCTTTTAAAGACGGGGGAGAAAAGATACGCAATATGGTAATAAAAATGAGTATTTCAAGTGTCCTGTGAGCCTAAAGTGGAAAGCACAAAAACAGAGGATCTCTAATGACATTTCTCATACAAGTTTATGCTAGTGACTTATTTTTTCTTGATTTCTTTATGAAGAGATACATGAAATGTCTATAAATTAGGATTGCTCATGGCTAAAAGGAGGCTAAGGGAATCAGAGGCATTATTAAGGCTTGCTTTATTTTACATTGATGCTTGTCTCACGGATAGTAATTTCTGCTAAGAAGGGTTATCAGGTAAGCCCTTGAGCTAAAAATAGAACCTGGTTCCTAAGCCATAAGAAGCTCTGCATGTTGTAATGCAGTGACCAGAAAACATTGTCTTCCAAGGTACAGCCTGCATGGTCTTCAAGTTTGTTATGAAACGTCTTGGTTAGCTCACTTGCGTTTAGAGGGAAAATACAATAAACACCAATTTTCCACTACATATTGTTTATAGAATGTACTGAGGTGTTTATTATCCCTTGTGCTCATGTAATAGGAAAAATAGGTTTCTCCCTCCCAGGTGATATAGTGGGGAAAAACATCACATTTCCAAAAGAAAAATGCTGCACAAGAGGAAGTAGCATGAGGATGATGAACCTCTGTTGTGCTGCGTGCGTTTAATGAGCTGATGTCTTAATAAACTATCACCTTGGTAACCGCCCCCCCCCCCAAAAGAAACTGTTCTCACCTTTGTATCCGTAGGAGATTGTTTAGTAAACAAAGATGAACATTCACGTTTAAATTTGAGGTTTGCTATCAGTTATTGTTTCTACAAGCATATATAGCTAAAAGAACAGAGCCCCTCTGCACTGTTCCAGCCAGATGGGATGCTTCTAGTCTCACACAGTAAGTGGCTGGAATCCACACTTTTGTGCAGTGCATTTGGATCTCAGTCTGCATGTTCTGCTACCAAAAGGAGTGAGGTGGGAAGCACATCCTGTTGCTATGACCGTGCCCGTGCAGCATATAGAGGCTGCTGGCCGGGACCTCCAGCTGCAGCCTGGGGACACGTGAGCCATGCAAAGAGATGGGGCTCCTGGGCAGTGAGAATTTACTTGTGGCAGACAAAGCGTATTGAAAGATGTGAGAGCCTCCTTAAGTTTTGTGAAATTAAGAAAAGAGAGCTACGTCTGCAGAAGTCCAAGTGGTGACTCTGAATTTGTGAACCTTGCACTTGGTACTGATGCGGGGTCGGTGAGCCGAGGAGTCGAAAGAAAGATTTCTTTAGACTCTTAAGATCTGGCAGTAGTGCTCTTTTATTTAGAGAATAGTATAGAATAGCATGGGGACAGGACCCATGGGCAGTCAGAGCTTCTGCTGCCGCCGCTTCTGCTGCCCTGCTGGCATGGGGACAGAGCCCATGGGCAGGCAGAGCTGCTGCTGCTGCCCCCGCTGGCATGGGGACAGGACCCATGGGCAGGCAGAGCTGGTGCGTGGGGACAGGACCCATGGGCGGTCAGAGCTCCTGCTGCTGCCGCTTCTGCTGCCCCCGCTGGCATGGGGACAGAGCCCATGGGCAGGCAGAGCTGCTGCTGCTGCCCCCACTGGCATGGGGACAGGACCCATGGGCAGGCAGAGCTGGTGCGTGGGGACAGGACCCACGGGCAGTCAGAGCTTCTGCTCCTGCCCGGAGTTGAGGGTTAGGGCTAAATTTAAGGCATAGGTATGTGAGTTATCTCTTTACAAGACAAAGAATATGTAAAAAAGTTAAAATGGTAGATAAGAATCAAACCGGATTGAGTAAATGGCAGAAGTCACCGCTTAAATTTTATCCTCGGCTAAAGACAAAGGAGGATTTGTGGGGGGGAGGGTCAGTTACATGAGGTTGCCAGACAGTAACCAACTTAAGTTCTTGCCTCTGGCATTGACCAAGAGCTTCTAGAGATAAGACCATCCCCCCTTCTTCCTGGCACAGAGAGGGAGGCATCTTCACAGATTGAGGTTTCCCTTAGAAATGTAAATGTTTCCCAACAAAGGGGCAAACAAATTCCACTCCTTGGAGCCTGAATCTCATCTGTAGTTTTAAAACTAACCAGCCTAAAAATCCTCATCATAAGCCATTTTAAAATTAAGCAGCCTAAAAATCCTCATCAGTACGATTGCTGACAGAAAGCCTGAGCATTCTCTGCTGTTTGCAGGACAGACCCTGATGCAAGGAAGGGACTGTTCCAGTGCAGAACAGCATTAGTCACAGAGGAGAAATATCTGGTTGACAAAAGTACAGGGAAAGTCCAGACATTTTCTATAGCCTGGCATGAATGAGCATCTGATTGGAGTTGCTATAGGAACCCCCCCACCCAAATATATATTTTGGCATAATATACTTCAGCTAATGGTGTAATAAACTGTAGTTTTCATTCCATATTAATTTCAGGGATTCCCAACTCATGTATTTATTCATTATTTCATTCAATACGTAAATTGATTGCTCACTTTTTGCCAAACATTGAGAAAACAAGTGGTGAATGAACCCAAAGAAATCCCTACTTTCACAGACTTTACCTTCTAGTTTGTGGAGACAATCAACAATTAAGCATATCTGCAGATAAAGGCTTTGAAGAAAAGATGCTCTGATAATGTGGATAATGTGATAGAACATGACAAACTTGGGCACTGAGGAACAGTAATAGTGTGTGAACAAAAAAGAGAAAGGATCTGAGGATTGGCTCCAGAGTAGAGGAACATTGAAAGGACAGGAAAGTAAGGACAGGGCAAGGAGCCCGAGGAACAACAGTCAGTGAGGTGGCAGGAGAACCGAGGAAGTGGTCTTTAGAGAATGTGTAAGCCATTTGTTCAGCCCAAGAGAGACCTGATCCAGTTGATGATTTTGGAATTTTCACTCTGGCTGCCAAGGGGCAGGACTATTGCAGAACAGAGACAGAAGCAGAGAAACCATTTAGTGGGCTGTTGCAATAATCGACGTGAGATAAAGGATTGTTTTGACTATGAGTGTAGTGGTGGAGGTGGCCAAAGAAGCTGCACTTGGGGTATGCACAAAATATGATAGAAGGTAGCACATAAAAATGGTAGCATGCATAGAACTGACTGTGTTTCCATATTGGGTGTGAGGGAAAGAGAGCTGTCCTATTTGGGTGATCTTCATTTAGATTAGTGCTACTCAAAGTACTGGTCTGCAGATTTTGCTGCTGATCCGTGACAGCATAAGGAGCTTGTGCCAAAATGTAAATGAGCTGACTTTCTTTATCATAGCAAGATTTTCTCAATGAAGGAAGCAGTGCATTGACTTATATTCTACTGCAAGCTCCTTATTTTTCTGTAGACCAGAGATTTTAGACCAGACTCATCTGTGGCCCTCACTTTGAGGAACATTGCTTTAGATGAAGTTGGTAGTGAAAGCCTTCTTACCAAGTTCTCGCGTTTGTACAGGTAGGGCATATTCTTGAAGAATTGTTGACTTTGTAGTTGCATAGCTGTGCTGTGGTTGCCAAAGTTAATGGAACTGCACATAGATAAGTTATAAAATATTTTGTGGGGCAATACCTTCCTAAAGTTTTGATTTCCATTATTTATTTTGACCTGAACTGGTAATAGATGCTGTGTTTCCACTGGTTTGCCTTGAAAAAATTATTCTTCATTTACCAGGGGAGACCAAGCACACCCTAAAGCTGTGATGATGGCTCCACTCAGCATCATCACCACTAATATTTAGAGGCACTTATCAGGTTGATTTCACTGTATTATCAATACAGTAATCTGTGTGGCTGATGACTGCATCACTCATTCCTTTACTATCAACATAAAGTGACTTGAGGCCCATGATTGGGACTATGTTAGACAAATGGGCCCTAAGATTCTATTTTATTTTATTTTGTCTTGGATTACACAGTTTCTTAGGGGAGGGGTATACCACTTATTAAATATCTGCTGTTTGCTGGGTACTATTCAACTTTGCATGTAGGTTCGTATTTTTACCAATCTTATGAGTCAGTGTAAATATTCATTGAGGGTGTTTTCTCACAGATGCGCAAATCTTTTCCTGAGAACACCTTGGGAAAGGAGTAGGGAGAAGTCTACAAGATAAAGGAAATAAAGAAAAACTGGTGAGAGTACTTAATGAATACAGAGCAGATGCTTAACATGGAGAACAGATTTTTGATGGAAATCTATTGCCCTGGAAGCTACATAACATTTATCACTGTGGGAGGCTGTGATCCAGCAATGGACCAAGTATAAACCTTGCAAAGGAATATTGCAAAAAAATATTTGGTATATATGTAACAAAATCTTTTCTTATTTGCTCCTCTGCCTTCTCTGTCAGATTTGCTGCGGCTCATTGATGCATGTCCAGTAGGAATTAGGGGAAAATAAGTTCTTACGGTTGGAATCAGTCACGATAAGTTCAGTCTTTGTTTCTATAATACCTATTTTTTATGGAGTATTTTATAAAGATGAATGGAATAAAATAGAGTGGAATGCAACAGAAAATGTTACAAAGGTGGGTAATCAGAACCAGAACTATACAAAGTTGGAATATGAACATAGCTGATTTGATATGGAGTATCAAATGATATTTATGTTTATTGTTTTATTGAAAGGAGGCTCTTCTGGGCAAAAAAGTGGAACAAAAGTGATGTTGTTTATTGTAGAGGAATAAGAACGTTACTAATCTATCCACACTGACACACTTTTCCTTTCCTTCCAGTGACCTAGAAACCCCTGAAAAACAAAAATTAAGAAAGACGCGTTTCTACATATATGTGTGTGTGTATTTTTATGTATGTATGCCTTTGTATGTAATACACTACTTATGTAATCCCACATATATACACACATATAATGAGTCAGGATAAACTAGGCTATGGTGTATTAACAGTCAACCCCCATATCTTAGTGGTTTAGACCACAAAAGTTTATTTCTCACTCATGCTACGTGTCCGTTGAAAGTCAGCTGCAGCTCTCCATTACATCTTTTTCCCTGGACCCAGGCTGACATTGTAGCCTATAGCTGGAATATTGCCTGGCTCATAATAGAGAGAAAAAAAGAACATTGCAGACCTTAATAGATCCAAGAGCTTCTGCCCACAGATGCCAATTCTTCCCACATGTCATTGGTCAGAGCAAGTCATGCTCAAGCCTGCAGCAATATTTTTGAACAATAATGCAGGCTACTACACTGTAGTAGCCTATTAGAGTGATACACAATACTAGTACTGTATTTCTTTGGAAGAATTTTGGTGTATAGGGAGTGAATTGTAGTTTTCAGAATGTAATTGGACCCATGGGAACTGGTACATCCTCTCCAGGTGTATTTTCTAGGTGGTTGGGGAGATAGTGATAGATAAGAAGAGAGCATTGTTTTGCATCTTTAACTTCACTTATTCTCGTATTCTCTCTCTTGCCATCTCTCTCTCATATTTTCATTCATTTTATTAATGACATTGGGTCACTATTTCTATATTATAAAGTTCACTCCCAATAGTTTTCCATCAAATATCTATTGAGAACCTATTCTGTTCAAGGCACACTGCCATATGCCAGATGACACCTTGATCTCATTCAGAAATGTTTCTTAGCGATTTAAGGCTCGGAGGAAACAGAGTTTATTTCATTAAAAATATATATATTGATTAAGTACTATAGTCAGTGAATAAAACTAGATCACAGTTTTGTGGAAGAGATAGATATGTTGGAGGAGAGTTTGGAAAGTGCTTTGGAACATGGAGAAGAGAAAGGCAGATTCTTGGGGAATAGGATAATTATATGGCACTATAGATAAGATCTCTCCTATCCTGAGAAAGATGAATAGGATTTTGTTAAAAGTCAGAGAAGTGGGGTGAGAGCTTTCTAGCCGAAGTAATTAGCATAAACAAAAGCAGAGACACAGGAACAAATGTAAAACATGTTTGAAAAATTTAAGTAGTTCTTTATAGCTGGCATATAGAATTTGGAGAAAGCATAGAGATAAGACTAGATATATAGATTGAGACATTGTGGACTTATTTGTTGGAATTCATCATATCTATCTAGAAGGATCAGCCTTCCCGAATCTCTGAGCATTCTCCCTGGCCCCTGATAGTGGAGCCTAATCCTCTTGTTTTTGAAGACTCTCCCTTTCAATTGAGCAGTGTCCCAGGCTGAGCTCCATGGTTTCCTTGCATCCATTACCTTTAATTAATCTGAGCCCCTGATCTTTCTCCTTTTCCATGTCTAAGGTTGATATTTAAGCCTCTTTGTTTTATGGCTTATTATTCCATTTGGATAGAGTGGGCTATTTCCAATGAGTGACCTAAAAGATTTCTATCCTCTAAATTAATTTCTTGTGTGAATTTTCATATTTCTGTTCAACATATACAATTTTCCCTGTTGGACATAGATCCCTCAGTTAATGTGTTTAGAAAAATGAATTAATGAGTCATTTGCAGCATGAAATGCACCGTGAATCATTGTTTTTATGATGTTCTACAATATTCAACCCAAGGCATGCAATGACTCATCTGTGGCATAAGGACTGTGCTGTGCTGATATTTCAGAGACAGATCAAATCGTAACTTGCCAGGAAAACCATCATTACTTCAGCTGCTCTTTCTTAAAAGTCCGTGGTACAGATATTGAAAAATCTATTACCTTTTTGAAGAGGTTCAATTGAATTGAGGTTAGGAACACTATGTATCAACGCTTTGCTTTCCACGAGGGAGAAAGAATCTCTTCATAGAGCTGCCTTCCAGGGGGTCTCTGAGAAACCCTGTTGGATAATTTCTGTTGGGTAATTTCATTCTTTTTTCTCACTCTTCTTTTTATCCTTTATCTCTGGGTTAGAGAATAGATAGTTTGGGTTTAGAACTGGAATATTTCAAAATGACTCAAACCCTTAAGTTGTAAAATGTGACAATTTTAGGTCCAAAAATATGAAGTGATAAAACCCAAGTCATATAAATTCTGGGATATGAAGTCAAGATTCTTGACTTTCAATATACTGTTTGGTCGTAACTGTAAAATTGCCCCAGGTTAGGAATCGTGAATGTCACCTGGAGCCAAATGATGTGAGGAAAGGATGCTTATTACTGATGGAGTGTTGTTTCTAAATTTTGTAGTCACTCTATGTTTCAGCTATACTTATGTATTGATTTCATTACTTAGAAAATTGTCAAATAATTTGAGAGTTGAGATGTCTTCATGTTTTACACGTAAAATACTCTTTAAAATTTTATTGTATTAATTTATTTTTTGTATTTTGATGGATTGATTTCCGTACTCAGTCAATAGGAGAATAAAAATGTAGTCAGGCTTTAGGGGCCAGCCCGGTGGTGTAGCAGTTAAGTTCGCACGTTCCTCTTCTTGGCAGCCTGGGGTTCACAGGCTCAGATCCCGGGTGTGGACATGGCACCGCCTGACAAAAGCCATGCTGTGGTAGGCATTCCACGTATAAAGTCAAGGAAGATGGGCATGGATGTTAGCTCAGGGCCAGACTTCCTCAGCAAAAAGAGGAGGATTGGCAGTAGTTAGCTCAGAGCTAATCTTCCTCAAAAAAAAAAAAAAAAAATGTAGTCAGGCTTTGAAATTTACAGTCCCGTTTTGAGCTCCAGGTTTAGACCCGTCTAATGATTGTAATGCAATTACGTAGAGTAGCAGGGGGTTTGGTTTGAACAAATGCCTGCCGTAATGCTCTTGTTACTGAATTTCATCACATGAAGATACTATTGATTGTAAACAGTATCCTGACTTCAGGGACACATTAAAGTGAAAAAAGCCCATCTTAGAATCTAAGAAATTCAGTACGGACAGATTTTGGGTAAGTTAAGTAATAACCTCTGTGAACTTTAATTTCGTTATCTGTTAAAAATGTGAATGAATAATAACTTCCTCAGAAAGGTTTAAAGATCTGCAGAGATATTCTAAGAGTTATGTGAGGTAACATGTAAAAATCTTGAGCCTTATTTTAAGGACTCAGTAAAGGCCTCGGTTATTCAAGATAACTTGTTTCCAATTCAGATAGAAATACTTCCTCTTAGGAATCAGAAATAGAAGTATAGTTTTGGCTATATTTTCCTTCTAAGAGAAAACAAAAGTATCACGTGAGAGAATTAAAAGCAGAGTAGATGAAAATAAAAATCCATTTTGTTAAATCACTGATCATAAGGGTAAGAAAGAAAGAACGACAGAAGGACCTACCTACATCTGGCTTGAAGTTATATGGAAGTGTTGGCATCATAACTTTTTTAAAGAGTTCCTGGCCACGTGCTCCTTTTCTCTGGTTTATTGTCAGTCTTTTTTGTCCCGAGTTCTAGAACCATTCTCGGGGCTGAAGAACTTCCTACTATATTTGAATTCAGCAATTTGTTTTCATAGTACTAAGTTTAATAAATTTTATAGTCAGGGGTGAACCTATGCCTTCAAAAAACATTGAGAATCATTTAGGAACTATTACCTAAGTATGGCAGTAAATTATAATGAAGGAGAAAAAAGCCGTAGATTGAATATTGTCAGGGAAGAAAGGAAAAAAAGCAATGCATACCTGTCTGTTCTAAGTGACAAATATGAAAAGCAAGACCCTGAATCAGTTAGGGTAATATTTTAATTTTCTATGTTGCTTTGGCTCAATTTGTCCTTAATTTTTCAATTGTATATAGTTCACATTTATAGGTGAAGAATTAAATTTTATTGGATGCTTACGCTGCCATAAACTTGGAAGTTTGTGTGTATTACTTCATTTAATCATTCACGTAAAGCTCCTGAACAGATTAAAAACCGGGATTCAAAGCCACTGTTGGCATTTTTAGCATTCACAGTTCTGTTTAGCGTCTATGAACACAGCTATCTATTTAATGAAATATTTTACATATTTTGGAATAAAATATGTGTAATACATAAACTTGTTTAAATTAAAATTTTCACTAAATATTTTTAAATTGCTGTAGTTTCCCTTCTGATACCTGTCAAGTAAATATCCTCGAGTATGTGATTTACCTTCCAAAACTGTAATGTCTGCTAGTGGTTTAACAAGTGTGTATTTCACTTCTCTTTGTAAGGACAACTAAAATAAAATAGCATTATTTGCTTTTCTCTTTTTAGCTGTGCAAATTATTAAAATATTTATCTATAAATGGTAAAAATCACTAATTTAAAATGCCTGTGTATTTCATTAAATAAAATTGTTTGGTTACATCAGTAGATATTATTTTTAATTACTTTTTCAGGAAAATTGATTCAATTAAGCCTTTATGTTAGTGATTGAAATCCTGATTAAATTTGAGTTGTTTCAAATCAAATGCTCTCTAATTTAGTTTGGTATTGTGCCATGATTTAATCTCTTTCTAGTCTCATGATGGTAACTGAACTTCTTTGCTAACCCCAGATATTGGCTCATCACCCACATTCCTAAATATTTCATGTATTTCTTTTGAAGGGTAAACAACTGGACTCTGTCCATTCCATTTTACATTATATGTCTTTTGCTTGAAGACACATTTTCTTGGGTAAGTGTTTTGAATTTGATCTTTCCTGCTATCTAAAGTCTAAGCGTATCAGTAAATTCTCAGAATCAACTTGTTAGTCCCCCAAAATGTTGGGCTTAACCATTGTGCGTTTTAATTTGAAGAAAGTCAAATGAATCCATGACTTTTAAAATCTATCAGAATCGGACACTCTGTTTTTGTTTGTTTGTTTTCTTGTAAAGAATCTAAACCAGAACTGTCTAGAAGAAATGCAACATGAGCCACATATGTAATTTTAAATTTCCTAGTAGCAACATTAAAAAAGTAAAACGAAACAGGTGAAATTACTTTTAATGATACATTTTGTTTATGCCAATGTGTCAAAAATATTATCAGTTCAATTTGTAAGGAATATAAAAAAGTAACAATGAGATATTTAACATTTTTAATGCTAAATCTTCAAAATTCAGTGTGTATTTTACACTTATAGCACATTTCAATTAAATTAAAAATATTCAGCTCCTCCATTGCTCTAGCCTCTTTCCAAGGGTAAAAGCCACGTATGGCTAGTAGCTACCATATTGGAGAACTCAGGTCTAACTGGTTATTTGGGGGAAAATCTCTTGGTGTGTTGTAGCTTTGACTCAAGGAAACTCCGTTAATTCAGGCCATTGTCTGGCCTGATCACGACATAATTCACAGTAGCTAGCAGTTCACTGGTACATAGATGGAAGCCCACATGCCTAGTTTAAATTGGTTTTCCTTATTTTGGGCAGAGATAAAAGTGTGATAATCTTTACCAGAATTACCTCTTTTTGCTACATGCCATTTTCGGTAATAAATTATTTTGTAAAGAAAGGAATAAAACTAGGTTCAGAGATTTTGTGGTTTTGGCTTCCAAATGAGAAGGAAAAATTACTAGTGTAGGCTAAGGTAAAATTGTTATATGGAAAAAAATTATATTCATTACAGTTGAAGATGTTATAGTACCTTCTTTTCCCGTGTACTCATTCCATCAATTAATTGTATTTTAATCATGTTTTTTTAAATATGCATTTTTTGGTGAGGGAGATTGGCCCTCAGCTAACAACTGTTGCCAATCTTCCTCTTCTTTTTTTCTTCTCCAAAGCCCCAATACGTAAGTGTATATCCTAGTTGTAGGTCATTTACTTCTTCTATGTGGGATGCCACCACAGCATGGCTTGATGAGCAGTGTGTAGGTCTGTACCCAGGATCCAAACCCATGAACCCCAGGCCATCAAAGCAGAGCATGTAAACTTAACTTCTTGGCCATGGGGCTGGCACCCTGTTTTAATCATTTTTTTCTTCTATGTTTTATTCTCTTTTTTTGGTACTAAAACTTGTGTTATCTTAAAATTATTTCTTAATCTCCAAAATATATTTTATAAAAAGATAACCAAAAGAGTTGATATATATTTCCAGCTTAAGATTCAACATGTGTGAAGGTACATGCTTTCAAATGTTATTTTAGAATCAGATTTAGCAAATATACCTTTAAGTGTTAACAGCTCTGGATAAGGAAAACACTCCAATTAAGTAAATTTAAATAAGCGTAGGAGATAGATTTTAAGTAATTCTTTTCATGACTTTGCTAATTATTCTTTTTTGCTATAATAAAAATGATCTTTAATTTACATTAACTTTGAGACAGATTAAAATAATATTTAATGATTTATTTAGCTGTGTGGATAATCATTTTGAACATCCATTTTCATCTTCAAACATCTCCAAAACACCCATCCTTTATCTTCTACTATGGCTACTACTCATTTTTTTTTTTTCTTTTTGCTGAGGAAGATTCGCCCTGAGCTAACATCTGTTCTAGTCTTCCTCTATTTTGTTTGTGGTTCACTGCCATAGCATGGCCACCAACAAATGGTGTAGGTCTGTGCCTGGGAACTGAACCTGGGCTGCCGAAGCACAGCATGCCAAACTTAACCACTAGGCCACAGGGCCAGCCCAACTACTCATTTCTTTTATTCTGCCAATGTACGCTTTGATTTCTCTAGGCCCAATATCTCTTCTTAGCAGTATCCGTGTCTAAGATTCATTCTCTGTTCTATAGTTTTCCTCCATTACCATTTGTATAACTATATCAGTTGGCTCTTCCTTCTGCTTTGTTCCACTTATAACTGGAATAGAGAGGTTTTTATTGCTATTTCTAACTCAAAGCCATAGTTTGTATACTAAAGTAGAAACTAGAGGACTCTTTGCTAACCTACTTGAATACCTCAGGAGAGGATAAGAGATTATCCAATGGGCTTAGATTTCTAGGAAATGAAGTGGGTTATTTCCTACTTTTAGGCTACCTTCATTGTGCATTTTTCCCCATAGCTTCAAAGCTTTTTTTTTGTTTCATTAAAATGCAGTGTGAATATGATTCTCCAGATTTTGAGGAGCTATTGATACTATTATACAGTTTAGTTTAAAAACTTTCCTTGTACTAAGATGTCCTTTGGGGACATCAAAGGAGTAATTTTCTTCATGGCTCCTAAATTGCGATATTAAACATAAGTTTAATCTTCAAGAAAGGTTCAACAGTTCTGGATTCGCAAAGCACCAATGTGTAAATCCTTAAAGTTAATAATTTTATTACATTCTTACTCATAATAAATTGGGATTTAAAGTGGTGGGAATCCATTATCACTTGGTCTCATTAAACATATACCTAGCCTATGACTAGTTCAAGGTGTTTATTCAAAACAAATGCAAAGCTTTGTTTACAGAAATAGTTGTACATGTTCATAGTGGCTTTAACTGTAATAGCTAAAAACCAGAAAAACCCAAATATTCACCAACAAAAGAATTGGTAAACAAATTGTGATGTTTTCATACAATAGAATACCACTTAGTAAGAGAGAGAAAAATGAAGTACTGATACACACAAAAACATGGGTATCTCTATGACTTTATGTTGAGTGAAAGAACAGTCTGTATGGTATGATTCCATTTTTATGAATTTCTAGAATAGGCAAAACTAATCTGAGTGATAGCAAGTCAGAAGAGGGATTGTGAATTGACTACACTACAAGGAGAAGTGAGAGAACTTTCTGGGATGATGGAGGTGTTCTATATCTTGTTTGGGGTGTTGGTTACAGGGGTGTGTACAATTGCTAACACTTATCCAATTGTACACTTTGTATCTGTGCATTTTACTCTATGTGAATTTTATGTGGATTTTAAAAATAGAATGTAGATGTTAACAAGTTTGCAATAATAAAAGGAAAATGTTAGCCAGCCAAAGGGGAGAGATGTAAAAGGGAATGCAAAGATGGAGGGAGAAGTAGCAGCTCTTGTAGTTTCACCTTGCACAGCAGGACGAGGGATCCTGGCTTTATATTTAAATTGATAAAAATAATATTATCAAAAATTGTGAAAGGGAAGATTGAATAGCATAAGTCTTCAAGAAATCATTTTATTTAGAGTTGGGAGCCATCAAGTGACCTAACATAAGAAATGGATAGAAGAGGTTGCTTCTTGGGAATGGCACTGTGGAGGAAGGTGTGGCCATGTTTGAGCATTGCTTTTCAGCACAAGCTTATCCAGCAAGCAGATATGTTACTGTGTACACATAGCAGTTTGGTGGAAATAAAATTTTGAAAGATGTCATGATTTCCCCATTACCCTTAGGATAACTTTCAAAAACCTTTATCTTTCATGGCCTGGCACCCACCTACCTCTCCAGCCTCATCCTTTGCCAGCTCTTTCTCTTCCTTACACTCTTCAGCCCCTAATAATCTGGTTTCCAGAATGTGTTTAATTCTCTTTCATTCTAGGCTTTTGCATATGCTGTTTCCTCAGGTTCAAATTCTCTTTCCATAATATTGTGTGTCTCAAACTTCTTAGGTCTCATGCTCACTTGCTCCAGGACTTTTTGGTCCTGTTTTGTGTTCTCCTTTTATCTGTATGTATCTTTCACTAGAATGTAAGCTTGATAAGGGGAGAAACCATATGTGTGTCCTTTTGAAAGCTGCATCCTCAGCTGGTAGCCCAGTGGCCTGAGGTGTAGTTGATTCCCAGGGAAATATTTTAAGTGAATGAACACTGAATTGTGAAAATAGTGGCATGAATTTAAAAAATGATTTAAGTGTTGATATCTGTATTCCTGTAGTCTGTAGACAGCTCTCAAGATGTGAGGTCAATGGGGGCAGTGATTGTCGCAGTCCAGGTTGTGAAAATGGGTGATATCTACTGTAAGTCAATAATCTAATGCTGACCTGGTCAGACCTGGAAGGGTCCAAGAATTCCTTGCCTGCCCTGTGTATTTGCAGCTTCCTCCCTGTTAACAGCTTTTTGCTTTTTTTAATATAAGATTGGCACCTGGGCTAATATTCTGTTGCCAATCTTTTTTTCAGTTCTTCTCCTTTTTCTCCCCAAAGCCTCCCAGTACGTAGCTGTATATTGTAGTTGTAGGTCCTTCTAGTTGTGCTATGTAGGATGCTGCCTCAACATGGCTTGATGAGCAATGCCATGTCCGTGCCCAGGATCCAAACCCTTGAAACCCTGGGCCGCCGAAGTGGAGCTTGCAAACTGAACCACTCGGCCACGGGGCCAGCCCCCAATAGCTTTCTAATTAGATCAAAATCCAAAGAAAGAGGATACATGTGAATATCTACACGAGAAGCTTTTACAGAATTGTTTATTAAAGCTTCTTTTTTCAAAAAACGTTAGAATGCATTTAGAAACTCTTGCATAAAATACTGTGCAGTACTAAAAGATCCACACAAAATAAAATTTAAAGTCAGCTGAATGTTTTTGTTGACATAATAAAATACTCAGTGTTTACCTGCCTATGACTCTTATTGTTTATGAATTGTTGACAAAGAAGAACAAACGTGTCAGTTGGAGACAATATGTGACTTCAGTTGCACTACTCTGAAACACTTTAGAACTCTGACTACAGGAAGTAAGTATTTATAAGACATTCTCATAGAAGAAAGAATTACTTGAATCAATTACTAACAGATGCAATTTCTGTTTCTTTTATAAAATCTATTCTCCATCTATTTGTAAATAAAACTATTTTTTTGGCTAGATAATTGTAAATGAACTCATGAAACACTTAATTTTTCTCTAATATATTCTTTTTAAAAACTTATTGGGTCTATCATCGGAAAGTCAATGTACTTAATTGGAAAACAAATGATGTGTAACCTCCGAAACTAAAAACTTCAAAATTTAGGATAAGTATACTTTTCCAAAATCTACATATTCACTGAAATATTTGTGTTCCTTATGCAAAATAATTCTCATAAAAATGATCTTATTCAAAATAATACTCATTAATTATCTATAACTTACAGATCTATAGGTTATATATATAACAGATCTATAGGTTAAGTTAAAATTCCTATCTTGAGTAAAACGTTTTCAGAAAAATAAAATCAATTCTATCAAATCATAGCAAAATTATCTTTCTAGATACTTCATCCAAATTTTAAATATTTTATATATATGTGTGTGTGAATGTAGATGCGTATGCACACATGCATGTAGACATATATGTGTGCAGACATGTTTACATAACAATGAAGAGGCAGAAATATACTCTAGGATACGTGAGATGATCATATCCTTTCTTAATGGACCTGATACAAGTCTCATTTGTTTAGCTTTTATATTAGTCAGTATTTGAAACTATCTGGACTATATTAATATAAAAAGTTAGTTATTGAAGACTTTTCTGTCTGAGGAACAATGAGGAAATGAGAAAGTTTCTTGTTCTTATAGAGGTAAACATTTTTTCCTTTGGGAGATGCAATTTTTTCCTCCCATTGTATTCACGTGTGGAGGAATTGTTCTCATGTTTTATTAAGTATAAAGTTTTTAGTACTCTTTGGGAAAGTCAGTTAGCTTTGTTCTTTTAAATCTAAATGTTATTTTTTTATGAAATTAATATATATATCTAGTTTAAAGGTCAGTAGTTTTACAAAGTTTCTCACAAAATATAGCAGTACCCTGTTCCTTTTCTCCTCAACTCGCTATTCTTATTCTTTAGGGGAACCACTTTCAACATTTTAGCTGCTTTTTTCTCAGATTTACCTCTGTGTTTCTAAATACCTTCCTTTCTTCATGTTTCTGTTTTGCATAATGTCTCTGATTTCCTACTTTGAAAGATGGGAAGAAATCTTAAAATATCTTTTCCTACATCTTTTCAATTAGTTATACCAATTTTCAGTTAAATCAATTTTTAGTGCTAAAATTATGACTGAAAATATTATTCATTGTTGATTACATTTCTTTTCTTTAACAATGTTTTGCTTTTTCTGGAGTTAATAATTGATGCACTTTCTCTGTCCTTTTTTTTGTTTTTCATTTACTCTAAACTCTCCATCAGAAATGTGAATTTCTTCTCAATAACTTCATAGAAAATCAGGTAGTCTATCATGTTTTTGTTTATATTTGCATTTTCTTGTAGATATTCCTCAGATAGCTGCGTTATCGCTCTTTATCCTCTTGTTCCCATCTGGATTAGTTGCTCTGAATTCTGCCGCACATCTGTCATGCATACTTTCCCTTCACTGTCGTCCTGAAAATTCCCTTTGCTTCTCTCTGGTCTTGGACTTCCTCCCCTCTGATCTCATGTCTTCCCTTTCTTAGCTTCCTCTCTCATTTTAGGCAGGCATATCCTCTTAAGACTTCCAGAGAAAGTTTATATAATTAGAAGTACATTGTTGAGATATTACATGGTCTGAAAATGCCTTTATTCTAATTTCACATTTGATTGATCATTTGGGTATAGAAATATAGGTTAGAAATATTTGTTACCTCAAATTTTAAAGACATTTTTCCACTTTCTTTTAGTGCTCAAGTTGTTGTTGAGAAGTATGATGCTATTTTGCTACCTAATATTTTGGTTTTGTCTTGCTTTTTTTTTCTTTCATTGATTAAAGCTTTTAAGGGTTGTTCTTTGTTCTCAGTGTTCTGAAAATTTTACATTGATATGTCTTAGGTTGGATCAGTTTTTATCCATTGTATGAAATACTTAGTAGACCTTTTCTATCTGGTAACTTATGTACTTCAGGTCTGGTGTACTTTCTGAAACATTTTCTTTGGTGATTCTCTTGGGTTTTTGTTTTGCATTTCTGGAGCTCCTGTAATGTGGGTATTAGACCAGCTTAGTGGGTCCTCTAATTTTCTTATCATTTCTCTCTAATTTCTATCTTTTTCTCACTCTTGTTTTACTTTGTGAGTCAGATTTCTTCAACTTTATCTTCCATCTCCTTTTTGGCTGTATTATTTCTGCTCTTATTTTTAATTCCCACAATCATTTTTTTATCATATCCTGTTCTTGTTTCGTGTTTGCACATCTTCTCTTGTTGACTATAGTTTTCTAAAATTTTCCTCTGTTCTCTGCATTTTTCCCTTTTTTCTTGTTTCTTTGGTCTGTGTCTTGATTGTCCATTCCTATCTGCAAATGAGGCATTTAAAAGCCAGTGTCTACTTGGTATTAGTGGGTAGAACTTGTTGATTGGCAAGCTGCACTGTATTGTCATTTATTCATTAAAATTAGAATTTTATTTGGTATATTTACTTAATTATATATCTATATCTATATCTATATCTATAGTTTATATACCAAACTTCCAGTAACTATAAGTAGTTGATCTTGTGCTTGTTAGTTTGCTCAGAGAGGAATATTCTGAACTTCCTACTAGGCTACAAGCATTCTTAGAACTAAGTAGGGCAGGGTAGTTGGAGTGTGTGGTGGAGGGGGATTACTTTTTAGTATACAGGTATTCACTGGACATTTACTTATTCCCTGTGTTCTTTATTTATTGCTGAGGAAGATTCACCCTGAGCTAATATCTGTTGCCAGTCTTCCTCTGTTTGCTTGAGGAAGATTTGCCCTGAACTGACATCTGTGCCAGTCTTCCTCTATTTTCTATGTGGGATGCTGCCACAGTATGGCCACTGACAAGTGGTGTACGTCCATGCCCAGAAACGAATGTGGGCCGCCAAAGCAGAGTGCACTGAACTTAACCAGCAGGCCACGGGGCCGGCCTCTTCCCTGTTATCTTTATGACACCCAGTCTCTTGCCTCTCCCTGGGGTCTTTTATACTGTGATTCAACTTTCTGGGAGACTGAAAAGCCATTCTCTTTGCCTGGGTTGAGGAGGTAGAATCATCTAGTTGCTCAGGGTAGAGGATTATATCTAAGGGCCGATATACTTCTTAGATTTTCAACCAACCATCCTTTTTGGCCCTACCCTTGCCATTGCCTTCAGAAGTTCAAGATGCCCCCTGTTCGTACCTTTTTCTGATTTCTAGCAAATGAATTTGCTTGTTTCTTGGCTGTTAGTCCTCCCCTACCTCTTCTTGGCGTTGAACTCTCAGCTCTCTCTGCTAAGTCAATTATCCTTCACTGTTCTATTTACTAGCATTTGTAATTCACACTCTATCTCTCCCTCCCCGACTCTTCTCTCTGCTATTGTTTCCCTTCCTATTCTTATTGTGCTTCTTTATTATTACTTTTGTGTAGTTATCGGAGGGAACAGAGGCTAACTTGTTTAACGGAGAGTTTTATAGATCTTAAGAAGTTTAAAATACTGAGTTTCAGGGGCCAGCCCAGTGTTGTAGCAGTTAAGTTTGCACACTCCACTTCCGTGGCCTCGGATTCACCGGTTCGGATCCCGGTGCGGACCTGCATACTGCTCATCAAGCCATGCTGTGGCAGGTGTCCCACATATAAAACAGAGGAAGATGGGCATTGATGTTAGCTCAGGGCCAGTCTTCCTCAGCAAAAAGAGGAGGATTGGCAGCAGATGTTAGCTCAGGGCTAATCTTCCTCAAATAAAGTAAAATAAAATAAAATAAAATAAAATAAAATGCTGAGTTTCATATGATTTCAATATATTCTTGATCTAAGTCTATCTTGAGTATATATCTCCTTCTCTAACTTCTTTTACTTCCCGTGCAGTAGTAAATCGTTACCAAACTCTACACTGAGTGCTTTAGGATAAACAGCCAAACTCAATCTTAGCTCAGCTTAGGGCCAACTTCAATTTCAGTGGAGGATCATTTATAGTGAGAAGTAGAGAGCAGGCGTAGAAGAACATTTGGAGTCGTGGAGGATATGTTTTCTGAGCAGACCTGGCAGAGCAAATATTCTTTTTCCCATGTAGTGTTCCTTCCTGTAATAACAGAAAGCATTCTAAAGCAGAGTGTTTGTGCTTAATGAGAGTTACATGGGAGATGTCCTCTCAACCCTGCATGTGTTCATTCGCCTAGTACTTATTAAGAACCTAAATTTGATCCAGGCACTGTTCTAGGCATTGGGGATACAGTAGAAAATAAAAGACGCAGTCTGTGCCCTCGTGGAGCTTACATTTCTGTCCTTTTTATAATTCACTATACAATGAACCCTTGACATTTGAGAGAGATGCCACCTTCCTTGAAAGTCTGTACTCACTTAATGCCTAACACTAAAGCATATATCTTACTTACAAAGCAGACATATTATAACAAGTCAAGAGCTATAAAACACTGTGGATTAAAGATGTTGGGTATACATATCCGTTACTGTGCAGCAAATTACCTCACAATTTAATGGCTTAAAGATACAATAAACATTTATCATCTCACACAGTTTCTGTGGGTCAAGGCTTTTCAAGCAGCTTAGCTGGATTCTGTGACTGGAAGTTTCTCACAAGATTAAATCAGTTTGCCAGACAGGGCTGCAGTCATCTGAAGGCTTGACTTGGGGTGGCTTCCAAGATATGTCATTCACATGGTGCTGGTTGTTGGCAAGAGAGCTTAGTCCTTCTTCATCTGGCCCTCTCCATGCTTGAGTGTCATCACGACATGGTGCCTGGCTTCTGCCAGATTAAGCAAGCCAAGAAAACAAGGCAGAAACCACAATGTCATCTATGACCTAGCCTCAGATACCATATACCTTCATTTCCACAGCATTCTATTATTTAGAGATATCAGCCAGCTGTATTCATCATGGGAGAGGATGCACAGGGATATGAATTCCAGGAGGCAAGAATCACTGTGGATCATACTGGAAGTTGGCTACTACACTGGATATTTATCCAGGCTCCCTCACTTACTAGGTTACTCTCTTTTCATCTGTCATGGCTGCTATAACAGAATACAGTAAATTTGGTGTCTTATAAACAACAATAATGTATTTCTTACAGTTCTGGAGGCTAGGAAGTCTAAGATCAAGGCACTAGCAGATTCAGGGTCTGGGGAGGGACCACCTCTTGCATAGATGGCCATCTCCTTGCTGTCTCCTCACATGACAGAAGGGGCACGGGAACTTGATTGGGTCCCTTTTATGAAAGCAGTAATGGAATATTTTTTATAACAGCCCTCATGATCTAATCATTTCCCAAAGGCCCCACCTCCAAATACCATCACGTTGGGAATTAGATTTCAACATATGAATTTTGGGGGGACACAGACATTCAGTCTGTAGTACTCTCAAGCTTGAGTAACTCAGATTGGTGTACTTAGATGAACTAAATCTTATGGTGTTACTTGTGAAGAATCAAAATAAAAAAATATTAGTTCCTTGAAAGCTACTTATGTATAAAGCTAAGATTAACCTAGCGACCTATATACTTTGTTATATAATATGAATTCTGTTGTCAGCTAATGAGGATTCTATAAATGAGTTGAACTTAAAATTAGCCCTTCAGATGTTAACAAAGGGTATCTACATTGTGTATATGTCTGGTGTTTCATCTGGGTAGGCCAGATAATCAGGTGACCCCAAAATAGAAACTTCCGTTTGGGAGAACCAATAGTTTGAATTGCATAGAATGTATTTTGGAGGTATTTTCTTATTTAGAAAAGTGGTCATTAGAAACATGTGATCATAAAGAACATCAGAGACCACTAAGCAAAGTGAAATTTCAGGAAGCTATAGAGAATCTTGATTTTTTTTTTAGTATGCATTTATATTTTTTATCCTAATGCTTCATGTAGTCATAATGCTGTGTCAAATATCATTTCAGGATGATGGAATTTGGCCTCCTTGGGAAATAGTTGCTATTGTCATGACTGCCTGGAAGCTTGGTGAAGATTTACTGTTCTCTTACATCATGCTGTTAGAGCCACAGGGTCATTCTTCGAACTTTTTTTTTTAATTAAGGCGACATTGGTTTGTAACATTATATAAGTTTCAGGTATAGAATTTTATAATTTGACATCTGTATACACTACAGCATGCTAACCACCGAAAGTCTGGTTTCCATCTATCACCATACAGTGACCCCCTTCACTCATTTTGCCCACTCCCCAATCTCTTTCCCCTCTGGTAGCCACCAATCTGCTGTCTGTATCTGTGAGTTTATTTTTACTTTGTTTGTTCACTTTTTTTTATATTCTCCATATTGGTGAAATCATATGGTATTTGTCTTTCTTTGTCTGACTTATTTCACTTAGCATAATACTGTCCAGGTCCATCCATGTTGTTGCAAATGGCAAGATTTTATCTTTTTTTTTTATGACTGGATGGTATTCTATTTTGTGTTTGTGTATATATATATGTATATATATATATACCACATCTTATTTATTCATTCATCTGTCATTGGACTACGTTGTTTCCATATCTTGGCTGTTATAAATAATGCTGCAATGAACATAAGCATGCCTTTATCTTTTCAAATTAGTGTTTTCATATTCTTCAGATAAATACCCAGAAGTGGAATAGCTGGATCATAAGGTAATTCTATTGTCAATTTTTTGAGGAATCTCTATACTGTTTTCCTTAGTGGCTGTACCAATTTACATTCCCACCAGCAGTACACCAGGGTTCCCTTTTCTTCAAATCCCCTCCAACACTTGTTATTTCTTGGAATAGCCGTTTTGACAGGTATGAGGTGATATCTCATTGTGGTTTTGATTTGCATTTACCTAATCATTGGTGATTTTGAATATCTTTTCATGTGTCTATTGGCCATCTGTATGTGTTCTTTGGAAAAATGTCTATTCAGGTCCTCTGCCCATTTTTAATCAATTGGTTGGCTTCTTTTTGTTGAGTTTTGTGAGTTCTTAAATTCTCAAAGTACATACTTTTTTTTGAGAAAGTTGTAATTTTAATTTTAAATCCACTGAAAACCAATGTAATTAGGGTACAGCATATTCTATCTTGCAATAGATTTTAGAAACATGCAAATGAGGCACACTATTTTCCATGCTCGTTTGCTTTTCATCTGGGTGTTTTGAATTTAATGAGTTTTTCCTAAATTGGTGACCAGTAGGCTGACACTATGTTTTACTGTAGAAGAATCTTTTTTTTTTCTTGTAACAATCACAGCTATCAATTGCAAGATACATGTTGCTGTTTTGTGATGAGGAAGCATCCCTAGTCCGATGTAGTTTTTTCTCCCTCTTGCTAGAACAAAATGAATTCTTTCAGACATATTATAACCTAAAGATATATTATTTCGGTGGCAGGAATCCATTGCCAAAAAAACCCATAAAGCTTTTTATGGAACTAAAACAGTTCACGTAGGTAGGAAGTGTAAGACTCATTGCCATATGCTGTTCTCATCCTGTAGCCCTTGACTCTAAATTAGCTGAAATTGTAACATGTACCCCCATGCCTCTGCAGCAGAACTTTCCTGAAAACTGAAAAGGAGATCTATAATACCATTACTTTTACTAGAGCTTACAGAAGAGTTTTTTTGTGAACTTTCCAGTAGGGATTTGAGAGGGCTATTGAATCCTGGACTGTGTTTCCATAGAACTTGTTTTAATAGGTGTTATGTGGAGGAAAAAAATTCTGCGGTCATATAATTTCAGGAAATTATAAATCTGTAAACAAAGTTAAACAGGTTTCTTGATACTGCTGGTGGTCACAGAGCACTTGATCATTGTGTATCACCAAAAGGGGATATTTTATAGGAATCCAAAATTGCAGGGAGCTCTTTTTCCCCTAGGAGTATGTTGTATGGCCAATGTCTATGGAGCAAATTCAGGGAAACACCTTTATAGGTATTTCTCATTCATTGCAAACTGAAGTTCACCTTGGTTCTTGATGTTTTGATCAAAGTGTGACCTCTAAAAGGTGCATATTATGGACCACCATGCTCCAATTCTATAGGGAAGGCAATATTTGATATGTTAATTAGTGATGGAGCTGAATATAATATGCCTGAGTCTTAAATTAGGTTTAATTACTTCTATATATAAGACACTGAGTGCAGTTTCCTCACTGCCTAAGCTAAAGTTAAATGTGCTGAGATTTTGAATTCTCTTTTATAGGCTATATACCTTAGTAACATTTGAATATATATAGAACAAATCAACTGGGCTTACTCTGTTCTAAGCAGTGAGCTAAGAGCTTAAGGAACATGAACTAGGAAATCATGATGATAGTGTGGCTTAAAGAAGCTCAGTAAGTGGTCTGGGGTCCTATGGCTAGTAACGTGGTGAAGCAGGGCCTCAAACCTGGGCTGGCTTCACACAAGCTCCTAACCACCTCTTGGCAAATATAGCCAGGGGTGGAACACTAGTAATCAGTTGTTAAATCTCTTTAATGAAAAAGTATCCTGATTTACGTGAAAATAATGGGATCTTAATTGAAATTTTTAAAAGATGATGTTAATTATGTAACAATATAGTTAGAATTATCTCAAGAGATGACATTGGCTTTAGTGTTAGTGATGAAAGAATAAATATCCCTAAAGAATTAAGTTGAGATGAATAAAGTTGAGATGAGATATATTCCTAAGCAAATTGTTTTAAACATATGCAAGTATGTTTTAGCAGAGATTTTGTTTGTGTTTTGCAAACTTGGCAAGTTGGCATTTCTTGGAGAGACATTAAAATGGAGAGGGTCTCAGACTTTTTGAATCACCATTCTGCCACTTACTAGATATCCTATTTTGGTCTAGTTGGGTTTTTTTTTTTAAACCGTTTTGGAGCCTAAGTTTCCTTTAGTATAAAATGGATAAAGTAGTATGTATTTCATAGAGTTGTTGTAAATCTTAAATACAAAACTTATATAAAGCACATAGCTCAGGGCAAATAATAGCATATAAATGGTATTTTTCTTGCCCATTCCCCTACCTTAGTAATATTTAAAAATTTTATTTGTTATTGAGAGAAACTTACTTGATATATTTTTTTAAAGACAAGATAAAATATCTGGAACCTTCTACAACTGGATGGCATCCTCCTGATGAACTAATTTATAGTCAAAGATCTTTAATGCCCAGCTGAAAATTGCCTTAAAAAGTCCTCTTTTTTTTTTTTCCCTGTGAGACTCATGTTTTTAGTCATTTAACATTTCAGAAATGTTCAGAGAGGCTGTTATTAATTCACTAGTGTGATTTATAATCAATGGCACCTTAGGATCAAAAAAATACAGTAGAAAACCTAGTGAGTAACGTAGCAAAAGTGTTGTAATCTATCATGTATGCAACTCTTATTTCTCCATATCATTGAAAGGAAACTGAAGCCCCAAAGCCAGCATATCAATGGGTAGAGAGAGGACTTCTGATTCCATTTGTCAGAAAAGGTTATCTCTACTTTTATTTAACACTAGCCCTTAATTCCACAAAGAATAAAACCGAAGTAGCCAAATTGCAAACAAGAAGCACGTAGAGTAGATTGGAAAAACCTTTTTTTGGCATGTGTATTATTTTTAAACTTTGATGTGAACTAAAGAAGAAATGTGTTTCTCAGAGGCCTCTAGGAACAGATAATCAGTAGGACAGATCATTTATAGAGGCAGTTGGTCTTGAATGGTTTGTGCGATTTTTATAATAATTTTTGTCAAATAAAAAGCTGTAGTAAATCCCCAGTACAGTCCTATCACTGAAGTGGCTCAACCCTGGCGTCAGAGTGTGCAAAGGAAAATCTGACCGTCGGAGAAACATAGGCACTTGTAGCAGATGATTGCGTCCTAATGCAAGCCTTTCTGTTGCTTTGGTTATTTAAGGCACATTTATAAAATATATGATTCAAAGCTGCTTTTTCTCTGTGTCAGGTATAGACAAACACAGGCTAATAAAAATAGCCAGGGAGGAGCTTAGCCTCCCAGGATGGGCTATCTGAAGAATAATGACATACATTCTGCCTTGAAGGCTGTAATCGGTCTTTATTGAAAAGAATCTAGACGGAAGACATGCAGGGGCTTTTGGACAGTCCTGCCTCATTACATTTTGCATTTATCTGCCATCTTCTTACATCTCTTGGTCTTTGAGGGTTATAACCAATTACAGTGATTTTTTGTTTTTACAAAGGAAGATAAATGAACCTACCATATAAAATCACATCCTTGTTTCTTTATTTTCTTTGGATCGCTGTAAAGATTCAATGTTGAACTTCTCCCTTCAAAACTTAAGTAAAGGGGCTGGCCCTGTGGCCGAGTGGTTAAGTTCGCACGCTCCACTTCGGCAGCCCAGGGTTTTGCCAGTTCAGATCCTGAGTGCGGACGTGGCACCGCTCGTCAGGTCATGTTGAGGTGACATCCCACATGCCACAACTAAATGGACTTGTACCTATAACATACAACAGTGTACTAGGGGGCTTCTTCTTCTTCTTCTTTGGGGAGAAGAAGAAGAAGAAGAAGAAGAAGAAGAAGAAGAAGAAGAAGAAGAAGAAGAAGAAGAAGAAGAAGAAGAAGAAAACCAATTAAAACAGGCTAGGAAAGTCTGGTGGCTTGATGTATTTATTTTTTCTTTGAAAAGACACAGTAATATTTTTTTTTTTTAAAGATTTTATTTTTTCCTTTTTCTCCCCAAAGCCCCCCCAGCACACAGTTGTGTGTTCTTCGTTGTGGGTTCTTCTAGTTGTGGCATGTGGGACGCTGCCTCAGCGTGGTCTGACAAGCAGTGCCATGTCCGCGCCCAGGATTCGAACTAACGAAACACTGGGCCGCCTGCAGCGAAGTGCGCGAACTTAACCACTCGGCCACGGGGCCAGCCCCGACACAGTAATATTTTTAACTGCAATTTTATGACTAGGCTTTCAACGTACCTTAATATTTTTTATATTAAAGTTTGAGTAAACATGACTGATTTTATATATGTGTGTGTGTGTGTGTGTATGTGTGTATGTGTAAAGAAATTTCTGTGCAAGTGAACATTCTAAGTGGGTCTAATTTTAAATATTGATCATACTAATGCATTTTGCATAAAGTTTAAACTTAATGTGTGTTTTCCTTCAGCTCATGCCCCCAGATGACTTTCTAGCTAGGACACCTTTGGAGCAAGGCAGACAAAAAAAATGAGAGCTCCTCTCCATTACATAGCACAGTGCTGCCGGATTATTTCCTATTTTGAGTAGCTGTAGGATCTAACTGACACAGCAGGATGCCTCAGAATATCTTTATGTAGGAGAACTCTCTCTTATTCTTTCTCTCTCTTTTCTCTTCTCTTCTAACTAAATTCCAAAAAAAGGAGTTGGAGAATTTTTATTGTTCTTCTAAAAATTAAAACTTAGAAAAAACTTTTTTTGCATTCAGCCATAAAGTACATCAAGATTCTAATCTTCCTTCCGCCCATAAAAGAGGACACAAAGGAAAGATTAGCAAAGGAAAGACTAAGGAAATAAACCTGTTTTGTAAAGTATAGTATTAAATGCGAACAGTTAAAATTAATATATTCCAAACAACCCTGACAATTAATAGTGGTTACATTATTAAACTCCAGTCCCTCTTCGATACATTTTGTAAATACTGGGCATATGTGATGCTTATTATACACGTAGGCATCTTAACAGAAATCCAGCCTTGAGAATTATGGTAATAAAACTGATAAATGTAAAAAATATCAATTGCTTTGCTATCTCAGTGTAAACGTACTCACAAAATGAAAAGTCTAGAGTAATTGTTTAGGATTTCTCCTCTGTCCCCACCCCAGAACTGATTAAAATCTAACTGTAAGAAAATGTGTGTTTTGAAAGCTATGTTGTATGCTGTTTATTGCAATTATCATTTGTTTCAAGTTTAGTTTAACCAAATGACAAAGTCAGAATAATCTTTCTGGCCAATAGTTTTGTTTCAATAAACATTAAGAAATGTTCTGTTGCTCAGAAATCTTTGACAGCTCCTCAGAGCCGCTAAGAAAGTCCTAATTTTTTGTATGGTAGTCAAGTCTTACAAAAAACTATTTTGTTAGCCTTTTCTCCCACCCTTCACCCTGCTTCCTACGCTCGCTAAGCTCTTTGCTTTTCCTCTAGTGTGTTTTAGAATTTCAGTGTCTTTGGAAGGCCCCTCTCATCACTTTCCTGCCTAGCAAACTCCTATTTTTCTTGAAGCTTAGTTCTAATTTCCCTTCCAGTGAAGGATTCTTGCATCCTTTTTTCTTCTGTCGCCTGGCCAAATTCCTTACTTCCTCTCTGCATTCCTTCATTCCTTTACTCATATCACATGTATGGTGTAAGTTACACTATTATTTTAGGATGCTTGCTTTTCTGCTAGTTTCTTAGTCTTTTGGAGAGCAGGTATAATATTTTGCTTACATTTTCATCACCATAGCCAGGCACAGTGAAAGAGGTAAATAAATGAATTGAGTCATATATCTATCTAGAGTTGTCAACAGCCATTTTAATAAAGGAAGGAGAAAATAATAAAAATGGCTTCCCTTTCATATGAGTATATTAATCTTAATGTTTCAGTGAATGGACTGTTTGAATAGTTGAAATTTCTAGTTGCCTGTATATTCCCAAGGTAATTTATATTGCTCCCGTGTTTTACCATAGCTTTGATCCCAACTTGTGGGCTATCTAAAGATTCCTTACAAAATTAATTTAACTAGCTAAAATATACCATACTGTTTTCTTTAAATGGGTTGCTTTACAGGCTCTTATTTTCATAAGATTTTCCAGCAGAAGTAATTTAGTGTTGGTGTCTATTCCAAAAGCCTTCAGTAGAGCTGATGGCATTGAAGTGGAGCCAGAGAAGAAGATGAAGAGACAGGCTAACTACCCCTTCACTAAGGAGCCAGAAGCACAAGCTGAAAAGTGACTTTCCTTTGACTAAAGAAAATCACATTCCACTAGAGGCAGCACATTTTCAGACTGGTGATTGGCCAACTTTATATCCAGAAGGAAACAAATTTAATAGACGAGGAGTAGCCATTCAGAGAATTAAACTTTTTGTCTATGTTTGGACTGAAGAGACGAGGCCCATCTCTTCCTTCTTGAAGTAGGGCAATTCAAGCTCTTTTGGTCTGTAAGAGAAAATCAAGCTCCCAGGGAATTTTAAAAGGGCTTTTTCTTGCGAAATATGACAGTTTGCAGAAGCGTTTTCTTCTTCCATTTACCCTTTCAATGAGGAAACTTATCTTCCTGACAAAAATTGCATTAAGAAGCAGCTGTAGTCATTTCCCCTTAGGCGGCATTCTGAGGAATATTTGAGAGAATAACTCCCTGAAGATAAATGGGCTCCTCAGTAGCCTCAGGCATGAGGAATAAAAAGGATCCTTTGTTTTTTTATATTCTGGGCACTTCTGTGAATTGGCTGGTTAGCACAAATTAAAAATCAACAAAACTTTTTAATTGGGAATAGTTGCTGATCAGCTGTATTCGTGTCCTAGTTGAAGTTTAATAGTGGGAGGGGGTTGGTCTTCTGGTTGGTGAAGGTTCTTTTCTCTATTTCCAAGTTGGGGGCAGTTTGAAGTATCTTTTTGTGGTCCGGAATGAGGCTGAGAAGTTGAGTGAAGTTACTCTCTGTAAATCCATACCTCTTTTCAGGAGATAGCTCTGTTCAGTCTCAGGCTGCAGGTGTTGGAGCAATAGGAGCTGTTATTTAAATATACTGAGGCAGTCACGTCACACATCATGGAAATCCTCTCTCAGAAGTTGTACTTTGGTGCTCAGATCTCTCCTCATAATGTTCTGGGACTCTCCTCTTCACTGTACCCCATTTTCTTTCCCCCACAGTCCCCACAGACATTTTCATCTCTCTCTTATTGCCCACTCTTGCCTTCGGGATCTCCTGGTTGTAGATTTACGTTTCTCCAAGTATTTGGTTGTACCCCTTACCCCTGATTAGCCCACGAAGACAAGGTAGCAAAAATCCTCCTCAGGAGGGGAGGAGTGGGAATGGTTAAGAAAACTTATATTTAACAATTTAGCCTGCCCTGTAATTCCACTGCCTTGTCTACAATGGTGCTAATTGAATATGCCCTTCCACTTAGGATTTAGGGTGAAATAGGTAGTATTTTATCAGCTAAGAATTTACTGAGTATATACTCCTTTCCACAAGTAATTTCTTGATCATAAGTATGAAATCACTCTGTAATTCTCATTCTCCCTCTCTCTCTCTTTTGACTCTTTCTTATCATTCTTTACAACAGTTTTTACTTGTTTACAGCTTTGGACAGCTGCAAGTGTTGATTAATATCCATAAGACTTAGTAAAACAAATCTATAGTACTTCATGTGCCAAGAATAAAACTTTTTCAAATCTAGGATTCATTTTATCTCTACAAATTATGTGTTAAAATAATCACTTTTAGGTAAAATGCCCTTTGGAATCACAACTTACAGAACAGACCTTTGTGAAAAATTTCATTTGTTGATAGAAGGACCAATGGCTTAAAATATATTTTTCCCATATTAAATGTTTTGAGTTGACAATTCATGTTTCAAAGAGAAAATATAATGATTTGATCGTTTGTTTTTTAGCATATTCATTTTCCTACTATGGTTAATGAAATGGAGTCTTTATAGTGAGGAGGGTCCTCTGACAGAAGCTTTGTGACTGGCAATAGTATGTTGTTCAAGGTGTGGGAAGAACAGGTAAGAACCAGAAGTTGCAAGTGGCTGTTGAAGTTGGGAGTGGTGGTGGTGAAAGGCGCAAGTGGACCAAACAACCCTAAATGTTACTAAATACAAAGAAGAGCCTTTACACCAATTTCTAAATGGTGTTTGACTGTTTTGAAAGGATGTTAGGAGGGAGAGCAGGGAGAAATAAGAGTGAGGAGGTAGAAGAGAAAGTGTAGGCTGTCCTTCACCTTGGGGCTTTCCCACCAATCAAAGGCACAGACCCCAGATTCTACCCAAAAGTTCATTTTAACTGATGTCAGAAGTTGCTTTTAGCCTTCCTGATAAGGGGCTATTTTCTAGAATGACAATTTATACTACAGTTTTGAAGTAAACACCTCTTTAATTGGGATCTACCAAATATCTCTTATGTTTGATGTTGGAAAAACTTGATATTAACTTCTTGTTGAGAAGGCCCTCCTCTTATTCCTTGGAAAACAAATTTGTCATAACACCTCTTTATACAACTTTATTTATCTTCATTACTCAAGTAAAAACTGAGCAATAACAAAACCTTGTTATATGAAAGGACAGTATATGATGCAGAGGAAAGAACAAACAGCTGAGAACCAGTATGCTTGAGTTTTAGCTCTGCCATCCCCATCCCCAAGAAGAACAGTGTTGCTTTCATTTGTTTTGCATATTAAGTTTCAATGGAATATTTTAGTTGAAAAGAGGGTTCTGTACAAAAAAGAAAGAAAAAAGCTTTAGAAATCATCACCAATAAGTGTGCTGCATCCTGGGTTTGTCCTTGGGTACAGTGATATTTTCTTTCTCTTTCTAGAGCACCTAGTGCTCTCTGTTGACATCAACCCCGCTCTGCGCCAGAGGCGGAGCTCACATCTACTGAGAACTCACGGTGGGCCAGACGCTCTAAGTATTTCACTTGTGCCTTATCTCATTTATTACTTAGACCAGAGATGGGCAAACTTTTCTGTAAAGAGTCAGATAGTAAATATTTTAGACTTTTTGGGCCATAAACTCTCTGTTGTGATTGCTCATCTCTCCTGATGTAGTGCAAAGGAAGCTCTAAGATAATGTGTATTGTGTGTGATTGAAACTCACACAATACAAGGTAAAAGAATTAGAAATATAATCCACATCTTTCAACTTCAAATTTTATGTTTTTTCCATAATTCCTGCTAATGGTGTGGCCTCTTGAACTAAAAAGGAAATTTTGTAGCTTAAAAAAAAGGATGCCTTTATTATCTATAAGGGGATAACAGACTTGATGGAAAAGAATTAAAGTTATAAAAGACAAAATAAGAAGGAAACCTTGGAGAAAATTTAAAAAATTTTTTATGCCATAGGAATATTTTTCTGCCAATAGAGCAATGCATTGTCTTAGTAATGTTTAACTCTTAATGTATTGTCATGTAACATATTCTGCTAACAATGTAAAGAAACATTAGCTATCTTTGCTTTGCTCATATTCTCTCTGAATCTACAAAATTTTCTTTTAGAAGTAATCTGCATGTGTTCTCCTCTCTTTATTTGTATATTTTTCTTACAGAGGACCTACTACCTACAGGAAACTATAGGGGATAGTGGTCTAATGGTTAAGAGCCCTAGGGCTGGAATCAGATTTCCTTGTTTTGACCCCCAGCTGTGGCATTCACCTTTATCAAATAACTGAACTTCTCTATGCCTCAGTTTCCTGAACAGCACAATGGGTATAATAATAGTATCTATCACATAGGGTTGCTGTGAAGGTTATATGAGCGAATACATGACTACACTCACTGCATATATGCTGGTTACTCTTGTGCATGCTCAGTAAATGTTATCCATTATCACTGTTGTTATTAATACATATCAGCTTTTGAATCACCCTGAAATTTGCCAGTCACACTTATTTTTCTTGGTTTTTATTTTTCACTTGGATCTGAATGTTTTAGGAGGATGTCCGTTAGGGAATATCTTAAAATGTATTTTACATTTACATTTCTATGCAACTATACACAGATTATTTTGATTTTAATTGCTCTTTATAAAAATAATTATACCATTTTTATTGTTTTCTATAAGATAAAATTCTCTTTAAGGGTGACAGCATTTGTATATGAGGGTCCCTGGAAGAATAAATCTAGATGATGTCATCTATTGAAATTCATTTTTGTTGCTTATAAAATACAAGTAGAAAAGGGATGTACGTACAGCCAGCAGTCGTCATCAGTGTGACTGATCTTTTAGACCCTCTGATACCAAATATAAAGTCAGTTGCTTTGGCATCTTTGGAATTATAATAGGTTTGGATGAACAGTTTGACTGTGACTGCTGATAATTGTAATAGTTGGTGAGAATGTGGCATCTTTGACCACATCTTCTGTCAAAAAAAGTTCAATTTATCTGCACATCTCCCTCCATCTCTCACTCCTCCAAGAGGCAATCCCAAGGTGAACCAGTCTTACTAATTAAGAATGTCCCCCTAGTATGTTGGGTGGAAGATGACAACCACCATTGTGCAGTCCATTTGGATAAGGAACTGGGGAAGACATAATCGTATTACTAACAAGTTAACCCAGTAGCAAAGCCTGGGGTAGTTTTGCTGGAATGAAGAGCCTGGTGTCTTTACTCTTAGATCTTCTTCTCATTAGTTAATATCTGAGTTCCAGGGAGAAGGAGGGCTCTGTCTAAGACTATTTGCCTTAATAAGAAATGGGGTCATGTGCTTTGGTTCTCTTCTATCACATAAAGGCACCATGGTACATTCTTGCACCTATGGGACTCAGTACATCTCCATTCTACCTACGGAGAGATTTCAGGGTCTGGCAAGTGATAGCCATGGTGCCTGATATTAAATAGCAATGCCCACCAGAATTGGCAGAAGAACCCAACAACATTGACTACATCCAGGGGTACCAGCAAGTGTAAGTCAAAGTGAAAATGGCACCCAGTGGTAATGCTGTGGGTGCCTGGAAGTCATGTGGGTACCTGAGAATGGTATCCAGCATGTGCTAGTATCTTACAAGGCATTAGCCACTAGTGGGGGCTGTCGCAGAAGAGGAAAGAAAATGCAGGTACTATATGGTAGCAACCAGACAGTTGACCCAACCAAGCGATGGGCATACTCTTGGGTCTTCCAGAAAAACTTGGGGAGCACTTTACTGTCAAAAGTATGGAAGAACTTTGTTGACTGCTGGAGTTACTTGTGCATTTTCCAGTAACATGATATTTTTTGTATTCCAAAAAATACAAAAGAAGCAATTCTGATATATGTTTGTGCCATTTCAAGAGGATAGGATTTGTATATGAGCCTCCAAAGTTGAGAAATACAATATGCTACTGCAGTTAGAACCTAGATGGAAATTGGGAAATCTGAGTTCTGGCACCAGCTCCCTGGTGGAATAGTGTGTCTTTGACCAAATCACTTAACTTCTTTGAGCTCCCATTTCCTCCGTGGACTAAATTCTCTCTAGGATCCTTTTCAGCAGTAAAAATGTGTTCCTAATATTTTTATGATTCTAAAAACACCCGAGATACATTTAAATGGATAGTAAATGCTAAGATGAAGACATAGATACTTGAGTGCCCTTTCCAAAGAACTAGAAGAATAGTGCTTGCTTCATATAAAGATATATTTTTGACTCTTGAGTCAGTCTCTTTTTACCAGCTTGCCATTAAACTTGATCAGTATATAAAAGTAGTTGCTTGCATGCATGAGCAATTAAATGGTATGGAGAGAAAACAAACATCTCCTGTTAATAAGTGACTGTAGTGTGTTATTCACTTGGCTCGGGGGGGAATCTACCTTTGCTTTTGATACTTGTTTTTCAATTTAGCTTACAAATGAATTAAATATCTCCACTGTAACCATCTCGTTTGAATTGCAAAGTCTGGAAGTGCTTGATTAGTATTATATTAAAGTTGCCAATAAGTATCTGAATTTAATTCAGTATAACAGATTTTTATTGAATGTCTCATTAGGCACAGCATTGGATATACCATATTCACGAGAGTTCTATAGTTGTCTGATTGGGGCAGTATGATTTTCATAAGTGAAAAGATCAACAGACCGTAGGAAAGGATAAGACGATGTGCAACTCAGTGACAAAGAAGAGGTAAATCAAAGAGGACTGGATGAGGAAAGGCTTGCTGGAGTGAGTAGGAGTTGACCATGGCCTTAAAGGTTGTGGGGGGTATTGGGGCTCCCCCAAGACCACTCTCAGGCTCGATGATTCACTAGAAGGACTCACAGGATTTAGAAGTTTTATACTCATGCTTATGGACGTTGACGAATCAAGTCAAACTGAAATCAAAGATTCATGCAAATGGATATACGAGACCAGAGTTCCCAAGCCTTAGCTGCACATTACAATCACCTGAGAAGCTTTTAGAACTCCTACTGCCCAGGCCACTGCCCAGACCCATTAAATCGGAATCTCTGTGGGTGTAACCAGGATCAGTTTTTTAAAGCTTTCTGGATGATACCAATTTGCAGCCAGGTTTGGGAACCATTGATCTAGAATGTAACTTCCACGAGGGCCAGGAGTTTAATTTCCTTCACAGGGGTATCGCCGGCACCTAGACCAGAACCTGGCATATGGTATATGCATAACATAAACCAGGAAGCAAAATTTGGTTGAAACCAGTTTTTAGAAACTCAAAGTGAAGCAAAGATAGATGGTTATTTGGTAATTGTAGACAAAATCACAACCAATAAGTATGTATTAGGCCAGAGAAAACACAAAGCACCAACAGAAATTTATCCTCCTTCTTTTTTGGTTCCTCAGTGCCCAGCACGGAGCCAGGAATACAGGAAGAACTTAATGCATTTTTTTCAAGTAAATCAATTAATGAGGGTGGCTAAAAAGCAAAATCAAAAACAATAACAAAAGAGAAATCTGAGATACAGCATACATAAGCAAAATAGATGGAATTAAGTGTAGTGATTCCATTTTTTTCAAGTTTTAATGTACTGACAAAGCAAATTGTTCCCTCAAATTGCTCATTTTTAATGTGCTTTAATTACTTGTGATATAATTGGTAGTCCCAGCCTGATCACCTGACACTTGTGTGACTGACCATGAGCATGCAACTTTCTAGACTCTGTTTTCATCTTATTAAAAAGAGGATTGGAAAATAAGGTCCTTTGGAATTTTAAATCTATGATTACAAACGAATTCTATTAGTCAATAGAGATTGCTTTTAAAATTCCTTGAGCAGTTTTGAAAATGGATTGTTTATTTATTAAAATGATTTTTAATACCTGAAAAACTCAAATGATATTGTACCCAGTTGGTCTAAAGTATTATATAGGATGAGTGTTGGGATACACTAGTTAGATAAATTTTCTTGTGTTTACATGGATCTTACAGTACTAGCATTGCCTGCATCATAATTCTAATAAGACGATAAAAAGTAAGAAGGAAAATACATTGAAAAAAAAGGGTTCTTGTTTTCTAACTAAATTCTACCTCTGGAAAGACTAGCAGGTTCATTCTCTAGTCAATGAAGGTAGGAAGAGAATAAAGTTACCAGTTAATTTTTTGCTTCTGATTACAAAATTTTATTTTAAGCTAAGCTAGAGACTTTCAATTTTTTTCCTCCATATTCTCCATTTTAATCTTTTCCACGGGGTCATCATTATTTCTAGGCTTTCTTCTGTATAACATTTTTACTGTTTATGTTGCCATCTAAATGTTCTTCTCTTTTGAGATAAAATTTTTATTTCTGAGCAAACTTAGCTGTTTTATTTGGAGAAAGTCAGAAACTTGAATATTTTAAAAAAGCCGTTTTCCATCATCTTCTATCCCCCCCCTTCTTTATTTCTCAACCTCAAGATTCCTGAACTCTGCAGTTGGTGTAATTTGGTCTCCATACCCTCAAGTAGACAAACTGGGGTTTCTGTTTCTCATCAGTAAGACTGTTCTCCTCCATATGAAACCTTCCTTCCTCCTCTACTCAATTTAGAACTTTGGGCAGAAACAAGCTTCTTGTCGCTTCCATGGACTGATGGATAGAGTTCTCTTAGTACCCCTTCCGCTGAGGGGTAAGACCATTGAGAATATTATCTTTATGAAGGAGCCTCTATTCCAGTGTCCTGCCATATCCCTTGTCCCATTATGGATGTGAATCCATGTAGCTGAGATCCTAGACGCTCTGCCTGTGTGCTAGTTCCCCAGCTGTGGCTTATGCGTTTACCACTGTCTCTGTTTTATCTTCATTTTTGGCATTTAGGGATTTTTCTTTTTTCTTCCAAGCTCAGATAATTTATTGTTATGTTTTATCAGTTGCTTCTGTGTGTTTGTAGCGGGAATTGGGGAATCTACATTCATTTAGTCCACCATATTACTGAGAATGAGAGTCATGGAGCCATTGTGTAGGTCATTATATCACAGAAATTCTCTCTCCTCCCCCTCATCTTCCTCCTCTTCCCTCTCCTGCCCCTTCCCCTCATTTTTCTTCTTTCTTTTCCTCCTCTCTCACTTGCTAGGTCTAATCTGTAAGAGAAAAGAGACTCCAAACCAATGAATCCTGGGGTATATTTCTATTATCCTGTGGGCCCAAGTGTTTTTTTGGGGCCCAAATTACTTACAGTTTTCTTCTTGTACACAATTATCAGTTTTACAAATTAAATTATGTTTTGGTGATTATAGGTCATGTTACAAATTAATGGGCCCTAGAAGGCATTTATTTTCATTCAACCATGTCACATTCAACTTTTCAATTATTCATTCAATAAATATCTATTAAATACCTACTATGTACTTCTGTAAGTGCTTGGACAAAACAGACACAGATCCCTGTCCATTTTTGTGAGAATAGAGAATAAGCAAAATATAATAGAGATTAAGGAAGAGAAAGAGATAGAGACTAGAGAAAAACATAGTAAAAATTAAATGGTATAGTTTGCTAAAAGGTGCTAAGAGAGCAAACGAAGTAGAGCAGGGTAAGCAGAGCTGAGAGGTGCTTAGGGCAATTTAAAATAGAATGGTCGAGGTAGGCCTTCTTGAGAAAATGGCACTTGAACAAAATGTGGAAGGAAAAGAGGGAGTGAGCCGTATGAATATCAGGCCAGAGAGCATTCCAGGCTGAGGGGACAGCTCGTGCAAGATTGGAGCATGC
The DNA here is from genome assembly GCF_037783145.1 of Equus przewalskii. Lineage (NCBI taxonomy): Eukaryota > Metazoa > Chordata > Mammalia > Perissodactyla > Equidae > Equus > Equus przewalskii. The sequence continues at coordinate 52,559,751 of NC_091838.1, forward strand.
CTGGAACATTTAAGGAGCATTAAGGGGGCCAGTTATGCTGGAGCAGAGTGATCAGAGGAAAGCAGCAGGGAATAAATTCAGAAAGGTATTGGGCAGGACATAGGGGACATCATGAGGCCTTTGGAAGACTTTATAGGAGATGGTACCTTTTTATTAATTTCTCTGTTTAGTACTTTCTATTTTACAAAATAGAGCATATTTTGTAAAGAAAATTGTTGTGATTAATATATAATTAATACTTCCTTTATGAGAGAAATCATTAAATTGTTTTAACTTTGAGGAAAATTCACGCACATACATATATAATCTTTTAATTTTCCATCTATGATGGAAATATTTGCCTATAATTTCACTAATGTGTCCTAAAAGTTTTCTCCTATCTCTAACCACCATGTTCTTTTTTAATGTGCTAGATTCAGTTTGAATGCAGAGCCTACATTGATCAGTTCATTGCTGTCTATAATATTATTATATATTTAGTTCATTCACATTTGAACTATTTGTGGAGAATAAAAATATAGAGAGCAATTTTATGTCCTCTTAAAAATTATAGCTGGAACTAGAGAGAGGTTACTTTTTGCTCCTGCTCTTTGATTTCATTTTAATTTCAAAACTAATTTCATGCTTTTAAATGTTAAATTGCTATAAGGGTTTTCAACTTCCTGTCTTTAATTCTAACATTATCTATTATCTACTGTGCTAATTTCTTTTCTGATTAATTGGGAGTAGAACAGACACCGGCACAGAAATAGCTGAGGTCAGAATGGTTACCAAATGAGGTTCTGATACAATGCATAATTCATGAAATATATTCACTCATGTTTTCCATTGTCCTCAATTGAAAATGTGCCTTGCTAAATGCAGTTCTCCACATTGTTTTAAATGTCATTGAAATCTTCAGATTCCTACTGTTTTTATACTTTGAGGAAGTCTCTTTTAGTCTGTTTTGTCATTGTTTTTCTTTATAAATGTTTCTTCTGAAAAGAATACCTTTTGGCTTTGTACCTCAAGGTTCTCTAAAGGTTGATTGCTCAGTGCCAAAAGAATTATGAGTACCAACTCATAATTCAAATTAATCTATTGATAAGCAAAACATAGATTTATTTCAGTATATATTGTACCTGTTTTTAATCAGTACTCTGTTATTTTGTGTTTTCAAAGAGAAGAAATTAATTTATTGTTGTTCTTGCATTGGTAATCAGGACTCTCTCAGCTGCAAGTGGCAGAACTCAATTCAAGTTAGCTTAATCGAAAAAGGGATGGGAAGGCTTACGAATGTGCGTTGATTCAAACACTGTGGATCCCGAGGTTCATGTAATAGCAGTAGGATTCTGGAAGTCTGTGTCTCTCTTGTCTTTACAGCTTCTGATTTTGGAGTTATTTTCAGGTAACAAATAGTAGCAAGGATGGCCAATTTATCAGTCCCAAAGAAAAGACGAGGATTCTCTTCCCCCAATGTTTATAATTTTTTCAGAAGAGTTACATTTAGCTGTTGTTGGCCATGTGCATGGTGCTGGATAAATGTTCATCCAGAAGGATGAGAAACTCTGACTGCTATGGGTTGAGTGCCTAACTGAGGTGGGAAAGTCGGCATGTCACGAGTAGAGGATGAAAGGTTCTTAAACCAGAGAAGCGAGACAAACAATAACAAATCCCCATGTCTACTTAGTTTCTTCTGATGCCAAATGTTAGTCAGGGGCTGCAAATAGCAGATCTCTCTACCAACAGTTCTTCAGGTAAGTGGCAAATTTATAACTTCTTCAAAGTGATATTCTAAATCTCTAAGAACCATGGACAGGTGAGATACAACTACTCTCACAAAGCAGGAATATGTTCTTCCCTCCATTCAAATGACTATCTCCTCAGTTAATTATGCTACCTATTCAGAACTCCTAGAGACATATACACAAAGTAAATTGGAGTAAAGTGTATAATGTGTCTGTGTTCTATCAGGTAGCATTCTTTAAAGTGCTAAAGTGCTAAGGGGTCAGGATGCAAGTTGTACTTCAAGATGTTGCTAAGTGAATCATAAGATAGTGCCCTGATATGAGTATTTTTAGGCCTTTTTGAATTTGGGAGGTGTAAGACACACCGATGTTTGTAGATTAGCTTCGTTTGTTTCATAACAACAAAGGGGAAGATTATGATAACATGTGTAGTATTGACTTGTTTTTATATCTATCCAGTAAAGTCCTTTTTTTTTATTTTAAAAATAGTCCCACTTTAAAAATTAAAAGTAAGTTTAACAGGCAAAGAAGGCACGACTATAATCTTGGATGTCTCTGGAAGGCCGTGGTAGAAAATAAGCACAACTGTGCTGGAGGCTGATTGTGGGGATATGTTAAACTTCAATGTCAGCCAGCCTGATTTCTGAGATTCGTATGTTGAAAGGGTGACAATTTCATTTTAGAGCCAAGAATACAAGACAAAAAAAAGAAGAAAGTAATAGGAAAAAAAGATGATCCCTGAGCAGGAATAGTACCATAATGATTCCTCATCACTTACCATCCTTTCAGACCAGTACGTTTAATAAATCTAAGGGATTATCAGGAGCATATTTCTCATTCCATAGTCATTATTAAGAAATTTAAATATCTCTAATTGAATTAATGCCCTGATAGGATCATTGCTCCTTTTCATTTCTGCTGCCAAAATTCACAACTCCATCATCCTCAGCCTGGATTACTGCTTGAGTGATAGTTATCTGCCTGCTTCATGGTCTGTCCCCTCTAATCCATGCTCAACTTTGGGGTCAGGTTCACCATTCTTTGGAGTCAAGCTAATTGTGCTACTTTTCTGTGTAATACTCATCAGTGACACCTCATCTACAAGGAAAATGCAAATGCTTGTTTTTATACACAAGACTCTTTATGATAAGCATGAAATCTGGAAGCTGCAATCAAAGAACAGTTTCCCTACTTATTAGCTGAGTAGGATGGGTATCCCTTGGCTTCCTCGTCTATAATGGGATGATCAAAATAACATCTGCCTTATAAGTTTATTTTATAAGGACTCAATAAGGAAAAAAACGTATGTCATATATTTACCACAGCAGGTGGCTGGCATATAGTTAATTCTTAATAAATGTTGGCTTCACTCTGAATTCTCTCTCACTCTCTAGCCCCATCCTTGGCCACTCTCTCATATCTGCCCTATGATTTAGCCACAGTGGGCTTCTTGGTTTCTGAATAGCCATTCTGTTTTATGCTTCTTGGCCTTTATACATACTGCTTCCTCTATTCCCCCCACTAGACTGAACAGTTTAAGGTTAGTAATTATGCCTTTCTTACATTTACGGAACATAACACAATGTCAGGCACTTTGTTGAAGAATTCTAAGAAATAATGTTGAACAGAGACAACTGTTCATCCCTCAAAGCAGAATTGGCTTCTTCGTGTGTTTACTTCTAGGTCAGCCGCACAGTAGGATAGTGCAGAGGCCTCACTGGAAGAAAATGCTGGACTCTGGGGTCAGGGTGTCCAAGTGTTGCAGAATAGGTTCTTCGGGCTAAGGGCAGTGATATTTTCACAGCTCTTTTTAATTTTCTTTGACCAAATTATCGATTTCAGCTGAAGCTTCGTTTAGCATTAAATACTTTAAAAAAGGAAAACATGCTCATTTATGGTATTAAGAGGAAAGATAAAAACCATCTAATGGGTAGGATTTTCTCTGGGCATGTTTTGTTTTCCTGATGCGTGGGTTTATGGCTGCTGGGTGTTAAGAACTCCTCCTGGTCTGTGGCCTGTCTTCTCCAGAGCCCACCTTTCCTGTATTGGAGAGAACCAGCATGATCCAGTTTAAGGGCGGGTCACTGCTATTTAGTTCATCAGGCTGTGTCATCAACGTATAAAGAGCTAGTGGCACTCTCACAGTAGAATTTACCACAGTATAATGTGTTAGAAGTATTTCTTCAAAAAGATGTGGCTATTTCTTGGCAACTTTTTCTAAGGACTCAGAAATAATTCTCTGATCTCCACAAGCTAGTTTCGATAAAGGCTGACTGGCTGGTTTTGAAAAGAGTTAATTAAGAAAAGTACGAAGTGCTAAGAGGAGCTAAGGTTTGTTGTGAATATTTTTCAGACTGTGGAGTTACTCTATTTGCATATTGCAGTAGTTCGATATTGGTGAGTTGCCCAGAATCACTTCAGTAAAATAAATGACTGTCTTGTTCAAGACTTGCTTGTTCCTTGTTTGTTTATGAACGACAACTCAAGTAGTATTTGCCCTACTCTAGAAATATTTAAGTTCACTTTATCTTCAGTCCTCCAGTAAATAAACATCTCATCCAGTGACAAAAGACAGTAATGTATTCTAATTGTCTAATATAAACAAAACATTTTAAAATTAACTTTATGCAGATATGATTGGGTATTTTCCATTAGTTGATTGAAATGAAACATTTGAAAAATTGCTTCAAATGTTTTTCACGATTAAAATTATCACTATCATAGATTAATTTGTCACTGAAACGCTTCTACAAATACATTTAATTTCTTTGCAAACTTATTGCAGTTGCAATGTCTTAGAAATAAATTATAAGATTATTTTAAGTCAATCTTGTATTAGCTTTTTAATAAAAATATAATATTTTTAAATTATGGCTTTAAAATTATTTGTGATGAACTAAAGAAAGAAGTACCATAAATCCATTTTGACAAACTTTTTACTTTTTGTAATTTGTAATGGCAAACATGACATAAAATATCTCTAATGAAAAGCTTTTGGCACCATTTGTTAGATTTATTTCTTAGAAAGGATAGGGTTTATGCCTGTACATCCTACACTCCTCCCCACGTACTAGATTCTTTTTTTCATGAAAGAGATGATAACATTTTTTCGATTTGGGAGCTTACAAAATCTAGTCGTATGTTAAGGAATTGGGAAGCAAATATGAGATGGGATCAAGGGAAAATTTCGGCTAACATGGTAAATTAACAGCTTCAAAATTTGAGCTGTTATTGTTATTCAAAATTTGAGCTTATACTGTTTTAAGAATCTGTCTTTGCCATATTTCTTTTTCTAGTTGGATATCCTTCCAGTTATATCTCCTCTTTTTAAAATATTATGGAAGAAAAGCTGACACTTAAGATCTTGTCATGTATATTTAAGAAACTTGCAATGCTTATCATAACAAATTGGATTTTTACTGATGTTATTAGGAAGCTGAATGCATTATAGTACAAGAGCTGATCATAAGGGAAGCTAAGAAAGATAAAATTGGGTTTGGGAGACTTGCACCTTATAAGTGAGACTTAGGCCTGCTATGTATCTCTGTAGAGTTTCCGTTTCTTTTGGCAACACATTAAATCTTTTTTGAAAAATTGAGATATAATACACATGTCATAAAATTCACCCTTTTAAAGTGTACAATTCAGTGGTTTGTAATATATTAAAAAAGCTGTGTAACCATCACCACTATCTAACTCCAGAATAGCTTCATCATGGCCAAAAGAGACTCCATACTGATTAGCAGTCACTTCCCACCCCTCTCTCCCCTAGCCCCTGGAAACAGTAATTTACTTTCTGTCTCTATGGATTTGCCTACTCTGGACGTTTCATATAAACGGAATCATACAATATATGAGATTTTTTGTCTGTATTCTTTTACTTAGCATAATATTTTCAAGTTTCATCCATGTTGTAGCGTGTATCAGTATTTCTTTCATTTTTATGGCTGAATAATGTTCCACTATGTAGGTATACTACATTTTGCTTACCTATTTATCAATTGATAGACATTTGAGTTGCTTCCACTTTTTGCTATTATGAAAACACTGCTATGAACATTTGTCTATAAGTTTTTGTGTGAATATATGTTTTTGTTACTCTCATATCGAAGATACCCAGGAGTAGAATTGCTGGGTTATATAGTAACACTATCTTTAAAGTTTGGAGGAACTGTCAAATTGTTTTTCACAGCACCTTTTAGATTCTCATCAGTAACGTATGAGAGCTACAATTTCTCAACATTCTAGTGAGAATTTTAATTTGGCAATTGCCCAGATTTTAATTGGGTTATTTTTCTTTTTATTATTGAGTTGTAAGCACTCCTTATATATTGTGGATATATTGTAGAGCATTATGAGATACACCATTTGCAAATATTTTTCACATTCTGTGGATTGGCTTTTCACTTTATAGTGTCCCTTGACATGCAAAAGTTTTTAAATTTGAAGAATTCTAATTTATCCGTTTTTCTTTGCTTGCTTGTGTTTTAAGTGTCATATTTAAAAGAAAATGTTGCCTAATACCTCTCTTGAAACATAATGCCTGTGTTTCCTGTTTCATCTCATGTCCTACCCTAACCACACACACAGACACACAGGCACACATCCTTATGCTTTAGCCATTCCTATCCCTTACCATTTAAACATGTCATGCTGTCTCTGTCCTTGGCATGTTTCCTGCCTCACTCAAACCGCCTCAATTGGCAATTTTTAAAAACTCTGACTTTACTTACTTTAGAAAGCTTGCCCTGACCTGCCCTCCCTTGCCTTCTTCAGTGGCTTTGTATCCTCCATTTTCCTCTCCCAGTACCCAGGCTTGTAACAATTATGTGATATTTTAATTGTTCATTTACGTCTCTGTCACCCACCCTGGACCTTGAGATCACATTCTTTCCCTGATTTCTGGATATCTCAAACTGAATAGTGGTATGTAGTAAATGCTCAAAAATATTTGAATGAATGCCTACTGTTGTCCTCATACTGCCTTCTTTGCCACTCAAAATTAAAGGCTACATCTTACTCAGACTATTTTCCATGGGAGGACATGACAATTTGGACCTTTCCTTTTTTTTGCCCTCTCTCAGCCCATCATACCTGCTTGGTTACGGTCAATCTAGTACACTGTTCACTGAAGTAAAATCAGAGAAAGTAATTTGAACTAAATGATTCCTGAATTATTTGGTTTCTAATCTGGTTCTCTGGGTCAAGAATTAGAACTAGGTTCTGGGTCCTTGATTTTTCCTTACAGGAGTGAGTTTTTACCCAGATAACATAGACTCACAAGATATAAATACAAGAGTTGACTGTAATACCAATCTCATTTTCCTTAGATCCATTGGGAAGAAAGGAGAGGTGAGGAAGGCTAGTCAAAGAGGAGATTACAGGATCACAGTTTATCTAGGTAGGGCAAGGTGCCTCCTGACAGTGTGGGAGAGTAGACACTGTGTAGTATCCCATGGAGTCCCAAGGACGCTGAGACTTTCACTGTGCTGTCAGGGAGGAAGGATAATTTTACTGCAGATATTCAATGGTTCCAGTGGTGGAGTCAGAGACTGCGTGTGTTCTATCAGGGTGCCCTGGATGATGGCCTTTTGAGTTACTCCCTTGGGACAAGGGGCCTGACTCTAGTCATTGATGATTGGGTTTCCCGGGCATAATTGACCCACCAATCTCTTTGTTATATATTTCTCCCTCACTTTTACATCTCAGATGTAGCCATATGCCTAAATTCAAACTGATGCATTGGAATCAAATTGGCTCTACCAGCTTTACGTAATTTAGGGCACAGTTTTTCCCTCCCCCTAAAAAGTCTCATTACTAACTGTCATTTGGGGAGAGACAATGGCAAGCCCCAGTACATTGACTTCAGCTTTCTCTTCTGAAGGTATTTTATTTTTGGTGATCTCTTACAGCCATTCTTAGGTGATGAATATCCAATTGGAGCATTTTGGGCACTATGGCAGGTTGACAAAACTTCCTTTTACTTCATATCGTAAACACTGGAGCAGAATGGCTCCTTAATGATGTGGACATGTTTACATAAACCAATAGTCTATGCTAGCAAGAGTCATTTAGACAGTGAGCTTAATTCAAACAGTGTTAGGCAAATGCCTATAACATGATGATAGGATATTAAAACACTTCATAAATAAAACTGTATTTGTATTTCACAAATATGTTTAAATTTAACATCAAGCAGCCATGCTTGGTCAATTTTCTAATTGGGAAATATCTCTGAGTTATAAAGCATGACTTAAAATATTTAGTTTTGTAATTAACATAGAAGTACAAAGATAATTCATGAATATTCTTGTTTCTAGATGAGATTTTAATTGTGCTTTTTAAAGGCCAAAATATCTCCATCGTCTGGCATATTTAATGAATAAAAACAGTTTGGAAGAAATTATTATTATAAGAAAATAACTTTATAGTGTAGACATGTTCTGCACATGATGTGGGCTTATTGACCAAAATAAGAAAACTGAAAGGAAGAGCTTATGTACAATGTGACACAAGTATTAACTCAGAGGGAAGGAAGAAAAGTCAGTAAATGAAGAAAAATTAAAAGTTCTTTCTAAATTGTTTAATGTATATTTCGGCTATATATGTCAACATTTGTGGAAATTGTTTTCTCATAAAAATCAGAGAATTTTCTAAATATAGACTCACTGAAGCATAAGATATACCTAACAGAATATTGTATACTTGATTTACTAATTTTTTTTAAATAAGGGGAAATGTATTTGTGTATGTATGTATGTGGAGAGAGAGAGAGAGGGACAGAAAGAGAGAGAGAGACAGACAAAAAGAGAAATACAGAGTAAACCATGTTATTATTAAAGCGTGATTTGTGGCTAAGGCATTCTGAATAATTAAATATCTAATAAACATATTGCTATATACCTAATAACTAGAGTACAATAAAATACATTTAATGTTAATATTATATGGAATACAATTTTGTATTTGGGGATTCAAAATTTACAAATTTTTCAAAGAGCATTATAGCAAAACTTCTAGAATCTTAAAACTTGTAAAGACCTTAAGTAACAATGGTCATAAATAATAAATATTATTAGACTAGTGCTTGACATTTTATGATGTATTTCATTTACAGTGTCCTAGGCAGGTGATATAGTTCAACTTTCTTATTTTACAGATAGAGACTGAGATTGCCATTCCTTAGAAGACCAGCCTGGGGTCACACAGGTTACTGACACCATCCTGGGGGACAACTCCAGTTTCTGAGCTTTGTAATGTGGTGCCCATAGGAAACTCTCATTATGGAACACCCTTGCAGACGCCTATTGATCTGGCTTTAAAAGTTATTTAAACATTGTCAAATTTTGTTTTATAATGTCCTAAATGTCTCAAAGATCCAAATATACGTGTTCTTAAAGTCGTATCTTTTCCTTCAGGTTATGAGGGAAAAAATAAAATATTGCTGCTATGGAAGAGAGTGGGAGGATAAAGTCTCAGTTGGAAATTTAGTTATCTTTCTCGTATGTTGAAATATAAACAGAACTCCATAGTGTGTCTGGTGTTAAGTACTATCAGAAGCATTTAACTTTTCAGTATTGAAAATTGTACATTATAACGACATAAAATTGTAATAGCTATCTCCAAAATTAAGAGCTAATTTGGCTTTTTATAGATTTAAGAGAGCAAATCCTGAACTCTTCAGTGGGAAATCTTGGAGTTTTCATTGTAAGTTGTGTCTGAAATGATTTACAAGTATAATTCGTGAACTGTCGTTATATCCTAAGCTCTCCGTGCTTTATAACTTGTAATTCTCTGAAACATATTTTGTGATTCTTGAAATCTATAAGCAGATATACTATTTGGAAAGGAAATATATACTTGCCTGTTATCACATTGTTTCTCTCTCTTTCTTTTTTTCAATATACTACCTAGTCTTGATCTGATTCCTCAGCAAAATAGGGTTGTGAAAACTCTGTCCTCTCAAGTTGCTCTTATCCATCAAAAGAAGGAATTTATGTGTAGCACCTAAATAAACAAAAGTGATTTTTTTTTCAGTTTTCTCTCAGATAAAGCTGTTTCTCTTCTTAAAGGGAGATTCACATTTAGGATTCCGTGTTTCTCTTTAAGAAGAGACTTATATTTTCTGTTTCCATATTGGGAAATTCATTTGAAATCTTTCTATTTGGCATTTACTCTCTCATTGCATGTGTTCAGCTATAGGTATTGACAGATTTAACAAAAGCACAGACAAAAGATGCAGCAAATAATATTCTGCTATTTAGATGTACATATTTAACAAATCACATTTTACTGTACCCAGAACACACCAAGTTCATTTCCATCTCAGAGTCTTTATGCATTATTCTCTCTTCCTTCTAATAGAAAATATATTTTTTGGGCCAGCCCCAGTGTCCTAGTGTTAAATTCTATGCTTTCTGCTTTGGCAGCCTGGGTTCAGTTCCTGGGCGTGGGCCTACACCACTTGTCTGTCAGTGGCCGTGCTGTGGTTGTGGCTCACAAACAAAAAGAGGAAGATTGGTAGTGGATGTTAGCTCAGGGTGACTCTTCCTTAGCAAAAAACCCCAAAAAATAAAAATATATATATATATATATATTTCTTTTTATGATAAATGTAATGTCTGGTGAATCATAAATTCATCAGTAAAACTGAAGAAGGTCATATGGATTTCTCCATTTTACAGATGATAAAACTGAGGGATCAAGCTTAGCCTTTGAAGGATTAATTGAGATAAAGTACTTAAAACCAAGTCTGAAGTAGAGTAAGCACTTAATGTGTTAGCTTTGTGATCTCATATAGAAATAACACTGTCGTATTTATATGTTCCTTTTCCTGGAATTAGTTTACAAAACTCAATTTTCTGGGCTGATGAAAGTACTTTCATAAACCTACAACTCAAAATATTTCTGTAGGCAAGCCTTAAAACCATCCTTCAGTATGTTGTAACTGTTTTCACTGAATCCTTTTAACTGTAGCTCTGATTTTTCATTCCATAGCAGCCTGCAGCAGGCAGCTTATAGGTTGTGACTGGAGCGTCTGTCAGTGAAAGAGAAGAAAGAACAGCCTCTGATTTAAGTGGATCATAATAATGACCTGCCACCCCAAGTCGTCAGGAAGCACTTAAATTATCATTATTTTATTCCATTTAAAAAAGTGAAGGTGTGTGCAAGAATATGCTTTAGAAGTTTTACCTGAGCTGCTGTATCCTCTAATTTTGTTTGTTTGTTTGTTTTTTTGTGAGGAAGATTGGCCTGGAGCTAACATCTGTTGCCAATCTTCCTCTTTTTGCTTGAGGAAGATTGTCACTGAGCTAACGTCTATGCAAATCTTCCTCTATTTTATGTGAGATGCCACCACAGGATGGCCTGATGAACGGTGCTAGGTCTGCACCCGTGATCTGAACCTGCTAGCGGAGCACACGCACTTAACCACTACACCACTGGGTCGGTCCCCTTACTTTTATCTATTTTACTCTTATTATTTTTTCTCCCAAAAGCTCCAGTACATAGCTGTACATCCTAGTTGTAAGTCATTCTAACTCCTCCATGTGGGATGCCACCACAGCATGGCCCAGTGAGCAGTGCATAGATCCACGCCCAGGATCTGAACTGGCGAACCCTGGGCCGCTGAAGTGGAGTGCATGAACCCAACCGTTCAGCCATGGGGCCATCCCCCCTCCTTTTATTTTTGATAAAGCTCTTTAAAATCCTTCAAACCCAAAATACTGTAGAAAGGAGATTAAATTAAGCCCTGTTATGTTTTCTCCCAAACTTCGCAATCTTGGAAAGGCCTTCCCGATCACCATATCTAAAATAGTAGCCCCATCACCCACTGGCCCCTCACCTTGCTTTATTTTTCTTCATAGTGTTTATCATTTCTGGATATTATATATCCCTTTATTATTTTGTTGTTGTTGCCTGTTTTCTCCACTAGGATATAAACACATGAGGAGAGCAGCTTTTTCCTTGCTTTTTGCTATGTTCCTGGCACATAGAACAATGCCTTTCATGTAATAGGCATTTAAACACATACCAAGTGAGTCAATTAATGAATTAATTAATAAAGAATATAAAAGCACCAAGGAACACAGCAAGAAGCAATGATTAAATTACTATAAATTTATATTACCTACTACAGTTTTGGAAATCTCAAACTTTTTCCCTTAAAGCCCCTGTTTTATTCAACATTTACTAATATTTGCAAAATGGTTATAGCAAATCTTACTGTAATCTCAAGGATACATTAGATAGACTTGCATTATTCATACTGCAGAAATAAGTAAATATAAACTCAGTGAATAAAGATATTAAGTCGTAGGTCCAAGCTGAGATAATTTATCTGACCCAAGAGCATTGAAAATATTTCAACTGCTGCTACTAAAAGTTCTGTTCTCCGTATTCTGTAAAAAAGGAGGGGGGATTCCAGTATTTTTTTATGTCATCTATGTGTATGTAATCTCTTTTGTAACCACTGCCTTTACTTAAAATTGTATCTTGCAACTAAGGTCGTTATTCTCCAAACGAATGCTCTAATATGTCTACAGCAACAACAAAAACCATAAAAATGATATTTAAATGCAGGTGAATGAGATTTGAATGAGATTGAGAGAAAAAAAGACATTTAAAATAGTACATCTTTTTAGAAATACTTATATATTTTTTCCTTGCTTATTTGGTCAACCAGTCTACCTATATACCTACCTATCAACAAATAATAATATTAAAAGAAACTAAATGAGCTAAGATATATGTTAGGGAAACAAGATAAGATACTCTCGTTTCGCTAGAGGAATTTTAGTCTCATGGGGGAAGATAGGTGGGAACATCAAATATATGTGTGGACGTGTGTGTGTATATGTGTGTTTGCACATATAGTTTTAGTACATGCCCCTGATCACCATCTGCTCCTATTCCCACATGAGCTCGTCTGTCCTCTGAAAGCCCAGTGCCACCTGATTGCTAACCAAATGATCTTGCCTCCTACTTCTCAAAGGCATTGGAAACTGTGAACTCTCTTAGTCGTAAGTACCACAATTTCCCATTTCTGTACTTAAAAATGTTCTTCTATCTGTATCCACCCTCACTTTTTTAAGGAAAAGAAAGCTTCCCTTTCTTTATTTCTGTACTAATTTCATCCTTCCATCTATTCTCGATGTGACCTCTCTAAGACTTTTCTTCCATGCTTCTCTCTACGCTTTTTATACATTATATTAGCTTTTCTCTCTCTGCTGGTTCTTTCTCCATACTTTGTACCCCACATCCAGATTATTTTCCATAGTTCATCTGTGTGCTAAATCCAGTCACACCACTGCCGTTCCTCAGAGGTGATTGTGAACATCTCTTCCCAACTGCTTTCAATAATGCCACGTTGGTAGACTGAAATTGCCCCCGTATAGTGGAATTATTTACATGAGGGAAATTGGCAGCTGCTACAAATCCAATTTGTCATCCACCCCCTAGTGCTGGTTTTTAAGAAGCATTTATAGGCAAACCACTGATCTAGTCCTCCCACCTGCTTCCTTTATAACCAAGTTCTTGAAAAGAGTAGTCTGCTCTAAATCTATCAGCTTCCTCACTTCACATCAAATCTCTCAAGTTAGATATCCACTCCTTCCTCTACTGGAAGTGCTACAGCAAAGGGGAAAAAATGCTCCTGACTACCTACCTCCAGCCACATTTCATACTGTTGATGTCTTGCTTTCTGAAAACTTTGTTTCACTCTGACGTAGTATTTCCTGGTTCTCCTCCCACTTCTCTGACTATTTCTTCTCTGCCTCTCTTACTAAGTCCTCTTTCTTTGCCCCTAATTATTGATGTCCCCATGGTTCTGGTCACAGTTTTCTTCTTTACATTCTATGTTGGCTAACTCATCAATGCCCATAGCCTCAAACATTCCATTAATTATCGCCTAATAGAAAGCTGCAGGCCAAACTTTTTGCCTGAGTTTCAGATTGGCATGTCCAGTTGCCTTCTTAATATCTCCACCTAGATATGTCACAGGTACCTGAGACTCAACAAATCAAAACCTTAATTCATTTCTCCCCCTTAAGTGTTACTCCACATTCTACATTTCCTACCCAGATAAATGGCCTCACCGTCCACCAAGTCCGCAAAATGAAAAACCTGGGAGTCATCCTAGACCCCTTGCTTTTCTTCATTCTGCAAATTCAGTCAGTCACTGAATATCTTTCTGTCTTTCTTCTTCCACTGCTACATCTTGATCTTAGCTACCTTCTTTTAGGCTCTCATTTCTTACTTAGATTGTTAAAATTTTCTCCTAATTTGTCTTCCTGCCTTCTGTCACACTCCTCAGCCAGCTCTCTCCAGTGCTGCTAGAATGACATTTAAAAATTTTAAATATGATTAGTTCCTCCCTTAAAATCTTTCAGTGGCTCTTCACAACCTCTAAGATAATTTCTTTATCATATAATACTCTTTCAATTACAAATAAGAGAAGACTTCACCCTAATTGCTCAAGCAAAATTGAACTAATGGCAACTGAAGATTCCAGGGAATGGATCTGGATTGAATAATGTCAACAGGAATTGGTTTCTCTTCCTATTTTAGTTTTGCTTTCCATTGTGTTGGCTCCAGGCTCAGGTTCAATGTGATAGCAAGACGGTGGCCGCCACTGCAGCTATACAACTTCTCAACTTTAAGGTACAGCAGGAAAGAAAACAAGATCTCCAACCTCCCCCTTAAGAGGCTAATAGTATCTTATTGTTATTGGGCCGTGTGCCTATGCATGAACCAATCACCATTGCTAGTTTATTGTAACGTGTTGATTGGCCTGTATGCAAACTACATGAGACTTAAGAGGGGCTGTATCCCCAGATGGAAATTTAAACCTTGCTCAAAGAAGGAGGAACGAATGCTAAGGAAGCTATTACTCATAATGACAACATCTAATATTTATTGAGTTCTGGACATGTTTCAGGCACTGCGTTAGTGCCTTTATTTAATCTTTGTAACAACCTCACAAGGAAGTGAGGGAACTGATGCACGGAGAGGTTAGGTAGTTTGCCTAAGTTAGACATAGCAAATAACGAATGTCAGTTGCAAAATTCAAAATGTCCTTTTCTTTCTTACCCAATAAATTCCTGAGAGTGTTTTTTTTTTTTTTTTTTATTAATGTTATGATAGATTACAACCTTGTGAGATTTCAGTTGTACATTTTTGTTAGTCATGTTGTGGGTACACCACTTCCCCCTCCGTACCCTCCCCCCACCCCCCCTTTTCCCTGGTAACCACCAATCAGATCTCCTTCTCAATATACTAATTTCCACCTATGAGTGGAGTCATATAGAGTTCGTCTTTCTCTGACTGACTTATTTCGCTTAACATAATACCCTCGAGGTCCATCCACATTGTTGTGAATGGGCCAATTTCGTCTTTTTTTATGGCTGAGTAGTATTCCATTGTGTATATATACCACATCTTCTTTATCCAATCATTAGTTTCTGGGCATGTAGGCTGGTTCCACGTCTTGGCTATTGTAAATAATGCTGCAATGAACATAGGGGTGCAACGGACTCTTGAGATATCTGATATCAGGTTCTTAGGATAGATACCCAGTAATGGGATGGCTGGGTCATAGGGTATTTCTATTTTTAACTTTTTGAGAAATCTCCATACTGTTTTCCATAGTGGCTGTACCAGTTTGCATTCCCACCAACAGTGTATGAGGGTTCCTCTTTCTCCACAACCTCTCCAACATTTGTCGTTCTTGGTTTTGGATGTTTTTGCCAATCTAACGGGGGTAAGGTGATATCTTAGTGTAGTTTTGATTTGCATTTCCCTGATGATTAGCGATGATGAACATCTTTTCATGTGTCTATTGGCCATATTCATATCTTCTTTTGAGAAATGTCTGTTCATGTCCTCTGCCCATTTTTTGATCGGGTTGTTTGTTTTTTTGTTGTTAAGTAGTGTGAGTTCTTTGTATATTATGGAGATTAACCCTTTGTCGGATAAGTGGCTTGTAAATATTTTTTCCCAATTAGTGAGCTGTTTTTTTGTTTCAATCCTGTTTTCCCTTGCCTTGAAGAAGCTCTTTAGTCTGATGAAGTCCCATTTGTTTATTCTTTCTATTGTTTCCCTCAACTGAGGAGTTACAGTGTCCGAAAAGATTCTTTTGAAACTGATGTCAAAGAGTGTACTGCCTATATTCTCTTCCAAAAGACTTATTGTCTCAGGCCTAATCTTTAGGTCTTTGATCCATTTTGAGTTTATTTTGGTGTGTGGTGAAAAAGAATGGTCAATTTTCAATCTTTTGCATGTGGCTGTCCAGTTTTCCCAGCACCATTTGTTGAAGAGACTTTCTTTTCTCCATTGTAGGCCCTCTGCTCCTTTGTCGAAGATTAGCTGTCCATAGATGTGTGGTTTTATCTCTGGGCTTTCAATTCTGTTCCATTGATCTGTGGACCTGTTTTTGTACCAGTACCATGCTGTTTTGATCACTGTAGCTTTGTAGTATGTTTTGAAATCGGGGATTGTGATTCCGCCGGCTTTGTTTTTCTTGCTCAGGATTGCTTTAGCAATTCGCGGTCTTTTGTTGCCCCATATGAATTTTAGGATTGTTTGTTCAATTTCTGTGAAGAATGTTCTTGGGATTCTGATTGGGATAGCATTGAATCTGTATATTGCTTTAGGTAGTATGGACATTTTAACTATGTTTATTCTTCCAATCCATGTGCAAGGGATGTCTTTCCATCTCTTTATGTCATCGCCTATTTCTTTCAAGAGAGTCTTGTAGTTTTCATTGTATAGATCCTTCACTTCCTTGGTTAAGTTTATCCCAAGGTATTTTATTCTTTTCGTTGCGATTGTGAATGGGATAGAGTGCTTGAGTTCTTTTTCTGTTAGTTTATTGTTAGTGTATAGAAATGCTACTGATTTATGCACGTTAATTTTATACCCTGCTACTTTGCTGTAGTTGTTGATTATTTCTAATAGTTTTTCTGTGGATTCTTTGGGGTTTTCTATGTATAAGATCATGTCGTCTGCAAACAACGAGAGTTTTACTTCTTCGTTACCTATTTGGATTCCTTTTATTTCTTTTTCCTGCCGAATTGCTCTGGCCAGCACCTCCAGAACTATGTTGAATAGGAGTGGTGAAAGTGGGCACCCTTGTCTTGTTCCTGTCCTCAGAGGGATGGCTTTCAGCTTTTGTCCATTGAGTATGATGTTGGCTGTGGGTCTATCATATATGGCCTTTATTATGTTGAGGTACTTTCCATCTATACCCATTTTACTGAGGGTTTTTATCATAAATGGGTGTTGGATCTTGTCGAATGCTTTCTCTGCATCTATTGAGATGATCATGTGGTTTTTGGTTTTCATTTTGTTAATGTAGTGTATCACGTTGATTGACTTGCGGATGTTGAACCATCCCTGTGTCCCTGGTATAAATCCCACTTGATCATGGTGTATA
Organism: Equus przewalskii; assembly: GCF_037783145.1. Taxonomy (NCBI): domain Eukaryota; kingdom Metazoa; phylum Chordata; class Mammalia; order Perissodactyla; family Equidae; genus Equus; species Equus przewalskii. Next base: position 52,576,911 of record NC_091838.1, read on the forward strand.
ATCTTTTTGATGTATTGCTGTAATCGGTTTGCCAAAATTTTGTTGAGGATTTTTGCATCTATGTTCATCAGTGATATCGGCCTGTAGTTCTCCTTCTTTGTGTTGTCCTTGTCAGGTTTGGGGATCAGAGTGATGTTGGCTTCATAGAATGTGTTAGGGAGTTCTCCATCTTTCTCAATTTTCTGGAACAGTTTGAGGAGAATAGGTATTAAGTCTTCTTTGAATGTTTGGTAGAATTCTCCAGAGAAGCCGTCTGGTCCTGGACTCTTGTTTTTGGGGAGGTTTTTGATTACCGTTTCTATTTCCTTACTTGTGATTGGTCTATTCAGATTCTCCATTTCTTCCTGATTCAGTTTGGGGAGATTGTAGGAGTCTAGGAATTTGTCCATTTCTTCCAGGTTGTTCAATTTGTTGGCATATAGTTTTTCATAGTATTCTCTTATGATCTCTTGTATTTCATTGGTATCTGTTGTGATTTCTCCTCTGTCATTCCTGATTTTATTAATTTGCGATTTCTCTCTTCTTTTCTTGGTGAGTCTGGCTAGGGGTTTGTCAATTTTGTTAATTCTTTCGAAGAACCAACTCTTTGTTTCATTGATCCTTTCTATTGTCTTTTTTGTTTCAATATCGTTTATTTCTGCTCTTATTTTTATTATTTCCCTCCTTCTACTGACTCTGGGCCTTGTTTGTTCTTCTTTTTCTAGTTCTGTTAGGTGTCGTTTGAGGTTGCTTACGTGAGCTTTTTCTTGTTTAGTGAGGTGAGCCTGTATTGCGATGAATTTCCCTCTTAGGACTGCTTTTGCTGCATCCCAAATGATTTGGTATGTCGTGTTCTCATTTTCATTTGTCTCCAGATAATATTTGATTTCTTCTTTAATTTCTTCAATGATCCATTGTTTGTTGAGAAGCGTGTTGTTTAGTCTCCACATTTTTGCACCTTTCTCTGCTTTTTTCTTGTAGTTGATTTCTAGTTTAATAGCGTTATGATCAGAAAAGATGCTTGATATTATTTCAACTCTCTTGTATTTATTGATGTTTGCTTTGGTTCCCAAAATATGGTCAATCCTTGAGAATGTTCCATGTGCACTTGAGAAGAATGTGTAACCTGCTGTTTTTGGATGAAGTGTTCTATATATATCTATTAAGTCCATCTGGTCTAATTTTTCATTTAATTCTATTATTTCCTTGTTGATTTTCTGTCTGGATGTTCTGTCCATTGGTGTTAATGGTGTGTTGAGGTCCCCTACTATTATTGTATTGTTGTTGATGTCTTCTTTTAGTTCTATTAAGAGTTGCTTTACAAATTTTGGTGCTCCTGTGTTGGGTGCGTATATATTTATAAGTGTTATGTCTTCTTGGTGGAGAGTCCCTTTTATCATTATATACTGTCCCTCTTTGTCTTTCTTTATCTGTTTTGCTTTGAAATCTACCTTGTCTGATATTAGTATAGCGACACCTGCTTTCTTTTGTTCATTATTAGCTTGGAGTATTGTTCTCCATCCCTTCACTCTGAGTCTGTGTTTGTCTTTGGGGCTGAGGTGTGTTTCCTGGAGGCAGCATATTGTTGGATCTTGTTCTTTGATCCATCCTGCCACTCTGTGTCTTTTGATTGGGGAGTTCAATCCGTTTACATTTAGAGTGATTATTGAGACGTGGGGGCCTACCACTACCATTTTGTGTCTTGTTTTCCGGTTTTCTTCAGTTTCCTTTGTTTCTCGTCCCATGGTTTAATCTGTTCTGATGTAGAGCTGCTACTCTCTGTTGTTGTCCTTCTACTTATCTCCTCTGCTCTTGGTTTTGTAGCCCCTTTCCTTTTTTGGATTTTTCAGGAATGAGGGTTTTCCTGAGGATTTCCTGAAGAGGAGGTTTTGTGGCAATGAACTCCCTTAATTTTTGTTTATCTGGGAAAGTTTTTATTTCTCCATCGTATTTGAAGGATATTTTCGCTGGGTAGAGAATTCTCGGCTGTAGGTTTTTGTCCTTCAGATTTTTGAATATATCATTCCACTCTCTTCTAGCCTGTAAAGTTTCTGCTGAGAAATCTGCTGATAGCCTGATGGGGGTTCCTTTGTAGGTTAGTTTCTTTTGCCTGGCTGTCCTTAATATTTTCTCCTTGTCGTTGACTTTTGCTAGCTTCACTACTATATGCCGTGGAGTTGGTCTTCTTGCATTGATAAAGTTTGGAGATCTATTGGCTTCTGTCACCTGAAGATCCATCTCCCTCACCAGATTTGGGAAGTTCTCAGCCATTATTTCTTTGAATAGGTTTTCTGCCCCTTTCTCCTTCTCTTCTCCCTCTGGTATACCTATAATCCTTACGTTGCATCTCCTAATTGTGTCTGATAATTCTCGGAGAGTTTCTTCATTTCTTTTAAGTCTTGCTTCTCTCTCCTCCTCTGCCTGCAACAATTCTATATTGCCATCTTCCAAATTGCTAATTCTTTCCTCCATATTATCGGCCCTACTGTTCAGAGCATCTAGATTTTTCTTAATCTCCTCTATTGTGTTCTTCATTTCCAGTATTTCTGTTTGGTTCTTCTTTATCGTATCAAACTCTTTTGTGACATAGCTCCTGAACTCGTTGAGTTGTCGGTCAGAATTCTCTCTTAACTCAGTGAGTATTTTAATGATGGCTGTTTTGAAGTCATCATCATTTAGGTTATATATCTCATTTTCTTTGGGATTGTTTTCTGTGTATTTGTTACTTTCTTTCTGTTCTGGAGATTTAATGTATTTTTTCATATTGCTTGATGATGTTGATTTGTGCCTCCGCATGGAGATAGAGTTTAGTTGCTCCTTTCACTTGTTTCAGCTGCTGCGGTGGGGGGAGCAGCTGTTTATACTTCACCAACCAGGAACCCTGTCCGTAGTTGCTAACTGGGCCTGGGCCCCTCTTCGTAGCCACAGTGGCCCTTTGGATTCCCTCCTCTGCCGTGGGGGCCGTCACGGGGGGCTTCAGGCTGCAGGTGCCTACTGTTGTTGCCCACCTAGATGCGCTCTCTCCTTGGGGTCTGCAACGGTGTTATGGGCTTTTCCAGCGGCCAGGGGTGGGATCACTTTTATTTGTCGCTCGGTTGCTGTCGGCACCCACCAAATCTCACTTGTCCTCTATGGGTCGCAGGAGAGCTATTGGCATCTTCTACAGTCTGTGGTTAGTACACCTAGCTATGCTGCTTTTGCCCTGGGGTCTTCCAGCCTTGTGGCTGGCGGCTGGGTGCCTTCTACTGGTGCTGTGCAGAGGCTTTCCCTAAGGCTTCTGTGAGCCTGTAGGGTTTCCCCCTAGGCTACTAAGCTGGGTCTCTGGAACTCTCTCCAGCCCCAGTCCTCTCCGAGATCTCCGGCAATCCCTAGCCTCACCGGGTGGGCAACGGCAGCTGGGGGTCGCCCCGCCCTCTGGGCTTCTCTCCGGGCCTCTGCCGGGAGCTCTGAATGCTCAGCGTGGCCCCTCTGCTACCGGCAGACAGAGAGTTTTGTCTGCTGCCTGGCGGAGCTCCGGCGCTTCCCCTCCGGGTCGCCGGACCCGCCTTTGAAAGTTCCCCCGCCCCGGTCCTCTCCGAGATCTCCGGCAATCCCTAGTCCCACGGGGCGGGCAACGGCAGCTGGGGGACGCCCCGCCCTCTGGGCTTCTGTCCGAGCCTCTGCCGGGAGCCCTGAATGCTGGGCGTGGCCCCTCTGCTAATGGCAGACAGAGAGTTTTGTCTGCTGCCCGGGCGGAGCTCCGGCGCTTCTCCACCGGGTCGCCGGACCCGCCTTTGAAAGTTCCCCCGCCCCGGTCCTCTCCGAGATCTCCGGCAATCCCTAGTCCCACGGGGCGGGCAACGGCAGCTGGGGGTCGCCCCGCCCTCTGGGCTTCTCTCCGGGCCTCTGCCGGGAGCCCTGAGTGCTCAGCGTGGCCCCTCTGCTACCGGCAGACAGAGAGTTTTGTCTGCTGCCTGGGGGAGCTCCGGCACTTCCCCTCCGGGTCGCCGATCCGGCCTTTGAAAGTTCCCCCGCCCCGGTCCTCTCCGAGATCTCCGGCAATCCCTAGTCCCCCGGGGCGGGCAACGGCAGCTGGGGGTCGCCCCGCCCTCTGGGCTTCTGTCCGGGCCTCTGCCGGGAGCCCTGAGTGCTCAGCGTGGCCCCTCTGCTACCGGCAGACAGAGAGTTTTGTCTGCTGCCTGGCGGAGCTCCGGCGCTTCCCCTCCGGGTCGCCGATCCGGCCTTTGAAAGTTCCCCCGCCCCGGTCCTCTCCGAGATCTCCGGCAATCCCTAGTCCCACGGGGCGGGCAACGGCAGCTGGGAGACCTCCGTGCCCTCCGTGTCTCTCTCTGGGACCCTCCGGGCGCCCCGAGCACCAGGCCGGGTCTCCCCGCCAATGGCGGGGAGAGACTCTCCCCGCGGGCTCAGGTGTGCAACTCCAAAGTTTCCCTCTGCGTTTAGGAGTAATTGCGGGGGGTTTAAGTAGGGTTCTGGTCACCTGTTTCCACCGTCGCTCCTCTGTTGTGTTCTCGCTCCTGCCCTAGATGTGTGTGGATCCTCTGGGGGCGTCCGTTGGAAGAAAGCCGCTTGCGGGTACTAGGCTGCCCGTCGGGGTCGGAGAGTTTTCACCTATTTCCACATCCTCCCGGAGGAAAGTCCGTCCGCCTTCCGATGTATAGTCGCGTGGGTGTCTCAGACGTCCTGAGATGCTGTCTGGATATCCTTTGTCAAGCGATAAGTGTCCAAATAATTGTAGACTCGAAGGGCGAGAGACAAAGAGGACTACTCACGGCGCCATCTTGGAATTCCTCCCTGAGAGTGTTTTTAAGTTAGATGGCTGATAGTTCAAAAATTAACTTAGATTTTATAAAATAAGTGCGTTCCATTTTCAAAGAGCTAAAAGTTATTGGAGATTTCCCATATTCCTTGTCTTGCACAGCACCAGGCAGCTTTAAGACTGCATGGGAATGTCACCAGTGGCTGGGGATTCCTGGTTATCAGGAGGTTGGTAAGTCAAGGTTGGAGTGAGGATGAGAAGTTGAGTCCACAACTGCCTGTAGTAGACATCCTCTTCCCACAAACTATTGCTCCTCTCCTAATCCCTCTAGAGGGGTCAAGGTGCAAAGTTAACTAGCTCCCAGTTTTCTGAGCCCCTGCTGGAATGGAGAGGGGAAGCCATAGGATTCTGGCCTTTCTTCCAGTGGAAGCGGTAAATAGGAAGAATTTAGTCAGCTAATGAATGAAAGGTGAAATTCTGTTTATAATGTGTATGGTTCAAAAATCAAATTTCTGTATGATAAGAATTACCTGTGTGACTGCATGACCCTCCATGACCTGCTAGTGCTTGATCCCTTTCCAGTCTTCCCTCTTACCATGAACCCTCACCTTCACTCCTATGCTGTAAGATCCAGTATGTCATTCTCTTACTTCCCATGCTCTTTATGATCTTCACACCTCCATTGTGTCTTGGCTAATGCTGCATCTTTCAATAGGTGTGTCAAGTGTTATCTTCTCCATGAATACTTTCCTGAAATCACCCTCCTTGTGACCAAACAGCTGTGCGTCTCGTTGTGCCCCAACTGTACTTACAGGAACATTTGCCATAGTTCCTGTAACTCATTATTGTATTCCTATATTTGTGTCTGTCTACTTCTACAGTGCTGCAAAATCCTTGATCACGGGGAGCACATTTTGTTAATTCTTATATCTCTAGTATACTGCCTGATACATAGCAGGTGCTCAATAAATACATATATAAGTGAATGAATAATATAAGAAATATGCAGAAACTATAATAAGGTCTCTTAATTGGCAGTAATTAATTGTAGAGCTAGGAGGAATGAGTTGGGAAGTGTTCCTCACTCAAAGATTGTAAATTAGAGACCAGTAAACACATATATTTCTGTGATACAGATAGCCCTCGCTATCTGAACTCTTATCAGAATATTTTCTATAACATTGTACAGAAATATTCACCAAAAATTTGCTATCCAAATAGAAAGTCTACCGTAACAAGTTTATATGAGTGCAACAATGGAAATGTTTAAGCTGTAGGTGAGTTGGTGTAGGAGGATGTAGAGTGTTCTTCCATCATAGCTCAGCAGTTCTCTTTACAAGATCATGTTAATGTCTTCTAAGGAAACAGAAGAACCTGTGAAGAATGTTGGTAAGCACAAGAGGTCCAGGAAATCCCATGCATTAAAAAGAATATTTGAGGTATAACATATATGGAGAGAAGTGAACACATAAAAGACATAAGCTTGGTCCTGCATATATCTCCATCTGTAATATGTAGGCTTTTTCTACTTGTGAGAAAATTTAAAGCAATATCATATTATGATTATTGGTTTTGGAAAGCTTCAGTGTGTTACTCAAGGATCCTATGGAATGTGTGAAAAGCTAGAAAAGTATCTCATGCAGTGGATAGATACTCATAACCTTTGAAACCATGTAGATGCTACTGAAGGCACTACATACCTTTGAAGATCTGAAGAAGGAGATGAAAGAGTTTGATCATTTGGTAAAGAAGTCGAGTTTCAATTTCAAGTCTAGAATGGTGCAAAAGATTTAAAAACTATGCAAGACAGCATCATTTGAAGATCACAGAGGAAGCAGCTTCTTGCTAATGAGGTTGTGGCAGTTTTTCCCTGTGAACTACAGAGAACTCTTGACAAGGATAGCTAACAAATTTTCATGAATACCAATTTTTTTGATGAAATTTGGCTTTTTCAAAATGAATGTCATCTTATCAGAGGATAAGAAAAAAGAGCCAGGGCATTAAACATCCAAAGATAGGAGGACACAACTTTTAAGTGAAAATTTAAAGGTGATGTTAAACTAAAACCCATATACTTGTATAACTCTGAACAGCCCACAGTCCTTAAGGAAAGCTTGAGGAGTAAGACAAAGGAGTCATTCAGTCATTAATCAGGGAGTCATAATTTCTGGCAATTCACTTATGGGTTCAAAGTCTTACAGGAACATAAAGAGTTGGGGTTGAGATGTGAGTTAATTTTTCTTAATAAAATAAAGAGTTGATGAATTTGTTGAGTAGGTGCTGCTGTGAAGACAGTTTGGATGAGAAGCTAAGAAAATGCTTTTTTTTTTCATCTCAGCATGGATATCTGAACTATTTTTCCATCCCTAATTTATTTCGCTAGTGGCAACGTCATCCCTCCATGGAGGGAACTGTGTATCTTCACAGGTTGTGGCTTCATTGAACCTTCAGTGGTTCTCTCTGATGTTTAGACACACTTTCTGTTTAGCTCCCAAAGGTGGAAGTTGCTTAGTTTTCAGTGTTAATTAAACATATCTGTCCCTGCAAAATGAAAGTCAAAGGCTATTAGAGAAAAGTCAGTTCTTCTCCAGCCTCACTGAAACGACTTGTTTAAGAGAATTGATTATGATGTGTTGAGTATTTTCAAATAATGCCCCAAAGAAGAAAACATTTGCCTAAGCAAAGAATGACATGCAAATGTTTTTTTTCTTGTAATCTGTGTCTGTGAAAAATGCCTTACTCCCGGATGCTATCTTCCCTAAGAAATAGGTATTGCCTATGTGTAGGGGCTGATTAATGGTTATCAACAGGGAAGCTCTTATCCTTAAGATTTCTTCTCTTGGAAGTAGGCTGTTTTTTCTTATATCTATTTTTTGAGTATCTCTTATGCAGATGCCTTCATTGTCAAACAGAAGAAAAATCAATAATTTATGTGACCATAATAATATAGCAATTCAACTAAAATCAATTTAATAGATGTTTATTGATTGTTTATTCTAGATAATAAACTATGCTAGGTAATAGAGGGATGATATAATTATTGCTCTTGAGGAACTAATAGGACCCAGATAAGTGAAAAAATGACTATTGGATATCTTTTGCTTTTGTAATTTTATAAAATATCTACAAATGATTCCTTTCTTTCTTTTGTTTCTTTTTGGTGAGGAAGATTCACTCTGAGCTAATATCTGTGCCAGTCTTCCTCTATTTTGTAAGTAGGACACTGCTACAGCATGGCTTGATGAGTGGTGTGTAGGTTTGTGTCTGGGATCTGAACCTGCAAACCCTGCGCTGCCAAAGGGGAGCACGTGAACTTAACCACTGTGCCACTGGGCTGGCCCCCAAATGATCATATTTTAAATAAATATCACTATATTGTCTCTCTGGTTATCTGTCCATTTGGTATAACACAACAGTGCTCTTCTATCCCCATTGCCAGAAACTTCAAATTCCATGTTTCTTTAGGAAATAACTATTTCTTAAGTAGCTAAATAATATCATAATATATTATTAACACACATGCTTACCTTTAACAGTCAGGTAAACCATAACACTAGTAAAATATAGTAAATATTGCAACAGAAATATATATATTAATATATATATATATATATATATATATCTGTCATGAGAAGGGTACACATATGAAGGGGACATAATTCTACCAGGTCCCAAATTATAAGGGTATTGATATTTGAGCTGGACTTTGCAGGACAGATAGATTTTCCAGACAAGGAGGGGAGAGATATTGGTGGAAGTGAGAACGTAAAGATCAGTCTGTTCATTCTGAAACCTAAGACATGAAAGTGTTTAGTTTACTCAAGGAGGAACCAGGCACACATATTGCCAGGCCTTAGGGAATAGGAAGGGTGGGGGTCGCTCGAGATGAAGATCAACAAGGTGACCCAGGATGAACGGAGGGCCTTGAGGCACTGCCTGAAAAATCTTCAGGAAAGAAACAGCAACAACTGTATATATTATATTCCTAAACTGCAGTGTGTTCATGGGCTGGTTTTCCTAACTTCTCCCAAGTTCATTCTAAATGTTAAAGTGCTTATGTTCTGAGACTACAGAAAGATTCGTTAAGTATGCCTAAGACATTTTTTCACTTGAAACATTTATTTAGGAAGAAAACCAATCTGCTGCTTTCTTTCTTTCTGTTTTTAATTTAAAGTGAGTTTTGGCAGTCCTTTCTACTGGGCAATCCACATGGAATTGAACCTTTTGTGACTCATCAAAATTTATTATAAATTCTACAAACACTAGGCAGTTTAGATATATCATACTTTTTAAAAGCCTCATTTATTTAGTGCTAGTCTTGAGCACAATAATGTACACCTGAAAAACTTGAGTTTTGAACTGAGAATTCAGTTTAATTCAATTCAATTTAATATTTTTTGAAAAGTTCCAATGTACAGAGTACTGTGTTAGGCCTTCAGTAGAGGGTGGAAACAAATTCACTGAATAGTAGTAATCCAACATGAGTGTAGACAAGCCAGAAAGCACAGGATAGACCATATGAAAGATGATCCCAATTATAGTATTTAGGGGAAATGACTATTCAAGATTTTCTAAACAAGTAATTTGTATATATAAGTGCTTTGCTTTAATAAAATTAATTCGTATTATGGATTGGGGGTCAGAGAAAGTTATGAGAGTCTCATTATTTCCGCATTCTGGAAGTTAAAGAAGGAGAGTTCAGGACAAATCGACAGAGAGTGGAGTCTGACAGAGGCCATTGGAATTAGTAGTTAAATACTGCCAGGTTGACTGGTGATGAGAATATTGGAGTAGACACTAGAAAGCAGAAGTGCATGGTGAAAAAGGAAAGGCAATGGATGTAGAGTAATATTTTGTGAGTTTGCCACTGAACGAAAGAAGTAAGAGAAGAGAATAGTTTGACGTCATAGCTGAGGCAAGGAAAGGTTGTATAATATCAGGAACACACAGGAGAAGAACTAGAAAGAGGCAGAGATGAAAGAAACAGGCAACAGAGAAGCTGATGATTGTATTATGGTTCAAGAGAAAATGAGATCAAAGCACAACAGCACAGATGGAAAGTATCTTTGTAGTTCCTATAAGAATAAAATGAATTTTTCTCAGAAAATTATAACAATATCTGGTACAGTCAATTGTTCTGAAGAAGGTAATCCCAAACTGTTTTAAGGTGATCTTTGGTTAGTGTGATAATTTGTTTAAGAATTACTCTAAGGTCCGTAAGTAACCTTTTATTTCTCTGAATATGTTAACTACTTCCTGTAATTTGAACATAGGGGATATTTCTGAAGTGGGTACTTATGATAATCACAAATATAGACAAGTCTCTGTGATAAATGCTTCTAGACCAATTACTGACATGCTCAATTGAATACTAATACCTCCCGTGAAATGGCTTTAATACAAGTAAAATGACAGCTGCACTGCAGTGAAAGGACACATAAAGCTTTGCATTAGCTTGTCTCCAAGGTTACCATCTGTGCTGATCTGAAGTTTTAATGTGTGGGATTTCTCAGCCCTCTCCAAAAGACTATAGGCTAGATATCAATAGGATATAAAAACAACTTGGAAGGTACTTATGCCATTTGGTCGACAGCCATGCTGACCTTAATCAGTCTGTTCTAGAGAGACACATCTGTATCCTGTTAGAAATTTTGCGTAATGATTGTCAAAGTAGCTAGAATATCAGGATTGTTTGACCCCGCTTTGCATATCCAAACAAAAAGATGTTAGTTCACATATTTTGCTACTAAACCATATTCTGGGTAAAATTGAGAAGTGAAACAGATTTGAAAAATGGAATGACTTCTCCTTAAACTTTCCATAATTAAAATTCCATGATTAATATGCAAGTCTCAAACAAATGTAAAAAATTAGTTTAAAAATAATGACATTTTAGAAATCTAGAACCTATAAATATGACCAAAAATTAAATAAGTAATATTTTATAATTTAAAGGGAAAAGAGACACTGCTTTTAGTTCAGCATTCTGTAGAATTTTGCATTTCTTGATTTCAGACATTTATTCTTTTTTTAAAAAAAAAACATTTATTGAATACCTTCTCTGTCCCAGGCACTGTGCTAGGCCTAGGGTTCACTAGGTTATATTGAGATTGCTGTCTGTCCTCAAGGAACTTCTGCTCTAGAGAGAAACACAGAACAGCATCAAGGAATTAAATCCCTGTTTCTAGAAGTCGTCACAGATTAAGAACAAGGTGTTATGAGAGAACATAGGGGGCTGCACCTAACAAGGATTAGGAAAGTTTGGAAGAAACGCTATCTATGTTGAGGTATAATGGGTTAGAAGTTAGGCCAGCAGAGGGAGAAATGAAAGAGATGTGTGTAACATGTGGTGGGACTAGCAAGGAAATGGCCTATGAGCTAGAGAGACATAGGTGCATTCGGGAAAACGCAAATCAGTTTAGCTGAAATACAGTGTGTGGGGAGTTGGGGAAGGGTCAGGTGGGCTCAGTGAGAGAGGGAGATGGAAAGAAAAGCAGGTGTCAGATCACCTTGAGTCTTGTGAACCATTTTAGGGAATTAAGGCCTTACTGTGAGGGCAAAATAGGGCAATGAAGGGGTATTGGAGCAGACATTTATTATCATCAGTGTCTCCTTCTCCTTCTTGTTCTTCCTCATTATTATCATCATCATTGCCATTATCGCTTTTTGAACTCTTACTATGTGCCAGGCAATATTAAATCCTTTCATGCATTATTTTTTTAAATTCTCACCATGATCTGAGTTAAGTACTATTAACATTCCTATTTTAAGAATAAAGAAACACGTAAGGGAATGTACTTAATTTTCCTGAGATCACAAGTCTACTAAGAAACAAAGCTGAAAAATCACACCCAGATGTGTATGACGTCATCATCCCTGTCTTTGTATTCTACAGCTCTTAGGTAGAAAATGGCTGCATTCCAAGGGGACCACTCAGCCTGTGCTGAGCTGCAGAAGAATGTTTTGGATGAAAACTGAACTAGCTAGTTATGAGGTCCTTGTTATTGTTCAGGCATCAGAAGACACTGAACAGAGGTAGTGGCAATGGAGAAAAGTGTGCGTGTTCTAAAGATATCTCAGAAGTAGAATCAGCTAGGTTTAGTGATTAATTGGATGTGTGGAACAGTATTTCTGGCTTGGACAATGATTACAATTCAGGAAGTGTATTTGTAAAATCCACCCGGCTTATTGGTACACTGAGAAGCAGTAATGTCACAATGATTAAGCTTATTCATTGCTGGTAGGAATGTAAATTGGTACAACTTTTATGAAAGGCAGTTTACCAATATCTTTCAGAATTAAAAATGAGCATAGATTTGACCCAGGTATTTATCCACAAACACGCATTTACATTGTATCACATATGCAAGGATGTACACTGCAGTGTTGTTTGTAATTGCAAAATAGCAGATGCAAACTAGGTCTCTTTCAGCATGAGATGGATTAACAAATTAGGGAAAATGCATTCGGTGAAGTTCTTTACAGCCCTTAAAGGTAATGAGGCATCTACATATGTATTGATAGGTAAATCCTATAATTAGACATATGGTTATGTATGTATGTGAAAAAGGAAGGTGCAGTAGAAAGTATGTAATAGGCTACCATTTTGTGAAAACCAAGTAGATAGATAGATAGATAGATACAGAGTTGGATATAGATAGAAATTCTCAAAATATTTCTTTAAGTATAAAGATATTGGTAATAATAGTTGCCTCTGTGATGGGGAGCTGACTGGATAGCTGGGGGAAAAAGTCAGAAAAGGGAGAGATTTATCCTTCAGTGCATAGCCTTTTGATTTTTCTTTGTATGCATAAATTTCTTATTTTAAAAATTAATAACAAGATAATATAAATTATAAAAATTCAAGGCAAAACCACCTCCTCTTTTTAAATCTTATCTCTAGAGAATCATACAAGATAAAGGGAAAAGGCAAACTCTTAGTTTGGTTTCTTTGTTTATGTTAAGGACTTACCCATATATGTAATCAGAATTTTCAAAAAAGAAATAGTATCTTTCCCCAATGATTGACTTATATTCTACCAAAATTCTGAAGGTCCTGAAATTAGTAATACAAGTATGAGAATAAAATAAGAAAAATAGTTAATATGCGAACTGTTATTTTTCAGTCATTCATGTCATATTGCTGCTGAGGTATTGCATTTTGTCTGTTAGTTCATTAACACCTGGAGAGTACCTGGTACTTATCTAAATGCTCTGGAGTTTGGACATAAAAGACAATTCCTGACCTTTGCACACTTACAGTTTAAGCAAGTAAAAATAATAGACATGAAAAATTATGTACACATCTTAATGCTCAATGTATGTTAATTGCTAAATTGGATGTAGGTTAGTTCAGAAAGGGGAGAGCAGAGAAACCTGAAACTATGAGGCAAGAATTCATAGGCTCTGTGGGCCTTGTACTGATCCATGAAGAATCTGTTTAAGTGCAATTAAAGGGGAAAGAAAGCATGAGGCCACAGAGAAGATTCACAACTTTGTAGTATAGTCTGGGCTCAGGAATGAGCATTCTAAGCAAGCAAGCTCAGGGTAGGGAATCTAGCTTGGGAAATATCGATGATAGTTTATAGGGGACCCAGAAACCAAAGAAAAGGCCTTTGATTTTATGTGATAATAAAAAGGAAGCCACTCTGTAAAACTCTGAATATTTTAATATTGATAATTCATTTTGCTCACATTTATTTGAAATCTTTAGCATAAAAATGTTCTTCCCATACCAAATGCATTTTATTCTTCACTTTATGCCCATTGTCTCTTATAACGCCCTTAGTAGAATTAGAGTATATGTGTACCTTAATCCCTGTACAGTACATCATTTAAACCAAACCCAATGGACCATTGGTCTGACCCAGTTTGAAATAATCCTATGATATTTAGTATCACCTTTGGGCTCCAAGCTCTCTTTTCTTTTTTTTAGAGCACTCTGTTCTTCTTTTATTTATTTATTTTTTAAAGATTGGCACCTGAGCTAACAACTATTGCCCATTTTCTTTTTTTTCTTCCTCTTCTTCCCAAGGGCCCCAGTACATACTTGCATATTCTAGTTGTAGGTCCTTCTGGTTGTGCTATGTGGGACGCCACCTCAACATGGCCTGATGAGAGGTGCTAGGTCCGTGCCCAGGATCCAAACCAGCGAAACCCTGGGCTGCCAAAGCCGAGTGCATGAACTTAACCACTTAGCCACGGGAACGGCCCTTCCAAGCTCTCTTTTCTTTAGGCAAAGCAATGCAATTGACTTATGTATACTCAATCATGCTTGTGGTCAAAATGTTTAATCATATTTATTCTTCTTGCAAGTAATTTTTTATAGGTTCTCTGTCTTAAGTATGGATTTATAAAAACATAGATTTATTATATGGCAGGTTACTTAAACTGATATTCATGGAATTTTATCTTAAAGATATAAAATCATCTCTGTATTCTTGGGACTATGTTATGAAAATGCTTCTTTTGCTTAAATAAAATCACTTTACAGAAGTTCTTTTATGTTATATATCTAAATGGCGAAGTAATTACAGCTAAATGAATGTATTAGAATATAATATTCCTTTCAGCTGAATTTGAAGCCCAGAATCTTATTCATGAATGAAATCATTAAAATAATTATTTTTGTAAAGTAAATTCCAATAATCTATTGTTGTTTCAAAAGCTATTCATATTTTTAAATAAATATGTAAAATGAGAGGTCTTGTATTAAATTCACATTATTAAATTCACATGTGAATTTAATAATGTGAATTGTGCTAAAAAGCAAGCCCTAAAGAGAACAGGTGTGCCCTATGCTAATAACTTACAATCCGGCTGGGCATCCAGGGGAAGTCAAATCACTTCATACGTTTTGAAAAGATACTCTTAATATGATGATATACTCTCTTTCTCTTGTGACAAAGAGGCAGGTGGTGGCTCTTAGTAATCTTAGAATTTTGGCTAAAAGCTACAAATTCATACTTAAGTGTGGAGACTGATGTTGGGATTTGTATAAAGATTGTGAATCATCAAAATCAACAGAAAATTTAAACTTGCCTAAATATTTTAGGGATGTTTTCTCTGGAAAGGTTGCATTGACAAACAATGAATCATTTAAATGTCAATTAAAGGAATAACAAGCCCACTACCAAGGCCTTTGAAAAACATCATGTCATAAAAACGCAAACATAACAGACTTTTTTATGTTATTCAACTCAACTTTTTTGAGTGCCTCATGGGTGCATATCTTTGAAGAAGTAAGTCAGATAGTTATAAGATGTAAATAAAAACAAAAGATGGTATAATACCAAAATGAATGTCAGAGTGATTGTTGTAATCGTTATGAGTGGTCACTATGAATTTTTTTTGTTCAATATTTTATTCTTATAAACATCTAGGTTTAAGATCAGAAAGAGGCAGTTTTCTAATGTTTATTTTATTTTACAAATCAACATTTAATATAAGCTTATCAGAATCCAAGTTGGTAATTATTGCAGGTAAACGACATTGAGAAAAGATTGCATTTTTTTAACAACATTGCCAGGATCTTAGGAAATTTTCATGAACTTTAAGGACTGAAGAAAATACCTGCTCAAAGAAAAATTGCTCTGGACAGAGTTTGACAGGCAAGGAAGACTTTATTCAAGACTATTGCCATAGAGGAGAGAGGCTGACCTCAAATCTGCTGAAACAAAAAGTGGGAGGGTTTTTAAATGCTGGGGTGAGCTAGTAGAAAAGTATTGGAGGGTGTTAGGGAGGAGATTGGTCACTGTGATTAGGCCATCTGTGTTTGCTAATTGGCACTTATGGCAGTTAGGCTCCTACTCTCCCAGAGGCTAGGAGATAGGGTGCTGTTTCCTTTGATGGTTACATTTCACATGGGTGGCTCTCAGGTCCCGAAGAAAGATATTCCTGCATTGTAAAACTAGCAAGAGGCTGATAGAAGCTATAGCTTTATGGGGCAGAGAAAGAATTTATAATTTCAAGTTTTCTAAAGTAAATGCTCTAAGCAAAGTGAGGTCAGGGGCCCAGAGTCCGGAAGTGGCCATCTTGGTCAATTCTTCACTTATATTAAATGGTACTGTATACATTGACAATATTTAACCATTTTTGACCTACAAAAGCAAGAGCTTCGTATGGCAACAGTTTCATCATTCTAAGAGCCTGGGATCAAATTTTTTACATATTAGTTTTACATTATGCAGAAAGCAAACAAATCTGGAATTGTGGTCTTTAATTATACCCTTTCTTACTGTAAAAAGTACTTAGGGAGTTTTTTATAAGTATTTACATACATATAGTGTGTGTATGTGTGCATTTGTTTGTATAGGTGTGTGTGTTTATCAAAAACAGCTTAAAAATTAAAGTTGGTAGAAAAGGAAAAAGCATGAAAATGCAGACGTCAGGGTCTTGAATAGTTCTTAAAGAAATGTCACAAATTTGTTTCAGAGCTTCCCGTAAGTTAAAGCAAGGAAAGAAACATAATAAGTTGCAATAATGTTCCCCCTAGGACTAAAGCAATTCAGAAATTTAGAATTATAGTTTTCTTCGTGTAGAAAGCTGTCACATTTTTCCTTTGAATGCTCATCAGGGCAACATTTTTGTATTGGCAAATATTCCAGTAAACCTAATAGTTTCACAGTCTGGTTTTTGCTTGTTTATTTATTATTTTCTTTAATGATGTCCCTCAATGAAAACTCTTGGCAAAACCCTAAAGTATAATTCAGTAAAAGTAATTTGGTTAAGTATTAAAATAGTGACGTCCAGATACGCAACTCTTTAAAGATAGAATTAAGAATACAGTCATGTGTAGCTTGATGATGGGGATATGTTCTGCGAAATGCGTTGTTAGGCAATTTCATCATTGTGCAAACATCATAAAGTGTACTTACACAAACCTAGTTGGAAAAGCCTACTACATACCTAGGCTATACGGTATTAATCTTATGGGACCACTGTCATATATGCTTTGACCAAAATGTCCTGATGTGGCACTTAACTGTATTTAGAAGAATGAATTATGTCAGACAATATTACATATATATTACATATTACATGCATAACATATAGTTTACATATATATGTATATGTACTTACAATTTACATATTTACCTATAAACATGTTTATATATTAAATATTACATATATATTAAATATTACATATATATTTAATATATATTTCTATATATGAAATATGTAAAGAATGTATTTTTTTTGTTACAACTCTTGATAAGAATCTGCTAATACAGATTTTGAGAATTTGAAGTTACCAGTTCTGGGAGTAGAATTTGGAGTTCCTATGTCCTTAATAGATGTAAGTCCTTCTGCTTTAACAGTTAACCAAGGGCACAGTGGACTTGAAATCCTCTGGAATGTAAGGAAACAATTTAGGATATAGACCTGCTAGCCACTCACTCCAGTGGCAGTCAGGGTCTATTAAAATGAGAATCCATTAGAATTACGGTTCTTTCTCGATTCCCCCCTATTGCTACTCATGCTTTTGTACATACACAGCAATTTTCAGAGTGCATTTTAGCTTCTTTTATTTCTTACATGATGGCATCTGTGTTAGACAGTGAATTCTTACTATTTGCAAAGACTATATTTTATTAGTCTTTGTGTCCTTAGTACTTAGTTAGAGCCTGGGAAATAGTAGGCCACAAAAAATATTGATTCTTTGAATGATTTAAGAAAACTGAAGAAGTTTGGTGTTTAAAATTATATATCAAATATGTAAAATTACCAACAAACAATGGACTGATTCCACCTCCCTTCTGCTCCATGTTTGCCACTTTGCAGTAGGTACAGAATCATAAAATATTGGGGGTATAGGTCACCAAGTCTCAAACATTATGGGAGACGATTCTAGTTTTCTCCCAGTACCCACTTTGACCCCTTCCTTTCTAATGGGCACCTTGGTTTGTAGTTGGGCATATGGCTGCCTAGAATAAAGGCTGCATTTTCCAGTCTTCCTTAGATAAGAGTGCTCTAATGAGTAAACTCTGGCCAATGAAATGCAAGTGGAAATGTGCAAATTTTAGGAAGCATCCTTCTTTCCCTCTTTCTTCTCTATGCTGGATGGAATGTAGACACACTTACCGGAGCTCAGCAACATGAAGGGGAACCACATGTTGAGAATGGCAGAAGGACAAGAAAGGAGCCTCCATCCCTAGTGTCCATGTAGTTGCCATGTCCTCCCTTGGACTTCTTCAGACTCAAGATTCATTTATATGAGAGAGGAATAAACTCTGTCTTTTCTAAGCTACTTTGATTTTGGATTTTTTTTGAAACTTGCAGCCAAACCTCATGGTAGCAGTTTGGGATCTATGTTCTTTAGAATCCTTCCCTTATCGCTAAGGCTCGGCTGGCAGCCCCTCTTCTATGCTCTCATATACTGTATGAACCTTTATTAGAGCACTTACCCTATTTCATTACAATTATCTTTTTTTACATAAAGCTTTCTTTGAGGGCAGGAACAATGTCTCATTCATGTGTCGTTCATCTTCATCCCTGAGCTCTATCTTGGACAGCGTAGGTGTACATAGTATATGCTCAATAAATGTTTGTTTAATTGAACAGTAATGGATTGATGACCTGAACTAATTAAAATGCCTAACGTATACCATGGAATTAATTGTACCCTAAGAAAATTTTAGTTCAGGATCATAGGACACTGCACAGTAGATGCTCAAAAAGAAGTGGGTGAAAATGTTTGTTATGTGAATACACATTGCTTACCTCCCACATGTTACTCATTATAAATTCTTATTCAGTCAGATGTGGTAGTGAATGATTTTTTGTTAAAGCTTTGGACATGATAACAATTTGTGTCAAGGGACTTTTTTTTTAGTATCTGCTACTGGCTAATCAAGATCTTTGTTCTGATCCTTTTATCACAAGTGTGTAAAACTGATTTAGAAAGCAATAATGATTGACTGTATGGAGAAAAAGTTTGCTGCCTCTGAAAACACATTCTGTTCTTTCCTTGTATTCATTAGTTCAGGGAATGAACATTTTATTAACCTTTCAATTGATTTTAAAGGTAAAGCATTCAGTTTATCATAGGGTTGGTTCAATTTTATCTTTGGTTTATGGCATGTCTTATATTTTGAAAACATTTATATTTTCTTTTTGTTTGTTATACCATGACAAAACTATTGACCTGGATGGAATAAAATCTGTGAAAAATCATACAGACCAGGTGCTATAGATATCACTTTCTTCCTTTTCTTTATAGGTCTTCTCAAACTGTGAGTAACTAAGTGGTTTGTGCATCATTCCAGTAGCAAAGCTGAAACTCCCAGTGATCTTGGCTACTTGACCTACTCATTCCCCACTCTGAAATCAAGAGACGACTGCTCCACAAGACTCCTCCATAAATTGCTGCAATGTCTGTATCTAATTTATCATGGTAAGTGAATTACTTTCTAACCTTAAATGCAAGTGTATGTGTATCATGACACGGTATTTCGTGAGTAAATTGTCCTGTCAGAACTGGAGCAGAGAGAGAACCTTAAAGATCTTATTTCCAGAGATTGTTGTCCTATGTTAGGGTGAGGAAAGCAACCTAGAATTAAAAGGTTGAGACTTTCAGCACGATGGGATCTGGGGACTTTGGGAAGGGTTCAAGCCTCCTGCTGATTCCCAGTGACATCCAGTGCCTTTCTTGACAGCACTTCCTGGGGGGAGAGGAGTAGGAATGAAATATCCTTTCGCTGTTCCTCTCCACTGTCCTGTTCCCAGATACAGGACCAACCAGCGGTCAGGGTGGCTGTAAGCGGGGGATAGATATTTTCTCATCAGTGCTTTTCTTCACACTTCCTATTGCAAAAGCTCTACCCAAATTAAACTGAATAGAACTCAAATATAGAAGAGAAAATTCCTTTATAGATTCGTATCTCTAGTTAGCTGGCATTCTGAATACTCTTTGACATACAGTTTGTGCTTAAAAGCTGTTTGTGATTTTAAAAAAGAAGTATGGAGATATTTTTCTGGCAACTACTCAACAACTTTTCTATGGCAATGAAAAGCTATACTAACAGGGATGAATTTGAAGCCATTTTATTGAACTTTGGATTTTTTTTAATATATAAAGAGCCAAATAAGCAATATTATACAAATTCATAGTATTCAATATGTGAATGTAAGAAAAACCTGATAATCTTTTCTGCTTCCTTAAAAGCCCATCTCATCCTTGTCTTCAATTTGTGCTGGAAATATAGATCTCATCAGATTAAAGACTAGTTTCTACTGTTTAACTCCATGAATTTACTTTTAGTTAAGTAAGCAATTTCTTTAGCATGAAGGATGGGAAGGATTATTTGTTTAGATTTAGAGTAGTATTTCTAAAGGACCTGTTTTTATGGACTCCCTAGAATATGCCTTGGATTGCTACTGGGTGCTGAGGATCTCAGTTTGAAAAAGAAGTGAATTAAAGAAGCTAAAATATATTTTGTAAAAATAAATGAAAAAGTATTTAAATTGGGAATTATTACTGCCAAATATTTTCTTTTATATTGTTAAAATCAAATTATTAAAATAAAAGAAGCTAAACAATTTCTGTAGAATTTTTGAACCCCTTTGAACTCCTGGGAGATATTAAGTACACATTTATTTAAAGGAATTATACCCCTGGAAAACAAGTCTGTTGGAGGTGAATCCTCAAAAACAGGCTGCATGCCAAAGAAAAAGAAAGAGAAGGAGGAAGGCAGGGAACGGGGAAGGAGAAGAAAGCGTGGGTGAGGGCGGGGGTGGTGGTGGTGGGGAGGTGAAGAAGACGGGAGAGGGAGATAAGACACACGTATGATTCTTATATCTCAAAATAGGGTGTCATCTGACCTGGTTCACAGAGTCAGGACAGCACTAACACTGGAGCCTGTCCTTCGTGTGTAGCTCAATTAACATCTGCCTTGATGTGATGTAATGATTTGCTTAAGGGCCTTCCAAAACACAGCGAACTCCACAAAGAGAAGGACTGCATCTTCTGGTTCCAGCCCAACTGTCCAGGGCAGCTCTTAGAATTTAGTGCTGTGTAAATGAGTGAAAAAATATAAAGCATATAATTCAATAGCAAATTAGTGTTTTCCTTCTAAAAGAAAATTTAAAATTGTGTGGATATCTTATAGAATTCATATATCTGAAATTTGTTAGAATTCTCTCCATGTCGAAGGTTCAAATTTTACAGAAATAATTCTTGGATATTTTCATTCAGTAGTACTCTTAATTCAGGCTACAACTTAGGATCCACATAAGATTTCTATAAGGAGGCTCTTAAATTTGTTTTGCCAGTGTTACTCTGTCATACAGCTGTGTGAAGTTTGGCGTCTCAATTCTCCCTCTTCGAATTTGAGCTCCCCACGTGCTGGCAAGGAAAGAGTATAGGACAGAAATCTAAAATATGCAGAACAAGTCACTGATTTATTTCACTTACTCCAAGTTTAGAAATTGTTAACCTTCTTTTTTCACATTAACTTTTGTAATTTTCCTATATTCCCTAACATTTCTAATCTATAATTTGGGAAACATTATCTTATAAATATTTTAATAGAGACGCATAGTAACTTATCAGTTCTTTATGGGAATCTCTCACAGAGTTACATTAATTTAGTGAAATTATGGTAGTCTAGGGTCTGGCTATCTGCTTTGAAATCCAGAAACTAAGACGTGAAAATACTGACACTGGAAAATACACAGGGTGACAGACTACTTACTTAAAATAAGGTATGTAACTTTTAAGTGCACGGGATGCTTGATTTGGCCTAACCAGTGTATTCTCTAACTGTTAGAGAAAACTACATGGGAATCTAAATCAGAAGTTTGGCTGCTGTTGCATAACCATAGCAAGGAGAATTGTATGCTTCTAGTGTTCAAAGGAATCAGGCAGGGTAAGCTACACCTGGCAGGATATACCTATCAATAAGGGAAGTGTCTGCCAGACACCCCCATCTGCTTCTCAGGGCAGCTTCTTTATGCGTAGGAGTTAGAGTGACACTTGGTGTTTGTTTCTATGATTCTTCTGAGTTCCACCTTTGCCAGGCTCTCCTTGGCTTGGCTTCCTCATTAATGTTAGCACTGATTTTATAGTCAAAACCTACTTCAATCTGTAAACAGTTTGGTCTTCCTGCCATGATGTTGTATATATCTGACCATATCCATGTATTGGTTTAACTCTGAGGCTTAATGGGGGCAAGGGTGCCTTACTATGATCTCCACATGCAACCTAGGAATTTAGAAAATGTAGGTTAAGATGCTTACATTCATATTTGTAACTATCCAAGGAATACTCCCAGCTTTTAAACACCCAGCATAGAAAGTTATCTTTTTATATGACACTTGGAAAAAATAGAAAATAATTTGGCCCTTTTATGCAGAATCTCAAAAGAAATACGATCTAGAAAACATTCAAGTTTCTGGGAAACTATGCACTGTCAGTCAGATAATGAGGAGTGAGAATTGATCGTTAGAGTCACATGGTGACATACAGCAGATGTTTCATGAATCTTCCTGTTTTGTAAATAATTATGAGGGAGCCCATGATTGAGTTGATGCTGGTTGAGATAGAGACAAAAGGATGTACAGAATCAATTGCAGGCATCCATGAACAGGTGACAGGGTCCAGGCTATGCTCTGAGGGAAAGAACTGTTGCTGGTAGCAGAGATAATTAATAGGAGACATAAGGCAGCACAGAGTTGCAACAGGGTCCTATATCTATACACAGAGAGAGAAATGGTGTGACGTCAAGGGGTGCTTGAAAGGACTTTCAGTGCTTACTTCTCTGATAATCATCCTCAATCCTTTCTTTTTCATATTTTTCATTGTTTGTATATACATATATCATATATAACATTTTAAAACATACAATTTTACAACATGCAAGCCAAGTAAATATTACTGACAGTGAACATGTATGTGGCATTTACCATGTACCAAGCACTTTTTTAGACACTTTGCAGATATTGACCTGCGTACCCCTCACAGCAACCTTTTTAGGAATGTAGTGTTGTTAATGCATTTCCAAAAATGGGAAAAGCTAGGCATAGAAAGTTAAGCAATTTGCCAACACGATACAGCCACTAAATGGTGGAGTTAGGAAATGAATACAGGCAGTCAGTTGGTGCTCCTAACCACTAAACTACCCAGGTCAAAACATTACCCTTGCTGTGTGCATTGACTTCAAGCCAAGTGTCCTAGTTCTCATTTCCAGCCAGAATGTTTCCCTTAATTTCCTCCAATGTAGATATTCTGGAGCCTCTCCTAGAAGGGAGTGAGCATCTGCACCTGGGAACACTATCAGGTATTAGAATAGGATTGGTTGGGCGGCAGGGGATGAGCTCCCTAATTTCCTAGGGGAGATAGGGAAGCTGTTGCTGTCAGAAACTTAGTTGAACTTCCAAAATTATATAAAGTGAGCTACTTAAACTACCCAATATAAATCTTAGTTCTACTTGGTATGTTACAGTCTAGAAATTGTCATGTTTTAATCATGATACATTAGAAGCACAAAAGTGCTGAAAGATATCAGCACTTTGCTATAGTTCAACTGAAGTGGCTCTCAACTGCCCATTTCAGAGAGACCCTCTGCTAGGCAATCAATACTTCTGCCCTCCCTGACCCTACTGCAACCTCAGCTTCCATTATGTTAGTGATATTCCGCATGATATTTTGCTACCTTCTGATTTCACTGAACAATTTCTATGAGCATCTCTCTATTTGATGGATGCAGAGTGACATCATCGTGTGTAAAGGCTGGGTGACGTTGTATGGCAGTAGCGTTATTTGTTTCACCCATCCAGATTGGACCTTCATGTATTTTCTAATTTTATTTTTCACTATTGTTAATACTTCTACTGTGAGGAAATTATTCAGATATTGCTGGGTCACAAGTACTGTGCCTGGTGAGTATCTTGTTGCAGCTCCTTGGATTATAGACATCAAGGCTATGGAGAAAATATGTATTTCTGAGAAAATGTCAACTCATCTTTTTAATTTAATTTAATTTTTTTTTTGAGGAAGATTAGCCCTGAGCTAACATTTGCTGCCAATCCTTCTCTTTTTTGCTGAGGAAGACTGGCCCTGAGCTATCATCCATGCCCATCTTCCTCTACTTTATATGTGGGAACACCTGCCACAGCATGGCTTGCCAAGTGGTGCATAGGTCTGCCCCTGGGATCCAAACCAGAGAACCCTGGGCTGCCGAAGTGGAACATGCAAGCTTAACCACTGTGCCTCATCTTTTTTATTTTAGAAAAGGATCCATCATGTATGCTAACACTTTCATCAGATTTAGTCCCTCATATACTTTGAAAGGTGCTGATAATTGTCAAAGAGATGTTTACTTACAGTTGACTAATAAAATTTTAATAGACTGGATCAAAAGTCAACAAAATATTCCACCTTGCATGCCCGTAGATTGGAAATATAACAAAGTCTGAATTGTGTAAGTTATTGATATATTGACTAAATTTAGAAGTGGTGAATGGTCTTTATTGAATATGCTTATCATATAACATGCTATTATGAATGTTGGTAAGTTTAATAATGGTCTAATAGGAGATGAAAACTAATTTGAATTATGCTCTTTATCCAAAAGCAATAGTGTGTTCGAATCATAGAATTGAGAAAGATGCAAAATTAAAAGTGTGGATACTTTTTCAGATTATATGATATTTTTATCTAAATTCTTCTTTAATGAATAAATGAGGAAGTGAATCATTCCATATTATTCTTTGACACCTGCATTTAGGAGGAAAAAATTCTGGAGAGACAGAATCACATATTTACTCTAAGGAGGGGAAGAAATCAGGATCTTTCCCCAAAAGTTACCTTAGCCGCTATTCTGCAAACTACTTGTCCTATTTACACTGTTAAATGGCAGGCTCTCAGGGACAGTATTTGCAGTGGCAGAGGAAGTAGAGACTTGAATTGCTTCTATTTTTGGAGAAATCAGAACCCACAGGGGATAAAAATGTAGATTGTGAAAGTAGAGATTGCAAGGGAAGTTTTTACCCCAAGTTTAACAGGGAAAGTCAGAATTGTCAACAGCCTATTATTGGAGAAGAGGAAATAAAGAAAAAGACTGGACAGAAATGTAAAGCTAATGTTTCTAACTGAGAAAAAATGAAACCTTCTGAGTAATAGGAAAAGCTTAGTTGGCGAGATACTGTAAGTACTTCTTAGCATGGTAAGTGCATGTTGAGTGAATGACTATTATATTAAGGTATTGGCAAGAGAGAGTAGATTTGAGAGCCTAAACCTTAAGAATCCTCATGTAAGTAGGGATGGTCAGCTTGTAAAGGAGTAGATACAGAGCATAAGAGAGTAAGTTGAGTTTAGGAGAAAATAAATAAGAAGAAAATAACCTAGAAGAGGAAGGGAGGGGAGAATAAAATAGTCAAAGTGAAAACTCAATGTGTCCCCCAAATTACATAACATTTTAAGTTACAAGTGTGACAATTTGGATGAAAGTCAATTTACTGAATTCTTCAAAATTTCAGTGTTTTTCTATTCATAATATGCCTTTCAAATAAAAATCCCTTCATTATTGAAATGATTAATACTGTTTTGATTTGGGCTTAACAGTTTGGGTAAACACATTATATTTTTAGAATGCCTGACCATTTTTGGCTCCGAGCTATGGGCCTTTAGAAATAGCTTTTTAAAAATTAAACATTTTTAGACAACCTCCTGGATATTTTTCTCTTTATATCTACCTCAAATTCTTTTTCCTTGACTAATCCAAGTAATAATCAGTGAAACAGAATATTTTATTTTTGCTCTTAAATACTAGTGCCAACTAGACATGAATCACATTTTGAAGAAAATGGTTTTGTAAATTCTGGCCAGCTTAGAGGAGTTTGCTTTCTTGTGAAGTTAATGAGTCAGGTTGCAGGTTCAATTCCCACAGGGACCAATTAGTTCCACTCTCTTTCATGGCCAAAGCCTATACC
The DNA here is from genome assembly GCF_037783145.1 of Equus przewalskii. Classification (NCBI taxonomy): domain Eukaryota; kingdom Metazoa; phylum Chordata; class Mammalia; order Perissodactyla; family Equidae; genus Equus; species Equus przewalskii. Next base: position 52,602,577 of record NC_091838.1, read on the forward strand.
TGTAACCCTGACCAGCCCTCCTTCCCAGACTTGCCATTGGTCACAAGTCATTAGAAGCAGTTGATAGATCATCACCCATTCACAATCAGTCTTGGGAAAAAATATAAACCCTAAAATCAAGTGCTCTTCAGGGATCGGTAATGGGTCACATCATCATCTTCCTTTTGAATATCATCCAAGTCTATAAATATACTTTGAAATATGTCTTTTCATCATTCTCAGAGGAATCGTAATTTACTCTCTTGTGAAAGAACTACGGTGAATAATCACAGAAATATTTCCTTAGACTGTAGGAGCTTTAACATAAAACTGGGCAGTCCATTCCAACCCTTAAGGCTAGAGTTACTAAACACCAGCCCTTTTTGGACTTGAAAAATTAAGATAAAGACCAGTGAATAGTCTATGAAATTATTTTAGTTATTAAAATAGTTATGTAGGCTAAGGTATATTTTTCTCAGCATGATCAAAAGTAAATTAACTGTGAAATCATAGACATCATTTGCCGTTGATGTATAAAATTTTCAATGATTGTGATATCCTGGTATTTATTCGCTACTGTCTTTTTGCTTATTGGATTTTTGTAATTTTTATTTTTTTACTTGTTTTTAAGATTGTGAAGCGAGTTCAGCTTGATTTTAAAACTAGTCCAGCTCGATTGAGGGAAAAAACCCACTTTTCAACTCAATTGCATGGTCACCAAAAGAGTTTGTTTCATTCTTTTATACTTGATTTTATGTTCCTTTTTAAAGAATGGGTTCGTTGTTATATTTCATAGGAATTTACAAATAATTCCTGCACAGTTAAAGAGATGAATTAGTATAATTTAATTGTATCTTGACTAGTGCTACATTATTTTTCTGTAAATTAGATGTTATTTTCCTACATTTATGTTCATCCATGTCTTCATTCAACAAATATTTTTGAGTTCCTATGATGTGCAATTTTCAATCCTGTGGATAGAATAATGAATGAAACAGAAGTCCCTACTTTCATTAAGCTTACATTTTAGTGCTGAAGACAGATATAAACAGATAAACAAATAAGTTTTATGATATTAGATAGTGATAAGTATTTTGAAGAACAATCAAACAGAGTAAAAAGATAGAGTGGTGGAGGAGATGGGGAATTGATCATGAAAAGCCTCTTGACAAGGGGGCATTTAAGCAGAGAGGGAAGAAGCTATATGACCCTTCAGGCCTTTCAGGCAGAGAGACAGGAGGACAAAGACCCTGAGACTGAAATATACCTGGGGTGTTTGAGGGTCTATCAAGGAAGCTAGTTTGATGGAAACAGCCAATGAAGGGGAGAATCCCAGGCACTGAGTTTGAAGAGGTATCAGGGGGCCATGTAGATCACGAGAAAGACTGGATTTATTCTAAATTTGGTGGACAACTTTGCCCTCACTTCTCAGATTACAGGCAAGAGTTCATATAAAATATAAATTTAGTGAAATTAGTGAGTCTTGATCTGATTTCTATTTCAAAAGGACCTCTCCATGATCTTCAAATTTTATGAAAACAATTCATATTATATTCTTAATATAAACACTCAGCAGAGATGATTAATAATTAGATGTAATAAGGAAAGAAAAGTTGTTAATGAAAATTTTTTTTCATGAATATAGCCTGTCTCATTATCATCCATTTTAAAAGATTCAACCAATCTGATACATGTGAATAATTAGGGACATGATGTAAAAGAGATTTCATCCATAGAAATATTCTATCTTTCATTAAGGAGTTTTATAGTAGATGAATGAATGTTTTTGTAAACTGTGGAAATTCAGGACATATTATCAATTATACAACTTTTTATTTATTTTTTAAAAAATTTTTATTTTTTTCGGATGTACATCATATTTCAAATTCTGTGTACATTACATCATGTTCACCCCCTGAACACTAATTATAGTGCATCTCCTCACATGTGACCCTAATCACCCCTTTTGCCCTCCCCCCTTCCCCAATGGTAACCACCAGTCCAATCTCCAGTGCTATGTGTTTTTTATTTTTTTGTCGTTTTTATCTTCTACTTATGAGTGAGATCATATGGTATTTGACTTTCTCCCTCTCACTTATTTCACTCAGCATAATACCCTCAAGGTCCATCCCTGTTGTCACAAATGGCTGGATTTCGTCATTTCTTATGGCTGAGTAGTAGTCCATCGTGTATAAATACCACATCTTCTTTATCCATTCGTCCCTTGATGGGCACCTAGGTTGCTTCCAAGTCTTGGCTATTGTGTATAGTGCCGCAGTGAACATAGGGGTGCAAGTATCTTTATGCCTTTGTGTTTTCAAGTTCTTTGGATAAATACCCAGCAGTGGAATAGCTGGATCATATGGTAGATCTATCCTTAATTTTCTGAGGATACTCCAAACTGCTTTCCATAGTGGCTGCACCAGTTAGCACTGCCACCAGCAGTGAACAAGGGTTCCCTTCTCTCCACACCCTCTCCAACATTTGTTGTTTCCTGTCTTGTTAATTATAGCCATTCTGACCGGAGTGAGGTGATACCTCATTGTAGTTTTGATTTGCATTTCCCTGATAGCTAATGATGTTGAGCATCTTTTCATATGCCTGTTGGCCATCCGTACATCTTCTGTGGAGAAATCTCTGTTCAGATCTTTTGCCCATTTTCTAATCGGATTGTTGGTTTTTTTGTTGTTGAGCTGTATTAGTTCTTTGTATATTTTGGATATTAACCCCTTATCTGGTATGTGGTTTGCAAATATCTTCTCCCAATTGTTAGGTTGTCTTTTCATTTTGTTGATGGTTTCCTTTGCTGTGCAGAAGCTTTTTAGTTTGATGTAGTCTCATTTGTTCATTTTTTCTTTTGTTTCCCTTGCCCGGTCAGACATGGGACTTGAAAATATGCTGCTCAGACCAATGTCATAGAGCGTACTGCCTATGTTTTCTTCTAGAAGTCTCATGGTTTCGGGTCTTCCATTCAAGTCTTTAATCCATTTTGAGTTGATTTTTGTGCATGGTGTAAGGGAATGGTCTGCTTTCATTCTTTTGCATGTGGCTGTCCAGCTTTCCCAACACCATTTATTGAAGAGACTCTCCTTTCTCCATCATATGCTCTTGGCTCCCTTGTCAAATATTAGCTGTCCATAAACGTGTGGGTTTACTTCTGGGCTCTCAATTTTGTTCCATTGATCTGCATGTCTGTTTTTGTGCCCCTACCATGCTGTTTTGGTTACTATAGTTTTGTAGTATAATTTGAAATTGGGGAGTGTCATACCCCCAGCTTTGTTCTTTTTTCTCAGGAATCCTTTGGCTATTCGGAGTCTTTTGTTGTTCCGTATAAATTTTAGGATTCTTTGTCCTATTTCTGTAAAAATGTTGTTGGAACTTTGATAGGGATTGCGTTGAATCTATAGATTGCTTTAGGAAGTATGGACATTTTAACAATGTTAATTCTTCCAATCCAAGAGCGCGGAATATCTTTCCATTTCTTTGTGTCTTCTTCGATTTCTTTCAACAATGTCTTATAGTTTTCAGTGTACAGATCTTTCACCTCTTTCGTTAAGTTTATTCCTAGGTATTTTATTCTTTTTGTTGCAATTGTAAATGGGATTGTATTCTTAATTTCTCTTTCTGCTACTTCGTTGTTAGTGTACAGAAACGCAACTGATTTTTGTACATTGATTTTGAGATGTCCTCACTGCAGTTAATAGCCAGCAAAGCCAGACAGTAAGACCCCCTCTCAGCTGGGCTGAGTCCGAAGGATGATTATAGCAGTATTGCCCCCGTTCTGGACCTCACTCCTCCAGGGAGGGCTGCATACCTTAGGTTGGCTCCCACCTGGCCAGCTGAGAAGCTCCGCTGCTCTCAAAGGTGGCTTTTTTCCTCTCCGGCCAGAGTTACTGCCTCTTCTGCTTTTGTCAGGACTGTCCCTTGTTGTGGGGGTTCTTTTTATCCAGTTTTCAGTTTTCAATCCAGGGTGATTCTTCCTAAGATTGTTGCAACCCGGTTGTGTTCGTGGGAGGAGGCGAGTTCAACGTCTGTTCACAGTGCCATCTTGACGAGAACCCCTCAATTATACAACTTATATTTTACATTTATTTTTAAACCCTCACCCCCAAACTTCAAGGCTAATTTCAATATATAAACACAAAAGTGCCTTAAGCAATGAAGTGTCTATTCTATACTGGTAGTTTAATGTGTGTGTGGTTTTAGTGAGGAACCTGATGTGATACAGCATCCATCTTAAGTGCTAATGTGTTTTGGAGAGAATGTTGGCATAAAATTACTGGGTGTCCTTTCTCGGAATATATTTCACCATTATTCTAAGATTATGATCTTTTTATACTTTTGATGGTAAAATATGGTTTCTTTTATGGTTCTGGTTCTAGATGGAAGCTAGATAATTTTTCTTTTTTTATGTCTGTACTTGGCAAAATGGAAGTTGGAAGCACAATGTTGATCCCACTTCTCCCCCATCTCGTGTGTGTGTGTTTTAATTTAATTGGACCATAAAATAAAAAGTCTGAAATTTCTGGAGTACTGGGAATTCTTTCAAACTGGCTCCAATTCAAAGTTTGTCAATGATATATGATCCAGATCACAGAAGAAATCATTCATGGATATCTGCCACCTTCATTTGGTGCTATCGGGTTGTAGATTCAGTGTATTGAGAAAGCTTGAAAATGACTGTATTGACTAGAATGGAATAAAATGGTCTTACAAGCATATAATATCCAACCTATTGGTTGCTTCTTTTACTAAACCTATGCAAGCCACTGCCTATGTAAGGAGACGTGGCTAATCCATCCTTCTTCCTGGGTGTACCTTTACCATTTTGTGTCTAGGAAGTATTTCTACAAGGTTACAATTACTTCTTTCCTGCTATTTATTTTCAGTCATATTTAACATTTATGCATTTTCCTTCTCTTTTTAATAATTATATTTTTATTATCAGACAGCATTAAAGTCTTCCTGCTGGTGGTTCAGCAAACTCATTTTTTGTTATGGACAAAGTCAGTTCATTGCTCAATGCTACTTAACTTGTTAATGCTACTGCCAAATAAGAAATATTTATATTTCAAATAACTAGGCTTGAGCCTTTGAATGTGTTTTAATTCCCTAGAATTTGGAAAGTTAAATGCTCTCACATTCACGTTTACAGAGCTCACATAAATGGTATTTGGTGAGTTGAAACTATTAATTATAGGTACCAAGTTGAAATCAAGTGAAAATTTTCCCTTGGTGCTTAGATAAAACAGTGCATGACTTTACAACTTCAGTCCTCAATACCCAGAGCAGCCCCACAACAGCAGCAGAGGCAGAATAACCTCCACTGACAGATGACTTCCTAAAGAGACAGGTACACCAGGCCTCCCTATTTCAGTTGAGAGCTGGTGGTGAAAGCAGAAATTGTGAGTCCTCCACCATCCTTTCTGACTGATAAATTTCATGTAGGAGGATATTATTGTTCCAGATGGTTTTCAGTTTTATGCACACTAGCTTTGTAGACTCCTGCTGTAATCGAAAATTGGTTTTACTCCAACATTTGCCAAAAAAATTAGATTAGGTTAACTACTCTTTGGTTTTAGATTACTGATACAAACTGCTTTCATGAATATGACAGGAAAAAATGAAATTCAAACTAAATGATGTCCCTGGGTGCATTTGCATTTAGACATTTTCCCTGAGGTTTTTATAGTGTCATAAAATTGTATTCAGATGCAGAATTTGCCGAGAATCAGGCTCATTGAAATTTTGATGATCTTTTCTCAATCCATAATATTCTTTTTAGTGTTTCTATGGAAAACTAGGTAGATATTTCAAGTGACTGTAAGGGTGATGATGTGAAAAGACTTAAAGGGCATCTATTAATTCACTTGCATGGTGAAAGCATTCAGTATGTTTGTTGCTTCTGAGTTCACATGAACTGAGTAAGAGAAAGTAATTTTCCTGAAGTGAGGAATTGCTTGATATTCCTCCATATTTTTTTCGATTTCAAATTTTAATCATTTGGAGAATAAGAAGACATTAAAAAATGCTTATTATATTTGGCAAATTATGAATGATTGATTGATTGAAGTCAAGCATTGAGCCATAGCTGTCAACAGAATATATAGTGAGATATATGAAACTTCAGCTTTCCAGTTAGAATGTATCTGGACAGCTGACTACTAGGAGAGGATGAGGTCATCCTACATATTGTTGGCATCTGGTACTCAGCAGGTGCTTTGCCCTTGCGAATGGCTGAACGTTCACCAGAGGAGTCTGATTCCCCAGCCAGGCATTGTAACAGAGAGTGTATATATAGCATGGATAGGAAGATTTTGGTTGAAAGAAAAAGTCCAACATTGGAACAGGAGGTGAAGTGATTCGACTGCCATACAGTTATTCTGTGTCTAATGTATGCAGACATTTGTCACTGGGCAGTGAAGAGTTTGTGGATATATTTTCAGCTCTGAATTAGAGCTCTGGTTCATTTTAGCTAAGGTGACCGCTTTCCTGATATTTAAGAAAATAAAACACCTCTGTTCCCATTCTGTGCTGTTGATTTTTAACCTCTGCACTTTTGAGAAAGTTACTCTGATCCATGTTCTGTCATCTGCTACTCTTTCTGTCTCTTAGCCTTTTCTCATCATCATAAATTATTGGCTAACATTGATAAGGCATTTTCCTAAAATCATAGAACATTTTCTGGAAGAAAACTGTGAGGTCATATGGGGCAGTGGTTGCAAAGTTGGGGTTCATGGACAAGGGGCAGTTAGTGACAAAGCATCTCCTTATAAAATGAGAAAAATAAAGATATTATTTGTCTAATTTTGCTAAATTTCTCTTTTGCTGAAATGATGTATACTTCATGGTTATTTGGTATTAAAATGGTCTTCCTTTTATGAAATGAAGGTGATAATAAATGATAATTATTGTCCATTACTGATAAAAGTTGAAGTGTTTAGCCTAAAAGTAGATCTCCAAATTTAATTTTCAAATTTATGATTCTATAAATATAAGAGTCTGGGAACTACTGATCTAGTTTGGCTAATTACCCAACCCATGAATCCCATCAACAGAAATCCTAACAACTGGTAATCCAGCCTTTCCTCAAAACTCTTCCTATGAGTTCACAGCCTCAGGGGTGCCCATTATGATTTTGGGCTCTTCTACTTATTACAAGTTTTACCCTACATTTGATCTAAGGCTACTCCTTTGATTGCTACTTTTTTATTTTACCTAAAGCCATATATGCTTTGTCTATAAAAACATTTTCCCAAATGTCTTCCAAAGACCACTAATTCCGTGGTATATGTTAATAGGCATCACAAGGAGATGGGGAACCACAGTCAAATTATTTGAGGAAACAATTCAAACAGTAGATTCTTTAATTTCAGTACTTCACAAATTCTTTATTGGGCTAATTTATTCAACAAATATTTATTGAGCACCTACTACATGGCAGGCAGTTTTCTATATTCTAATCTATACAGGAGATATTTAAGAAGAAGACACAATCATCTGAGTTTCCCGGATTTAGACTGTGGAATCTTCCTTTTTTTTCTTGTAGTTGGTATTATTTGGGCCAGCACTGAAACCATTAGATAATTGCTATCTTCTCTCCTACCTCTCCCTTTCTGTAAAGTTTCTCCAACTAAACCTATTGATTCCTTTAACTCTTACTCAGTTACATCATTTCCAGACTCTTCCACTCTAACCTGGACATATCCTTGTTTATCTTTGCTTCTGTTGAAAATATGGTAATAACTGAACACAAAACCCAGGTTTGGTTTGACTTAGTGCAGCGTGGGACTGCTATCTTCTTTTGCTGGCTGTATATTCTTATGGGAGCAAGAGAAACTCTGTTTTTTTTTTGTGCCAGTTTTATCATGTGTTTATTAAATATGAGCTAGAAGTCCATAATGAGCACATATTATATCAAGCATCATCTTGTTAGAGCTGGCCCATCAACCTGTCATGTTAAGATCTTTTTGGAAATTTGTGTGTTGGACTTTCAAGGAAAGCTACCCATTCAAGTCTTAGGTGGGGCAGGTTATTATAGGAATAACTCTGGAATAATGGGGACAGCTATCTCAGCCACACAGTCCAGCTTGCTGTACTGCAGAAACAGCAGCACAGGAAAGTGTCAGGGGAACGCTGGGACAGCTGTAGTGTTGGGCCATACAGAATTGAGAATGTGGTTCAGGAACTGAAGGCCAATTAGGATGCAATGAGGCCCTAGTGATTGTCATCTCATTGTCCCCAGGAGCAAAACTTTATTGATCTCTCTTCTAGTTCTATGGCATTAATCTGATTCACTGATGCCCGCCTTTCTGTGACATTCTGATTCTGCACCTGCTACCTGCACTGCCTAAGTCTCACCATATATTGCAAGCCCATTCAGTACACTACTGTCTTATGCAATAGTTTTCTCTTAATCAAGCAATCCTTCTACTATGGCAGTTTTAATCTACCATATGGCTCATATAACAGGGTTGATTTTTGACTATAACTATCTTTGAGCCAATCAGGATAAATTAGCCATTAATAAGACCATGAAAAAACTAAATAGATTAGTAATAGAACAGTGAGTGGTCCCTGGGCTAGCAGAATCAGCATCACCTGAGAACTTGTTAGTGTCTCCACCCTACCCCTGCTGAATCAAAAATTCTGCATGTGGGATCCAGCAATCTGTATTTTTTTCAATCCCTCCAGGTAATTCTGATGCATGCTCAAGTTTGAGAACAGATGGTACAAAATTGTCTCTCTGGAGTCTAGATTTATAGTGTGACTGCCAAAAATAATGACTTTGGGCATAATTGATATGCATAAGATCTTTCTGATAATATTTAACTAACAGTTTCAGCTGTTTTTTAAAGTTATTTTTTAACAAGAGGAGAACGTAGTCAGCATAAAAGATCATGCTTCTTTTCCTGTTAGCTGTGGCACCCAGCTGATGTAAACTTTGGATCGATTTTTTGTTATACAAGTTAAAAACAATAAGCCTGATTCCTGATGTTTAAAAATTCAAAGAGGAAAGTGTACTGCTGGAGACCATTCCTGTCCATTCTGGTTTTCATGGTATTTCTTAGTATAACAAATTTTTTGAAATAGAATTTATATATAATACAATTCACTCATTTAAAATATAGTTTGGGGCCAGCCCGGTGGTATAGTGGTTAAGTTTGCATGCTCTGCTTTGGCAGCCTGGGGTTCACCGGTTCAGATTCCAGGTGAAGACCTATACACCGCTCATCCAGCCATGCTGTGATGGTGTCCCACGTACAAAATAAAGGAAGATTGGCACAGATGTTAGCTCAGGGACGATCTTCCTCAAGCTAAAAAGAGGAAAATTGGCAATGGTTGTTAGCTCAGGGCCAATCTTCTTCTTACACACACACACACACACACACATACACAAACACAAAATATATATATATACAATTCAATAACTTTCAGTATATTCTGAGTTGTGCAACCATCCCCACAATCAGTGGTAGAACATTTCATGACCCCAGAAAGAAATCCGTATTGATTAGCAGTCACTCCCCATTCCCTCCCTTACCTACCTCTTCCTCAGCCCTAGGCAAGCGCTAACCTACTTTCTGTCTCTATGAATTTGTCTATTCTAGACATTTCATATAAAAGCATCATATAATATATGGTCTTTTGTCCCTGCCTTCTTTCACTTACTGTAATGTTTTTAAGGTTCATCCATGTTATAGCTCGAATCAATGCTTCATTTCTTTTAATTATTCTAAGTCATTCCAAATAATATTCCATTGACTAAATACGCTACATTTTATATATCTATTCATCATTTGATGGACACTGGGTTGTTTCCACATTTTGGTTAGTATAAATAACGCTACTTTGAATAATGTACAAGCTTATTTGTGGACATTCTTTTCATTTATCTTGGGTATATGGTTAGGACTGGAATTTCTGAGTCAAGTGATAACTGTATTTAATTTCTTGAGGAACTGACAGACTATTTTGCGAAGTGGCTACATCATTTTACATGCCCACCAGGAGTGTGTGAGTGTTGCAGTTTCTCCATATTCTGAGCAGCACTTGCTATTACCTGTCTTTTGATTATAGACATCTTAATGGGTAGAGTAGTGTCTCATTGTGGTTTTGATTTATACTTCCCTGATGATTAATGATGTTGATGTTAGGCATCTTTTCATATACTGATTGGCCATTTCTTTGGAGAAATACTATTCAGATCCTTTACTCATATTTATTTATTTGACTTTTCATTATTGAATTATAAAAGTTCTTTATATATTCTGGATGCAGATCCTTATCAGATATAAGTTTTCATGGTATTCTTTTAATAAAGGCTTGAAGGACTAAATATGATTTCTTTGTATGGAAAAGAGGTTAATGAGAGATTAAAAAGCATGAGTTTTCTCTTCAATAAAACAGAAAGTAGCAATGATCACTGCTAGGATAATTCAACATCAAATTTTCCTGCTTATTGGTGACACAGGAGAACAGTTTCTTCTGGAATGAAAGGGCAAGAAGCATAATGCACCCAGCTCATGAGTGAGGGAGAGGGGTGGAAATGGAGACAGTATAGACTTGCCACATTAAATTGGAATGTGATGAGTAAGAGAGAGGAAGCTGGTCATGAGGTGGAATCAGGGTCAAGGCAGAAGAAGCTCTTTAGATTGGAAAGATTGTGCATGTTTGAGGCATGGAAGGGAAGTGTATGGAAAGGGAACAATTGATTGAACATAAAAGAGACGGTGGGGCAAAATCTTAATGAGGTAGGGCAGGGCAGAATAGAAAACACCAAGGAACAGTACTGTAATGGCTGTCAGGCCACCTCTTGAAGCTCCTTGACCATTCTCAGGTGCAGGATCCAAACAAACGAGATGTATCTTTACTATTCATGTAAGCACTGTTGATCTGAATGAGCTAGCTAACCCTCATCACATCCCCCCTCAGAATATATTCATCTGAAGTTTCTATCAAATCATCAATGTTGATTACAAATCGTGAAGAAATGTTCCTTATTATAGAATATTCTGTATTATTGAGGGTTTTTTTTAATAAGCAAAGTATGTATACTTATGTATGACCACCACTTTTTTTGTTTTTTACTTTTTATTAAGATTATGATAGTTTACAACGTTGTGAAATTTCAGTTGTACATTATTGTTTGTCAGTCATTTTGTAGGTGCACCACTTCACCCTTTGTGCCACCTTCCACCCCCTCTTTCCCCTGGTAACCACTAATCTGTTCTCTTTGTCTACGTGTTTAACTTCCACATATTAGTGGAGTCATACAGAGATTGTCTTCCTCTATCTGGCTTATTTCACTTTACATACTACCCTCAAGGTCCATCCATATTGTTGTGAATCAGACAATTTTATCCTTTTTAATGGCTGAGTAGTATTCCGTTGTGTGTGTGTGTGTGTGTGTGTGTGTGTGTGTGTATACACTATATTTTCTTTATCCAGTTATCAGTTGATGGGCACTTAGGTTGCTTCCACATCTTGGCTATTGTAAATAATGCTTCAATGAACATAGGGGTGCATGAGACTTTTGGATTTGCTGATTTCAATTTCTTCAGATAGATACCCAGTAATGGGATGGCTGGGTCATATGATATTTGTATTTTTAACTTTTTGAGAAATCTACAAACTGTTTTCCATAGTGGCTGCACCAGTTTGCATTCCCACCAGCAGTGTATGAGGGTTCCTTTTTCTGCACCACCTCTCCATCACTCGTTACTCTTTGTTTTGGTTATTTTTGCCATTCTAACGGGTGTAAGGTGATATCTTAGTGTAGTTTTGATTTGCATTTCCCTCATGATCAGTGATGATGAGCATCTTTTCATGTTCCCATTGGCCATCCATGTATCTTCTTTGGAGAAATGTCTGTTCATGTCCGCTGCCCATCTTTTGATCGGTTTGTTTGATTTTTTTTGTTGTTGATTTGTGTGAGTTGTTTATATAGTATGGAGATTAACCTTTTGTTGGCTATATGAGTTGCAAATGTTTTTTTCCCAATTGTTGGATTGTTTTTTTGCTTCAATCCTGTTTTCCCTTGCCTTGAAGAAGCTCTTTAGTCTGATGAAGTCCCATTTGTTTATTCTTTCTATTGTTTCCCTTGTCTGAGAAGACATGGTGTCTGAAAAGATCCTTTTAATACTGATGTCAAAGAGTGTACTGCCTATATTTTCTTCTAGAAGGCTTATGGTTTCAGGTCTTACCTTTAGATCTTTGATCCATTTTGAGTTTATTTTTGTGAATGGTGAAAAAGAATGGTCAATTTTCATTCTTTTACATGGAGCTGTCCAGTTTTCCCAGCACCATCTGTTGCAACAGAGACTTTGTTTTCTCCATTGTATGCCCTCAGCTCCTTTGTCGAAGATTAGCTGTCCATAGATGTGTGGGTTTATTTCTTGGCTTTCAATTCTGTTCGATTGATCTGTGCACCTGTTTTTGTACCAGTACCAGGCTGTTTTGATTACTGTAGCTTTGTAGTATGTTTTGAAGTCAGGGATTGTGATGCCTCCAGCTTTGTTCTTTTTTCTCAGGATTGCCTTAGTGATTCGGGGTCTTTTGTTGCCCCATATGAATTTTAGGATTCTTTGTTCTATTTCTGTAAAGAATGTCATTGGGATTCTGATTGGGATAGTGTTGAATCTGTAGATTGCTTTAGGTATTACAGACATTTTAACTATGTTTATTCTTCCAATCCATGTACATGGAATGTCTTTCCATCTCTTTATTTCTTCATCAGTTTCTTTCAGGAAAGTCTTGTAGTTTTAATTGTATAGGTCTTTCACTTCCTTGGTTAAATTTACCCCAAGGTATTTTATTCTTTTTGTCGCGATTGTGAATGGGATTGTGTTCTTGAGTTCTTTTGCTGTTAGTTCGCTGTTAGAGTATAAAAATGCTACTGATTTATGTATGTTGATTTTATACCCTGCAACCTTGCTGTAGCTGTTGATTATTTCTAAGAGTTTTTTGATGGATTCTTTGGGGTTTTCTTTTTTTCTTCTGAGAAAGATTAGCCCTGAGCTAACATATGCCAATCCTCCTCTTTTTTTCTGAGGAAGACTGGCCCTAAGCTAACATCTGTGCCCATCTTCCTCTACTTTATATATGGGATGCCTACCACAGCATGGCTTGCCATGCGGTGCCACGTCCACACCCGGGATCCAAACTGGCCAACCCCGGGCCGCCGAAGCGGATTGTGCGCACTTAACAGCTGCACCACCAGGCCGGCCCCTGGGGTTTTCTATATATAAAATCATGTTGTCTGCAAACGGCGAGAGTTTCACTTCTTCATTGCCTATTTGGATTCCTTTTATTTCTTTTTCCTGCCTAATTGCTCTGGCCAAAACCAGAATAAGAGTGGTAAGAGTGGACACCCTTGTCTTGTTCCTGTTCTCAGAGGGATTGCTTTCAGTTTTTGCCATTGTGTATGATGTTGGCTGTGGGTTTGTCATATATGGCTTTTATTATGTTGAGGTACTTTCCTTCTATACCCATTTTATTAAGAGTTTTTATCATAAATAGATGTTGGATCTTGTTGAATGCTTTCTCTGCGTCTATTGAGATGATCATGTGGTTTTTGTTTCTCATTTTGTTAATGTAGTGTATCACGTTGATTGACTTGCGAATGTTGAACGATCCCTGTGTCCCTGGTATAAATCCCACTTGATCATGATGTATGATCTTTTTAATGTATTGCTGTATTCAGTTTGCCAGAATTTTGTTGAGGAGTTTGCATCTATGTTCAGTGATGTTGGCCTGTTGGTTTCCTTCTTTGTGTTGTCCTTGTCTGGTTTTGGGATCAGGGTGATGTTGGCTTCATAGAATGTGTTAGGAAGTGCTCCATCTTCCTCAGTTTTCTTATTGAGTTTTTTATGGTGACATTCTGTTTGAGGGAAGCTTTTAAGTAAAAAATTCACCTGATGTCCCCTACAATTCAGTGTTTCAGTGGCCACTAGTCATGCCACAACTCCAGGTGGCATATAGATGTGTGAAGTGGTTACCAATTTTAATCTCTTAGCTGAAGCAAAATTAATAAACAGTCATCTAAACATTTCTTTCTAAATTATGAGCTTCCCCAAGATGATTTTTCCCTCTTTTTTTTGGTTTGCTTATGAAGCTTTCCTGTTATTGTTGTCATTATCTAGAGAATAAATGTATGGAAATCAGACTTTTAACTCACCAAAAATCAGGAGACCATCTTCAGTCCTAGCTGTCCAGTAACTAGCTCTGTGTCCTTGGTCATGTCACATTTTCTCTGGACACTTTGTTTTTTTATGGTAAAATTACAAAATGGAAATAGAACTGAAAGTCCTTCCCAGCTTTGTTAGTTTGTGAATCTTTATGTACATCTGGAGTTGCTCTTTCTCTCCTTGTTTGGATGTGATGAGGATTAGAAATCTCATTCAGATCAACAGGCCTCATGTGAACAGTAAAGATACATCCTGTTTGTTCGGATCCTGCACCTGAGAATGGTCGAGGAGCTTCAAGAGGTGGCCTGACAGCCATTACGGTACTGCTCCCTGGTGTTCTCTATTCTGCCTAGCCCTACCTCATCTGCTAATCGAGATCCCCAAGTTAAAAACAAAACACAGCATTCTGACTTAGAGGTATAATGTACCATAATGTCTTATTTTCTCATTGCTGATTTCTTCAAGTGATTGCATATCCTCCAAACAGATATCCTGAAAATGTTTCCTTCCTGTCCTTGAATTCCTTTCTGTATAACTATAATGTTGATCGAGAGTTGCTCGTGACACTGGTCCAGGCCCAGGCCTCCTGAGCAGCATTAACGCACTTGCTAGGAGCTTGGCCTCCTTCTCCATGTGAACCAGGATTATGATTACAGCACTCTTGCTACCTGGCCCTGCCCTGCCAGAGGGGCCTGGCAATCAGGTATTCTGTTCTCTCCTCCAAATTCTCCTATCTATATCTGTGAACTACAGTGGGTTTTTCCTAGTATGGAAAATACTCCCCTACCTGTGCTAGGTGCTCTGTAAATAAATTTTTATACCTATCCTGGGAGTTGGATAATTACCACTTTATACAGGAGGAAACAAGGATAACTCAGGTTAAATAACTGGCCCAAGTGGGTGGAGGGAAATGGTCTGAACCTCTGACAGCTAACATTGAAAGTCTTGGCTCTTAGCTGCTCTATTTTTGTGCATCTGGAGTAACTCTGGAGAGGAGGAATACTGGGCTCACCTGGAAGGAAGAACTTAATGCTCTTTTCTCTTTTTTCCCCTTGGATGCCTTGAAGGGTGGGGAGGAGGAAGAGTTAAAGAATATGGGGAAGGAAAGATTGATAACCACATCTCTGCAAAGCATGCTCATTTCATTTCAGAGTATCTATTTTAATGGAAATCATGTTTTCTCATTGTTAATAGTAAATGATCATAAAAGCAGTTGTCACCCCTTGAGTTGCTTGTGTAATGAGGCAAGAATACTGTTGATCGGTATTTTAATTGGGTTATAGCATGAGAGGTGTTTTTAAATTTCTCTATGTAAAGCTTCCATGCATTTTACATAGTTAGTTAGCATCATTGGTTGCTGTACATCTAAATTTATTTTCAGTACTGTGATAAGTTATGCTGTATTAGTTTGGAAATGTATTATCGATGACAAGTATTACATCCTCTGGGCAGCTACAAGATTACATTAAAATGAAGCATTGGTTGTAAACCAGATGTGTGCCTTGTCATTGCATTATTTGAAACACTGCATTGTGAAGAAATTGATGCAATGTTCACAAATCTATCAGGATTATCTTGCACATGGTCGATAATAAAGGGAACAAACCATTACTTTACTCTGTAGAGGTTAGCAGTTCAGTATGTATTGAGTGCACACTTTTGGCTAAAAAATATAAATAGATCCTCAAGACTGAAACTTGGGCTTCATATAGCTAATAGTCTTGTGGAGGAGATAGATAGATAGTTGTATTTTCAGTACTATGGGAATCATCTTTATTTGGTTTATCCTATTTACCTAAAGGGTCTGGACCCATAAATCACACAAGCCAAGTCAAAGCTGTCCCTAAGCAGAATTCTTTTATCATGTAACCTTTAGGATAGCAAAAATCACCCATAAAGCTATAGAACGAGAGACACATGGAATAATAGCAGCTCCTTGGGAAAAGACCTAGGGGTTTTATTTGTCCATAAAGTCAATATAAATTAGAAGCCTGATGAGCTCCCATACCTATCATAATCGATGGCATTAATAAAAGTATGGAGAAAGAACAAATGGGCAAAGAAGACTGCGTCTGTCTGCTGTAATACTTAAATCACAGGCAGAGGATGGTGTACACTTACTGCCACATTATGGAAGAGAGTGACAAAAGGAAGCCTGTCTATTAAAGGTGGATAAAAATAGAACTGCATCTCACAAGGATGTTTTAATTAAAAGGTGTTATTTAACTCTAAGACTAATTTGGAGCCTGTGATAATGATGATGATGGTAATGATGATGTCATTAGTGATAACTAATGCTTATTACAGCATCTCATTTAATGTTCTCATAATCCAGTGAGGTAGGTATTCTTATTATCACACATTTTACGCATCATAAAATGGGCACAGACAGATTAATGCACCTCCCTGAGATCACACAGGAGGAGCAAGAATGAGAGTCCATGTCCTTAATGGCAGTGCCATGCTGCCTCACATATAAACAGCTGCCAGTCCTTGACAGTGCTATCCCAGGACCACAATTCTCTATGTGAGGGGAGAAAGTGGTTTATGCAGTGCCAGGGTGTGGAACTAGCCACTGGGTTAAAATTGGCAGACAGATTCCAACACCTTGTGTAAAAGAATTTTCTAATAAGCAGAGATGCTCAAAAAATAGCAGAAGGAGCTGTTTTAGATGTGTGCCAAAATCAGGGGAGGCTCCTTTTTTGATCTGGCCCTAAATGTATTTTAGTATAGAGATGGAAGTTTCCAGTTATCTAGATACTGAGAGTTGTCTAAAATTTTTGTTGTTATTTTACTGTCCCCAAATTCTTGACTCAAAACAATATTAAAGAACATTTCGTTATTTCCCTTCCTAGTTCCCCTCTTGACTCTGTATTTTTTTTCAGGGATGGAAATAGAGAGTTTTGTTCAGAACTCAAAGTAAACATCCTGAGGTGGGACTGTGCAATTCCTTCAGAAAAGAAAGATGTCTAAAAGCTCTTATTACCCTCCACAGGGACAGCAGTGATAAGCTGTGACAATTACCTAATTTGAGGCAGGTTAATGACAGATTTCTTTCCATACTTTAATAGCAGCAGTACAAAAGCATGCTGGCAAAGAGTCTAGGGAGAAAATTCTCACTGGAACTTTGCAAATATCATATCTTCCATTTGTTGCAATCCATTTAAACTATCTTCTGATATAGATGCACACAGATTTTAGTTCAGCTCATGTAAATTTAAAAAAGGCCACAATTTCCTAGAAATAATTGTAACTGACATTATTGAGCACTTAGTATATGACAAGCAGTATTCCAAGCACTTTATATTTTAATGCACTTAATCTTCACACTAACCTGGAGAGTCGAGAATTATACATATTCCCTTTGTAGACAAAGTAAATGCATAGAAATAATAAGTGACTGCCCAGGATCACACAGGTGGTGTCCAAGATGTGAGCTGAATCCTAGCAGTCTCATTCCAGGGCCTACACTCATCATCAGCTCTCTCCATGGCCTCATTATTCAGTTTGTCATTCATGAGAGAAGCAGACTCATTCATTGTGTGTGACTGCATGGGGCAGACACTACAGGTTGGCTCCTTCGATACCCACTCTACTCCCATTCTGGCATATCTTCCCATACTACAGAGGATGGAAAGTAAAAAAGCACCTTTTCAAGACTTCCTTGCAGCTAGAGGTCTACTCGTGCTCTAGGCTCTGCCAAGCAGATTCAGCTGTCTAAGATTTGGAGTGTGTGAAAGTGAGGTGCAGAAAAGGCAGCAAAGGCATTTGGTTCTTCTGTGGTCGCTAGTCTAGTCTTTGGCATCATAGCTGCTGAGCAAGCGGTGGCAGCAGCAGCAAGATTTCCTTTAGAACATCTGGTGATGTGGTTGGGAACTTTGACTTAACTACCCTGTAATAAAATTGTTTCTGTTTAAGCTGACTAGATTACATTCCCTGTGAACAGGAAGCCTCTTAGGGCAGAGGTCTTCAAGTCTGTAAAGGAACCTCCAAGAGTCTCTACATATGCATGCTCTAGAGGCAATGCATTCCTCCAATATTAGAAAATTGCACTAGAAAGCCCATTTCAAGTTTAAAAATCTCTGATTTTTAAGATCATGGACCAGAATGGGGCAGAGAGGAGATGCTTCATACATTTCCTTAAGCCAGTTTTTCAGTAGAGATTCTCTCTTCCTTTGCTGAGTTAGCCATCTCACAAAAAGCATTGCATTTCTGGGAGATAATGTGTTTCTTACAAAAAATAATGGACTCTGTCTTCAGGAATAATAAACCTAAACAATTAAGAAGGGCCCCCAAAAGCATTGCCTACTATGTTAATCCCCTCAATTGTGGAGAAGCAATAATGGAGTTTTTTTGGTTTTTTTTTTTTTTTGAGGAAGATTAGCCCCGAGCTGACATCTATGCCCATCTTCCTCTACTTTATATGTAGGATGCCTTCACAGCATGGCTTGATAAGTGGTGCATGGGTCCACACTCAGGATCCAAACTGGTGAACCCCAGGCCACCAAAGCAGAGCATGGGAACTCAACTGCTACACCACCGGGCTGGCACCTCTCTCATCTCTCTCTGTCTCTTTTGTTTTTTCCTAGGAAGATTAGCCCTGAGCTAACATCTACCACCAAACCTCCTCTTTTTTTGCTAAGGAAGATTGGCCCTGAGCTGACATCCATGCCCATCTTCCTCTACTTTATGTGTAGGATGCCTGCTCACAGCATGGCTTGATAAGTGGTGCGTTGGTCCGCACCCAGGATCTGAACTGGCGAATCCCGGGCCGCTGAAGCAGAGCATGCAAACTTAACCACTGTGCCCCTCTCGTCTCTCTTTTGCCTCTATTTTTCTTCTGCCTGCCCCCCACCCCAAGTCAAGGAGAAGTTGGGAATTGTATTGGGTCTTAAGGGAAGGATGGATAGGGCAGTGTAGGAGGCAACCCTGGTGGTAGACAGTCACTGAGAAGGGCAGAGTGACATTGAGACAGTGAATCCGCAAATTTAGCTGGGGTGAATGGAACATCAGAGAAATGGGAGAAGACAAAGTTGGAGACAGAAGCTTAGAAAGAACCAAGGAGACAGGCTTCTATTGTGTGGATGGGCTAATGGCTTTTGAGCAGATTTTTAAAAAGGCTCTTTGCAGTAGATTAATATGAAATTGGTAAGTTGGATGATTGGAGGTGGGAAAGACAGAGAAGGGAGAATAGTTATGAACCTGCTTCAGTAACCCAGCAATGAGGAATAAACACCTGACATGTAAAACTAGAAATGGAAAGTTCAGGAGTTAGTAAAAGGATTCTCGTCCTAGTTAGGAAATTGATGTGAAGCTGAGTACAAAAAACAGAGCTTTGAAAATTGAGAAAGTTCATCAATGCCATGTCTCAAAGATATAAAAATGAAGATATATTAAACTACTGAATTTGGAGATTAGCCACCCTTGAAGCAACATTTCAAAGACAGTGTAAGGAATAAATGCCCAATAGCAGGGGATGCAGCTGCACACGGACCACTCATTCTTTCTAGTTGTTTGTTAGTGGAAGTTTGCAACTGAAGTAACCAGCACTGAATACCCAAAACCTCCTGGGAATTCCGTAGCAACACTGTGTCTCCATCTAGACATAATTACATTTTCCAGTCTGCGTTAGGAGGAGCCCAGTGCTGCTGTTCTCATGGGTCTAGAAAAGGAAGCCATTCTTTTGAGATTGTTGTTTCTCTGAGGTTGTTGATTTAGCTTTTACTTATGTTTTTATTTTACTTATAAATCTTTTTTAAAATGACACTATGAAGGCATTGAAATATTTAGCAGATAATGGAAAACCCCAGGGTCATAAGCAGAAATAGCTTTTTCTTTTCCCACATGGCAAGTTTTAAGAATTAAAAAAAAAAAAACATTTAAGCGTAGGGTTGCATCTCTCCTAGAATTTAATTTTAATTGATCGCAGGGCACGTGCCGTAAACGAATCATACGAGTGCACTCAATTTTCCAAGTAATGAGGTTGGGCAGAAAGTGTTCATTATGATCGCAAACTTAAGTAGAATGCATCAAAAGATCAGTACTAAGCTGGTGACTTCAGGAGCTCTAAATCCATTTATGATAACACCTTATTTATCTCAAGGTAATTTATTTTGCAATCTTAGCCATCCTAGAACACATTAAGGATTAGGAATCAAGTTTAAAATTCTCTTCCATCCTAAGATAAATATAGCAATGTTTATTGCCCATGTGCTTTCCATGGGGTAAACCCCTCAGGCAAATATTACTTTTATTGTAGATCCAATATTAGAAAGCTTAGATTGTGGCTTCCCAGACCATAATAAATTAGAAGCAACAAATTGCAAGGGGGAGGAAGAGATGATGTTGGTAAATACAGTGAGTTCATCAAGAAGTAAAAGCTAGGAGTTCGCTTTAAGATAATGTGATAATGTGATGAAGATGAATATGATCTTTATTTTCCCAGTCTCAGAAAAAACTACTCAAAGGCCCCCAAAATACTTGGCTAACTCTGTAGCAAGTGCTGGAACAAGGATGTCCCCACCGCATGCCTGTGCATTTCAGTCAGTTCTTCAAAGACCTGCAACCCTTGTTCTTGACCTAATGTTACTATTATACCATTTATTACCACCGAGGTTCACAGGAGTTTAAGCTCTTGAAGTTGAAGTTTAGTGGCACAGCATTTAAGAAATTCTACCATGTTACTTTCTTGCACCTTGAATTTCATAGGTTCCTATTGTTAAAATATAAACTGGGGCCGGCCCGGTGGCACAGCGGTTAAAGTTTGCACGTTCTGCTTTGGTGACCCGGGGTTCGCTGGTTCAGATCCTGGCTGCGGACATGGCACCACTTGGCAAACCATGCTGTGGCAGGCATCCCACATATAAAGTAGAGTAAGATGGGCACGGATGTTAGCTCAGGGCCAGTCTTCCTCAGCAAAAAGAGGAGGATTGGCAGCTGATGTTGGCTCAGGGCTAATCTTCCTCAGAAAAAATTAAATACAATAAAAGATAAACTGAGGCACATTAAATTTTTCAAGAGTTTATTTGAGCATACACGGGTTGGAGTATGGCAGTGCCACACCCAAAGTGGTTAGGAGTGCTTCATTGACAGGAGCTGTGGGTAAGTTTTCTACAGAGAAGATGTTGAAGCAAAGTGAAAAAATTATTTGATTGGCCATAGCTTAAGCTGCTGCTTTATTTGGGAAATCCTCATTGGCTATTTGTGATTGGTGGTTCTTAAGTTTCCCTTTCTTGGATTCCAGTGCACTGACTCTGTCCTAGGTTTTGATTTGCTTACTGAGGCTACCTCAGTCTAGTAGCCTCCTTGTTGCATTCCATTAACACTACTTTGATAGCCTAGACCAATGAGCTAGGCTGGAAAGCTGATAGTGCAAACTTCTTTGGGCTGTGGTAGAACTCCTCTTACCCAACAAAATCCTTCTGTTCTCTCTCACTTCAGAAGCATTTCTTCCTGGGATAGCCAGGAAGCTCAGATGTCCGAGAGCCGGCTTCGAAAGTCCATTCACAGCTCTTGGGGAGTGGGAGTGAATACTTCATGGCCTTCATCTACAATCAGAGCCCAGTGGATCTGAAGGGAGTGTTCAGTGTAGAGCCCCTCTTTACCACCGTCCTTTTAATAAGAAGTGAAGACTCTCAGCAGTCCAGAGCCTTTAGTAAGACAAACAACTTTCCAAACCTCACAACTCCTGAGGGCGTTCCTGCGTTACAACACAGAGCAATAACTAATTTTGGTAATGATGACCCTGAGTCATAAGAAAAGTTCAAATTATCGAACATAAAATTTAATCAAACAATGCCTGCTATGTGCAGAAAAGCAAGGAAGAGTTAAGATCATTTTGGGAAAATGTCCATGAAAATGTATTAACACTATATAAAAGGGGATAAGTTCAGGTTATTTGGAAAGTTAAATTCTGTGAAATGTCCCATATACTTCCAGTGCTAGAAATGGAGCATCTAGAAGAAATATTTGGCTGTATTTTCTTATAAGAAAGTGAGGTATTGATTGGTAAATTGAATATTATCCACGTACCAATCCTGAGATGTCTATGTCTATAGAGCTTAAATAAGGTTTTTTTTTTTTTAAATTTCTGTGGCTCTTTTTTGGTGAGGAAGATTGGCCCCGAGCTAAGATCTGTTGCCAATCTTCCTTTTGTTTTTTTTCTTTTCTCCCCAAAGCTGCAGTATGTAATTGTATATCCTAGTTGTAGATCATTCTAGTTCTTCTCTGTGGGATGCTGCCTCAGCATGGCTTCATGGGGGGTGGTAGGTCTGCACCTAGGATGCAAACCAGTGAACCCCAGGCCGCCAAAGCGGAGTGCACAAACTTAATCACTATACTACCAGGCCAGCCACCTAAGTAAGTTTTTAACTGACGTTTTTAATCACTGTTGAGTAATTCATTGAATGATCCATATGTTTGGAAAGCTTGTGAGAGGCCAATCTTCCCAATTTCCCAGTGAATTTTCTGCTATAGACCTGACATCAAAATTGAGTTTATCTTCTGAAAAGAAGTAAAAGTTCCACCTCAATAAAACTGATACTTCATATTTGATGGTATGTGGCTTCAGATACTAACTGGAAGGACAAATCTCTGGAGCATCACTGCCTTTTGGGTATAGATTAGCTTCACTTGCTCTTAGTTTTCAGATTTATCTATCGTAAATATAAGTAGCAGTCACAGAATTTGTAATTTCTCCCTTCAGGGTTTTTACTTAATTACAATTTTTATTTCAGCAGGATTGTTTAGCATGTTTCATCTTTAATGTCATAATAAGTAATGTACATTCATGTTTAAAATTTTCTCTATAATAAGGTAACTAAAGTTTTACATATTTATTTATTCAACAAATATTAATTGAGTGTTTTGTGCCAGTACTAGGCACTGGGGATACATTAATGAACAAAAAACACCAGCCTCTCTGGAACTTACATCCTGGTGGTGAAAGGGTGGGACGGGGAGCAACAGCTTACATTTATCTAGTTCCTACTAGCTGCTAAGCACTGTTATATAAATATTTTCCATATATTAATTCAGTTAATCCCTCACAAGAGACCTAAGATGGGGCAACTGTTGTTATCCCCCCTTTTTCTTTGCTGAGGAAGATTCACTGTGAGCTAATAGCCACTGCCAGTCTTCCTCTATTTTGTATGTGAGCCACCACCACAGCACAGCCACTGATGCATGAGTGGTGTAGGTCTGTGCCTGGGAAGCGAACCCAGGCCACTGAAGCAGAGCATGCCAAACTTAGCCACTAGGCCACTGGGGCTGGCCATATGCTCCATTTTATATGTGAGGAAACCGGGATACAGAGAGATTAAGCAATTTTTCCAACATCACACAGAAAATTAGCATCAGGGCAAGGTTTCAAACCCAGGCAGTCTGGCTCCAGTTGTGTAGTGTGTAACCTCTGAAGGTACTGTATATTTGTGTTTCTATTCTGCGGAAATATTTTTATCATAACAATATGTGCAGAATAAATGATTCAGCAGAGTAGTTACCTATTGAAAAACAACTAGTTTATTTGATAATGATACTAGTAATAAAATTGTTTACAATTTCTATTCCAGAAGACCTAAATCTCCTAGAAGTCAATATGTCTTGATTGCCCAAATTGAATCACACACAAGACTCTCCAGTACAGTTTTCTCTTAAGTGAATGATTCACTAGAAATTTCAAGGACTAGCCTCTTCAAAGTCTAGATTTAGTAGCTCCAATTGCGAATGACTTGTTAATATTCTTTATAATTTTTCTCTTCTTTGTTGACCGAGAGAAATCTAGAGGAACATGGACAAAGCTGTGAAGTTAGCAGAGGTGATGTTTTGGTATCTCCGACTTTCTTTCTGGGTACCCTCTGCCTCTTTTGTTTCCTCCTCCTTAGGAACTCCACAATATCTTCTTTTGTCTCTGTCTCATGGTGATCATTTCCCAGTTTTGCTCTATCCCCTTGAGGGTACTTATCATCTATGTAGCTCAAAAAGTGATATATCAATGGGCTACCTCATTACATTTTGCCTTATGGACAACCTATGTGTATTTTGTCAAGGGACACTTAGAGAGGATGCCTTCATCCTAGGAAATGCCTCTAAGTCTAGCAGGCAGTGGGTAGGAGGACTAAAGGATCTATTTTTTGATCCTTTGATCTTTTGGAACCCCTAAAAATATTCTCTGTAGGGGACTACCAACTTTGTACCTAGGACTCTACTTTTTATATAAGAAGGGAAAATCAATATTATTAAATTGAATCTAACATTTTGCTTATGTTTACCATTAATCTCTTCTTGGATTTTCCTTTGGAAACAATATAGAAATGTAGATGTTATGAAGTCTGAGATTTGCTTTAAAATAACTGGAGTTGAGGACAGTGAATGGAGGAACAGATAAAACAAGATTGGCCATAGGTTGATAATTGTCAAAGATGTCTGACGAGCTGATAATTGTTGAATCATGTGGGTTCATTATATTATTCCCATATTCTTGTATATATTGGACACTTTCCACAATTAAAAGTTTAAAAAATATGCAGAGATTATATTGGATGAAAAAATAACTTAACATTTTACTCTATATCTGAATCTGTCAGGATTAAGACCCAAAGTGAAAATTGGGGCATACATCGCTCAGAGTTTATGTAGATGGTGTTGTGCATATGGTAGTATAAATAAATAATAAACTATTTTCATTGAAATGCTGCCATGTCAGTGTTCTATGACCAAGGCATACACTCCTTGTCTTGAGTCATGAGGGAAAAATGTGTTCCTTCTTTAAAATATTTTTTGAGTAATGAATACTGAGATGTAACAAATAAAAATATGCACTCAAAATGAAATTTCAAGTCTGTGTCGCTTTAGTTTTTTGTATACCATAACAAATGCTCTTCACCATAGATTGTAGAAATATATTTGTGCATTCTTCTGAGATCTGCAAACTCAGAACTTTTTAAAAAAACTTAGCACATTTTTTTAGATCCCTAGTTGTTTTCTTTCTTTAGTTTTTCCAAATACTAACTTATTTCTGATGCTTAAAGCAATACAGTTAGAAAAGAGAAAAAATTTAAATATAGAAAATGTTAAAGAAGGAAAATGTCATCTGCAAATCTATGATACAGAAATAGCAATCAAATATTGAGGGTAGTGGTCCTTTACACTCTTCCTTGGCACTGCCCCCAAGGTAGGGAGGCATCAGCAGGAATGGATACATGGTGCCCCGACGGATTCCCAGCCTCGCCAGAGTTCCTTTCCCCAAGCATGACTTACAAGCGGCAGAGCTGCAGGACCTTGCAAAGAACCAGGACAATGGGCACTAACTGTGTGCATCACTCATAGATGGCAGTGGGCCCATAGGGTGCTCTGTTGCTAAGTGAGCTCTCAGGACTTTGGAATAACCAGTGGACGCCTAGCCCCAGTAATGAATGAGAGTGAATTTCCCCCATTGTGCAGAGGACTTCTTGCACATGGGGAATTCTTGCCTCACAAATGTGTTTGCTTTATGTAACAGACCAAAGGATGATCCCGTTCACTGTGGTAGAGGACAATGGAATAAGATGGGATTGGGGAAAAGGATTCATGAGCTCAGTTTTGCAAATACTGAATTTGAGTTGCCTTTAACATAGCTAAGTGCGGATGTGTGGTAGGCAGTTGTAGAAGATAAAAATTGAGCTGAATTGGTGAAGAGAGGAGGGCTTTTGCCAGGTGAGTTACAGCATAAGCAGGGTCACAGAGGAAGAGATATGATGGACTAATACTAGAGCTTAAGGATCTGTTGAAAGTTGACATTGAAGAGTAAATAAAGTAGTAAGGTAGTGCCAGATATCTAAAAGATAGAGCTTGCGATTTGCAGTGATGATGTTATTTATTTATTATCATTAAAAAAAATTGGCGACAGAGGGCACTGCATGTTTTTTAACCAAAGAGCTATAGAAGGAAATTGTTTAAAATCTTCTTCTAACCTACCCATTACCCTAAGTATATTACAGAAACAGGGGCGGATAGGAGAGTAATTTCCTGGAAAAGATAAAAAGGACTTGATATTTTTTTACAGGATAGGGTTATCACTGGTTAGATGCACCAATTCAAATAATATTGAATCTAAACAGAAACAGTGTTCTTGCTGTGCGTGGCTCCGAAACCATTTACCCAGCTCCCTTTACAACTGCATTGCTTCCTAAATAGGGGAGCTGGAGGACCTGCCGCTGCTTCCTCCCCATTCCTACTTCTCTGCTTACCTTGGACACTGTTCCCCTTTCTGATTCACAGCTTCCACAGGGTTTCTGCTTCTGTCCTCTTATGTGGTGAGTTGATTGCCCTAAATCTTTTCATTGCTGCAGTCTGTACCTATAACGCTAGCTGATCTCACAAATGTGTCACAAAGAGAAAATAGTAGAAACAGTATGGATCAACACTGGCTTATCTGTTGTTATTACTAGAGAAATAATTCAAAATAAATTTTCTAATGATAAGTTGATAACACCGTCTTTGCATATCATATGCTACTTGAGATAGTTATTCATTGTTTAGCTTACTATGGCATACTTGGACCTGGATAATCCCACAAAACAGTTAAGAATCATAATCTAGCTACCAATTTATAGCAATGCTTTGAATTTCTCGTTCAAACTACTGATTTGTATAATGAGTAAAAGTATAAATCACCTATTATGTAATATATTTTTAAACATTCTACGTAAAACAATAGTCACGAAAAACCATATTAGTCTAAATCTTTTTGAAACTCTCTAAATACTTAAATGTTACCGAAATAATAATCTGGATACTTCTTTATTCCACCTTCTCTCTTCCTGAAGGTGTTCATGAGTAATGAAATATATAGTATAGAGTAGATTAAAAATATTTCGGATTTGTAATCATAAAAAGTACCTGATATAGGAACTTTGAAAATGTAACTATTCTAGTAAATTTTATGTACGTATTCTGTTATACAGAATTCTATAATTTTCTTTATATATTTGTTTTTACTATCAAATTATACTAAATACTTGATATAAATGTATAATATATAGTTATTAGGATTTCATATTCCTATATATTGTATACTGTCAGAAACACAGCAAATTATTAACCAAAGAAAAAGTAATAATTTCATATGCTTTAGATAATTTTAGTTATTTCAGTTTAAATTACATTTTAAGAAAGTAGTAGAATGTGCATTTCAGGAAAATCATAGAAAATCATTTTATAAATAGAGTCACTACCTAAAAAATCAGATGATAATTATTGTAAAGATTTACTATTCATTAGGGCATTTTGAGGCAATATTTTATTCTAAGAGTTGAGGAAGGAAGAAGCATATTTCTAGCAATTGACACAGCCTCTCACAGATCATGACAAGTTGCTCTTTTTGAAAGATGCATTCTTTAAAATTGGAGGACATTCTTTAAAATTGGAGGATAAGTTTTCTGCTACACACCTTTTGGAATGGCAAAAAAATAAAAGATAAAAGAAAACAATTTCTCATAAAATTAAGTGTTACTTGACATATGACCCAGCGACCTCACCCCTAGATAATGACTCAAAAGAAATTAAAACCAGTATTCGCAGAAACACCTGTATGAGGATGTTTATCACAGCTTTATTCTTAGTCACTAAACATTGGAAACAACCTGAATACCCTTCAGCTGGTGAACGGAGAAGCCTGTGTTGTGCACCCATATGATGGAATACTATTCAGCAATAAAAAAGAATGAACTATTGATATTAGCAGTGCCATGGACAAGTCATAAATATATTTTGTTAAGTGAAAGAAGCTAGACTGAAGAAGTTACATATGGTATTGTTCCACTTGTTTGACATTCTGGAAAAGATATAGGGATGGAGAACAGATCAGTGTTGCCAGCGTTTTGGGGAGGGGGCAGTAGTTGAATAAAAGGGGGTGCGTAAGAGAATTCTTAGGTTCATGGGACTGCTGTGTATACTACTTGGGTGGCAGGTATATGATACTATGCATTTATTAAAGTCCATAGAAATGTATATCACAAATGTGAACTTCAGTGTATGCATGTACATTTTTTAAAAGATCATCGAGGATGTCAGGGGATCCCAGAGTAGAATGCAGACTGAAAACTAGATCTAACTTTTTTACAGATGTATGACATAACCTTGCTGAAGGTAGTGTAGAAAAGTAGTTTACCTAACTGACTTTAGAAAACACTCTTTTGACTGGAAACTATAAAGCTGAAAACAAAAGGAACTGTGCATGCACACTGTCCTCTAGTTGGCCAATTTGTTTCTCACATGAGTACCCAGTAGCAACTCTGAAATTATATTTTATGTGTGTATATATATGTAAACCGCAGATAATGGGAACCAGGTTTAGCGCTATCAGAGAAATGAGTTACAAATAAGCAGGAGGATGCATATGTCTCTTCAGTAACCTGTTTTCACTCTTTTTGGATAATGGATTGCTGGATCGTATGGTAGTTGTATTTTTAATTTTTTGAAGAGCCTCCGTATTGTTCTCCATACTGGCTGACCCAGATTACAGTCCCACCAACAGTGCACAAGGAGCTCCTTTTCTCCGCGTCTTCGCCCAACACTTGTTATCTCCTGTCTTCTTGATTGCCATTCTAACAGGTGTGGGGTGATATCTCAATGTAGTTTTGATTTGCATTTCCCTAATGATTACTGACATTGAGCACTTTTTCATGTACCTGATGGCTGTTTGGATGTCTACTTTGGAAAAATGTCTATTTAGTTCTTCTGCCCTTTTTTAATTAGATTGTTTGGGATTTTGTTGTTGTTGCTGTTATTGAGTTGTAATACAGATACCCGAGAGTGTACACGTAGCTATGTAAGCATAGTTCTTTTCCCTGCCAATCCATCACTGCTTCACTGGTTCTTATTATTCTCGGAAACTATTCCTTGTACATGCACATCCTGGGTTTTTTTCTCTCATTTTCTCTAAAATTTCAGTTTAATCCTTGCCCCCACTAAATAGTCTCATCCAAATTGGAATGCTAAATCTTTTACTTTTGTCTCCATTGTCTTTCCTTATTTGCATCTGCCATAATGATTTTGGCGCCCCAAAGCCACTTGAAAATACTAAAATGTTGTTAAGTTTAAGTGGGAGCAACTACCAGGTGGATATGAAGCCTGCTGAGTAATCCTGAGTCGATTTCCCCATCTCTGACATGGATACAGTAATTCCATAATTATCCCAGTGCACTTCATTGAGTTTGTTTGGAAATTGGATGAATAAAGATAGTAAAGAGGACTTGGCAAATATGAAATACTTATCTCTATAATTTTTATTATGTTCGGTGATACAGCTGTGACAGTAGCAATCTAGCATTTTATCATCATTATTTCATCCAGCTCCCAGCTGTTTACCTGGCTGGGAACAATTGAAGTAAAAATGAATTATTACAGCTCATCTTGAGCTTTATAATCTGATGCTATTTGCCTCATCCAGTATGTCATGTTTTACACTTATAATTCAAAAAAGGTTGCTACAGCGGTAGATGTGAATAGTTAATAAATGTTATTTAAAGTAGCATTTCACTATCCCAAAAGAAGACTCTCTGAAGTATAACACACTCAGACTGTGATTAGAAGCCCTATTTTTCTTCTTTTCTTATTATTTTATTGGATTCAGATGGTAATGAAAAAGGAAAAGAAATCACCCAATTAAAAATGGAATAAAAATGAAATAATTAAGATATACTGTTTCTTCTTAGGACTATAAATATATGTGGTGTCTTATATAATGTAGCTGTGAAACAGTGAATAGTGAAAGAGTGTCTGTAGTGATATGAGTGGCTAATTGCCAAACTCCTGGTTCATACCCACAGCAGAGAGGAGTGATAAAAATTAATGAATCATGATTCTTTTTATAATTCTTTCAACTATGTATAATTTTCCATATCCTAGATGAGACAAACCTGTTTTAATTATATGTTAGTACTAGAAAATTTGAGTGTTGCCTTGCTATGAAAAATGAGGTAAATTGCAAATACATTTCCATTAACTAATAGATTTTTATGACTAACGAAGGCAGAGTAGTTTTTTAAGTATATAGCTAACTTTGAAATGGAAATATAAACAGAATCTTTATTATTTGATTTCCTATTGTTTGTTCTAATATGTAGGTTATCGGGATTTTCTGTTATGATAAAATTTCTGTGGTCAAACATGTCTGTCAGTTTTATGACCTGGTATGCCACCTTTGTGTTTTCTCTCAACGTGCTGGAAAGGGCACTTTAGCTCTAAGATGATCCCCTGTGAGTGAAGTGCCTATTTTTCATAATATTTCAAATAAGATATTCACCATTTCTACATTAACTTTATCTTATTTCAAGAGTAATTAGGAAATCAACAGGCCATATGTACGAGATTATGGAACATTGGTGTTATTTTTAACAAGAACAAATTCAGAGCTTCTTGTTTTCTTTTTAATCATTTCCCTATTTCTTAGACCTGGAGATCTAGAGAATAAATAATACTATCAATCAGCCATTTACTAAGTTCCTAATAATATCTGGACACTGTCCAAATACTACCGTGTTATTTCATATATCTTTATAAAAGTTCTATGAGGCTGGTATTATCCTCATTTTACTTTTGAGGAAAATTAGGATCAGACTTGTTAAGGCCTTTGCTCAAGGTCATACAGGAGGGAACAAAGTCAGGGATCACACACAGATTTTTCTAGTTACCAGAACCCCAGAATGTTTCCACTATGTCAAAATGTGCTTTTTCATGTCCCTTATAGCCTCTTTTGCCCAGGAAACATGAACAACCAGCAGCAACAATGGTCTTTCTTCCGAATAGCATCTCTCAGAATCTCTAGTAAGATGTGAGATTGTTAGGCCAAAGTACAATTTGTAGCGTACTTTGTGAGGACAGAAACCAGGGGGGAACTTTCCAACTAGAATAATTGTTGGCATGGAAGTTAATTTCCGTTACACGTGGCTTCCTATTTACATCTCATTATAGTGTTGTAGATGCTTTACGTGCTTCACTAGCCTCTGCTGCAAAACGGAGAGAGGAATCCCTCCCTCACGGGATGGTCGTGAAGATTACGTAAAATAATCCGTGTAAAAGAATGAGAAGAGCACTTGCACATAGACAGCACTCAATACGTGTTGGCTCTTCTCATTCCATCATAAGTTCTTATTTGATTATTTCATTTGTTTATCACTCACTATATCACAGTGTGTCAGAATTCCTATGCCCTAGTTACCTAAAATAATGTATATCATAGAGAGTATTGCTTTTGTCATCCTTCTCCTTCACGGTTTTTTTTAAAATTCCTATTTGCCTAATACTTAATGCTTAGAGATTATTTTATTTAACAAACACTTGTAAGTATTGACTGTGTGCCAGAAACTATTCTAAGCATTAATCCAGATAATCCTCACAAAACTCTATGACAACGACTATCAGTCAACATTTGTTCAGGAGATAAGTCACAATAAGTGTTATGGCATAAGGGGTTATTAAAGGAATCAGATCTTACACAACTGTGGGAGGAGCTGGGGACCTGAATGTCCAGAAGAGGAAATTAGAGGATCAAGGAAGTCACCTGCTCGTCAATCTGAGAAGCCAGGTGTGTCCAGCAACTGAAGTGACAACATGAAGGGGAGCTCCTGGAGAGGTATTTGGGAAGCTGTGGCTTCCTTGTGGCTTCCGTCTCTGTGGTCCCCAGTCAAGTACCTGCTGACAGGCCTGATCCTGCCGTTGGTCAGCAGCATTCCAAACAGGGAAGAACTGCTGGACGGGGATGGGGAAAAGGTAGGACACGCTGGAGTGCACCAGGCACCTCTGCGTTGGTTCATCATCACATCGGACCACAGTGACTTTCAGAGATCATGGCCACTGCTTCACTTCCACTCTGCGCATCTCCTGCAAGTTCCTCTTTTGACCTGAATAACCAAGAACCATACAGGGAAGGAGGTTCTGGGAAATGCAATTACCACCTGAACCGAGTTGACACAGCACAATCCAGCATTTAGGCAGATGCTCTTATTATCCTTATTTTACAAATGAGGAAAAGAGGAGTACAGGGAACTCAAGTTGCTGCCCAAGGTCGCAGAGCTAGTGTGTGGTAGAATCAGCTTTGGACTCGAGCAGTCTCACTCCAGGTTGGAAGCTCTTAACTCCTGTGCTTTGCTGTCTCTGCTATAAAACAGGGTTCTATAGAAAACCTCGATGTAGTTTTCCTTGTTTCTGGTCTCCTCCTTTCTGGTTAATCAGAAAAATTCATCAGCAGGCAGTTATGTAAAGCAATGGTATGCACTGTGTTCATTCGGTTCTATTTTTGTCAACACTGCTAACTCACTTTAGTTTTTTGCACAAGCATTCTGTGTTTTGCCCTTTCAAGGATCACTTTTTTCTGAATTGATTCTTGATTATTAGCCTTCCAACAAATTTGCTTCTTTTCTTAAACTCTGTGTCTTTTAGTAGTTGCATATTTTAATGATCATTCAGATTTTCTTTTTTGTACGTATTCTTATGTCATTAATGTGTGCATGCCCCATGTTCCCAAGCATACTGCAACATCCTGAGGTCAGGAATATTACCTAGTTTCCCTTTATATCACCACCAAAGTGTCAATAGTAGATGTTCAAAAGTACTTTTTATTAAATGCCAAATCTTCCTGTTGTAAATAAAGGAAGTTTCATTTGAATGGCTGGAAATCATGTTCTTGTTGACTAAAACTGCTTTCTATATATGTATGACAGAGCTATCAGTTTCAACTCCACTTGGCTTTATTCTTCTGGTTTTATGCCTATCCTGTTAAAAATACCATCAAAAGAAAATGAACATTTTTGGACTGGAAGAATCCCAATATTTCTCCAACATCACCAAAAATATTCCTTTTAAATCAGTTTCCTCTTTTTCCAAGAGTATTGAAATAATCACAATAATATTTTTTAAACCTTTATTTTTTTAATTAACATAAATTGGTCTTGTATTTTGATTTTACAGCCAGAGTTGGCAGATTACTTTAGTGACTAAAATACTGAGTTAAAACATCCAATTTAGATTAGGAAAATAAATAGGATTTAAATTTGCTATGCTAGAAAATAAAATGTCTGTAATAAAATATCTCCATAACAAGGTTCCATTCTGAGTCACACTAGAGACAGAACATCTAATTTTGATATGTAAATAAAGCATGCTCAAAGGTATCAGGATCCTGTTGAATGGATTTATGGCAGATAGATACAAGTAGGTGTGTGTTTTGGAGGGTTAAATGATCCTTTTTACTTCTTAATTTAGTTTAATGGCTTAGTAGCTGCTACTCGGAAATTTCAGTGTGTTAGCATGTATTATGATGAATAGTGAATTTAAGAAAATGAAAATTAAAGACACATGGAAAGCTCAACATTTAAAAATAGTTTTACTTGAAACTATTTAGTGAATGAGAATTTTGATGATTGTTTCTCTTCCTGTCAATAAAGATTGGAGAAAGCCATTCATTATCATAAAAATAAACCAAAAATAACTCCTGTGCCCTTTCCATATACTAAGAAATATGACTTAAAGATGAATTATTTGAGGAGGTAGGGCAGTTTATCTCTTTTTGCCCAAACTGGGCAATGATTTTGTTTCTTACAGTGAGAGAAAGTTCCCATTATAGATAGAAATGATAAGAAAAATAATAACAATGAAAAAACATTTACTGCATTCTTTCTGTATGCCAGGCAGTATGCTAACCACTCATAATAACACTATAAGGTAGTTATTCTTGTTATCCCCATTTTACTAATAAAGCTATATAAGTTTTAATACTACTCAGCTGGTGAATAACAAAGCAGGGATTTGAGCTTTGGTGGCTGATTTCCAGAGCTCAAAGTTTAAACTGCAATATTGTCTAATCTAGTCTAGTCTAGTAACCGAGTCTAATAACCGAGATGGAGCAGATTACAAAAATGGCGAAATCCTTCACTCCTTTCTGTATCGATGCCCTGCACAAGGTGACTTTCAACTTCCTCGATCAAGAAGTGAAGTCTGTTTCCCCTTCCCTTGAATCTGACTAGGGCTTGTAACTTGCTTCAGTCAACAGGACCCAGCAGAAGTGATGTTGTGCAAGCTCGGAACCTAGCCTACAAGACCCCTTGCATGCTTCCACTCTCTTGCAACCCTATCCAGAGAGCATGCCAGCAATTGTGTGCTAACCTGCTGGAGGATGAGAGAATATGGTCCAGAGCTGGGTCAGCCTAGTTGTTCCAGCTACTGTCACAGAGAAGGGAGAATACAAAAAACGTCAGCAAAGTCAACTGGCACCTGACTGCAGATGCTGAGGGAGGCCACTCGTAACTAAAAGAATCACCCAGATGACTCTAGCCTAAATCGTTTATCCACAGAATAATAGTTAAATAAGTCATTGTTTTTAGCCACTACGGTTCTTGGTGGTTTATTATGCAGCAACAGCTAACTAATACACCAAATTAGTTCTTTAACAGAACGAAAGACTACATAATAAACATTGTATTAGAGAACTCTACCCTATATATAATATACAGTGAACTCCAAAAAACATTCAAAGTATTCTGAAATTGATCTCCCATTCCTCCTAAGGAACTAGTAAGCATCTACAGTCTGGGTGGCTAGAAGAGCATACTGCTCCTTCTTTCTGTATCTTACACTGATCTGCTCTCGTCGTAGGGCCTGCTTGCCTTACTGTTTACTTTTGCACTTATATGAGTGCCTGAGAAACAGTCACTACTTGTTAACCTCAAGAATTAACCCCAAGAAGCTGTTGCTTCTGGTTCTCTAACAGAACTGCTGAATTTATTCAGAAACATGTAAATTAGAAGTTTATTTAATAAAAGTTGACTTATTTTTGAGTCAAGAATATAAGCTGTATAATACCCATTTCTGCTTTGCTTATTCATATACATAGAACTACTTTAAAAATTATCTGATTATGGGGCCAAGCCTGGTGGCCTAGTGGTTAAGTTTGGCATGTTCCACTTCAGCACCCTGAGTTTGGTTCCTGGGCATGGACCTACAGCTCTCATCTGTCAGTCGCCATGCTGTGGTGATGGCTCACATACAAACGGGAAGATTGGCAACAGATGTTAGCTCAGGGCCAATCTTCCTCAGCAAAAAAAAAAAAAAAAAACCCGAAAAAAAAAAAAACCCGAAAAAGTATCTGATTATGTCCATACAAAACCTGCACATGATGTTTATAGCAGCATTATTCATAATTACCCAAATTTGAAGCAAACAAGATGTCCTTCAGTAGATGAATAGATAAATAAATGGTGGTACATCCAGATGATGGAATATTATTCATCGCTAAAAAGAAATGAGTTATCAAGCCATGAAAAGACATGGAGGAACCTTTAATGCTTATCATTAAGTGGAAGAAGCCAATCTGTAAAGGCTGCATACTTGATGTTTCTAACGATGACATTCTGGAAAAGACAAGAACTATGGAGACAATAAAAAATTCGGTGGTTGCTAGGGGTACAGAGGAGGGGATGAATAGGCAGAGCACAGAGAATTTTTAGGGCAGTGAAGCTATTTTGTATGATGCTATTAGTGGCAAATAGATGTCTTTATACATTTGTCAAAACCGGTGAATGTACGACACCGAGAGTGAACCGTAATATAAACTATGGCCTTTGGGTAATCATGATGTTTCAGCGTAGGTTCATCGGTTGTAACAAACGTACTGCTCTGGTGGAGGGTGTTGATAGCAGAGGAGGCTGTGTGTTTGTGGGCTCAAGGGGTACATGGGAACTCTACTTTCCGCTCAGTTTTGCTATGAACCTGAAACTGCCCTAAAAACTAAGTGTTAAAAAAAGTATCTGAGGGCTATGGTTTATGTATTGAGCTAAACTCTTCCCTCTCTCTCTTTGTGGAAACATTTCAGGACTTTGGAAGCATATTAATATGATTTATGTACACATCTGTGACATGACAATATTGTAACTCTTTGAAAATATACCATCCTGAGCAGTTTAGTTTGCTGTCAATATAATAATACTGGGATTTATCTAAAGGGTGAGCGATTTCTCCTTTGAATCTGAATAATTTTCCTGAGTGGCATGAAAACTGAGGATGCATTTCTAATCAGTTTTCAGTACCCAACTCATTAGAACTGCTAGTTGATTAGTGCCCACTGCAAATCAATATAACATGAAGGGTGTCCATTTTAATGAGCAGAGAGACTACCATAAGAAACATGAAAGATTTATCAAAGAATTTCTTAATTTGGAGGGGCACTAGAGGTCATCTACCAAGTGAACACCTTCGTTTTATAGACATGGGTGCTGAAACTCCCAAAAGTTGGGCAATTCCCGAAGCTCACATAGCTAATTGAGCCAGTACTATTGTTTATTACATTATACCATCTCTCAGAAGTGTCAAGTATCCAGACTGCATTACGGTGGAGAAAGGAATGCTTAGCAGAGCAACCATACCTGTTCAGTTTGGAGAATTGATTGGCCCAGGAATGGCTAATACTGACCCTGAATGTTCTCAATTTTGAGATCTCCAGTTAAATTTACTCTTGGGAAAAGGGTTTATTTTGGCCTTCTGAACTAATTCTTCCTCGCCCTTGAAAACTCAGCTGAAGCATCACATTGTTTGGGAAGCGTTCCCTAATTGCCCCAGGTACTGTTGACAGTACGCCCACCGTACGTTGTACTACACATCAGTTACAGCCGTGTTTCTTAATGAAAGGGGGGTTTTACCTCTCAAGGGACATATGGCAAATGTCTGGAGACATTTTTGATTGACATGACTTGAAGATGCTACTAGTGTCTAGTGGGTAGAGACCAGTGATGCTGTTGAACATCTTGCAATGCATAGACCAGCCCTTCCACAGCAAAGAGTTATCTGGCCAAAATGTCAATAGTGCTGATCTTGAGAAATCCTGTATTAAAGCATTGTCTTAGGTGCTTGCCAAAGCCAGAGATGTTTCTTCTTTCTGGGATAGGCTTACTTTTAATTCTTTTAAAATAAGCAATACGATAGACATCTCGGGACATCGAGAGATAGACATTAATTCATAGGGCTCTTTCCACTATTCATTTAACTTTTTAAATCCCAAACTATCCAACCATATCCAGATATGACTCATGTTGGTATCAGTTCTTTTTTGGTGAGAATTCTCTTCTTCCTCATCTTCCTCCTTCTCCTCCTCCTCTTGTTCTGGGCCCCTTGTTTCAGAAGGCTTTGGACACACAGGGTTTTACTCACTGCTTCAAGGGGAGGGCATAGGGAATGGTTCCATTCCTTTATCTTCCCTCTTCTGAAGTAGAATATGGGGCTTTGCTCAGAGCAAACTACTCTTATCTCACTGGTGGCAGTTCAGTGAGCAGATCCCTCTCGTTCTCTAATGGAAACTTTATTCCAGCAAATTAACTTGACATATTCTTCAAGTTTTGCCACTTTCTGGGCAGGGTGCACACAGGCCTTAGTATGACTTAGTTGGGGAAAACAGATAGCAGTTACAATAGGACAATCCCATTAAGCTTCCCAGAAGAAAGAAAAGACCATTTATTCTATGGGAAGGTGTTTGTGGAGGTTGGAGGGGAGCAGGAGGGGAAGTTGGCTCCAGGGGGCATTTAACCCAGAGATCCTCCAGGAAAAGCTTCTCTCACCAGGATGATATTTGTTGTGTACGAGATTTATTTCCTCTCCTGGACTGGGAACCTCTTGAGCTTCTCTCTCCAGCGCTCAGTGTGCTTCAGGCATGCAATAATGCCTAGACTGTGACTGCACACAGAGGGGAAAATGATCATAAGCCACTCTTCCCCGGGATTATTAACTTTTCCAAAATCACTTCTGGGAGTCAATTTTGTAAAAGCAGAGAAATTAGGAGCATCATTGAGCTTTTGTCAAGTAAAAGAAAAGAAAGATTATTTTACTATTGAACACAATACAAATCTATTCTCTTGGTACAGATATTTTTCCTTGTCTGTAACTATCTAATTCTTAGGAAATGATTATACCATTTGGCCTGGGAAGGAATATTTAAAATTGAGAAAAGACTTTCTTTCTAAAGAAATTAAATTAAGTTTTATCTTATATAAGAAATGCTAGGTTTTAAATGTACTCAGTACACAAAGCCAATGAAATTGTGAAAGTAATGAACACAGAAGTTGTAATACTTAGACTAACTTTAAGTAAAGTTCAGAGGAATTACATCCATGGGAGTAATTCACAACCCCTAGAGAACGTCTAAGAATATTTGTGATTCAGTCAGTAGCTTTACATAGTAAGGTGATATAGTTGCACCGTGTGAAAGGCTTAGTCATAGTTGGGCTTAATGATAGAAAAAGAGTTAGACTGGCTTTCTTTTCCTGGAATATATAAAATAACCAAATATGGTCTTTAAAATGAGTTTTGTGAATTAGATTTTTCTTTTAATACTTCTTAATACTGTTCCCTCCTTGGATGGTCATCTTGCAAATGTTTTACCTTGGAGAGTAAATGGCAAGGTCTCATGCCACTAAATAGCAAAGCGAAGAATTTCTTTGACTTATTGGGATTGATTTTTTAAAATGCCTCCAGGAGATCACACACACACACATACACACACACATGAACTTTTTAAAAACTACCCTAAAATGTCCAACCGAAAAGCTGACTATAATTGCCTATTATTTCAGTAACAATCTAAGGTCTATGTAATTGAAAAAGTTTTGAATTTGTATTTACTCTTGGCCTCATTTACTTCTAGGAGGAAAAGGATTAATAGACACCATTTTTCTGTAGACCGAATTATGGTTTTGATACTCTGTAAGCAACTTTCTAGCTTTGGTATTTCATTTGTCAATGAAGAGAATTTGTCAGAGAAGAGAATTAAATGAAGTTGGTTTAGCTTGGAAGCTAAAGATTCTGTTACTTTCTTGAGTTTCTAATCAAATCCAATGATTATTAAGTATCTTTTGTATGTGAAGTAGTGGCTTATTTGTATGTGGAGATGTTGGCTATTAGTGACTCATGCTTAGAAGGAAGAAAGATATGATTCTTTCTTTATTCAATAAATCAATTCATTAATACAAAATCAACCCAGAACCTTCTTTCAAAAAGAGCCCTAAGCCTTCAGAAGGATCCTTGGCTGTTAGAACAATGAATTAATTCCAAAGTAATTCCTGCAAATGGGTGCTGAGCCAAATGGGGATGCAAGTGTTTATAAACATAGCAAAGAGATAATCAGAGTCTCTGACTTGAAAACCTAAGATATGGCTAAGCTAATACAGGATTTGACTCTAAAAATAGAAAATCATTACATGGACGACTGATTGGTTTAAGCAAAAAAAGCGTGATGGAATGTATAACAACTTTAGGATGGGTGTCTCAGAGAACACAGCAGTAATTTCTAGTGACTCTAATCTGTATTAAATGCTAAACTTCTCAGGATTCATCTGTTTCTGTTTGCATCTTTGAGTTATATATATATCCTCCAAAAATGATTCACTTGTTCAGAAAGGCTTATTCATCCATGTATTCATTTAATAAATCATTTTTGTGCTTCTACCAGGTACCAGATACTATGCTAGGTGCTGAGATTATAGCAGCAATTAAAACCTACAATATTTTGGCCCTTATACAATTAATTACATAAATAAGTGTTTAATTATATTTGGGATAAGTGTTAGGAAGGAAAAGTATCTTATGAGAATGATTTATAGGGAAGTTTGACTGAGTGTACAGGAGAGAGAAGATTTCTCCATGAAAATGACACTGAAGCTAAAACCTGCATGTGGGCAAACTTCCTGGGTTGGGAAAGTGCTCATGTTTTCAAGGATGCTAAGAAATGCGGGAAGAGAGTGACATGACTTGAGGCAAAGCCAGATCATGCACAGCACTTTGGGCCAGGTTAAACGTGTTGGCCTTTATCCAGCAAATATGCGTTAGATACTACATTATGAAGGCGCTGTGCGATATATAATTGGCACATAATAGGCACCTAATGGTACATAGTTGGCATCATGAAGGATACAGAAGTAAGAAAGACGCAGTTGGTTCATTCAAGAAGCCCCCAATATCATAAGGGACACATATAAATGATGCTTTTGTTCCTGTATGAAGTTTCTGGAAAAGAGTGTCCCTTACACTTCATTTTATTCTCTGTCCCTAATGCAATATATTTGTGCTCAGTAGTAAATATATGTTTGTTCTACAATTTTTTATAAATATCCATGATAGAATGATAAAGTTTTGCTCATCCAGGGTCCCTGATTTCTCTACAACTCTTTGAATCTTAGAACTTTGGCCAAAATTTTAGCGTCTAGAGAGTTTAAGATTTCAGGCTTCTTTTGCCTTTGATCCTTTCTAATTAAACTATATCACCTTAGATAGAGTGTCACCCAAGGGCCCTGCTCCATGATCAGTACAGTAAAAGTGTTGGGCTGTAAAAAGTGCTTTGCGTGTAACGTATTACTGTAGCAGTATGGGAATCAAACACTTTGGGGCCAAACTGCTTAGGATCCAGTCATGACTGCTACTCACTAGTTTTAATTTTCTTATCCTCAGTTTCTCAGCAATAAATGGAGAGAAAAACAGAACCTGCTTCACAAGATTATTATGAAGATTGAACGTGAAAATGCCTGTAAAGTTC
Source organism: Equus przewalskii (assembly GCF_037783145.1). NCBI lineage: Eukaryota > Metazoa > Chordata > Mammalia > Perissodactyla > Equidae > Equus > Equus przewalskii. The sequence continues at coordinate 52,643,290 of NC_091838.1, forward strand.
TTAGTACACTCCCAAAGCATATTAATAAACACTCAAAAATGTTACCTGTTTTCTTGTCTTTATTATTGTTGTTAGGTAATTCTCATAATTCCTGTGAGATCCTAGTAATTCTAGCATTTGAACCCAGATTTTTTTTTCTGACAACTTTTACTCTTGACTGTATCAGGCTGTCCCAGGCTTTCTGTGTCTCTCAGGAAATTTCCTCAGCCATATCCGGTAGCATAAAAATCAATCCCCACAATGCCAGTAGGCAACCTGGCCTTCGAATGCTAGGATGGGGACAATGTGGCCCTGGGAGCTAAAGGGAGCTACATCTCATCTCTCTAACAGAGCTGGAAATATGAAAGCTATTTAAGGCCCAGCCTTGGAAGCGATTTCCAAACCTCTTTAAAATTGTCACCATACGTAACAGTGTGCAGCTTATAGCATTAGAACCAAACAGACATTTAGGCTGTGAGCAATTCCTACATAAATGTTCTTGTCAATTTCCGTAACCTAATTTATTTTGTCACAGAAAGTTCCTGAACAACTATTATTATTTTTTAAGCTGAAGTACACAGGGCGTCAGGATGTTTTATACCTAAAACTTTCCCCTGAAATAGAATTATGTTAATGATCAGGTCAGGCAATTCGAGCCTCTCCTTTGATTGGTTAACTGAGCAGACTGAGCTTTAATTCTTACATGCGTTTGGGGTGGTTTTTCTTTTCTTTTGATGTTTTTCTATATTTTCTGGAAGTTTATAGTACATAATGTATTATTTGCATAACCAGATAAATCATTTTCCTTTCAAAAAGATAATATTTTATTGCAGGATAATGAGGTATATATTTATCTCTTCTATAATCTTATTTATTTTTATTGTCCTATAAAGGGAGCACTTATGCTCAACATGTTACAGAGATGCAGTGATAGATGTTAACTTGCTTTATTCTGAAAACTATTCTTGATAAATACCATATGAATTTTCATTGCTCGCCAGGGAATGAATCCATTTGGTTATCTGTGACTGACTTAGAACATTTTTTGGCAAATAACTAAAGAAAAATTTGTTTCAGACAAGGCTCAGCTCTACCTTCATTTAAAGTTTTTAAAAAATATATGCCTTGTTTTTCTAGAATTGTTTCTGATCTGTTGCATTCATCATATGCGAAGCCTGTTTTTAGTGCATTCATTCTATGGTAATTTTTGGCTTTGGTTTTGGCTTTGATGTAACATTGCTTTTGTGTACATGGTCCTTTAATATTAGGCCAACACGTGTCTTCAGTGCACATGCAGGTACCTGACCCCAGGAATCCTATTGTACTCTGCATGCACTCCTCTCAGGATTAACTAACCCTTCCAGTACTCACTGTGATTTATTAATGTATGCACTAATATTTTTAGAAAGACATCAATGTCTATCAAGCTTCTTAAGACTCTAAAATCCTTAAAATTTTAAGGTATCCTAGATATAGTTAGTGATCATTAAACATTGTTAAATTGAATAAGAGCTAATCAAGACAAGTTTTTATTAACACTGAAAAGAGTTTTAACAGGTTGGCTAAGGGTCAATAATTAGATTTTATTTTAGCTCCGTGCTATCTAGAAAATATTCTTAATTAGATGTTTTCCACTTTTCAACGCAGACTCAGTTCTCACTGCATTTGGTAGTTAGCATATCATGAATAACAAAATAGGAAAAATATAGCTAATCTATATCTGCTTTTGTTTTTTGTTTTGAGGAAGACTAGCCCTGAGCTAATATCTGCCACCAATCCTCCTCTTTTTGCTGAGGAACACTGGCCCTGAGCTAACATCTGTGCTCATCTTCCTCCATTTTAAATGTGGGATGCCTGCCATAGCATGGCTTGATAAATGGCATGTAGGTCCACGCCTGGGATCTGAACCGGTGAACCCTGGGCCACCGAAGCAGAGTGCACAAACTTAACGGTTATGCCACCGGGCTGGCTCCTATATCTACTTTTAATTGAAAATATTATAATAATTTTGTCATTAATACTGCACAGTGCTCTTTTCTTTCTTAACCAAAATTATTTTTAGTTGTAATAAGGAGCTAAGAAGCTATGTTAAATTTTTGAAGTTGACGAACTGATTTGTGATAATGGTACTTTGTTTTCTAGCATTGATGGTTTTTTGGTGTTTGGTTTTTAAATGTGCTGTCGATAATTTATCACTGATGCAAGGACAAATATTTCCTATGTGACAAGTGCTAAGAGATCATGTGTTACTCATAGATGATGCAATTGGGATATTTTCTGTCATGTGTAATTCAAAGAGAGAAGAGACCCTGTTGAATTGGAGAAATCTGGGAAAAGGAAGCCAGTGTGTATTCATTTTCTACCATGTGCCAGACTCTATGACAGGATCATTGCATGTGAGATCTCATTTAACACGCTCAAGGTCATCAGCAAGTAGAAAAAAATTGGAGTTCAGAATCAAATCTGTTTCACCCAACCCTGATATTTTTCCCATTCATATCACTTAAATTCTTTAATAGAGTATTTTTGAGATACGTAAGGAAAGCTTGGTAAGCTTTGGTCCTGTGGAAAGATGGTGTTGGAGGAGGTCATCGAGAGGATGTGACCACTGTTTAACCCACTTGCTAGACCTGGGCAATTGGAGGCTTCTCGCCCCCTTCCTTATTTTTGGAATGTGCATCCTGCTTGCTTTCTCCATGATAGAAGCTGCCCAAAAGAAACAGCTTTGAGATAGTATCGTGTTGTTGAGACCATCCAGATAGTATACGTGACTGAACCCAGGTAAAGCCTCTTATAAACTTTTCAGATTCTGGTGGATGGGTGTGGAGATCTATTCATCTTGCAGCCGCTCAAGACAAGCCTTGTATATGTTCCCTTGCTTGTTAAACCTGCTACCTACCAATCTGGAGTGGTCTGCCTCTTTCTTTGGTCTCTTCCTGCCCTCTGTGAATGGGGGCCCCTTTCAGATTTCACCTGGGAAGCTCCTGAGGTTGCAGACCAACAGATGGGTGGGAAGGGGATGTTAAAAATGAGAAGCAGAAAGGACACTCTGGTCAGAACCACATGGGTATGGGATGAATATCAGAAAGGGTGTTTGAGAAACAAGAAGTAGTTTAGTTTGACCAAACCAGAACAACTTCTGGAGGAGTGGTGAGAAGACAGACTGGAAAGGAAGGTTAGCAACATATTGTAAAGGACTTTGAAATGCCAAGATAAGGAGTATGGACTTAATTAGGAAGGCAGCAGGGAGCCGCTGAAGGTTTTGTGCAGAGAAGCAATATGATTACAGATGACAGCAGTCTTAATAAGGCTTAATAAATAGTACAGTTTATAACCTTAGGCCAACTGCTGAGCAGAAGCCAAAAGCTGTGCTGCAGAATTAGCAAACCAATTACTGTGAGGGATGATGGCCTGAATTTAATCTGAACCATCCTTTTTGATGGAGTAGAAACTCCTGGAAATGTAAACAGATATCTGAACTGACAGGTGACAATCTTCTTGGAGCTGACTTCTTTTATTTGACTCCACAGTGGCACACTGTTCAAATGTCTTAACAGTGCCACAATTTACTTTTCACCATTTTTAAAACCTCTCTTCCTTGTAAATATTCAGGGTATTTTTATGGCTTTTCAGCAAGCCTAAAATCTATCACCATCTGTCTCATTACTTGCAATAATTCTTTGCCATCTTTTATTGGTATTAATATGCTTTTCCAAAAGGGAAGACATCGTTATGTTATCTGCAGTTTGATTTAACAGCTGATGTTGACTACAAGACAACAAATTTCAGTTCTAGCAACCAGGATTTTTTTTTTTAATTTAGAGAGTAGGCTACATAAGATCCTATTAATTTCCTTTATCCTTTGATTGTTTTAAGAGACTTTTGTGTGTGTGCTTGTGTGTGTGAGTGCATGCGTGTGTGCAAGGGCAAGAGAGGGAGAATGAGAGAGAGAGAATATGCTTATGTGTATGTAGAGAAAGGCCTAGATGTTTATTATATTGCTTCCTTGTGGGGAACAGCTTTTGGCCAAAAAAAAAAGTTGCATAATTAATTTTCTCATAAAACACATTCTCTTTAATACATTATGGGATTTAGTTCTACCCTCACCTGTGCCACTTCCATAGTTGAGAATTTTTTGCTCCCTTCTTAGCATTCCAATATCATTTTGAACTGAGGCAATTTTGCTTGTTATATTATGTTAAATTTTTGCGTTTTTTTCCCCTAGCTAGATTGTACGCCTCTGGTGGACATGTTTACACATTTGGTACATAGCATGGCACCTGCTGTATCTTCAGATAGTTATTCCATAGCTTTGAAGTTCTCCTTTCTTAGAACAGTCTTGCTTTGACTTTCATTCACTCAACAGATTTTGACAAACCCCTAAATATTTTGCCAGGTGAACACAACACAGGCCCCTCTCTTTAAAACCTTATAGACAAATGATCGGATAATTACAATATAATCTGTAAGTGTTGTCATTGGTGTCAGTATGGGGTAGAGGAAACCTTGGGGTAAGAGAATGTCTCATTAGTGGAGATGACCTTTCGTCTGAGTTGTAATACAATAAAAAGGAAAAGCGTAAAGATGAGAAAGCTGGAGTATAACAGAATATACATGGACTTGAGTGTAAGAGACAATGGCAGGATCAGATTGCTGCTAATTTATCTGACCATGGGGAGGACTGGTAATTGATAACCTGGGACAGAGCCAGAGGTATTTTTGTTAACACACAAAAGCAGGCGTCACTAAGATTTCTATATTGTAATTTAAAGCTAAATTTAAATTTAAATTTAAAATTAGTTGGATGCTGAATTCTTGATAAGGTGGTCAATTATTGTGGCTACATATTGCCCTTTCTCTGAAAGAAAAGTTTGTTTGGTGAAAAATGGTATTTTTATTTGGTCATTTTTTTTTTCTTTTTGGGGAAGATTAGCCCTGAGCTAACATCTGTTGCCAACCCTCCTCTTTTTGCTGAGGAAAGCTAACCCTGACCTAACATCAGTGCCCATCTTCCTCTACTTTATATGTGGGACATCTACCACAGCATCGCTTGCCAATCAGTGCCATGTCCACACCCAGGATCGGAACCGGCGAACCCCAGGTGGCTGAAGCAGGTCATGCGCACTTAACCACTGCACCACCAGGCGCCCCTATTTGGTCATTTTATACTTTATAGGCACATTGAGAATACATATGGAATGAGGGTTCTAATATCTATTTAAGAAGGATAATATGACACCTACTTTTAAGGTTGTTAAGAGTTTTCAGTGAGATAATGCAAAGTGATTACCATAGTTCATGGCAAACGTAAGAACTCAATACATATTATGTATTGTGGAGTCTTGTGTTTGCGAGAAAGACCCAGTGTGTTGTGAAGTACGTTTGGGCTGGTGGGAAGGCACAGATCTGGACAATGCTGTCCTTGATGCCTAATTTTTCTGGTCTGCTATGTTTCAAGTAATGTTTACCACTTGGGCCAAAGTGCTACTTACGTAAATATTTCTTATCTCCAGATTTAAACCCAAAGTAACAACTTTTGAAAATTATATTTTATTGGGTGACTTAGCCATTTGAGGCTGGTAAGACTTGGAAGGGGCCTTGACTCAGGATTTATCAGGCTTTCTTTTAACTTAGAATGTTAATTAACATTACAAAGAAACAAGATTGACACAGGAAGCAGGAGTGTTATAAAAAGTCTTAGAGGAATATTACACATCAAATAGATTTCTATGTGCCTAATGAATCATTTTTAGCATCTTTCACTTAACACCTGTGTTTTGAACTGTCAAGTTTCACCTTTGCCTAGTACCAGCTGTATGACATCATCTGAAGAAAATGAAGATAATAGGACCTAGTCATAAGACCATTGGAGGACTATACGGATAATTTATATAATGTACCTAACATGATGGCTGTCAGATGTTAAATATTCCATTGGTGTTTTAGCCATTGGAACTCTACTATTATTCAAATATAACATTTGTGCAAATAAGACAATTTGTGCAAATAAGAAAGAATACACACTTCTTAAAACTATGAGTTGATCACTCAGATCTGAGTCAGGTTTACTACAATATGTTATGTGTAGTTCTATTCTCAGGAACTAATTATTTCTTACATCAGACATTGAGCCTAAGGAAGTTCATTCATTTCAAGGATGATAAGAAAACACCTTATAGTCTAAGTAAATTTCTAATGTGTCTTTGAGGACAATCAGCTCATTTATCAAAACTTCTGTTACCAGTTTAATATAGCTGCTATCTACAAAAACTATTGCTCTTCACAGAACATTTTTTTAAGTTTTCTAGTCAGCCAAATTTTGTGTTGTAAACAGGGACCACTGGGAGTTCCAACTTTAACCATATCATATCAGTATTATTGTAGTGCCTTTATAGCTATCAAGTATGCATGGTTCAGTCAGGGTCCCAACTGGGAAGAGATGGCATACTCAAAATGGTTAATTTGAGGAGAGTTTAGTAAAGGGATAGTTTACAAAGGGTTGACCAGAGTGTAGGAAGCCAAAAGGGAGAGCACAGTTACCTCAACGGACTAGGGAGAGCAGTGGTGGTGAGCGGGGGCTTTAACACTCCTAGGCATGAAGTGGCCAGCGATGACAGGAGACAGAGGGCTTCTTGGAGAGGGCTGCTTCACTGAAGTGGGGGCATTCTCCCAGGGCTGCAGCTACCCACTCAGTGCCCAGTGGTCAGCTGTGGTAAAGGAACATCTTAAATTTCAACTTTTGATAAAAATGGCAGCTCATTCACACACTTGTAGAATGAGATTACAAGAAACTAAAAAGATAAAAGACAAATTAATGGGGAGGAGGTTGATTTGCTGCTGTGAATGAAGTCTGCAAATTTGGGATTTTGTAATCTTTAGTTTTTATCTTGTAAATGAACTACTCAATATATACAATATATGTATAAAGTAAGATATAAAATATTCCTTTGAAAATACACTATGTTCATCTCCTCTCACCATCTTTATGTATATTTCACATCCTTCTCTATTTTATAATGTCTCTCTCATTTCCTAGCCCTTTGTTCATAACAAAATGTCTGATCTTTTGAAATGGTGCTAAAGCTCCTTTCTGTTCTTTTGGTGATTTATTTTTTGGAAAGCTTTAAGCTAGATATCAGTAATGGAGATTATTAAAATAGTTTATATCCTTGCTATGGAGTTCAATGCAGCAGCCATTGAAAATCATGCTGTTTATCGATTTATTTATGGAAGATGAATGGATGTCCACAACAACTGGAAAACAAGCAAGTTGTATAATAGCACATACTTAGATTGATAACTAGGTAAGTGCCATTTTAAATGTATTTCACGATATGTACATATGTGTATATGTGTGTGTGTGTGTCCACAAATGTGTCTAGAAGAGTCACCCAAATGTTGACAGTGGTTATCTCTGGGTGATGGAATTCAGAGCTGTGTTACTTCATACTTGTTTGTACTCGTAACCATTAAAAACATAGCATTATTATCAGAAAAATATAATAAATAAAATATTCCCCTCCTATGTTTATCATCAGTGACACCACTGATTTCATTGATATGGTTGCATTTGTCTATTTATGACACATTTGCATGTGACATGTTGGGAAATGGAAGCACAGGAGCTTTGTAAGGAGCAGTTAGCTGTTACTTCAGTCGCTCTCAGTGCTATAGACGAGAAAATCTATCTTATCCTGACTGAGCATCTTCATCCCTCAGAACTCATGTTGGCTTTAAAGGATGTGCTCATTCACTCTCCTAACACTCCAGTGAGGCAGCTGCGTTGCAGGCTATTTCTTATCCTCTATTTGCAGGTAGAGAGCTTTGCAGAGCCGAGTGATATATTGATTGGCTTGATCGAGGTCATATGGTGAGTCTGTCAACAGACATTCCGAAAACATCTCAGTCCCTGGAGTCTGGATCCGGTCAATAGACTGTTGGTTCAAAAGCTAACTAGATGACAGATGAGCTCATTATGTGGCTAGAGGCATGGGAACTGAAATCCGTGGAGCTTATGAGGAGACACGTTCTCCTATATCATGTCCCGCTCCCTTTCTGGGGCTGTGGAGGGTCCCCCACTAGGGCAGGCTGGGGCTCACCACGTCCCTCAACTCTGCGTCTGTCTAGATCGCTGCATTGTTGGGGGACAACCTCTTTGCCGCCCTCTGGTTCTTTGTTTCTTATTTGGGCAATAATTCAATGAATTTTCTTAATAACCTGGACTTTTTATTTGCCAGTTCAACTGCAATAGTCTGAACTGACGGATTTATTTCATTTTATGGAATTAGATTTAACTCAAAACACTATGGAAATCAATATGCAGATAGGACTTTACACCTAAGCTTCTTTTTTTCCAGAGAGACTACAACTCAACCTGGATGAACATATACACACTATTCCACTCCTCTTTTAAAGGGTTAAAACTGAGCTCTCAGAAAATCAGTAGCCCGGAATATTTAAGTCTCTGGAGAAGAAAAGAAGGAAAACATTTTTGTGTGAAGGGGAGAAAAATCACTGTGTTTTAAAAATATCTTTCAACATTAATGTGTATGAATTTGGCAGAATGTCTAGTGGGAAGAAAAAATCTATTTGGTAGCATTATGAGAGGAATTTAATATATAAGAAAGCTATACTGAAGCAAAGTTGACAGTTTTAAATTAGTTTCCTTTTAAAGATATACATGTTGTAAAATTTGTCATGAATTGGAGGTCATACATCTTTGTTACTTTGCAGAATTTATGTTCTAATATTTATCTTTACTCTCTGAAGTCACGAAGAATATATCTTTCTTATAAATTTCCTGATATCTGAGAAATAAATACATCATTCCCTACTAGTTTACTAATAGATATCTTTGCAAGTTTAGGTCCAATAAAGAAGTTATTTGGAGTTTATGTGATCAAGTAAATTGGCTGTGTGTTACAATCACTATAAACCATAATAACGTGCAGTCTCTTGTAAAATCACAAACTCCTAAATCTTTATACTTATTAAAATAACTGTGTCTACTGGTAAATAGTTGGTAGTAAAAATATTTCATATCTAAAATAGCTTGAGGTATTAATAAGACACCATAATTGATATGACCAGTTAAGGTATCAATATTTGAGGAATGTTCTCAAGTCAAAGAGGCTGTACTTTATTTTCCCATGTGACTCTTCTGTACCATGCATTAAAAAAGGGAACCACTATATAGTCACTACCTTTATTTTTCAGTTTACCTTAATTGAATACTAATAATTTTTTTTAAATACTTAAAATCTCATCAGATTCAGAAGAGAAGAGTGACACCTAGCCAATGATTGGTCTTCATTTCATTTCTAAAGAGCTGGCTCACCATGAAAGCCCACTTTCATCATGGGAACTATTTCATGAGGGGAACTATTACTAAATAAGAAATTACCAAACTAATCAAAGTCAAGATCTGTGGCCTCTGAACTTTTTTGAGGGTACGTACCTATCAATAAAATAGGCACCTCCAATACATATGCATGTATTTATTAATAAATTTTGTATCATGTACTCTGTACATGATAAAACATATTCCCAAAATTGAGTTGTTAACATAAATAGAAATTTTAACATCTTTCATACCTCTCCCAAATAGATGATTTTGTGAAGACTTGGGTGTGTGCCCCCTACACACACAATACACACTTTTGAGAGCATTAGTATAGAATTCTGTTCTTCCCTAGACATCTTGAAATAATTCTGAGTTGTATAGTTGGAAGTTAAAATTGGAAGACTCAGATTTCTTTACTAATTTACAAGTGTAGCAGTTATCTGTTGCCAATATAATGTCGTGTAACAACCTACCCCAAAACATAGTAGTTTAAAACAATAAGCATTTATCATTTTCACGTGTCTATCGATCAGCTGGATGGTTCTTTGGGCTCAGCTCAGCTCACTCTATGTCAGTGGCTAGTTGCAGGGTGGAAAGGTGGTGTTGCTGATCTTGGCTGGTCTCTCCTATGTGGCTAGCTAAGGACTGGTTGAAGATTGCCTCAGCTGGGACAACTAGGCTCCCTTCCACATGCATGTCTATTATATTCCTTCAGAAGGCTAGAATGGGTATGTTCTTACCATGATCTCAGAGAAGCAAGAATGGAAGCATAAATGACCTAGTGCTTTTTCAAGTCTCTGCTTCCATCAATTTTCCTTCTATCTTATTGGCCAAAGTAAAGCAAGCGCTTCATGGAGCTCAGCATCAAATTGGAAAGGGAACACAAAATTAAAGAGTAAAAGGCATGGGTATGAGAGGCCTGTAATTGGGGCCATGAATGCAATAAATCTACAGCATCAAGCAAGTCTCTTTTCCATTAAATATATGCAAATGGACTGATAATTTCCAGATAGCTGCAAGAGTCGTCAGTGCTGATTATACCGCAATGTTCTGATTATTTGAGTATTTAGGGTAGTTCTCTGGCAATAGAGGCCATAGATGTTTCATCTGTGCAATCTCAGCTCACTGGAGGCTTAAGTTAAATTTTAAAATTGTATTTCCAGAGAGTTTTGTCATCACTGGCTTGGGTAGTCCAGTATCTAAGAAAACAAGAAAGGTGAAATGGTGGCTTTTCCAATCATGTAGCCACTTGTTACACTTGTGGATACTGGTGACTAATTCCACATAGGACACTGACAGTAGAGAAAATAAGCCTCCTTTAGTGGAGCTTTGATCTACAATTAAAGAGGAATTGTGATAAAATTCTATAATTTAAGTTAGAAATTGATAATTCCACAAAGAAAACACAATAGTCTGTGTCCTCTAGTATATATTACACATGTATATTATTTAAAGAACAAACACCCCAAAGTGGAAAAAAATAAGAGCAGTTCTCTTCAAAAATGAAAAAAGAACTTAATTCTGAATGATAACTTTATATCTATTTTTGAGGTAACATATAAATGTTCCAGATTCTTTTATTGTCTTTGAAAAATATTTGCTTCTGTAAAGCATTATAACAGTAAAAAGATTAATAGTAATATTTTTTAAAATCACATTGTATAATATTCTATGTGTTTTTCACATGTATTATTTCAAATGAAGAGTTGAATGACTTCCCAGAATGCATATTCACCCTTATAACAGTAAGTACTATTTTTAGAGCACTCAATTTGTGCTATTTTAGAGCATTCATTTAGCACTCACAACTCTATGAGGTAGCTATGTGTATTACCCCAGTTTTACAGATTAGAAAAAGAAAAACTTAGAAAAGTTAAGCAACTTGCCCAAGGTCACAATTAGTTGTAGAGTCAGAACTTGAAACCATTTCTCTCTGACGAAACCCTATGACTATATTCTTAATCATTATACTGTACTGCACTTAATATTACATGGATTTTTAATATTATAGAGACCTTTTAAGAGGTGAATGATCTGAACAGTGCCTACAAAGGGAGTCAAAATGATCCCTGGTATTGGCCAGGAGAGAAGGTCCCCTGGCTGGCCAGCATAACTATCCAGCATTTCCCGAGGATTCTAGATGACTCTGACTTCTAGAGCTCAAAAACATTAGTCCTATAGTTGACCCAGCCGTGACTGTGTTTTCACTGAGCCACCTTCTCATTGTTATTTGCTCCCACAATGAATCAATAAGTCTGGCCCCATGGGAGTTTGATTTCTTCTTATAATCTATTAAATTAGCATCTAGTTCAATAAAAATTAACAAAGATAGACATTTCGAGAGAGACCTGGCTCTTATCACTGTAGACCCAGTATTTCCAAACTATATATGTCACCCTCACAGTGCACGTGATGGATACCCTCAGATTCAAGATCTAGTCTAAAATATAGTTATCAACTCTCCCTTTGACCATACTTGCTTTATCAGGAAAGCAGTCTCAGTGTTCAGTTTCGGAACTGTCTTTCAAATTAAGTAATTGGGCTTTATTTAAGGAGCTATTTCTGTATTTCTGGAACTATGGCTACGATATACTCTGGAAGCAGTTTGAGAGAATGAGTTGGCTAAATTCTGGAAGGTAAATTAGGTATTTCCAAGTTGCTTCTAAATTAAGTTTACTTTCTAAGCCTCTGTTATGCTAACTTAGTGTGCCAGAACAGTTGTTTAATTGGTGGATTTACACTATTATTTAAACTTTTGGTAAGGTAAAAGTAGGTTTAAAAAGTAGAGGAAAAATTGGCTAATGTTCATCTGTGCATGTGGGCAGCATTTTTAACCACAGAAAATGAGGATAAAATGAAAAGCTGTACATCTCATAAGAGTTTGCTCCCCTTTCTCTAAGACATGAATCCTAACCTCCTTACCCTCCGGGGCCTCTATCCTGAGAAAAATAATTCCATCATATTACCTTAGTTAAAATATAGGGAAAAGCTGAAATCCCTTAACCTCCTTTATCAAGCAGTTTTTTAAATAAAATAACCATTTCTTTCTTAGTAAAAAATTAGTCTTAGCTGCTGCCTGCCCCACTGTCTGCCGGGCAGGGCGCGGGATTGCCAGAGATCCCCTTGGAGAGGACTGGGGCTGGGTGGAGCTCCATCAGCCAGCTCCACGGCCCGGCCCGGGGTGGAAGCTCCGGAGCTCTGCCCAGGCAGCAGACAAAAGTCTCTGTCTGCCATTAGCGGAGAGGGTCGCCCAGCATTCACAATGCCGGGAAGGTCCCAGAGAGAATCCCAAACGGCGCGGCGGCCTGCCAGCTGCTGCTGCCTGCCCCACTGACTGCCGGGCAGGGCTCAGGACTCCTGGAGATCTCCTCGGAGAGGACTGGGGCTGGGTGGTCCTCCAGCAACTGGCTCCATGGCCTGGGGGGGATACTTCAGAGTTCCGCCCCGGCAGCAGGCAAAGTCCCTACCTGCCATTAGCATAGAGGATCCACCCAGCTTCCACAACACTGGGAGGGTCCCGGAGAGGAGAATGCCAGGCAGGGGAGCAGCCGGCCAGCTGCCACTGAAATCAAGGTCTCCGGCAATCCCCCAGACAGGGCAAAGGGCTCCCCGAGATCCTGGGGGAGACGACTGGGGCTGGGTGGAGCTCCAGCGACCCGGCTCCGTAGCCTAGGGGGAAACCCTGCAGTCTCACACCAGCCTCAGCGAAAGCCTCTGCACAGCACTAGTAGAGAGCACCCATCCAGCAGCCACAAGGCTGGAAGACCCCGGGACAAAAGTAGCATAGCTAGGTGAGCTAACCACAGACTGCAGAAGATGCCAATAGCTCTTCTGTGACCCATAGTGGACAAGTGAGATTTTGTGGGTGCTGACAGTGACGGAGCTGCAAATATAAGTGATCCTGCCCCTGGCTTCTGGAAAAGCCCATAACACTGCTGTAGACCCCAAGGAGGGAGCACGTCTTGGTGGTCTGCAACAGTAGGCACCAGCAGCCTGAAGCCCCCCCGCCCCCGACAGCCCCCATAGCTGAAGAGGGAACCCACAGGACCACTGTGACTACGAGGAGGGGCCCAGGCCCAGTTAGCAACAGCTGATAGGGTTCCTGGTTGGTGCAGTATAAACAGCTGCTCCCCCACCCCACCAGTAGAAACAAGTGAAAGGAGTAACTAAACTCTATCTGTATGCGGAGGCACAAATCTACAACATCAAGCAATATGAAAAAATATATTAAATCTCCAGAACAGAAGGAAAATAACAAATACACGGAAAACAATCCCAGAGAAAGTGAAATATATAACCTAAATGACGATGACTTCAAAACAGCCATCATTAAAACCTCAATGAGTTAAAAGAGAATTCAGATAGACAACTCAACGAGTTCAGGAGCTATGTCACAAAAGAGTTTGATACGATAAAAAAGAACCAAACAGAAATACTGGAAATGAAGAACACAATAGAGGAGATTAAGAAAAATCTAGATGCACTGAACAGTAGGGCCGATAATATGGAGGAAAGAATTAGCAATTTGGAAGATAGGAATATAGAAATGCTGCAGGCAGAGGAGGAGAGAGAAGTAAGACTAAAAAGCAATGAGGAAACTCTCCGAGAATTATCAGACGCAATTAGGAGATGCAACGTAAGGATTATAGGTATACCAGAGGGAGAAGAGAAGGAGAAAGGGGCAGAAAGCCTATTCAAAGAAATAATGGCTGAGAACTTCCCAAACCTGATGAGAGAGATGGAACTTCATGTGACAGAAGCCAATAGATCTCCAAACTTTATCAATGCAAGAAGACCAACCCCGCGGCATATAGTAGTGAAGCTAGCAAAAGTCAATGACAAGGAGAAAATACTAAGGGCAGCCAGGCAGAAGAAATTAACCTACAAAGGAACCCCCATCAGGCTATCAGGAGATTTCTCAGCAGAAACTTTACAGGCTAGAAGAGAGTGGAATGATATATTCAAAAATCTGAAGGACAAAAATCTACAGCCGAGAATTCTATACCCAGCGAAAATATCCTTCAAATACGATGGAGAAATAAAAACTTTCCCAGATAAACAAAAATTAAGGGAGTTCATTGCCACAAAACCTCCTCTTCAGGAAATGCTCAGGAAAACCCTCATACCTGAAAAATCAAAAAAAGGAAAGGGGGTACAAAACCAAGAGCAAAGGAGATAAGTAGAAGGACAACAACAGAGAGTACCAGCTCTCCATCAATCAGAACAGGTTAAACCATGGGATGAGAAACAAAGGAAGTTGAAGAAAACTGGAAAACAAGACATAAAATGGCAGCGGTAGGCCACCACATCTCAATAATCACTCTAAATGTAAATGGACTGAACTCCCCAATCAAAAGACACAGAGTGGCAGGATGGATCAAAGAACAAGACCCAACAATATGCTGCCTCCAGGAAACACACCTCAGCCCCAAAGACAAACACAGACTCAGAGTGAAGCGTTGGAAAACAATACTCCAAGCTAATAATGAACAAAAGAAAGCAGGTGTCGCTATACTAATATCAGACAAAGTAGACTCCAAAACAAAACAGATAAAGAAAGACAAAGAGGGACAGTATATAATGATAAAAGGGACTCTCCACCAAGAAGACATAACACTTATAAATATATACGCACCCAACACAGGAGCACCAAAATTTGTAAAGCAACTCTTAACAGAACTAAAAGAAGACATCAAGAACAATACAATAATGGTAGGGGACCTCAACACACCATTTACACCAATGGACAGAACATCCAGACAGAAAATCAACAAGGAAATTATAGAATTAAATGAAAAATTAGACCAGATGGACTTAATAGATATATATAGAACACTTCATCCAAAAACAGCAGGTTACACATTCTTCTCAAGTGTGCATGGAACATTCTCAAGGATAGACCATATTTTGGGAAACAAAGCAAGCATCAATAAATACAAGAGAGTTGAAATAATATCAAGCATGTTTTCTGATCATAATGCTATGAAACTAGAAATCAACTACAAGAATAAAGCTGGGAAAGGTGCAAAAATTTGGAGACTAAACAACATGCTTCTGAACAAACAATGGATTATTGAAGAAATTAAAGAAGAAATCAAATATTATCTGGAGACAAATGAAAATGAGAACACGACATACCAAATCATTTGGAATGCAGCAAGAGCAGTCCTAAGAGGGAAATTCATTGCAATACAGGCTCACCTAACTAAACAAGAAAAAGCTCACATAAGTAACCTCAAATGACACCTAACAGAATTAGAAAAAGAAGAACAAACAAAGCCCAGAGTCAGCAGAAGGAGGGAAATAATAAAAATAAGAGCAAAAATAAATGATATTGAAACAGAAAAGACAGTAGAAAGGATCAATGAAACAAAGAGTTGGTTCTTCGAAAAAATTAACAAAATCGACAAACCCTTAGCCAGACTCACCAAGAAAAGAAGGGAGAAATCTCAAATAAATAAAATTAGGAATGAGAGAGAAGAAATCACAATAGATACCAATGAAATACAGGAGATCATAAGAGAATACTATGAAAAACTATATGCCAACAATTTGAACAACCTAGAAGTAATGGACAAATTCCTAGACTCCTACAACCTCCCCAAACTGAATCAGGAAGAAATAGAGAATCTGAATAGGCCAATCACAAGTAAAGAAATAGAAACAGTAATCAAAAACCTCCCACAAAATAAGAGTCCAGGACCAGACGGCTTCTCTGGAGAATTCTACCAAACATTCAAAGAAGATTTAATACCTATCCTTCTCAAACTATTCCAGAAAATTGAGGAAGGTGGAGTACTCCCTAACACATTCTATGACGCCAACATCACTTTGATCCCCAAACCTGACAAGGACAACACAACGAAGGAGAACTACAGGCTGATATCACTGATGAACATAGATGCAAAAATCCTCAACAAAATTCTGGCAAACCAAATACAGCAATACATCAAAAAGATTATACACCATGATCAAGTGGGATTTATACCAGGGACACAGGGATGGTTCAACATCCGCAAGTCAATCAATGTGATACACTACATTAACAAAATGAGAAACAAAACCCACATGATCATCTCAATAGATGCAGAGAAGGCATTTGACAAGATCCAACATCCATTTATGATAAAAACCCTCAATAAAATGCGTATAGAAGCAAAGTACCTCAACATAATAAAGGCCATATATGACAAACCCACCACCAATATCATACTCAATGGACAAAAACTGAAAGCCATCCCTCTGAGGGTGGTCCTGGTCCTCCCAAATGATCCAGGACCAGAGGGCTGACCAGGACCAGGACCAGGACCACCCTCAGAGGAACAAGACAAGGGTGCCCACTTTCACCACTCCTATTCAACATAGTACTGGAGGTGTTGGCCAGAGCAATTCGGAAGGAAAAAGAAATAAAAGGAATCCAAATAGGTAATGAAGAAGTAAAACTCTCGCTGTTTGCAGACGACATGATCTTATATTTAGAAAACCCCAAAGAATCCACAGAAAAACTATTAGAAACAATCAACAACTACAGCAAAGTAGCAGGGTATAAAATCAACATACATATATCAATAGCATTTCTATACACTAACAATGAATTAACAGAAAAAGAACTCAAGAACTCAATCCTATTCACAATCGCAATGAAAAGAATAAAATACCTTGGGATAAATTTAACCAAGGAAGTGAAGGATTTATGCAATGAAAACTACAAGACTTTCTTGAAAGAAATTGACGACGACATAAAGAGATGGAAAGACATTCCATGCACATGGATTGGAAGAATAAACATAGTTAAAATGTCCATACTACCTAAAGCAATCTACAGATTCAATGCTATCCCAATCAGAATCCCAAGGACATTCTTTACAGAAATTGAACAAAGAATCCTAAAATTCATATGGGGAAACAAAAGACCGCGAATTGCTAAAGCCATCCTGAGTAAGAAAAACAAAGACGGAGGAATCACAATCCCCGATTTCAAAACATACTACAAAGCTACAGTGATCAAAACAGCATGGTAGTGGTACAAAAACAGGTCCACAGATCAATGGAACAGAATTGAAAGCCCAGAGATAAAATCACACATCTATGGACAGCTAATCTTCGACAAAGCAGCGGAGGGCCTACATTGGAGAAAAGAAAGTCTCTTCAACAAATGGTGCTGGGAAAACTGGACAGCCACATGCAAAAGATTGAAAATTGACCATTCTTTTTCACCACACACCAAAATAAACTCAACATGGATCAAAGACCTAAAGATTAGGCCTCAAACAATAAGTCTTCTAGAAGAAAATATAGGCAGTACACTCTTTGACATCAGTTTCAAAAGAATCTTTTCGGACGCTATAACTCCTTAGTTGAGGGAAACAATAGAAAGAACAAACAAATGGGACTTCATCAGACTAAAGAGCTTCTTCAAGGCAAGGCAAAACAGGATTGAAACAAAAAAACAGCCCACTAATTGGGAAAAAATAGTTACAAGCCACTTATCCGACAAAGGGTTAATCTCCATAGTATGCAGAGAATTCACACAGCTTAACAAGAAAAAAACAAACAACCCGATCAAAAAATGGGCAGAGGACATGAACAGACATTTCTCTAAAGAAGATATAAGTATGGCCAATAAACACATGAAAAGATGTTCATCATCGCTAATCATCAGGGAAAGGCAAATCAAAACTACACTAAGATATCACCTTGCACCCGTTAGGTTGGCAAAAACATCCAAAACCAAGAGCGACAAATGTTGGAGAGGTTGCGGAGAAAAAGGAACCCTCATACACTGTTGGTGGGAATGCAAACTGGTGCAGCCACTTTGGAAAACAGTATGGAGCTTTCTCAAAAAGTTAAAAATAGAAATACCTTATGACCCAGCCATCCCACTACTGGGTATCTATCCTAAGAACCTGAAATCAGAAATCCCAAGAGTCCCTTGCACCCCTATGTTCATCGCAGCATTATTTACAATAGCCAAGACGTGGAACCAACCTACATGCCCAGAAACTGATGATTGGATAAAGAAGATGTGGTATATATACACAATGGAATACTACTCAGCCATAAAAAAGGACAAAATTGGTCCATTCGCAGCAACATGGATGGACCTCGAGGGTATTATGTTAAGCGAAATAAGCCAGACAGAGAAAGACGAACTCTATATGACTCCACTCATAGGTGGAAGTTAACATATAGACAAGGAAAGCTGATCGTTGGTTACCAGGGAAAAGGGGGGAGGGGTGGGGAGAGGGCACAAAGGGGGAAGTGGTGTACCCACAACATGACTAACAATAATGTGCAACTGAAATCTCACAGGGCTGTAATCTATCATAATCTTAATTAAAAAAAAAATTAGTCTTAGTCCTTTGTAGAAAAATTAGAAAATATATATAAACGAAAGGGAGACTATCTGGATTACCTATAATTCAATCATCCAAGTAAACTTTTAACTTTTTATGTGTACTCTCCCAGGATTTTTCTGTATATTTAAATGGGTTCATGCAGTCATAATTTGTCATCTGCTTTTTCCTACTGAAATATATACCATGTATATTTCCTATGTCATTAAATATTCTCCAATGACATTATTTTTAACATCTTCCAACATCCAAAATCTTCCAACATCCAGACAAATCTAACAAAATCTTCCAACATCCAAAATCATTTCCTTGGTATAAATTCATAAGAGTGGAAATGATAGGCCAGGGAGTGTATAAAATTAGAAGTCTAGTGAATTTTGTTGAGTTGTCCTTTTTCAAGGTCTTATCCCCCCAGCAGTTTTATGAGATCCTAATTTCCTTGAACTCTCTCTATCATTGATTACCATAATTTAATTTTGTTCTTCATTTGATGAATTATTAAAAATGATTACTATTTTTTATTCATATTTCTTTTATTAGTAGTGAGGATGAACATTTTTTCTTATGCGTTTTAGTATTTACATTTCTTCTTTTTGGAAATACAGCTATTTCTTTAAACTTTCCCCAAAATTGAGTTATTTCTTTAGCCTAATTTGAACTGACATTTCCTTCATCATTGATGAAAAAAATAATTTGAAGACTAATTTGGGACTAACTCCTGAAAAGTAAGTACAGATTTGTAGATATTTGGCATATTTTTAACTGTAGATGATTTAGCTTTTAATACTACTTTTTACTTTGATACAATCTTATAAAGAATATTATTACTCTTCTGTCCAAATGTATTTTGTGAAAGTATAAGATTTACCATGGAGTGACCATAAAAAAATTAGCAAAAATTATAATAAACATATAAAATTATATTATTAACAAAAAGAACTAAAGGTAAGTCCCAACCCTTACTGGTCTTGTTTATAGGATGATAAGAGAGAGATTCCATCTGCAGTAATGTGGTTATGTGGACCAGTTCTTTTCTCTAAAATATGTTTTGTTTTCTAGAGTTAATTCTTTATCTGGGAATCCTTGACTCCCACTCTGTAAATATTGGGTTGAACAAAGACTAATGGAGAAAGGAAAGCCAAAACAGAACACTTGTGTGGAAGTGTCTTCTCGGTGTCAAACATCACTGCACCTGCCTGAGGGAGTGGAGTTGACACAGGTCTATCTATTTATTCAGTAAATATGTGCTAGGTACTGGGATTGAGGGCATGGGTTTTTATTTTAGGAAGTTAGGGAAGGCATCTCTGATATAAGAGGAAAGATGAATGTAAACTTGAAGAGGGAGCTTATAAGGAACAAAATGGGGCTGGAACAGAGTGAACAAAGAGGAGAGGAGTAGGAGGTAGAGAAGAGGTCAAAGGCTAGACCACAACAGGCCCAAAAGGCAGACTGTGGAACCACATGCCAGGGGCTGCCATTTACCATTGGTATGACCATGTCTGTGCCTCTTCTGCTTCGCCTAATAAACGGGATAATAATACCTCTCTTGCTAGGATGTTGTGAAGATCAAGTGTGGTGATACATCTAAGGAGCTTATAACAGGGCCTGGCGCTTTAAGGGTTCAGTAGTTGTTTGCTGTTATTTTTTTTTAAATTGCTATCCAGACTCTAAGGCCTCTAATTTCTGGCATATCCATCCTACTTTTCTTCGTTGGTATGTCTTCTGATATTCAGTCTTTTAAAATACTTGATTGAAAGAGCATGTCTGAATCTAAAATAACTTTATGTCTTAGAAAATATTCGTATTCATGATTGCCATTTTCTGTCCTTCAAGAAGTAGAGTTCTAAGTGATGGAGAAAAGTTTCAGTGGGGTCTTAGACTTCTTCCGAAGTATCTCAGTGCGTGGATGAAAGTGATGTCCTCTCGCCATAAATCACTGAATAATTCTTGACGTAGTTTTTCAGGAACACCATTAATTTAAAAGAATATAGTGGTTCAGAGTGAAGACCCTGCACACATATTTTGAGGGTCTGAATTTGAGCTTCACCACTTACTCAGTTGTGTGACCTAGGGCAAGGTTTTAAGACTCTTTGTGCCTCAGTCTGTTTATCTGTAAAATTAGGATGGTAATGGTACCCGTCTCAGAGTACCTTTGTGAGAATTAAATAAAAGCTTATGAACATTACTTGCAATGCTGCTTAGCTCATAGTAAATAATAAGTATTAGATACTATTATTTTATAATCACTGTTTTGTGACTTCTATGTAAATAAATGAACTGAAATTGGAATTACTATTTCAGGAAATTTGTCAGAAATGTTTTTGAAATTTTTGCCATTTACCCCTCTTTTGCTGTGACTAAGTTAAAATTGTAAGAAATTGCCTCATGAGGTACTTCTTCCCATTGATTTTAGTGCTGTGTTATGCTTTCATGTTTGGTGGACTGATTCCTGACTATAATCATTGAAGCTCAAGCAGAGACTGCAGGACACACTTCCTAGAAGACTTCAAACAACCAGGCTTGTAGCTGTGGGTGATGTGGGTTTCAGATCCAGCTCTCATTCTGGAATAATTTTTAAGAGAATAAAAGACTGGGATATTCTGAAAGGGCTGAGAACCACCACTGGCGGGATCGCCGAATATTGAGGTCAATTGCTTTAACTTAGCAACTGCTGGTATTGTGATATGATTGTGGTTCCTTTTCCTCTCTTCCTGAAATATTAACATAGGAATATTAATTTTCTTAATTCTGCCATTATCTCCAGAGAGAGTACTTGATTATTTGGAGCTATGTGAAGAATATGTTCTGACAGACTAATCTAATCCTCTAAGAAAGTGAGAAATCTCTTGCATGAAAGGCCAGTGATAGGTCAAGATATGATATCTCAGTGTGGAATAAACATACCTGGGGGCATGTGCGCTTAATTTGGGGACAGAGACTGAAATGTTTTATTTACTTAGCCTAGTGGTGAAAATATTGGCATCTGTAGCATTCACAGTATATTTGGCTGCAAATAACAAAATTTTATCCAGTGCTGTTTAAATAGAAATTTCTGTGATGATAGAAATGTTCCATAATTGCACTGTTCAATAATGAAGAACCAAATTTATAATCTTATATAATTTTAATTAATTTAAAATGTAAAGCCACATGTGGCCAGTGGCTACCATATTGGACAACACAGCTATAAATGACGGCTTAAATGAGTACTAGGTCTGTTTTTCTTACATAAGAAGAAATCTAGAACTAGGAAGTGCAGGGATACTGTGGGTGCTTAAAGATGTCTTTAAGGAGATGAGCTTCTTCAGCGTTCTTTCCCAGCAGCCCCAAGGTTCAACTTTCATCTTATAGTAACAATCTTACTAATATCCGGAGGCATCTTATCTGTATTCAACATAGGAAAAAGGAGGCTGGATAAAAAGTCAGATCTTCACCTTAGAGGGCTCTTCTGTGTTACTCACAGAAGACTTTCACCTACCTCTCATTGGCTAGAACTTGTCACATGGCTATTCCTCCTTGCCAGAAAGCCTGGGAGTCCAAGTATTTCTCTTCTCAGCTTCTCTTGCAGAGAAAGCAAGAGGAGAAGGTTGAAATGGATATGGAGTGTACTGGTCTACAGTTTTGCCATAGCAGACATTTAGTTAATCATCCTGTGGAATTCCAGTCATGGGCCTGAGGTGGTCAATAGCTTTTTCAAAGATCTAGGTGACAAATTGTAGATGACACTAGACTTGGGATTCAAGGCTGTTTAGTACTATGGAGTATAAGACTAGAACTCTGAGGTATTGGAATGATGGAGAGTAGTGTTGTGTTTAAGGAAAACTGACTAATGTATGTGGTCTTTGAAGTATTAAGAACAACTTGGCTTGTTACTGAGGAAATAAAGATATTAGAATTAGAAATTCAAAATCAAATGTCAACATATATAGGCATCTTATGGTTATGGGATGTGTAAGAGACATGGTCTGGTGCAATATGTGTCCATGGGCCACCCTTGGAGACCCCTTTCACAACATTAACCTTATCCTTTCAACCGTGAGCAGAAACCTTCTTTTACAGAATAGGAACCTTAGGCCTGGAACAGTTAAAGTACTTGTCTAAAACTTCACAAGCACCCTGTGGCAGAGTCAGGATTTGGATCCAAAGTTGACTGCAGCACGACGAAGCCAGGGCTCTGCAGTCACTCAGCCCTAGGCTGATGGTCTTGTTCCTTCAGTTGCTATGTGATCTTTCTTGGATCCATATCTGCCCACATTTGTTCTCCTGCTGGAAATTCATTAACAGTGGCCACCCTGTTAGATAAAATTGGCCCCCCAGTACCTCACTCTCTGCCCTCTATCTCCCAAAGGGGGAGAGGAGTATACCTGCCCAAAACTATAAGCTTCTCAAAAGTTAAGAATTACTTCTAATTATCTTTAGATCCTAGCAGAGCATCTGGCACATAATAGAAACTTAAGAAATAATTACTTTATCAAACAATCTATGATAGAGATCAAGTAAATTTCCCATTTTGGGAGCACTGTTAGATGTTATATATTTTTTCTTTATCAGGGATAGTTGAGTTTTTTCCAGACTGCTTTGGGTTTCTTAGTTTTGCTAAGAAAATATGACTGTGAAATGTAGGTAAATTTGTGAATGTCTTCCAGTATTTTATTCAGTATATTTAAAGCTTATGCACGTTCATTGTAAATATTTTCCAGTAATTTCTGTAATAATTTCTCTCTTTGAATGGATAGTTATGGAGATTCATGTTTGCTTAAAATGGAAACTAAGACTAGAAGGATTTCTGTAGCCTGTTCTTTGTGTGTGTGGATAGAGCTTTAGTGCTTTCATTTACGTGATAGGTTGGTATGTTTTATTTTCTTTAAGCATTTTTCCTTAAGTCATAATCTCTTGTAAAAGAATGTATTTTCAAACATCCAAAGGCCCACTGCAAAGAATTGAAAGGGGCTTTGTGTTATGTAAACCAATGGACCAGTTTAATTTGCTTAGTCTTAAAAGGGAACCGATGGGATGAAATTAGCTAGCATTTTAAAAATACAATTGTGTACAGCACAGATGAGAGTGAAAGTTATGTTTATCCCCTACTTTCTTCAAATGTAGATTGTGCTCTTTACCTATCTGACTTCATTTCAGAGCTAAGTGAAGGGACGTTTATTACTGTGTTCAGAATACCTTGGTTTTAGTGGCTGCCTCAGGAAGAAAAGTTTATTGATTTTATAATCCTAAGAATAAAGACTTCTCTTACCCAACTCTCTCCTCCTCTAAAAACCTGCTGGGTATAAACTGATACTCTACCTTTACCAAAAGAAAGCTGCTGCCTATTTTATAGAAGTCATAAAACTTGGAGAACTAAGATGGATGGATGCTCAGAGTTTGGAGTATCTTAGATCTGGTATTTCAGTTTTTCTTTCTATCATGGTCTTCCGAGTTCTAGAGAAAATAATGGAATCTTCTTATGAATTCTCACTCTTCCACTACCAGTGGATTTTGAGGATTTCCTAGAACCCCCTCATCTCAAGGTAAAATGATTTTGAAGTCTCTTTGTTAGTTCACTGTAAGTTGACAGGAACAAATCCATTTTAGAGGTCCAATTTGATACTAGACAATTTCTATACATTATTTGCTATCCTTACAGCTCTCTGAGGTACACATTATTGCATCTCTGCATAGTTAAGTAATTTTCTGTGGTAGATTAAACTCTTTGCAATTCCTTCCTTTGAGCGGTGGAGTTTAGTTTCCCTTTCCTTTAATTTGGACTGGCTTTAGTGACTTGTTTGACCAATAATATGGTGGCAGAAGTGATGTTCTAAGACTCCTGAGGCTAGGTCATAAGAAACCTTTCAGCTACTGCCCACAATTCTGGTGACACTTGTTCTTGAAGCCCTGAAGTGACATAGAAGAAGTCCAGCTATCCTGAGGCCACCCTGTCACAAGGAAGCCCAAGATGGGCTAAGCTAGCCTACAGTTGTTCCAGCCCCCAGCCTTTCAAGCCATCCCAGCTGCGAGTCCAGTATCATGAAACAGATGAGCTGTCCCCACTCTGCCCACTCCAAACTTCTGACCCAGAAAATTAATGAGATATAATAATAATAATAAGGTGATGATGATGATGATGATGGTGATAAATTGTTTTAAGCCACAGCAGATAACTGGAACACTTGCCAACTTCTAACCCAGGTCTTCTAACTCCAAAGTGTGTACTCTTAACCTCCCTGTAGTTGTCAGCTGCCTGTGTTCCTGCAATGTGTTATTAAATGTATGGCTATGACCACAGGAATAAAACTGAATACGTTGGATTTCTCTTATAAGAAAACAAAGCTAGAAACAACTTAAAATAGCTCTGCTATCATGCTTCATTTTTCTTCATATGCCCTAATCCAAAATGGCATTATATATCTGCTTATTCACCTGTCTGCCTCTTCCTTCAGAATATAAACTCCATGAGGATTTTTGGTTTGCCCTTTATAGCTTCAACAGCACCTACACCAGAGGCTGGCATGAGTAGGCCAGAATAGAATAGAATAATAAAAGAATAAAAAATAAAACAAAGAAATTATTAGAGAAAAAGTTGAATCTGCCTATATTTCCATATTCCCCTTTCTCCTATCCTAGAGGCAGTACTATCAGAGTTCAATATGTATGTTCTTATGCTTTTACCACATGTAATTTTATGCACAAACAGTATATCTGCTTGGCTCTGCTTTCAAAATAAAGTATATCGTAATTCCACCCCTCTTTTGCCTGCTTTCACTACTTCCTTAGTCCAGCTTCTGTCATCTTTTGTCAGGATTACTGCAACATTTTCCTTACTGTTCTTTGCTTTCTCTTCCACAGCATCACTGCAACACACTCCATCTCTTCTCCACCCAGCAGCTAGTTTGACCTTTGAAAAACATACATCAGACCATGTAACTTCCTTCCTCCCAGCCCTTGGCTCTCCTTCACAAATGGCATAAAATCGAAAATCTGGCCATGTTCACCAAGGCCCACGATCCACCCCTCCAGCCTCCAGTCCTCCCACTCTGCCCCTTGCTCTCTGCTCTCCAGGTGTACTGGACTCCTTGCTGTTTAGGGAGCACACAAAGCACATTTCCAAGTGCATTTCCATTTCTGGAATCCTTTGATTTTGCTCCGCCCCCCCCCCACCCGCCATTACCCTTCTGCAGGCCTGTCGCATGTGGCGCCATCAGATCACTGCCTGCATTCAGGTTTTGTTCAAAAGTCATCTCCTGCTGGGGGTGGGGAGACCAATCAATCTATAGTTGAACTGCTGTCACCAGCCCTTACCAGGCTTTATTTTTCTCCATAACGTGTACGACTGCCTGACAGAATTTCCATTTCTAAGTATGTATGCATGCATTTATCTGTTTGCTGTCTATTCCTTCACGAGATTATAAGCTTTTGTTAAGTCAGGGACCTTCTTTGATTACATCCTTTTTGTGCCTAGAATAATGGCTGACATAAAGTAGATGCCCTCAAAATATGTAGGCATATAGTGTTCCAGGTTTTTTAAGACTGCATATAAATTATAGTGTATGTATCTAGTGACAACTTGCTTTCCTCAGTTAACATTGTTTTCAAAGTATGTCCATGTTGATGTATACATATATATGTATGTATATATATCTCCATTCATCTGTCTAGTCCAGTCATTTTAACTGTGGCATATTATTCCAGACATTCTATTTATCCATTCTCCTATTTCTAGATTGTAGTTACTTTTAGTTTTCACTTTTCTAAACAATGCTGACAGAATAAATATACTTTACTTATTTGTTTTTCCTCATGAATGTGTAACAAAATAAACATTTCTGGTTTTTAAAATTTTTGCCTACCAATTAAATTCATCTATAAAAGTAATTGCACTGAAATTATTTTTTTTTCTTAGAGGATTAGTCTACCATCCACCAAATGTACCTATGCAAACCTAAAATTCATTTTAGAAGGGGAAAAAACCCACATCACAAATTTTTTTTTAAATAACGAGTTTAATATATTTATCTTTTAAATCTCATGCTTTTCTGACATCATGCCCTAATGATATATATTTTCTGCTATTAAAACTAGAATGTAATGTTACCTCTGATCAAATTATGTCACTTTGGTTTCATGTGCGTGCATGTTTTTGTGGGTGTGTATGGCAGTAAGGTCGTTTGAATTACTATGGTTCCAGTGGTTTAAACAACACTAATATTCCACTAAATCATAGAGAAAATGTCTCAAAGAGTTTTACTTTTTGCTTGTGAAAGTGTAAGAAAAGCCGCTTTTCTTATAAAATTGCAAACTTAAACTGAAGAAGTGATGAGAAAAAAAAACTCATTAGATTCTGTGATACTAAAGCATAATATAGCCGATTTCCAAAATAAGTGGAGCTTTCAATGTGCTTTGTAACAGTATAATTTACTGGTGGTGTCGTGGGTTTTGACTATGAAGATATGAATGTCACTAAAACATAGGAAAAAAATAGCTTTTCTGAATTGATAAATTTGCCTTGCTCATTGTTAAATAATTCTGGATAGGAAAAAAAAAGCTGAGTTCAATTTATTTAATTTTTTATTTGTAACAGTTTGGACAGAAGTTGATCTAAACTAACTTTCTACATTTAAAAAGTTTATCTGTGCTAAGAAAAATTAAAATGTAAATAATGTTAAAGTTTAATGACAGTTATACCTCAGTAAACTAGGCGAAAATGTTGAATGGATTCCTAAAATATAGTTCATTCATTCAGCAATTATTTATTGAATGCCTACTAGGAATCATGTGCTATTCCAGATGCTGGGGATACAATTATGGGTAAAATACTTGAGGTCTCTACTCGCTTTGAGCTTACTATTAGTGAGGGAGAGAGAAAATAAACAAGTCAACTAATACTTAAATGAGAGGAGGTGACTAGTGCTAGGAAGGCAATAACACAGGGCAGTGTGACTGAAAGTGGGTGAGGCTGGGGGCGGGTGGACAGAATTGCCTTAGCTATCATGGCCAGGTGGCACCTCTGAGGAGGTAGTTGAGCTAAGGCGTGAGTGAGGCATAAGCCCTGCAGACTTATAGTGCAAGACTCTGCAGTGGAAGGTGCAGCAAGTGAGTGGTGTTGAGGGTGGGAACAAGCTTACTGTGCTTGAGGAATGCAAAGGTCAGGGTGGCTGAGGAAGCGAGGGAGAGAGTGCTAGAAGATAAGGTTGGTGCGAGCTAGGGGCCTTGGAGGCTAAGGACCCAGATTTTATGCTAGGAATTCCTAAATATTCTAGTAAGCCACTGGAAAGGTTTAGCAGGGAAGTACATGACCAGATTTATATGTGTGTGTGTTATATTATACATATGTAACTTATACATTCTATTATTAATAATAATTATTAATATACTACTTATACTATAATTAATAATATTGTAGGGAAGGCGAAATTTTCCCAATACCCTCTTAGAGTTTCTCAGCTAGACCTAAGAATTAAACTGACATAAAATAGATTAATAGGAGCAAAGCATATAAGTTTTATGTGACACAGGAGCCCTCACAAGGAAACAAAGACCCAAAGAAGTGGCAAAACCTAAATGCCTTTATACTAGGTTGAACAAAGAGAGGCAATTGTGGAAAAGTAACTAAAATATACAGGGAGGCCAAAAGAAGATAAGAATTATTTTAACAAGTTCTGTTTTCACAGAATTCTCTCAGCATTGACTCCTGGTTGAAGAATGTTTTTTTTCTCTTGGTACAGAGAGGGCATCTTTCACATGGGAGTTTTTGTCTCCTGTTTTCAGGAAGAAAAGGAGAAATTAGAATGCCCTTCCTGCAGCTACTGTTTCTCAAGTACCTCCAGCCCAAAACAATCCCCATACCAAAGTGGCAGACCTGTAATTAATATAATATGATAATATGTAACATATGTGATATACATATATAATATATGATATACATATATAATATAATGTAATATGTATATGCTATATATTTATATATCTTTATTGTATATCTTTTAATGACTTTTCTGGCTATTACATGGAGAATGGATTGTAAAGGGCCGTTAGTCAGGGAGGGTAACTGCTGAAGAGGAGTAGAGGCAGGGTTGCCAGTAGTCTAGCAGAAAAAAAATGCATTGATGGATTAGATAAGAGCAGAATTTCTCAACCCAGGCACTATTGACTTTTGGGCCAGACCATTCTTTGTTGGGGGCTGAGGGCGCTATGCTGTGCATTGTAGGATATTTAGTAATATCCCTGGCCTCTTCTCACGGGATAGCAGTAGCATCTTCCACCTGTCTGACCCAGTTGTAATAACCAAAAATATCTCCATACATTGCTAAAGTCCCTGGGGGGACAAAACTGGCCCCAATTGAAAACTACTGATAAGGGGATAGTATTGGAAATGGGAAAAAGAAGCCATATTTAATGTGTATGTGCTGGTGGAGCATAAATGACTTGCTGACTAATTGGATTTAGAAAGTCTCGGAAAAAGAAGACGTTGGTTCTTGTACATGACCCCCAATTGCATATAAATAAAAAGATTCTCTTTGCAAATATTTATCTACAGTTCGCTAACGCAGATCCTGAAGGGCTCTTGTTGGCAACAACATCTTACTTGCTGGTTTCATCGCTATTTATAGAGTCTGCTTAAACACAGAAAACTATAAGATTACTTACTTATATGGGCATGTCAGTAATTCAGTCACGTCTACTCTCTAATTACCCTCAATTTGTGATACTATGACAGGAAAGTCCCTGCTCCTGATAAATATCATTTGTAAAGGCCTGAATGATTCAGGTGTGTTTGTGTGACTTTAAGCACGTTGGGGACTTGTGCGTCTGACTCTATGAAGAGCTAACACACTCTGTATATGTAGGACGTGTAGGGTGCAGAGGTGACCATAAAACTATGGAAAACGGGTGCATTTTGACTCAAAATAATGGGGAAACTATCTCCGCATTCTTTCACTTTGCTGGTCCATCCTCTGCAACCATCCTTTTTTCACACTATGGTGTTTGGCTCTGTCAAATGCCCCCTCCCTGTCTTTCCTAGGCTCAGCAGCACCAAATATGACAACCATTCTTCATGTGACATATTTCCCTCCCTTCAATGGTCTGATCACTCCCTGCTTTGTAGGATGTGGTGGGACATTTCTGTATGACCAACCACATCCTATGGCCACCTAAACCTAAAATGAAGCTCCAAGAGTGGTCAGATAGATGAAGAGCAAAGTGGGACTTGACTTTCTTTATTCTGGATGATACATCCATTTTCACTGTTTAACATCATATTAGCTTTTCTGAAATCACGTCATATTTTTTTCCTCTCCAAGGAAAAATTAAAAATAATCAGACTTTTTCCCCAAAAACTAAAGCAGATACTATTTATAATGCTTTTGCATATAAATGTATTGGAGTTAGTATATTATCAAAACTGATAGTAACACGAACAATAGCTACCGTTTTGTGACGGCTGGTCATTTGACCGGCAGTTAGCTGGGCCCTTCCATATGTTATTTCTAAATGGAATGATGCTTCTATCAAATGCATATTATTATTCTCAGTTTACAGATTTGGAAACAGGAATTGAGAGGTTATGCAGTCTTGCTCAAATTGGCACTGCTGGTGGGTAGCATATCCAAGTTTCAAATATAATCTGTTTGGCTCAAGAGCCCAAATTCTTAACCAGCTCACTCTCTGCCCCTTTTAAAATCACGATAGCCACCATTGACTGAGTGCAACACACTATGTTCCAGGGACTTTATGTATCTCAGTTACTCCTCACCACAACTAATAAATGGGTGTTTTGTGCCTGTTTTATCACTAAAAAATAGGAGGTTAAGAGAAGTTTGATAACTTACAGTTTTTATCAGGACCTTACAATTTCAAATGACAGAAAACCTAGGTATTAATAATTCACATAAAGTCTAGAAGTAGAACTGGTTTCCAGTGTGCCTGAGCCCAAAGGATATAATCTCCCTTTCTCCATCTCTTGGCTGTACTTTCCTCTCTGTCGTCTACCTTCACATGTAGCTTTCCCTGTTGAGGTGGCTGAGTGGCTTCCAACAGCTGCAGGCTCACCTCCTCACTGCTTACCAATCCGTAGCAGACCAGCTGTGCCTCTTTCCCTGCAGTTCCTACACATTTCTGAAATTGAATATCATTTTCCTTGTTTGGCTGGGCCTGAATCACATGCTCCCTCTGGGGCAGAGAAGTGGGGTCAACACAGCTCAAACCCCATGGAGGGAAGAGAAGTGGTACATTGTACCTCCTCATCTGCCCACCAAGAGAAAGGGAGATAATTGTTGGGTGAACAAAACAAAACAAAATACACCTGTCCATTGTGTGTACTTCTGATCCAGCAGCAGTAGGCGGCATAGTCTGAATTCAAATTCAGATTTATAAGGCTCCAAAGCACTTCCTCCTACACTTTATACTGATTTTCATCTCCAGAAAACTGTCTTTAAAAATCCATTGTGAGATAATTTCTCAATCTCTTGTACTTCTGTGAAAAAATAGGCGATTTTTAAGGAAATGACATTTAAAAGCATCAGCATACTCGTGATATATCTCTTAATAAAAATAACAATTCTATCAACATAAAGAGGAATATTATTTCTAGAAGCTAGAAATTCTCTCAACTTTGGCTTTAAAAATGTAATGATTCTGTGTCTAACTTTATAGCATTTTTCTTGCATTAAATAAAATGCCTTCACGTTTCCAAAATAAAGAATATTTAGCATAGAATGGACATTTCCCTCATCTTGTATTTTAAGGCTGTACTACTATTTTCTACCTTTTCCACCAAGACAAATAGTCTTTATTGGCATTTCAACAATATTTCAGTATGCTTGACTTCTGACTTTGAGGACGATACTCTCTCCTTGGAAGAAACTGAGCAGAGGCGTATAAGGAGAAGGAAAGAATGTAACCTACTGGAAAGAGTACAGGATTAGCATTGGAAACTGGGATTTCAGTCCCAATTTGACAATACCTTCCTGTGAATGAGGGATGGTAAATGAGGTTCTCACTTTCTGAGATGATCTCCTACAACTGTCTTATATAATCTCTTTAATGGCTATATTTTCACAGTGAGTGCAGTAGAACTTTTCAAATTAGCCGGTAAAGCAACATTCATTCATTCACACAAAATGGATTGAGAGTCTATGGTAAGGAACTGTGGTAGATAAGTTGTCACCCCCTAAAGTGCATTGATTCTAATGTGTGTGTGACACTGTGCTAGAAGCTGGGGCTGCAAAGATGCATAGAAAAGCTCTAAGGGGCTTATATTATCTAGCTAGAGAGATATGGGCAAAGAAAAAGATAAATACGTATATAAGGCAGCATGCACAATGTGCCATATGAATAGGACAAACAGGTACTTCAGGCATTCCACTTCTAACGAGTAGTTCAGACCTTTAGGGCTTGCCACATGTACCTTGTAATATGGGTGAATCTAACTATATCCGTGAATGTCAGCATTGAGGTAAATGTAGGAGGTCTAGGTAGGTACACAAGGGCTAGAGTGTTGACTGATGATATCCAAATCCAGAGTGGACCAAATAAGGAAAGAAAAAGGTTGGGAAACCCACCACAAATCAGAGAAATGATCCTATCTTCATATGTTATAGTACTGTCAGGAGCCACTGGGTCATACTGACGTACATTGTAAATGGAAAATACACCCTGATTTAATGCGAAAAAAGAATGCAGAATATCTCATTAATAATTTTTATATTGACCACATGTTGTAATGATAATATTTTGGCTGTACTGAATAAAATAAAATAATATTAAAAGTAATTAATTTTTTAATGTGGCTTCTAGGAAACTTAAAATTACATATATGTGGGGCCGGCTCTGTGGCCGAGTGGTTAAGTTCACACGCTCCGCTGTGGTGGCCCAGGGTTCAGATCCTGGGTGCGGACATGGCACCGCTCGTCAGGCCACGTTGAGGTGGCGTCCCACATCCCACATCCCACAACTAGAAGGACCTGCAACTAAGATATACACCTGTGTATGGGGGGGTTTGGGGAGATAAAGCAGAAAAAAAAAAAAGAAAAAAAGATTGGCAACAGTTGTTAGCCCAGGTGCCAATCCTTAAAAAAAGAAAAAATTACATATATGTGTTATGTTATATGGCCTTTGGACAACACCATTCTACTTCACCAGATTAGGAAATGGAAGTGCTTTTTAAATCTCATTTTTCACCACTTCTCAACTCCAGGTTGTGAGGAAGCCCTAGATTCCTTTATTTCTCAAGCCTGGTCCCTAATTTCAAAAAGTATTGGGTGAGAGAACTAATACGTATTGAGTACCTACTCTTTTCTGAGCTGCCATATGAAGAAGGTTTTGTTATCCTCAGTTCAAAGGAAGCTCATTCAGATTAAGTAACTTGTCCTGGGTCCATAGGGAGCAAATAGCAGAATTCAAGCTGCGGACTGTCTCACTTCAGAACAAGTGCTCCACCATATACTATGTTGTATGCCCAAAGTACTGCTGCTGAACTGGTACTGCCTGAGGACTAGTGTGTTAGGATGTCACCACTGTATGTTCGTACCTTCACATAGAGAAGAAGACAGTACAGGGACAAAGAGCAAGGGCTTTGGAGTCACCAACTCGGGACCCTAAGCCTAGGTCTGCTGCTTTGTAGCTGGGCAGATTATTTAACTACTCTGAGTTTCAGTTTTATCATCAAAAAAAGGGGGATGACAGTAATGCTGTTCTCGCAGGTTTGTTTTAAGTGTTAAATTGAGTGATATTTATTAAGTACTTAACAGTGCTGAACCTACAGTTAGGATTCAGTAAATGGGAGCAGCATTTTTAAGATATGGAGCCAGAATATGCATGTTGGTGCAGGGCCCTATAGCTTGTCTGCTGGGTCTGAAATTAGGTTAGCACTGCGCTGACACCCTCAGCTAAGCCTCAGTTCCCATCCCCATGTTGTTGGGATGATTCAATGAGATAATGCATGAAAGGTACTTAGAAACCCCCCTGGAGCAAAATAATGGAAAATGATAGTTTCATTGTTGATTTTGCTTTTGTTAATATTCAGAAGACATTTACTTTTTAAAATTGTATTGATATTCTTGCTTTTTAATTATTTTAGCTTTATAATTGTTTTTGTTTTATTTAGTTTAATTTGCTTTTCTGATATTTGCTTTAAATTTAAGAATTATAAACCACTGTGCTTTATGAATTCATTCCTTTTAGACTCTTCCCATGTAGCTAAGGCTATGCATCTTCTGGCCTTTAATAGTCAGTACCTAGCCCACATCAACCACCTTCTTATTTGCCACCCAAACATTTGTGGATTCTTCCTTGCAAACCCCACTGGGAGAGAGAACAGTTCGCTTTTTCTTCAGTGTTGAATCCTCAGCACCTAGAAAAGTGCCGCTCATGATAGGTGCTCAATAAATTGATTGAATGAATGAGAAACCAGATACCCATGCTTATTGGATTAATAATGAAAATAACGCTTTAGATATAGTCCTGATTAGGGTCTGCATATGTAACTCTACTATGAATAAAATCTTTGAGAATTTGTGAATTTGTGAATTATCCACTGGATTCTGGATAGGTGAAGTTGCTGGATAAGTGAGATTTTACTGTGGCTGATATTATTTGTAGGCATGAATAAAATTCTACTTAATTGACCTTTTATTTCATCTTTAATAAAATGGAGAAAATATCTACTCTCTCTGTCATAGAGGGGATTAATAGTGGGGCTCATCATCAATGGGGCTGCATTGGTGGTTTGCAAACTGGACAGCAGTTTTAGAAATTCTAGGGTGTTATCTAGAATCTTGTAGATTTGTACTTTATCAGTTTATTCCTACACCCATACTCACATCCTACCCCCCAAAAGCTATGGTAGAATATAGGCTCTGCTCCGAGGAAAAGAGTGCAGCATTTCCTGGACAGCTGTGCTCCGGGATGCCATATGGACCACTTCACAATTTGTCCTTAATTCTAGTAAATGTCACAGGGAAATCAGCTCAATCTCTAAGGAAAATGTGATTTTTTTTCTTTACATGCTGAAAGCACTGCTGATTTCAGTAAGGAACAATCGTATTTTGTGTAGTTAAGAGTAGAAAGAGACTTTCATCGCTTTCTAGTTCTGGGTGATAGAATAACCACAACTCATTAAAATTTGACTGTTAAATTTTATGATAGGCCTAGGTATCCATCTAAAAAATATCAGGCTTCTGGTGAATAGATTACCATCCACAGTTTCTACTCCCATTTGTTTCTTTTCAAGGGGACATGGGATTTGGTGTGTAGTTATTATCTCTTTGGATATAGGCAGTTAAAAATAATATTGAAAAGAATATTCAACAGTGGACTTTTGTAATAAAATAATAATAAAATCAAAGTTTATGTTTCATCTTAGAAAAACGTAGTAAAATTAAAGTAGTGCCAAACTGAAATTAAAATACCAGTATGGCATGGTGAGCTGGATGATCAGTGTTTTATCGCCAATTGATATTCTGAGGTTAAATGTATAAAAATGGCTAGTACCCTCCTATTGATAGTATTCTCCTAGTGTGGCCATTAACCATTGTTTATTTTTATAGTTGAGCTTGAACTTATAAATTTCTGTAAATATATTAATTCTTTGAGTTTTTAAAAACAAAAATATCATCTGAAAAATTTAATTCCAAAATTCTTATAGACAATTTGTATGTACACATACACTCACACCATAGACATACTGCACAAATGTTAAAATTAGGAGATTTTAATGTAAATCACAGTATTTAAGAATAAATATAAAATACTTTAGACATGACCTTGGGCAATAGGCATTAAGAATTCAAGAAGAGTTCTTTTTCTGATGTTTCTAAATCCCTTGTCTAGTGAGTCTACCAACAGAGCCCTTTATTTATAGGGAATGAAATGGAAACTACTGAAGAAGTCCTGATAACATCCAGCAGCTTTCCTCTTATTAAGAGCCCTGCGGTGCAGTGGCGTAGACGTAATCTCACCTATTTTATTTCTTAGTATAACTTCATGGGCTGGTGACAAGTTTGTAGCCATTTAAAAGGCTTATTTAGGCACTAAACACCCAACAAGGTAAACTCGAAATCATTATAAGACAAACTAACAATAAAGAGGTGAAAAGTACCACGAGGCCTAACTGCTGAATTGGAAGAGTCTGTCCAAGCATTAGCATTTTCATAGGGCTGGGCAAAGCCAGCTGCAGTGTCCCGAGGCTGGCAGTATTGCTGGTGCCCACGGTTCCGGAACTGCACCTTCTTGACTGGGTCATGTTTCAGGGCAGCACCTCCAGAGGGCACCACGTCCAACTTGTGCTAAAAGACCAGCCTGGGTGCCATGCCTGGTTCCTATGCACCCTCTCTGCATTTCTGCCAAGGTGTAGGACATCCTCCTTCATTTCTGCCTGTGCCCATCGTCTTTGCCTTTTTTAGACTGTTTTTTACCTTTATTTACCTTTTAAGTTTACTCTAGATGTCAACTTAAGCAGATTTTACCTGAATTAAATTGTTAGGGACAGAAATAAAAAGACACTCATGCTAATTATTTCACATCTTAGCACTATTCAGATTCCAAAGCCTTAGGAAGAGTTTCTGCACCCGGCAAGTCATATCTTACTACTTCTCTTTTACAGTATAGTAAAAATTAGCTCCTCCTCAAGAAGAGTGGCAAAAATAGGTTTTTGGTGGGTCAGGTTAAATCCTACCTTACGAACAAGTTGGCCTTGATTTCTTCTGTGGTAGGGGTGCCAGTGAACAGAAGCATTAACAAGACCACCATCTCGGCATATTTTTCAAACCCTAATGTGTGCAGAGGGCATCAAGCAGAGCCCTTTCATATGAGGCTATGACGTGGAGGTTGGCTTTGTGTCAGTTTTCTTCTCCAGTCCAAGCAGATGGATGAGAGTGAAAAGTATGAGTGTGATGAGAGGTGGCTTGTCTCCCTTCTAGAAATTGGCAAGGTGAACACAACCCCTTGTTGTGTTCAAATGTGGTTCCCTAACAGATTGGCTTGTAGTCTAAGGACACTGCACCAGCTCATTTCTACTTTCCTTCACAAGTCAAAGTGTGGAAACACCCTGGGGCTATCCTATTTTACAGTTCCTCGGAATCCATAGAGAGCTTCTCCACTAAAAATTGAATTTTTGCAGTGATCTCTGGTGGAAGAAATCTAACTAAGTTTTTATTCCTACCCCCAACATATCCTTTAAATGACACATTTTATTCTTTCTGCTATTTCTATTTGTTATGATGCTCAAGGACCATGTTAACAGATTTTTAATATCTTCTTATCATCTACATCCCAGATTTTGAAAATACATTAAAAGTTAAGTATCTCTTTAAGGACATTTAAAACTTTTTGAGGGTATTAATTTGACAGTAACTGAAGCTTATCCTGTAATGCTTCATGTGAAATTACTAACTCTACCTTATCTAAGTATTTTTCTTGTAATATTTAGGAAGAATGTTCTGGTGGTATGAAGGGCTCTACTGAAAGTAATGTAGTAAGGTGAGGGAAATGTGATAACGTGGTCAACAAGTCAGTCTTTGGAGTCCTAAAGGACAGAGTTCAAAGCCCATCTCTGCCATTTACTAGTGCTTTTTTTTTTTTTTTTGGCTGAGGAAGATTCACCCTGAGCTAACATCTGTGCCAGTCCTCCTCTATTTTTTCATATGTGCATGACAGAATATGGCTGGTGAGTGGAGTAGGTCTGCATCCAGGATCCAAACCTGTGAACCAGGCCACCAAAGTGGAGCGTGCAGAACTTTAACCACTAGGCCCCAGGGCTGGACCCCATTTACTATTTGACCTTGAGCAACTTCTAGAAACCTGCTGAATATTTCATTCATTCTTCTGTTAAATGGAAATATGAATAGCACCCACCTCACAGCCCACTGTGAGATTAATTTAGTAGTGCACTCAGGGCCCTTGTCACAATGCCTAGCACATAGTAAGAACATAATAAATTATTACAGTGCTTGGTGTTGACATCAATATTATTGTGTTCTTTGGTGGTTAAAAGACTGATATGGGCATATCACTAAATATGGGCTTCTGTGGTTCCTTTTGTTTTGTATACTACAAAGATATTTCACCCCAGCACTTACCTATCATATCCTAACACCTCTTATTGTGTGGTTTAAGGGATGTGCTACAAAGAAAAATACACTTAGAGAAACATACTTCTCACATACATAACTGAAGAACAATTGTATTTAACCACCGCCTTCATTGTACTCACTGAACGGCATTTCTTTAGGGGGATAACAGCTTGCTCTGTGGAGTTTGGGGTCTCTCTCTTCCTTGGATGCTTTTCCGCATGCCAGCCCCTCCCCCAACAGCACAGCCCCTGGCAGAGGTGTGGGCGGAGCTTTCGAGACACCAAGTACCAGGCTCACAGGTAACAGGAGCTCATCAGATCCGACTGGGCTCCCACACAGCTATAAGGTTGCCTGCTGGCCTGCACAGAAATGACGAAGGACAGAAACAGCCCAGGGTAGGTGGGATCCACCAGCTCCATCTGTTGTGCTTCCTCTCTTATGAAGAAAATGTTTCCTAATTCCATTATCCAATAGATCTCTGATTTCTGTGCAAGTGAGAAATCAAATCTTTGTGTTTATGGGACCAAACAGATGGATTTCTGTTGCCATTTGTTTCCTGGTGAAATGGGACCATGAACAAAGGAGGCTGCCAAAGGCATAGGTATTAAAGAAAGGGAAAACCCTCCTGACATTCTTGGTTTGCTGTATCTGTTACATCTGATTCCTTTCAAAACCATAGTGCTTTGTAATTTTTAAATGCTATTTTTTTCCGAATTTCACCTCAGCACTACCTATCATTTACTAACACCTCTTATTGTATGGTTTAAATGATTTTAAATGGGATGGGGAAAAAAATCATACTTTTTATTTTCTGTTAAAAGTATCGTAAGCTGTTATTTTATTTCAGTATGTTGTATTTAGCTTAAGACATTATTTAAAATCAT
This sequence comes from Equus przewalskii, assembly GCF_037783145.1. Lineage (NCBI taxonomy): Eukaryota > Metazoa > Chordata > Mammalia > Perissodactyla > Equidae > Equus > Equus przewalskii. The sequence continues at coordinate 52,681,910 of NC_091838.1, forward strand.
TTCTAAAATAATTACTTGTAAAAACAAGTCATGAAAAGTTTTGTCTCTATTTTTCTGAGAACAGTAGTTTTTCAAGTACTTTATATTTTGAACAGTGGTGTAAGTCTGGCAACATAGACTATCTATTGGATATTCTTGCTTTTCAGTTGTTCATGGGCAGTGGTGGATGCCCATGTGATCTCTCAGAACACGGGCCACGGCAGACGTGCAGAAGCTCACCTCCCTCCCCCGGAAGTAAACCATACTCCCTTCACTCACTAATTCTCTCTTTTTTTTAGTATAAGATTGCATTTTCTTTTTCTTTATTTCAGTAAGATGTAGACAACAGCATTGATAGTTTTTTACCTCATTCTAGTATCAAAATTATTTTATATCATTATATTATTTTACATAATTAAAGCAAGTTTTTTCCTTCTGAGGTAGAGTTTACAAGTGGGCTGGTGGGAAAAACATGATTTTCTGAAACTTGAAGTGTTTAACCAGATTACTTAATTAGTGCTCTACTGCCTGGTTTGACATTTATAGTTGACCATGAGTTTGCGTTTTGGAAGCCAGAGAGCCACAATTATCTCAAAACTTAATTAAAAATATATAGATTTTGCCTGAATTATACAGATATTTTAGGGGTTGAAATTGCCTAATTAAGAGTTAACCTGCTTCAGCAGATGTTACCCCTTTGATCACTTTCAACTCTTGCTTTAATGAGAAAAACTTAAAATTCTTCTTGCCTTCCTTCCCTCAATATTTAAATAAGGAAAACCATCCAAAGTTCTGAGCCAAAAGCAGGTAGATACATATAGAGTATGCTTTAGTCACAAACCCAATAGAGTCATTCAGAAACCTTAGAAAATTATTTCTTTAGAAATAGCCCCAGATACACTACCACTTATACTAGAAGCTGATGTTTATTGTTTAATATAGGCCACTATTCTGTGTGCTTTACGTGTAGTAAGACAGTTATCACAACCACTCCTGCAACATTGATGTTGTTATTATTTCCATTCTACAGATTAGGATACTAAGGTATAAAAAGAGTAAATAAATTTCCCAACATAACATGGCTAGTAAATGATGGCAGTAGAGTCCACAGTAGCTTGGTAATAGATTTAAAAAATTTAAAACAAATCCAATCCAAGATTAATATTTTAAAATCCCATAACTTTCTTCACTAGGTATATTAAAATTACAAAAATATGTGTATTGATATAAATAAAACACTATAAAAATGTACACAGAAGAAATTATGTTCCATCCCCTTTCTAAACCTACTCTCCTGGCAATGGAGAATATCCTTCCATATTTTTCTTTGTGCTTAAAGAGCGAACACATGTATGCTCTCCCACGTGCATGCATATTTTAAACAAAAATAAAAATATACTATAAACATTACTCTGAAATTTGGTATTTCACCAAATTATATGTGACAGTAGAGTTATAGCTCGGCTTTGCTTTGGTGCATAATATTTCATGTGATGAATGAACCATAATTTATTCATGCTATGATCCATGTTCAGATAAATGAATGATCAATTGCCTAAGTGTTTGAAATAGACAGCTGAATGAAAGAGTGAGATGACCAGGTGCTTTAACCAAAGCTAAGGTCTGATTATGAAGACATTCCTCACAGTACTTCAATTCCTTAGCGATTACGTGATCAAAATTATGCCTGGCTACATCCCAAGTGAAGATGACTTAAAATGCTCCCCATCACCTCAAAGACTATAATTGAGCTCATCATGTTTGTCTCTATGTGGAATCTTCAGTTCAGAGTCTTTGAAGCAAACCAGAAGGATTTAGGAAATGCAAAAACTGAAACACATTGCCCGGGATATTCTCCGTAAGAACAAGCTTTCCACGGCTGATGCAACAGCAGTTCGCTGTATACAACAAACTGTGAAGTCGCGTGTCTCTCGTGGTGCCAATCAGTATTTCATGTAGGATGAAACAGACAACTTTAAGCCCCCTCAGTACTGCTTGAGCATAGGAGCGTTAGTCCTTAAATAACTTTATGTTTTCATTTTATAGAGCCCTGAAAGAGGTATTTTTTCTTTTTTAGTTTGAAAACAAAGATCTTCTACAATGATTAGTACTGCCCCTTTGTACTTCAGAAAAGTGATTCCTCATTTTTTTATTTATCAAGAACAAGCAGCTCATCAGATTGTTTCCTTGACTTTTCCTGCTTCTAGAGCTGAAGCCCATTTGCTTATCTGGAAGTATTCTGTAAAGCTGCCAACAGTGATTTTCAATATTGTCCCCATTGCTGATTGTGAACCCAGGAAGAATATAACACATTCTTTGTGCTCCTGTGGAACCCATCAAAGCTAGAGATGTGGAGCCTGACTGTTCACATCTTAAATGTCTGAAAGAAATTTTACATTGTGTTTATTCACTCAGGATTTAGTGCCAAAAAAATATGCTCTTGAGGTGATGACAGGAATGCAGTCATCTGAGAATGCGAGTTTTAGCGTTGATGCTGTGAATGTTCTGTTCTGAGCCATCTGCAGTCTAGGGCTAAATCTGAGTGCATGATACTGGAAATCTTGCAAGTATACATACTGGCTCTAGTGTATGTTTTATCCATACAGATGAATTCTGCTTGCTTAGAAACAAAAACTTGTCCAGGAAATACATCATATTAGTTGTTTTTTAAACATACCCTATTTGAAATAAAGGATTTGTTCTTATAATTTTGACATTTGCGGAAATTTTGTGTACACGTAATCATTGCCTTTCCAAGCCAGTTCAGTTTCAAAGTAATTTATATAATGATGGTTTTTAATTCAGAATAATAGGCTTTTTTTCTTTTTGTTTTTCAAAGGTTGGTTTTGATGATGATGAAGTATGCTGATGGGAACATTAATGATTTAAAAATAGCACAAAGAGACAAAGCTTTGTATACTATAAAATTTTAATTGTTTTCTAGAAATGCTCGTATCATATCTGCTGAAGCTAGCAATACGAATTTTAAGTATCGTTCACGTCTGTAATTTAGTTCAACATAGATTTCTTTAGCTTTTATTTTTGCAGGGCATTTAACTTTTTGTTATAAGAAGATTCAAAAATGAATAAAACACAATTCTTGCTCTCCGGAGTTTTACAGGTTAGTGGGTGAAAGTGAGAGTTACACCTGTAAATAATAAATACAGGATAACATCAGGAAGGCTGCTACGTGTGCAAGCAGTGGGGAGTTGAAAACACATGAGCATGTGAGGTGATTTTGGGAAAGGGAGCATACTTGACTAAAAGCCCACTATGTTCTCAGTTCAGGGTCCCAGAGTCCAGCAAATATTCCAAAACATTTCGTTTGTGAAAACACACAGGACCATGTCTAGCTCCTGGGTCCATCTGCAATTGATTTCTTTCTAGTAAGATCAACTGCATAATGAAAGACTCAGGACAAAGAAGAGGTTCATTCTTCAATGGTAATTTAAAAACGATACAAGATAGGTGCTGAACCACACAAATATTCAAAAGAGAAGCACGATATTAGCTGAATATTTTTATTCCCTTGTAGTTTCTTAAATTTGGGAAATCCATGTAAATCTAAACTCAGACAGCACTATTTTTAAATCTACTCTGTAAACATGGCAGCCAATCAAAATGTTGATGCTAAAATTAACCATTTGTATTATATATGTATTTATATATATTTATTTATTTAAATATACTATGCTCAGAAATATGAAAGAGAAACTTTTAATAAACAGGAAAATTTTCCCATATTTTATTGTCTTTACAGAAAAGGATCTTATGACCACTCAGTATCTTTAGACACCTTTTCTTTCTATTACATCAAAGGGCATCGTGGAGTAATTCTGAAAACAGGGCCATCCTCCCTACTTGATATTGGACATTTAAGGAAACAAAATTTAAAATTGGTCCCCAATTTACTAAATCCTGGCATTTCACTTTTTAAGAAGCATTTTAAATTAATTGCTAACTTTAATGGGGCCGTATTAGAAATCTGTTCCCTTGCTTTTTATTGTTTATTTTGAAACTTGATGAAAACTCTTTTCAGGGTTGCTTTTATGTGTAATCCAATTTAGAGTGATAAAAATTTTCAAAGGCCTATTTAAATAACATGAACTGAAATATAGGCAATCCTTTAGTGGACCTAGAGTGCTCTAGGATGAAATTAAAACCCTTTAATGTGATGTAAGGTCCTTTGGATTGTATGTCCCCTTATCGCTCCCCACTGTTGATCAACATTTCCATAGATTGAAATTGCTCCAAAGGTGCTTTGCTCTTTCTCAGCTCTGTGTTTTGCATAGGCTCCCCTCTGCCTAGAAGGCCCTTTCTTGCCTTGTCTGCTTTGTGGCTTCTTTGTATTCCTTCTTCAAGCTTCTGGTCAGATGTGACTTCCCCTTGGAGATTGTTCCCATTCTCCAGGCAGTGCTTCCAATCTGAGCTCTCCCAGCGCCTACCTCACCTCTCCCTTAGTGCACATAATCACGTCGCCTGTTGATCTCTTCTCCCCTTCACCCAGGAAGACTCAATTCTTTGTATTGCCAGGGCTTAGCGTGGTGCCTGTGCTTTGCCCTCAGTGTTGGGTGATTTAAGACTGAAGTAAGTATGTGCCACTTTGAAAGGGAAAAATCTGTTTGGTGATGAAATAGTTCTCAAATGCTATACTGTATTTTCATCAATGTGAAGGCATTTTAAATTGTCTGCTAGTTTTCTTTGATCATGAGCTATGAGCAGTGGGAATCATGTTGATTAAATCTTCTTTCTCTGCCTGTGGCCATGCCTTAACTCAGGGCCTCGTTATTTCTCACACAGACTAGTTAAAGATCTTCCTAACTAGTCACCCAACCACAGTCCCCTTTTCTGCCTTCCGATCTGTATATCACTGCTAGAGCTAACTTCCCTCAAAACGTATCTGATCTAATCATTCCTATTCTTAAAACCTCCCGGGGATTCCCTATTATAATACACAGTACAGGCCTTTCAGTCCGGAATTCAAGCGTGCAGCCTGCAAGCTGTGTGAGATCTGGGACATTTCGTGTTTTGCTCATCATTATACCCCCAGCACCTAGCACAGTGCTTGGTAAATCCTCGGCCTACAATACACATGCTGAAGAACCTACTCCATCAAATCTAAGATGTCACTGATCACAAAATACAACATAATATTATGTACCACTAAGGAAAAATATTTGCAAATTAAATCATGGAACAATTCTTTCTTTCTTATATCTCTTTGAATTTTTATTTTATTCTTCCCAAAAGACTTTTTAGACTTCAGATAAAACAAAATTTTTATTATTTATCACTCTTGTGCATAAATAAAAAGCAGAATAAGTGGGTTAAGGTTATTTTTGCAAGTTTACAGTGAAAGCCTGACTTTTCTGAATCTCTTTCCACCTCACAGTCATTGGTATCCATGTTTTTTTCCACATAATCTTGTTCCCTGTTTCATCAGGACTATTAGTGGTGATGCATTTCTTAAAAGAGTCATTTTATTCCAAGCTGCTGACACCCACTTTGTGCACAGGTTTTATGCGCATTCGTAAGTAGCGACAATATCATAACTACTACCTGCCCAATGGCATCCTGATTTCAGTGGTGTTAAAAGGTTAAAAAATTAAAATACATCTCAGAATTGATGAAATAAGTGAATTATGCATGGAATGAATGCATGATATTATTATTCTGCCCTGAACCTGCCCTTCCCCTCTCCTCTTCCCACCACTCAATCCCACACACTCTTTCTCTGAACTATGAAATTTTGTGAATGGGAATAGATTCTTTTGCAACTCTCTGCTGTCGCCTTCATTCCTATTCATGCTGCCTGAAATTTACTTCTCTTCTACTCTGTTCTCAAACCAACACTGGCCCTTCAAGATCCAGTTTAAATGCCATCTCCAAATCTGCCTTCCTCACTTCCCCAGATGGACTCAGTTTCTGTCTCTTTGGTGCCCTCTGAGCATTTTGTATACACTCATTTTGGCACTTCTCACATTTTTTTGTGACTGCAGGTCAAGGATAAGGACCAACCATGTGGTGTTTTTCTCTGTACTCTTGCTGCTTGCACACAGTTATTTTTCAACAGAACTTGAATACAGTTTGGTCTCTCTCATTCCTATATTTGACTATGGAGTGCTATGGACTGAGAACTTGTTCTGATGCCGTCCTGGGAGGACTTCTGATGCTATTGCTTTTATATGACTGGTGCCCTCGGTCAAGCATCATTTAACAAAGGACTTGTTATTTTGCTTTAGTCAAAATATTAAAGTTCTGCATCGATCAAGGCCTATGTTTTACAAAACAAACAGAAGTTCAATGACTCAGTATTTGTATGCCTTTCATCAAAAGTATACAGCCTATTTGATAATCATTTACATCTCCCCAATTTTTACACTAAAAGTAACTGGAGATTAGAGCCTAAAAAAGACAACTGAAAGCAATTTTAGCACCTTTAGGGGCAAATTTAAAGTCTTGGTTGAAATATGGTCTATTGATAAAAACATTAGCTGAGGTCATAGGCCTGTCCTTTAAAAGTGTCTTCACATTTCATTAACAGGTGTCAAAATGAAGAGTCTGTGTCCAAATCCCTAACATTAGCCATGAGTCATTCTATTTATGGATGTGAACATACCTCCCAAGGAGATACTGACAAAGGAACAGGTGATGACCCTCTCAAACAGTGTTACTAAAAATACTGTCTGGCCCGACCTGCATCAGTCACCTGGGATACTGGATAGAAATGCATCTTCCTGGGGCCACACCCACAATTTCTGATTCCTTGGATTCTGACTGATTCTTATAGACACGGAGGTTTGAGAATATGTGTTTTTGGTTATGATCCACTTAATCTGATACCACAGAAGATATGTTTAGTGTTTTTCTGGTAGACCTAGACTAATTCCCAAATTCCAATAGGGATTTTTTCTTCTGTGCTGTAAAAGTTAATACTATTAGGTCTCATAATTCAGAACGTTTGAAAAATATTTTCCTCATTAGGTTTTCACTATTAAATGCTGTAAATATAATGACATTTCACTTTAGTCTCTATACATGAGGAGTTAATAACTCTCATTTGAATACAGATAGCAGAAAGAACTAAAAAAGATCATTTTGTATTGTATGCTTTCCAGAGGAAATGATCTATGATATAGAATTAAACAGAGAACTTTTAAAAACAATTCTGACGCACTGCAAGCACTCAGAAAGAGGGATGTGAGTCATCCTAGGTCACTCGGAGGATACTGGGAATAGAATGCAGACATTGTCCTTCCATACCATAACCACATCCTACTTCCTCTGACGATTCTTAAGTCTGTTCATTGAGTCATATGATCATCCTTATATAAAACAGTGTGGCTGTTTACTGAACAACTTTTCATTAAGGATTTTCTAGGCTTCTTCTATATTCAGCAGAAGTAGAATAAGCATCATTTACTAAAAAAGACAACAACAAAGAGCATTGGGTTATTTACACAGTAAAATGGAAGCTTGAAAAAAATGATCAAAGAATTGACTACATCCAACACCATTGTCTGGTTTTATTCCTATTGGTAAAATAATTATGTTGGAAATTATTTAATAGCATCAATGTAGTTTGAAGGAAAGAGACAAATTGACTCCATCTCAATGAGCTATCATGAGTTTTTTCTCCACACCATGACTTCACCTGCCTTTGTCCTTTGTGGCTTGGGTATCATCCAGAACATTCATCTATGATAAACTCCATAACAATAAATTAGGCAGCTGTTTGATTACCTGTGGAGCCTAGTTAATCTCTCTGCCCAGCCCCTTTTTCAGCTGGATTTTTGTCAGAGTCCCATGTCAACCATGGAGGACAGGTGAATGGAGACTGAGGAATCCAAGAGAGTAAATAAGTAAACGTGTGTGTGTGTGTGTGTGTGTGTGTGTGTGTGTATGAGTGCTCTTCCAGTAAATTGCAATTGTATTTATTGTATGCATTTTACATAAAAATGCATCATTAAGTTGACCCCTAATTAAGTGGCTAAGACATCTGTCAAGTGTATGATATTTGTGCTATGGAAACATATTCAGAAAGGCTCGCACCTCCCTTTGTCTTGCAGAACAGAGATTTCAGACTGCCCCTGGGCTGTCAATTTTTGCCTCTTTTGAGTTTATGCTCCCCCATTGAGTACACTTTGTGCCCAAGATTATTGTAGAGGCATAAAGTTTTTACCATGGAGCCACCAATGGTCTTGCGAAGAAAATACCACTATTTTTAATTAAACATCTTTTGTTGTTCCGTGTTCTCTGAGTCTCAGCCTGTCTAAACCATGTCCCTGCCACTGAAACATAGGAAGCAGCTGAGACATCTTGTAGTAACTCTGCAAATAAAATATCTGAGGGTGATATCAAATTATTGAGCATGCTATGTAGTGTGTATGTGTGTATGTGTATAATTGTGACCTTGGGGGAGAATATTTAACTGTTCCCTTTACTATTTCCTTTGTGAAAAACAAAATGCAACCGTGCATTCCTAGTTTTATAGAAGTCTGTTTAGGTCCCTCTACCATTATTGATCGGCAAACAGTTATTCCAGTCATTTCTAAACTGTAAATTTAGAAACCTCAAAAGAAGAGTATGAATTCTATCTTTAATAGAGCATTAAGGAATTTTACTTAAAGCATATTATTATCGTGAGTCAAGCTTCTTACAAGGACTCCTACTTAAAAACAAGTTGTTTCTATAGAACTTGAACAATAATCTATAACAGTAACAAAACCAGTAATAAATTATGAGGAAAAATATACCAAGCACATATAAAATGTTTTCTCGATTATCCAAGAACAAACTTAGCATTGTATAGATGAACTCTGCTAGTAATTCCGAAATTTACTTGGATTACTTGTTTTAAGGTACTTGTCTTAGAGGATTCTGAAGTCATGGATCCAGTCTCAGCATTCCATACTGTGATCTCTTGGCAATGCCTGCCATGGACAAGGCAACAGAAATTGTGGCATGTTTGACCTCTATTTGATAATCCTATAAATCCCTAGTGCAGTTATACTTAATATCAAATTATGTGGTATTTAATTTTACTTGGAGTATTCCATATACTTTTAAAATGAGATCTCTCTAACTGGACTATAAATTGAGAAAAGTTACTGTGTGCTATATCTTTTTGTTTTTTTCCATAGGTGCTGGTCCAATTTGGGGTACATAATAATTACTCAAATATTTATTGACTTGGTAAAACAATGCAGTCAAATGACATTCAGTTTACCTTTATTGGCTTGCATAAAATCTCACAGTGAAGTTCAATATTTGGAGCCTATCTATACAGATTAAAGTAAAAAATGTTTTATATATATTTATATATTGCATATTTATTACATATAAAGTGATATAGTAAGTTAATGGGTAAGTGTATATTATTAGAAAATGCATATTAGTGATATATTTTATATTATGTATACTGAAGACATGAAGAAGATTTGAATAAGCAGGATGTTTAGCCTGAAGAAAAGAATGCTAGGGGTACACACTAGCCAAGCACGTACATTTGAGAATCTGTTTATACAAGAGTTGTTAGATTTGTCCTGTGTTGCCTCTAAGGTAAATTAGGGCCAGTGGTTTGAAATTATGTGGACGGATTTTGGCTCACCATAAGGAAACATTTTCTCAAATTCAGATCTAGCCAGGGTAAGACCAATCTATTTACTTATAAAATGGGAATTTCAGAGAGGAATCAAGCATTGGGTATATGATTTTTAATAGATGGCCTTTGCAGTTATTTTAAGCCCACAAATGTAGAATTCTTGCTGATTCTAAGTTTCTTTGTTTGTAAAATGACAATACGTGCCTTGCCCCTCACAGGTTGTTGTGGAGGTCCGAATAGATAATATATGCAAAGAAATTATCACAAAAATATAAGGAATAAGTATTTCTATTGCGCCAAAGGAAGTTGGTCATTAAGGAGTGTGAATCAGATCTGACTAATACCACGGTTATTCATTAGCATCTATAAGAAACATCTAAATTAAAACACCTAAAGATATTACATGAACTCATGTTTTTAAGGCTTATGGTTAGAGAAAATGGTACTGACTCACTTTAAAGGAACGTGGATGCTGATGGATTTATTTCGCTTTCATATTTATTGTTTAGATGGTATATTAATGTATTGTTTTTCTAATACATAGAAGATCTTGGATGATCTTTTTTTTTTTTTTTTTAAAGATTTTATTTTTTCCTTTTTCTCCCCAAAGCCCCCCGGTACATAGTTGTGTATACTTCGTTGTGGGTTCTTCTAGTTGTGGCATGTGGGACGCTGCCTCAGCGTGGTCTGATGAGTAGTGCCATGTCCGCGCCCAGGATTCGAACTAACGAAACACTGGGCCGCCTGCAGCGGAGCGCGCGAACTTAACCACTCGGCCACGGGGCCAGCTCCAGATCTTGGATGATCTTACAGACAGATTTTTGTTTGTTGGTTGGTCTATTGGTCTATTTTGTATGTTTCAAATTAAAGCAGTTTTCGAAAAGGATCATAGTCTGTTCCAGAAAATCTTACTTCTGCAGATAATTTAGCAGAATTAAAATCATTTCAGAAAAATGAAGTTAGATTTCTCAGATTTATATATTCACATTCCTACAACAGTCTTTGTTAACCTTTAAAGGACACCAGGTTTACCTGATTGTTATGCTTTAGGCAACATGTAAAAGCATAAATGAGATACTGTGCTGAACTTCTTAATCGCTATTTCTGCCTTGAATGTGTTAGTTTATTTTTCCACCTCTGTTTCAATCATTACCCGTTCACGTACTCTTCAGTTCCTGTGGTGAACTTTGGGAAAACACATTGCTTCTCTGAGCGAGTAGCAAATGCAATACAAGACCTTGGATAAACTATTTAAAGGTCTAATAAGAGCCCATAAAGAATGAATCTCGGTCAGCAAAAACATTATCATGGTAAGAACATTTTCTTGACATCATCATTTACTTCATTTTTCTAAAGCCAATTAATGTATTAGAAAGTCAATGAAATTTACCACTTTTAATACTGTGCCAATGGTTGACAGAAAGATTTGTTGGAAAGAGCACTGCATCAGGAGTTAGAAGACCTGGTTCTTACACTTGCTAATTTTTTGATCTTGGGTAACGCAGTAAACTCTCTGAACTGTGTTTTTTCTCCGTGCTTTAGAGCCCTAGAAATGACTGCCCCACCTCATCTTGAGGATTAAATGTGATTATATATAAACAGTACATTTGAATTATTACTGTATGCCATAGTAATAAGTACAACCACCTACCTTCTTCTAATAATAATCATACCTAACATTTTTTATACTCTTGTTTATACTTTTCCTGTCCTTTGGTACTTCCATTTTGTGGATGAGAGATATGCAGCTCAAAGGGTTTACAATAATTTGTCAATACCAGTAAATAATGGACCCAGAAGTCACCTTCGCTCTCCTGCCTCAAATCCTATGCTCTTTCTACTACACTCCACACAGTGCCTGTTCTCCTAAGCTCATATTTTACTCACTTTGGGGAAACAAAATAGCAAGACAAGGAGACTGGCAGGAAAAAATGCTGGGAGAGGCTGGTTGTCAGCCTTCATAAGGCTAGATCCTCTTTACTCAAATGATTCTTCCATGTGACCTTCCAGTACAGTAGTCTCCTAAGTGGTGATAAGGGCTTTAGTGGGATGGGGGTTGATTGAATCCATTCTCAATTTAATACATAGAGTAAATGTTCACTTTTTATCAGTTAAATTCTGTATTGATCTAGGACAGTATTTCTCAACACTTTTAATAATTGCCCCACCCTCCCAATAAAGAGCATTTTTAGACATTTTTTCCTATTCTCCTCCTCCTTCCAATGGGATATTAATACTACAGATGTGTATTTGTTTTTGTTCTGTGACCCTTTATGGCCATTTTGGAAGTGCCAAAGCATGGTGCTAAGACTTTTTTTGCCCTAAGAACTAATTTTGCATGAGAATGAGAATGCATGGTGGAAGGCTAGGCAGTCTGCCTCTGCTTAGAGAAGTGGCAAAGAGGTTGAGAGCATAGCAAGGCTGTCAGCCTGCCTACATTCAAATCCTAGTCCAGCCACTTCTGAGCTGTGTGACCTTGCTAAATTACTTAATTTATCTTTGTCTCAACTAGGGATTATAAGAGCACCAACATCATTGTGTTATTCATATAAAGTACTTAGGACTATACTGGAGCATAGTAAGAGCTCAATAAATGCTTTATAGCTATATTTTAGAGTCCTGAGTTAGAAATAGAAAACCCTGAGCTCTAAGCGTGACTCATCTGAGCAGCAAATAGTGAGTTATTGCTCATAGCCTCAGTTTCTTCAGCGATATAGAATTGATTGCATTCAAAACCACAGGTGCTTTTGCATTGCCCAATGTAATTCCAGGCCTCATGTATTTATCTTTGCACTTAAGTGAACCTATCTATCTTTCTTCTCTGTCATTTATATATTGATTTCACTTTAACATACTAATTTCTAAAACTCCCTGATTATCTTCTCATTGTTTTGTCTGATTGTAGCCTATTGAGTTGAATCTGGAATCTTCACAGAAAAGCACAGTATTCCACAAATGTCTCCTTTGCAATAATAATAGCACTTGATATTTTACAAAACAGTTTCAAGCCCAGGATTGCACTAGTCCTCAAAACATCTTGTGACCTCGGTATTTTTATTATTTTGTGATGAGAAAACTGATAGCATAGTTAATGGAGTAAAATAAGCTATTGTAACAAAATCCAAGTTGTTTATTTCTAGGCCACACAAATTAATGGATTATGTATGTGCATTTGTGAGAAGAGAGGAGACTTGTCCCTTGTGCAGGGTTTTTCACACACACACACAAAAAAGCAAAAATTGAAAATTTGAAAAAAAAGACATAAAGAAGAAACCATTTCATTTCTTGACTTCTACTGTGCCTTTTTTCCTTTTCCTCCAGAGTGGAGGAATTTTTGACATGGCAAATGTCAGCCTACTGCAGCCATCCTTAAGAGATATCTGCCACCTCCTTGACAGTAGCACATTATAAGTGTCAGCAAGGACTCTTGGCAGTCCATCCTTTAGCCTTTTTTATTGTTGACTTCAAAGTTGTTGAATGGCAGGTCTTACTTTTACTGCAGCTGGAAGAAATCTCCTAATGTCATTTTTTAAGTCATTCATTTATTCAACAAGTATTTATTGGGCACCTAGTATATGTCAGGCATGGAGATCTTCCTTTACACAGTAACCATGGATTGTCATCTCTTTTCTGGCCCCCATCCTGCATCACTGAACATGGCCTTCTTCTTTGTTATCATGACATCTATATGCATTTACTCATTCAATGATTATTTATTGAGTAACTACTATATGTTAGGTACTAGTGATAAGGTAATAAAGAGTAATGACAAAAGTCCCTGCCCTCATGGAGCCTGCATTGGAGAGGAGGGGCAGGACAGATAAGCAAGATGCCTGAATAAAATATATTGTATGTTAAATGTGTTTCAATACGAAGGATAAACATAAAATAGAAAAGGGGAATAGGAAAGGTTGGGCGAGGTGAAATTTTAGATGACTTGGCTGTGGAAAGTCTCACAGTGAAGATGATTATTGGATCAATACTGGAAGGAAGTGAGGGATCCAGCGGTGGATGTCAGTAGAAGGAAAAATAAGTACAAAGTCCAAGGTGGGAACGTGGCAGATGCATTTGAAGGATATTGAAGAGGAAAACGTGGTTGAAATGAAATCATGAAGGAGTAGATAGGGGAAAGGAGAGTAACAGGAGATGAGATCAGAAAGGCATTAGGAGGTCAAACCATGGAAGCCTTGTGGGTCATCATCAGCACTTTGGCTTTAACTCTGAGTGAAATAGGAAGGCAAATAGGTGGCAAAGAGGAGGAGCTTTTCTTTCAACAAATATTCTTTTAACCTAAATAATTTATATTCAGCTGTAGTGTAATTTGATCATGCTCTCGATTATTCTTTGGAACTTAAAAATTTAATTTAAAGATTACATGATTATCTTTTGATTTTGTTGCTTTCAATTCAGTTATTTACATCCTATAAGTTTCATTTATAAGGACGTAATTTGCTTCCAACTCAATTTATATTTATTGATTTTTTTTCCCCAAAGGAAATATATTTTTGTGCTAAGTATAAAGGAGTAAATGTAGATATAGTGGAATAGTGAAGATGGGATGAAGCCCTGGCACTGAGGAAGTCTACAGTTTGCTTCAGACAGTCTAGTTAGACTTGGTGATTAAGCTACAAAACAGATTTCCTGGATCACGTTCTGGATTACTCCCAGGGCTGAAGAGTCTTCAAGGGCCTCACGTAGATAAGGCAGACTACCGAGGTAGTGATTCTGAGTTAAAAGCAATGAGAGCTTTTTATGTTGTTTTTAAAGTTCACTCTAAAGGCAATTCCTGAAAAATACACTCCAGAAATATTTGAAACACTAACAGCATCATTAGGGTCTATTCAAGCTATTTTGAGGAAGAAAAACCTTTTTTAAAAACAATTTTATTTTGAAATAATTTAGACTTATAGAAAAGCTGCAAAAAGAATGAGAGGCTTCTCATATGCCCTTCACTCAGCTTCCCCTAATGTTAACTTCTTACACTACCGTAGTTTGATTATTGAAACCTGGAAGTGGGCATATATAGAATTCTGTTAACTAATCTGCAGACCCTCTTGGAATTCCATCAGTTTTTCCACTACTATCTTTTTTCTGGCTCAGGATCCAATTCAGGACCCTACAGCATTTCGTTGTTAGGCATCCCTAATCTGTGTCAGTCTTTCCTTATCTTCCATGACCTTGCCGCTTTGGAAGAGTAATAATGGTCGCTTATTTTATAAAACATTTGAATGATGTTTCCTCATGTTGGATTCAGGATATGCAGGAAAATACTCCATTGAATATGTATGCTAGGATGCATTTGTTCAAAAACTAATAATGTGTCATATATAAACATAAATAATCTTAAAGACCATGTTTTGAGCACTATTGGGCTGGTATTTTTTCTCAAGCCAAATCTACTATTTCCCATTCACAAATAAAAGGGTAAGTCAATAAGTCGACCAAAATATTTTGAGAATATGCAATAAAAATATACTCTTAGGTGCCTTAGAAAATACAAAGAAATACAAGACATAACCCTTTACCTCAAATATTGTACATACAGGCTAAGGTGATGAGATATAGAGAGTTTGTTTACTATTTGACTGAATTTGTTCACTATTAAGTGTATATGCACAAAAGGGTAAATGGAAAGCATAATGAAACAATGTATTAACAGAAGATTACTCTATCATTTAATTTTAAGTCATTGAATCAATAAAGACTCTTTTTAAATGGCTTAAACAGAAAAGAACTTTATTGGCTCATGTAGGCTGAAAAGCCTAGGTCTCAGGATCTTCTGGATTCAGGGCTTTAAAAATATCATCAAGGGCGAGCCCTGGTGACCTAGTTGTTAAGTTTGGCTTGCTCCACTTTGGAGGCCTGGGTTCAGTTCCTGGGTGTGGAGCTACACCACTTGTCTGTCAGTGGCCATGCTGTGGTGGCAGCTCACATACAAAAAGAGGAAGATAGGCAACAGATGTTAGCTCAGGGTGAATCTTCCTCAGAAAGAAGAAAGAAAGAAAGAAGGAAAAAATATCAAGACTTGGTTCCTTTTCATCTCCTGTCAATGCCTCCCGTTTTGTTGACTTTAGTTTCAGTCCTCATGTGTTAGCAAAGTGGCAACAGTAACTCCCTTCTCTATCTTCTTGAGTTTTAGGGACAATGGAAAAGAAGAATCACTTTTTCAGAAACAGTAGTGTATATCTTCTCTTGTCTTGTTTGGTCTGTCACATGCTGATGCCTGAACCAATAGTTGTGGCCAAAGGAAAACAATATAAGGATTGGCTGAGGCCTGGATCACATGCCCCACCTTGAGATCTGGATGTAGGGTCAGCTACACTGGAGGCCATGTGACTGAGAAGGGAGAGAGGTTGTTCCTCAGAGGGAAATAGGGATGCAGTTATGGGAAGGAGGGTAAATTAATGGTAAATGGTAAAAAACAATAGACATTTACTATAACCCTTAAATGTGAATTGGTTTAAATCTAGAGGGGTAAGTGCTGTTTAACATATGAGACAATTTATTGCTCTAGAAAAAGATATATCTACATGCAAACAACTTGCTATTGTATGCGTAGGTCATGGAAGAGACTGATAGAATTAAATTACGTTAATCTATCACTGCTGTCACTCCATGGAGATGTATCTTATTTTCTTCTAATGTTAGCATTCACATTTGTCTGTTATCTGAATATGAGTGTCCTGTGATTTTATTCCTCAGGAATTTCTCCCTGTTAAGCCAGAGTAGTCAGTAGTCTCACTCTATATTTTCTTCTAGTCTGGGCTGCAGATGCCTAAATTTTTGAAGCTGTTCTTAATTTTCTACCTTGAGTTTTTTGTTAGGTTGAGGTTTTTTTTTCCCCCCTAACAATAAGCCATGTTGCAAACTGCCTAACCAGGACTGGCATTGTGTTTTTTTCCAGCATCCTTTTTCTTTGCAACATTACTCAAATTATGCATCGCTGGTATGTCCTATAAAATCTGTTTTTTCACTTATTTTCAGTCGACTTTGTTATGAAATGATTTGCAGGGAAGGTTTTAAAAATGTTGTTTATACCATATGGAAAATGAGAGGAAACTCTCTCTGAATGGGTTAAGTGTATTCTTGGTTAGAAGCTCATGTTGGATAAAATGACCATTCAAGTTTTGTTCCAGCCCTAAGTCTGGATGGAACTTAATGCCACAGCACAAATAAGCTGCTGCCACAACTGGGCACCTGGTAAATGCCTTTTGATGATGGTGATTAAGTAAAGGTCAAAGACTATCGCTGCAGCCTAATGGTAGTCATCACACAATATCAGCCTTTCTGCCTTTGAAAACACTACTTGAAAAGACTATAAAAATATGTGTTTTGTTTAGGCAGCAAATGCTCTCATTAGGCATCTCAGGATTTCTTCAGAAAAATAAAACAAATGTTAGGGTTCTGAATACTAGATTGTAGGTTTAAAAGAAAACTAAATGTAACCTTTTGTTATGTAAAATAATAAACTCCTAAGATAACTATAAAGAGTTTCTTTTAACACAAAGTGTGTCTTTCTATTTTCTAGAAGGCTCTAAAAGAGCCACATGATGTGACCACAAATCTATAGGGGCAAACAAGGACGCTTTAATAAAGGAGGAGTTAATAGTGTTTACTTTTGGTGAGGTTTCTAAAGAGGATTATTTCCATTTTTCAGGAGGTAAACTTGAGTAGTATAAAAAATTATTACAATACTTTTAAAACATTGGTTATCAAATTATTCCTATTCATTTAATGTCTGAGGTCTCATCAAAGGGAAAAGTTTCAATCTTGCCTATTCAACACTCTAAGATTGATCAGATGAGAACGTCCCATCTTCTTTTGTATTCTGCCTTTGCCTTTCTTTGCCACTAAGATGAACCTTACAACTGTCAGTGGAAAGTAGAAAGGCTGTCTAATTTGAAAGCAAAAGTTTTATTCCATAGTTGTACTGTGCTATCCTGAATCCAGTGAGAAATATATACCTATTGTATTTCATGTGAATTTCAGACTAATGTTCCCTTGGGACTTATAACATTATAGACTATGTAATCTAAAGACCTTTTCTATTTACCTGTTAAATTGGCATCCGCATGTGATGGCTGGGGGTGGAGGTGGTCACTGTTACTGATAGTGTGCTTGGAAGGCACAAGCTTTTCAGCACCTGAGTATGGACAGCAACATACTGTTGGATGTGTAGATTTCAGAGACTAACATGGCTTATGGTCATCTAAAGAAGTGAATTTAACAAGATTGCTATGCAAATGTAAGTTTGAGAAACAGTTTTTTAGATGACAGTGGTTTGGAATATGCACTCTGGAGGTGGATTACCTGGGATTAATATAGCAGCTCCTACAATTGCAAGCTATGTCAGGGGTAGACAAACTATAGCTGGTCTTCCAGGTCTGACCCACTGCCTGTTTTTATATGGCTTGTGACCTAAGAATGGCTTATACATTGTTGAAAAGTTAAAAAAAAAAAAAAGAATATTTTGTGACACAGGAAATTCAAATTTTTATGTTCATAAATGAAGTTTTGTTAGAACACGGCCACTTTAATTTATTTATGTATTGTCTATGCGTGCTTTTGTGCTACAGCAACAGAGTTGAGTAGTTGCATCAAAGACCCTGTGGTCTGCAAAGCCAAAAATATTTACTATCTGGTCTTTACAGAAAAACATTGCCAACCTCTGAGCTAGGTCATCTTGGGTAAATTACTTAAATTCTCTGTGCCTCAGTTTCTTCGTCTGTAATATAGGGCTAATAAACTAGTACCTGTGTCATAGAATTGTGATGAGAGAATAAAGAGGCAGGATAGTGTAATGATTACAAGCATAGATTCTGAAGCCAAACTGTCTGATTTTAATCTGGGCCTACCATTTGACAGTTTTTGGCCTAGACAAGTTACATAACCTCTCTGAGCCTCAACCTCCTCATCTGTAAAATAAGGAAAATATAGTACTAGTCCCTACTTCATCGGGTTGCCGTAAAATTAAATGAGTTGGCGTAGGTGAAGAATATCAAGTAATGTATGGCATTGCTACTATAATTTAATACTATTGGTGGTAGTGTTGTGATTGTTTTTACTTACCTCAGAGGGTTATTTTAAGAATTAAGCGAGATAATCCAGGTGAAGTTTAGGGTATCTCACTCAATAAATGTTAGCTGTTAGTTGTTGTTATTGATTCTGCACATTTTCAGCTATAGGGTGCTGGTGTATCTGTGGTTCTCATGTTGGCTAGGGTTTGGAATGCTGTCAGAATAAAAAGAAGTAAAAGGGAAGTAATTTGGAAAGGCCTTCCATATGAGTAATATAATATTTATTCCTATCTTAAATTCATTGGTGATGCTAAAGTAACTAATTAGTAGTAATGCCCTTAAGTGACCTTATTATATAGATAGATGAGAACAGTTTATTATTAGTGTATGAATTTTACGTAACTGACAATTTTACAAGGATTGAGTGTAACTGAAGTTTCTAAATGAAGTGTGGTTTATATCATTTCACAAAGCACACCATCCTTAATGGATTAAAAAAAATAAAATGGCAAGCCTCTAACCAAATTTTCATTAATTCCAAATTATTGGAATCTAAGTGGAACTTCTTATTGTATTTTCTACATTAGGTCACCTCAAATCACCAAAAATTGACGTTTGGCTGGATTGTATTTTAATTCACACTTGCAAAGCAGCATGAAAAGGCAATAAAATTATCTTAGTTGAATTCTTTTGTCCAAACAGTAAGTGAGAAAGTGGTTAGCAGAAAGAGCACCCATTAAAAAAAAAAAAGATGAGGTGCATAATTGGTTGGGAGAGATTTTTTTGTTTAGAGATAAACACTGGACTCAGTAGACCCAGAAAAAGAGAAATATTTTAGGATAGGGGTGGGTGAATTAGCATGAGAAGTTGGTGGGAGGTCCCTCATGCCTTTGAGCTAGATTATAGTTAAATTTAACATGATCTATTTGATTAACTCTAAAAAAGTAATTTGATTATAGGAAAGAACTGTTAAATAATTTCTCCTACTGCTTAATTTTTCATTATAACTTGTAGCAGTAAGAAAAGTTTTCCTACAAGTCAGAGTTAAAAATTAGAATAGATTTTTAAGAAAAGTTGGAGAAGGTATATGTGTGAATATGTGTGTGTGCGTACTTCTAAAGTAGGAAATTAAATTCAACTGCATTTAAATGATCTATGATAGTTTAAATTCCTTATCCAATTCCCTTCCAGTCTTATACTTTTGGTAATTTCTAGATATTCTTCGTTGATTACTATAGCAATTCAATACCCACCTCTTTAGAAGAGGATAAAAAGGTTTACTTTTCTTTAGATTGATCACTTTTACAGCTCCATCCTAACTTAATATTACACTACCTTTTAAAAATATTGTATGAATAATTGACTTTTTCATCTAAATATTTATTGTATACCCTGAATAGTACTGTCAGTATCTGTCTGGTATTGTCCATTTCTCTGGGACTGTGCTTGTTTAAATTATTTTTGGTAATTGATGCCAACAATATGCCACTGATAATTATGCATGCACTATGTTACAGTACCTAATGGAATCATAAATCAAAATCTTTCATTCAGTTCTCATTGACATACTCTATGACATACTCTATTGCCCTCTACAGTATCACTTTAGATTTGCTCATCACATTTTCTCAACTGCTAATAGGAAGAAATTACTTAAACTAAATTCACTTAGAGGGCTACCACATTACATAATTTTGGGGGGCACCATTGCACCATTGCCCGCCCAGGATTGTGTAGTACACAACCTGCCTGGCCAGACACAGTGACCTTGTATTACCTTCATTGCACAAATATAGAGGGATTCAATTTTATGTATTTGTGTTTACTATTTAGAGAAGGCTATAAACTAGCTTTTGCAGAAAGATCCAGGATTTAGTTACGTGACAAGTTGCTTTAAATTTAATCAGTATTCACACCTGTTTTATTTTGTAGAAATTCATAGTTATTTCTGAACTGCAAGCTGCATTTGAGAATGTGAATATTTGGACTTTAGAATTTACTCACAAAAGATTACAATTTTTAATTTGATTTAAAGGACAAACTTAGGAGACTTTGCTGGGAATGTAAGTAGTTTTGGCATATTTACAGTGCAGTGTTTTCAGTTGTGAAGTTGGTTGGTTATGTAGGTGGAAGCTGTAGGAGTTGTGATAGTCAGCATATTACAAGCATTTTGCCACTTCTTGACTTCTTTATATTTTTAGCAACTGTAGTAGCAATGCCTTAAATTTCCGGAATGCTCCATCCCCCCACAGTAGTTTCCAAAAAACTGATTATTTTTTTCGTTATTTCTCAAGCTATATGCAACAAGCAATTGAGAAGGGATAGGAAGAAGATAAAGAAAAGAGGAGAAACCCTGAAACATCAACTTGGCTTGGTTAACGTTTCACACCAATATACAGAGCCAACCCAGATCGTTTGCTTCTCTGCATTGTGATATTCCCCAGATTATCTTGCTTCTAAAATTCAAACCTATTATAACTATTTCATTTTCTACATTTTTTCTCATTCTCTTTTAGTAAAGGCCTGATGTAAATAGGTTTTACTTTAGTTAGACTCATGGAAAATAAAGAACTGCTTGTTGCAATGATTAAGAAAATAATGCCTTTTTTCTTAAAATGCTACTTCTTTTGTACTATTGAGGTACTTCAGTGGGTTGACTGGATATTTGCTGGTAATGATCTATAGCAATATTTCAGCCTCAGACCTTTTGAGTGATAGTATTGCTTAATTCCTCCTTGTTTTATGTCTTGGTTCCTGAACTAGATAGTGAGGGTTTGGAATGCGTGTGTGGTGCACATAGTAAGCCCTCAGTAAACACTTGTGATCTAGCACAGCAAAACGTGCTCCGACACTGGAGGATGTGTCTGGCTTTGTGTGTTCCCTCTGCCAGTCACTGGCTGTGTGAAGTTCCATGATCCCTTAAGCTTTCTGAGCCTTAGATTGCTAATAGAAATACAAAATTCCCACCTTGCCTATCTTACAAAGGGTTATGTGGATTACATTATTCAATGTACATGAAGAAATTTAGACCAATAAAGTGCCATATGAATCTAAGAAAGAATGATTGAATACTTCTAACTAAATTAAGGTCACAGTTAGTGTTTAAAAGCTTCCTTGTTTCAGGTCACTGAATGAAATAAATTGGTATCTCTGAATCTTACATAATCACCTCCAGCAATGTTAAGACAGTTTACCAAATAAATTCAGGCCATGGCTAGAACTAAGCAAAATGATAAAGTAGATGACAGTAGCCTCTCATTTCTTTGAAAATTTTATATTGTGCTGATCCTAAGACAGGCCAATGGTTTAGTAAAACATGTTTATGTCTCAGAATTTTAAACAATGGGACCACGAGTGGGTCTTGGAAAGCCCTATACTAAAGCTATGTAATATGGTTTTCTGTGACCTAGTTAATTCTACTTGATATATTTAAACAAGGACTTTTAGAAATTTGCATTAAAGACTTACAATTATAGGGAGAGTCTGGATACCAGAAACATAATATAACCAGATACAGAAGATTTTGAATATAGTCGTGTGTCACTTAATTTTGGGGATACATTCTGAGAAATGCATCGTTAGGTGATTTCATTGCTGTGCAAACATCATAGGGTATACTAAAGGGGAACAAAATTTGCCACCCCAAAAATATGTTTCTTTGCCATAAAGATTATTTTCGGCAGATTCTTTTTTTTCTTTTTCTTTTTTTGTTGAGGAAGATTAGCCCTGAGCTAACTACTGTCAATCCTCCTCTTTTTGCTGAGGAAGACTGGCCCCAAGCCAACATCCATGCCCATCCTCCTCCACCTCATATGTGGGACACCTACCACAGCATGGCTTTTGCCAAGCCGTGCCATGTCCGTACCCGGGATCCGAACTGGCAAACCCTGGGCTGCCACAAAGCAGAATGTGCAAACCTAACCACTGTGCCACTGAGCCGGCCCCTAGGCAGATTATTTTTTTAAGAAACAAAAGACTTAGAAAATTTTTCTTGTTACCTCCCCCTTAACTGCCTAAAAGAATTCAGATAAAAAACCTGTCTCAGGAGGCCAGGCTGGTGGCTCAGCGGTTAAGTTTCCACATTCTACTTCGGGTGCCTGGGGTTCACTGGTTTGGATCCATGCAGACATGGCACTGCTTGTCAAGCCACGCTGTGGCAGGCGTCCTACATATAAAGTGAGGAAGACGGGTATGGATGTTAGCTCAGGGCCAGTCTTCCTCAGCAAAAAGAGGAGGATTGGCGGCAGATGTTAGCTCAGGGCTGATCTTCTTCAGAGAAAAATAAAACAAAATGCCTGTGTGAGGAAGTGAGCTATCACCTTAGCATACCTTGAACTAGGTGGTAGACAGGGAGGAACCTAGAAAAGCCTATTTGTTGGGCTTCCACCTGTGTTCTTCTATTTCCATGTGACCAAACACTTGTTTTCCAAATGTTTCCTCCTTTTCTCCTACCTGTGAATTGCCATCCTTCCCTTTGAAGTCCCTGACTCTCCCCACCTCTAACATCTTCTTTTGTCTTTAGCTGAGGATGATATTTAAGGTGAGGGCTTTGGTCATTTTGGTGAGTTCCTCAGAGTAACTCAGTTTTTCTGGGTTTCTCCCATATATACATGTTATTAAACTTTTGTTTTTCTCTTGTTAGTCTGTCTCAGGTCAGTTTAATTCTTAGACCAGCCAGAAGAACCTAGAGGGTAGAGGAAAATTTTTTCCTCCCCTGCAGTACAATACCATCCAAACATAGACATTATAGCCTACTGCACACCTAAGCTATATGGTATTAATCATATGTGACCACCATCATATATGCAGTCTGTTGTTGACTGAAACATTATGTGGTGCAGGACTGTATTGATGCTTCCTTAAACAAATAAAGCTTTCTAAGGCAGTATTACACAGTCCTCCAGAGAATTGTTTTGGTAGCTCTAGTAAGAACATCTGACTAGCTCCTTTCAAAGTGATAGCAGGACTGAAATTGAGGAAAAATATGAAGTGTCTTTGGGCTAGAGAACCATGGAGGTAAATTCTTAAGATGGGGAAAAGAGTATACCCAAGTAGTTTTTGAGAAAGAAAAGTATCATTCATCCTCTACATGAAGCAACTCAATTTTGCTACCAATTAATTAACCATTTTAACTTGAAAAAAATATATCTAAAGCATACCCTTGGTGGACTCATAGTTTTATTTCTATTAAGTCAATACCTGTGTCTCAGAATTATAATTAATTGTATCCATTAATGCTTTTCTTATTCTGTAGCATCTTCCTACTAAGAGCCATGCATATGAATTATGAGTAGACTAAATAATTAATTCTAATTTTCCTATATTCTTATGATGCTATTGGGCTTCCATGACTAGCTTATATAAGGAAAAAAATTTGAGGTATTTTTACCAGAAAATTGGGGAAAGGATAAGTGGCAGGTAAAAATAGCATGTGCATAACATTCATAGATGCTTTCATTCATTCATTAAACAAATACTTACTGGGTGTGAAATCTGAAACAGTCACCATGCTGACTTACCTATAAGTGCCTCATGGCCATTTAATGAGGAAAAGACTAAAAAGTTGCAAAAAAAGACAGAATAAGTAACATCAGAGTGCCACCATGGCCTGTCTTTATGACTTCATTTTGGTGAGTGGAGTGTTAGTGATGGGGGCTCTGAAAGGCTTTTCTATGGGCATGCATGCTGTGAGCCCCCAAATTATCTGAGGGACAAGAACAAAAAGCAGGAATTGAAACTCCTTCTCAAGGGATCTAGCCAAGTAAGTCCTTTAGCAATGATTGTGTAAGATGTTGAGGCAGTGTAGGATACTCGAAAAAATAAGAGTTAGAAATAAGAGAAAACTGGGCACACATTCCATCTCTAGCCTCTCTGCAAACTCAGTGACATTGAGAAAGTTACATAAATTCCCTGAACTATTTTCCTTTATTTTGAAATGGGGATAAAAATACCTGTTTCTCAGGCTTGTTATATAGTTTCCTACATAGTTCCTGGCACCTGTTAGGCAAGTAGTAAATAGTAATGTCCTTATTACTAGATTGACACGTTAATATCAGTGGTATGGTTAGATGGGCATGCAATTCATCAGATATCCATAGACTTAAGTAAGAGAGAAAGTACTAAAATCTTGTTCCTCATCTCTTACTAACTGGAATTTGTTTTGTTCACTCATTTTGGTTTCACTTCACTATGGATCCTCTGCTCCAGGATTCAAAGATTCTTTCAAATAAGCAGTGGCTTTACACATGTTATGATATGAAGGCACTTAGACCAATTCTTTTAGTAATAAGCTGACTGTGTCTCACTGGATATAGCTTCCTTAATATTTAGTTGTTGGAGTTAAATTACTTGTTAAATTACTATGAAGATAAAATAAGCTTCACAGCTAATGAAAAGGAACATGTGAAAGTACTTTGAAAACTGTCCAGCAGCATCATACTTCACTTGGTCGTCTGAATCCTGTAGGAAAACATGGCGGCAACAGCTAGTTCTAGCCACCAGGGCGTAGGAAATAAATAAGATTGCTTTCTGACTGCTACTTTGTAAAGTATTATGTATCAGAGCAGTCAACTTAGAGTGATTCGCAGGGCAAGATTTGACTTGAGGGTATTGGCATTTCTATATGGAAAAAAAAAAAAGTGTCATTCAATAGAAATGATAGCAATGGAAAGAAAAAATGGTGATTTTTGTGAGAGATGCCTGACAGAGCACCTCCAGTCACCATCCAGAGGGGCCGTGATAGGACACATGAACATGATTTTGTTTAGAAAGTCTGTCCCAATTATGCTGTGAGAGTTATCATTAAAATCATCTACTTATCTGCATCCTCATCAGGAAGCTTCTAATTATAATTTGGTTGAATTATTAGCTTGCATGTAGGCCAATAGAATATCTGGTCCACTTGAAAACATTTCTGATTGTAAATTAATGACTTGGTGTTACGATTTTAATGCGTTAGTCTCTTGGAAATCTGATTATCTGTAGACTTTCTTTCATGGATGAACAATTAAATCTCCAAGCCCACAAGCTGAGGACCAGACTCTGGGAAATAATGATGTAATTACAAGCTAAGGGGGGCAATCTATCTGAAGATCCAGCCAGCCTTCTGCAGGCATCTTTGCCAATAACCTTTCCATTTAAAATGAAGTTGTTCTATTCTGGACTCAAATACAATGACTGAATTTACATTTGATTTTCAAGGGGTCAGACCAAAGGATTCGATTTGGTTTTAGCCTCTTATTCTGTTTATTAAAAGTATGTAGCTAGAAAATCTATATGACCTTGAGTTTGGTGATGACTTTCTAGTTAAAACACCAAAGGCACAATCTATGAAAGAAAGAATTGATCAGCTGGACTTCATTAAAGTTAAAAATTTCTCCTTTACAAAAGGCATGGTCAAAGAATGAAAAGAAAAGGCAACAGACAGGGAGAAAGTATTTGCCAAAGACATATCTGATAAGGGACTTTTATCCAAAATATACAAAGAACCCTTAAATCTCAACAATAGGAAAACAATCAACTCAATTTAAAAAATGGGTCAAAGACCTTAACACACACCTCACCAAAGAGGATATGCAGATGGCTGTCAATAAGCTTATGAAAAGACATTCCACATCATATGTCATTAGGGAAATGCAAATTAAAACTACAACAAGATATCACTATACACCTATTAGAATGATCAAAATCTAGAACACTGGCAACAACAAATGCTGGCAAGGATATGACAGCACTGGGAACTCTCACTCATTGCTGGTGGGAATGCAAAATAGTACAGCCAGTTTGGAAGACATTCTGGTGTTTTCTTACAAAAGTAAACATAATATTACTATGTGATGTATCGATCACATTCATTGGTATTTACCCAAAGGAGTTGAAAACTGATGTCTACACGAAACCTACACATGGATGTTTATAGCAGCTTTGTTTATAATTGCCAAACTTGGAAGCAACTAAGATGTCCTTCACTAGGTGAATGGATAAACTGGTACATCTAGACAATGAAACATTGTTCGGCACTTAAAAGAAATAAGCTGAGAAGCCATGAAAAGACAGGGAGGAACCTTAAATTCATATTACTAAGTGGAAGAAGCAAATCTGAAAAGGGTCCATACTGTATGATTCCAACTATATGGCATTTTGGAAAAGGCAAAACTGTGAAAACAGTAGAATGATCAATAATGGTCAGTGGTTGGGAAGAGGGAAGGATGAAGAGGTGGAGCACAGAGGATTTTTAGGGCAGTGAAACTACTGTGTATGTGCTAGAATGGTGGATACATCAGTATAAATTTGTCCAAACTCACAGAATGTACAACACCAAGAGCTGTAATGTAGATCCTAACATAAACCATAGACTTTGGGTGATAATGACATGCAGTGTACGTTCCTCAGTTGTAACAAATGTCCTGCTGTGGTGGAGGATGTTGATAATGGAGGAAGCTGTATATCGGGGGGTGGGGGAGAATAAAGGATATAGGAGAAATCTATGTCCCTTCCACTCACTTTTGCTGTGATCCTAATACTGCTCAAAAAATAAAGTCTAGGGCCAGACCTGGTTGCCTAGTGGTTAGGTTCAACATGCTCCATGTTGGTGGCCCAGGTTTGGTTCATGGGCGTGGACCTATACCACTCATCCATCAGTGGCCGTGCAGTGGTGGTGGCTCACATATGAAAGGAGGAAGATTGGCAATGGATGTTAGCTCAGGGTGAATCTTCTTTAGCAAAAAATAATAAAATAAAGTCTATTTTTAAAAAAATTATGACTAATTTTAAAAGCACAATGAGATTTCAACTGTTTAATTATCAATTAATTCATCATTGCATTGTACTAATTTATTGATTTAAATATCACTTTATTTTATTTTTACAAAGATTTTCCCGAATAACTGGATTTCCATTGTATTGAAATTTATCAACATTGATTTATCAAGAAAAATGCTTGATCTTTCTGAAAGAATGCAAAGCACCTTGTGGCCTCGTAAACTAAATATTTTGATTCACGAACATTGCCTGACTAACTGGATTTAAAGTGAGAAATTTTTCCCTCAATCACTCTAAATTTTAATCCCATTTTTTACACTCTTGATAAAATCCCAATTTTATACTCTACAATTCTTCTAAGTAATCTAAATATATAAAATAAAATCATTAATTTAATTATGAACTCTGTCCAAAAGTCCACAACATGGCTAAATAGTCTTTATAAAATTGTAAATGCATTTTATATACAGAAAATAGGCAGTAGTATTCTTTTCAGATATTTAAGGTCATCCTCCTTTATAACCTGGTCCTTCCTAACATAGCATGTTCTTTGATAGATTTGCAGGTTTCTTGTGGCACCCATGAGATTGAAATGTAAAGATAACTACAGCCATATGGGGTGCATATTTACATAATGAAATATTGTTCACCTTTTAAAAAGAAGAAAATCTTGCCATTTGGACAACACAGATGGAGCCGGAGGGCATTATGCTAACTGAAGTAAGCCAGATACATAAAAACAAACACTGCGTGACCTCATGCACTCTTCTACTCCTTGTGGAATCTAAAAGAGTCAAACTCAGAGAAACAGAGAGTAGAATGCTGGTTGCCAGAAGCTGGAGGGAGGGGAAGTGGGGAGATGTGGTCAAAAGGTACAAAGTTTTCGTTATGCATGATGAATAAGTTCTGGAGATTTAATACACAGCATGGTGATGATAGTTAATACTGTATTGTATACTTGAAATTTGCTCGGAGGGTAGACCTTAAGTGTTCTCACCACAGAAAAAAAGAAAAGAAAATAGTGACTAAGTAAGGTGTCGGATATGTTAATTAGCTTGCTTGTGGTGATCATGTCCCACTGTGTATGTGTTTAAAAGCATATACAAGCTGTATATCTTAAATATATGAAAATTTTGTTTGTCATTTCTACCTCAGTAAAGCTGAAAACAATAGCTAGCAGCCATGTGTAAGGTCCCTTGACTTGCCCAGTGATTTTGCTCTGTGCATAAGTAGTTTCCCGCAGCATTTTCTTCCTCCTGACATTTATTACAATAGAAAGCCTGTCTTCCCCTAAGCACCATGTTCAGCTGCCATGGTGACTAAAATCTAGTTTTCAAAGTCGGGGGCAATGCACTCTAGTCAAGTGAAGCAACAATCCTTTAACAATTGAAAGATTGAACAACCCTGTTTACCACAGTGTCTCTTGCTAAAAAGGCAGGTAAGAGTAGCAGAGGCACTGCATTCCCAGTGTGAGGAGGGGCTTCCGTGGGCTTATCAACAGGATGCTCTGTGTGCTTCCTCCCACAGGGAGTGAGGGAGAGCCCACAAGAGCATGGAGCCATTAGGTCCTCTGACGGGCGTGGAGTGTTCTGATCAGCCAATAAGAAGAGGGAGGACAGGGACGACTTCCAACAGCAAGGGGGTGTGACTGGACACAGAGGAAGAGGCCAAGAACTTGTGGGAGAGAATGGGGGGGCAGGGGAGGGACATCAGCCGTTTTCCAGAAGAAAGTGGAGGAAGAAACAGGGTAACAACTGCTGTCAATTTAGAGGGTAATGAGAGGGACATTGAGGCAGAGAAAAGACTTTACATTTGCTCAACGTTAAGAGTGCATGGTCTCTTGCAATTTTCTCAAGAAAGTGAATACGGAAAGGGTCATCTTAGGAATTCTAGATATGTAGAGCTAACTGCTTGCGGCAAATTTCCATTTGGGCACAGTATATGTACAACTAGCCTAGTCATCTGCCCTCCTCTCACCTCCACCCCAAGCCCTGCGCAAACTGATCCTACTGTGGTGCCTCCCTCTCTGGACAATGGAGCCATTTAGTTTCCCAAGCCAAAGACCCGCCATGGTCCTTCCCTGTTCTTATGTCTTCCCATCATGTCCAATTGGTCTCTATCTTCTTATGTCCCTTTCCTCCATTTCTACTGCCACCAGCTGTAATTTGAGGTCTTAACATTTTTATTCTGATTCACAGGAGTAGGCTCCTTGTCTCTCTGATTCTAGTCTTGCCTCTTGTATTTGATTTCTATTGCTGAGGTAACAAATGACCACACAAACTTAGTGGTTTGAAACAATGCAAATTTATTGTCTTACAGTTCCCGACACTCATCTCACTGGGCTAAAATCAGTGTGTGAGCAGGGCTGCGTTCCATGCTGGAGTCCCCAGGGGAGCATGTGTTCTCTTGACTTTTCTAGTTTCTAGAAGTCATTCACATTCCTTGGCTTGTGTTCTCCTTCCTCCGTGTTCAAAGCCAGCAATGTTTATTCTTCTGTACTCATATGCTACTGTTCTCTATGGTCATATATCCCCCTTACTCTCCTCGTCCGCCTGCCTCTTCCACTTTTCAAGACCTTTGTGATTACTTTGGGTGGGCCCAGATCCAGGATAATTTCCCCATCTGAAGATACTTAATCACATCTGCAAAGTCTCCTTTCCTATGTAAGGTCATCTATTTACAGGTTCAAGAGATGAGGACATGGACATCTTTTGGGGCCACATTCTGCCTACCACACTCCTCTAATCCTTTTCCTGCCCTCCATAGCATGATGGTTAAGAGCACTGGCTTTTAATTCCAGCTTTATCAGATTCCACCTGAGTGACTTTGTATAAGTACAGCTTCCTCTCTGGCTTGCAGGTTTCTCGTCTGTAAATGAGTTGCTCTCTTGCTTAACATAGTGCATAGAATATGGTACACATTCAACAAATGATATCTGTTTCTAGTAATAGCATTGTATTCGTTATCATGATGATAACTCTATTTCTTTGTCCCCTCCCTATATCTTTAAGCTTCTTTAACAGAAGAGCTATGCCTCATTCATATTATTTGTTTTTGTAGTGCCTAGGATGGGGCTCCAAGATAAGGGCTCAATTCAACAAACGTTTTTGAGTTCATTCAATAAATAGCTATAGAATGAGTTAACCAAGTAAAGAAAAGCTGTCCAACTATTTCAATTAGTCTAAGCCACCTATTGTACATAATTCCAAGGAATGTTACCTCACAATCGCCTAATTGCCTTCACTTTCATGTTCTCTGTTTAGCTAATGTCACTGAAGCTGCACTCCAGGTGTCAAATTAGTTTTCTTCTGGCAAATTTTGTATGTATACATTCTCTCAGGTATGACCTTCTAGGCTTCTGAGCCAACTATGTCAAGAATTATGACATATTAAGGGACTTGATCTAGGTAAAAATTCTCAAATTCTGCCTGTCTTTTCTAAATTTGTTTAATCATACAGAATGAATTAGAGGAAAATATTGATAATTTTGTGATTTTTCTTTTAACAATGCTGTTCTTCCTTTTCTTTTGGCAGTATTTCAATTCATACATTAAGTAGCCTGGAACTGTAGGAAATAAGCCTATTTTTTTTGTAGTAAGAGTTTTTGGGATTTCTCATTGTTTCACATTTCATTAATTTTGCTGTTTAGTTTATACGCATAAAATGAGATTTTTTTTAATTTGATTTTTATCATCTAGGAAGAAATGGAATTTGTAGATTTTCAGTATAGTACTGCAGTTAAATTCATATGCATAATTTCTTATTGCAATGATCAGATAGATGTTATTATAAGTTATAATTACTATATGATAATATCTTCAATGTCAGTATAATTTTAACCTAAAAATTCTTGAAGTTCAAGTAAAGAACAACTTTGAGTAATATTGGGTAAGTATTCCAAGTATTGTGAGGCCTCTTGAATATTAATCCCGGTTCCTCTCATGCTGCTGTATGACTTGGCAGAGTCAGGATGAAAGGTACAGGAGGAGCCCTGGGGGACCCCACCCCAGTGCAGCACCATCACGGGGGTGACTTCGGGCAATTACAAGAAAAGTTCATCGCCGATTCATCCTGAATTTTTCCAGGAGATAGATTTCCTTTAATAACTAAGGATATGTGCAAAAAGTATGCACATTTTATATTAGTATATCTGCCATATTATTTTGTATCTTATCTGTAGTAGACACTAAATAAATATTCATTGGTTGCTTGATTTTGACTTTTTGAGGGTTGGTATAGATATGTTTGGAATGTTAAATAAATCAGTGATGATAAAGACAACACAAAATATTATTTAGATATATTAAGAAAATTATTATAACATGGGTATAAAGAATAATAATTTGAAAAAATTCACTAATTATTAATAATGTGTTTCATCAAACTATCTTCTGTACTTATAATATTTAGTTTTATGAAAAATACTTGCCTCTTGTTGACTTAGAATTATGTACTAAGGTCCTATTTTGCTCTATATTTTGAGGAACTAATTTAATCTTTTCTACAAGATATTTTTCTCACCTCTCAAACCACTTTTCTTCCTGTAACTGAGGTGACTATATAATTTGCATCCAAATTGAAACACTTGAGAAAGAAAAAGGACACCATTAATAATTATGCCAGGACAACTAGTGTAAACTAGACTGTCCCAGGCTAATGGGATGTGTGATCACTCTATCCGTAGCCCTGTTTTCATGAAGTAGGACAAATACTTACTAAGTACTACTATGTGCAAGACATTATTCTTCCCACCAAAGATACATAAAAAGGAATGCATTTCCCTTTCCCCAGCCTTCTCCTTCACCACCAACCAGCAGTGTTCTGCTTTGATGTATTTTATTTTTCATTTAAACAATGTATTGCCTCACTGAAAAGATTTGAAAACCACCAAAGGAGTGGAGCAGAAGACCAAGTGCAGTGTGATGAGGGAGATTTACAATGATGTGAGGTGCAGAGGTTAAAGAAAGCGTATCTTGTGGAAGGTAGGAGGTTGCAGTATTTGAAAAAGGTGCTTCTCTTTAGGATGAGCCTGAAGGGATGGTTAGAAGGACGAAAGATGGAAATGTAAGTGGGAAGTACCCTGGGGCAGTCTCTCTGGCTGAGAGGGAGGTTTATACTCTGTCACCTTGGCTTGAAGAAGGTACAGGGATAAGGATAAGTCAGATTTGGTACTTTTAGCTTGTGTGTGGGAGGGCTGTGGGTGCTGAGGGCGTGTGGTCTTATAGAGGGCTTTGTGTGCCACCCTGAGGAATGTGCACTTAATGTGATTTGTTTATTATTAAACAAGTGTAGTCCCTAGGCCCTTTGCTTGTCCTGGGTGTCCTCTCTGCCTTCACACTGACTGGTTTGTCTGAATCTGGGGTTCTCATTCATTTTTCTCCATTCCTTTCAGATCTGCTTTCCTGATGCTTGTGCCAATATATGAGCATCCTGACTTCTGATTCTAAATGCAACAGCAACAAACTTTCTTTTGGCTAGTACCCTCTGGAGGAGTTATCTCATTGCTCAGTCTTGCTTAGATAACTGGCCTTTCTTTCCTTTCTTTGCTTTTCCTTCCTGCCACCAATTTATCTTTACTATCTTTCCTGAGTTTTTTTCCCCATTTCATAGTTGGTGTTTTATTTCACTTAATAGAACTGAAATCAATATGTGTGTGTAGACAAACACATTCATTTGATGCACACACAAAAACACACACAGATCAATGTGAGTGCACTGTTTTTCCTTGACCCACTGACACTTTTTTCACATTTTAACTGATCTAAATAGAAAACGTATTTTAACTAATACATACAATTAATGTGATGATGTCTCTTTTCTTCCCAACCCCTACAAAAAGCTCCTATGAAATCCGTGACATTTTAGAAGCGTGAAAATATTGCTAGTGTGAAATTTTCAGTTTTCACGTCTGTGAAAGAGAGCAGAGGCTTGTTGAATTCTGTGTCACGCTGTTTAATATGCTCCCGGCCAGTGAGGTGCCGCAGTGTGGTGGTGAGAAGCCAGCTCCAGAGACATATGCTCTGCATGTGTGTGACCTTGGGCAAGTGAGTCAACCTCTTATGCCCATTCCTTGCCTGTAAAATGAGAAAAAGAAGGACACATTTTCCAGGATCAATTGGGATGATTTATGCAAATATTTAGATCTATGCTTAGCACATCCTAAGGTATCTATGTTGTCACCTTTATTATATTGCCTCCAGATTTAACAAGGAAAAAACAAATTTAGAAAGTGAAAAGTAGGGTCCAGTCCTAATGGTTAAGTGGCCGAGTGGTTAAGTTCTCACACCCTGCTTCAGCGGCACAGGGTTTCACTGGTTCAGATCCCAGGCATGGACATGGCACCGCTCGTCAGGCCATGCTGAGGCAGTGTCTCACATAGCACAACCAGAGGCACTCACAACTAGAATATACAACTATTTACAGCGGGTTGGGGGGGTGGGTTTGGAGAGAAGAAGAAGAAGAAGAAAACAAAACCCAAAGGATTGGCAACAGATATTAGCTCAGGTGCCAATCTTTAAAAAGAAGAGACAAAAACAACAAACCATGGGATCAAAGAAAAGAACTTAAAAATGGTATAAAATACTATCTGGTTATATTTTATGAGACACACCAGGTTCTCAAATGTTCTGAGTTCACTCTTATCTCAGGCTTTTTTTCATGAGGCTCCTAGGCTAAAAGTAATACCTAACAGTTTGTTATGAATTGGGTCCAACAACTGAAAGGTAGCCATTTGTATGGTGTCCATCAGATGTCAGTGTGGTTTTCTTGAAAATGTAATGCCACCCCCCCCCCCCACCACCACCACCGCATGCCCCTGTGAGTTTGCTGTGGCCCCTGAAGTGCCTTGGGGCACAATTAGGATATGATGAAGGTACTTGCTTATGCAGCTCTCAGCTACTAATTAATAAACATTCAGCAAGTGCTGTGTGCTGCTAATGCATGACTTGCCCCTCTCCAAAACTTTGATCTGTTTAGATGGAATTAGCTCAGACAGCCCCCAGGGGAAAACTTAAAAAAGAAGGCTGGGACTTCAAGTAAAGTGTTGCAGGGTGTCTGAAAGCCTCAGAGAATCTAAAGCAAATGGGAAAGAAACAGGAGACTCACTTCTTCAGTGTGTTCATTGTTTCAATTGCAGTTGCTCTTCAAACCTAGGAATCCCTACTTTTTTCGCTCTCTAAGGCTCCTCTTTAGGTTCACCCAGCAGAAGCTTCCTGCAGGTCACCTGCACAGTGATGTGTGTAAAAGGAACGCCTAAGGTTTACTGTTGCTCCCTCTAGGATCTGGAAACAGGCAGCAATACAACGTTGTATACTTACCGTCTTCCAGATCTTTCAGTATGTCCTAAGTTGCTGCCCACAGGTATTTGGGCTGGTGTAAAAACCTAAGTCTTTGGGTAAAGGAAGCTCAACCTTACTAGACTTGTAAGAGACCATGCCAATTAACCCCTCAAGTATTATATGTTATATATTAATGCTTACCAAATTGTGTTGTCAATGCTTTAACAAAACTTCACTAGTCTGGAATCCTAAATAGTAGAGACACGTTTCTGAAGAGCTAGAGGTTAGATAGAGACAAGAGTGTTTACATACGAGCTGATGTTAAAAAGAATTTTTTTTTTAAAATGCATCATAAACTTTCTATATTCTGGAAAGCTAGTTATATATACTGAAGTGACTGGAGTGGACCTCTGGGCTAAGTGACTTTTTACATTGAGCAAGTATTAAAAATAGATCTTCTAAAATACGTTATAAATTGTTCTGCATCCTTAAATGCTGTAGCTATAGATACAGATATAGTTGGTGGGGACCTTGTTGGTTAATCAATGTTGCCACTACAATCTAGCGAAAAGCCTCTCCAGCCTGCAGAACTGTCAAGCTTGATACCCATTTCATTAGTAGGCTGCCTCCATCAGGTTCAGAGGTGCACTTGTCACATCCATACCATGTCCCTCCCCTGAGGGTGCTCTCCTTTCATCTGCTCTCACTCTCTCCCCTGTCTCCCCATTGCACACACTCTTTGTCACCACCATATCCGTATCTTTTAGGACTGTACACATGAATTTCTGTTCTCCCTTCCTGGGATGTCAGTATCTTTCTCACCTGTGCTTCTTTCTTCTGGGGGTTAGGGTCCGCTGATGGAATGCCGAGGCCACTTTTTTTCTTACAGTCTATGGTAATGTTTACAGTCATAATAGAGGAGTTGGCAAGAAAAATGGAAGTGAGAATGAAGGTCAATATAGTAATGCATTCACAGAACAGGTCTATGAGGCAGTATAAGCGAAAGGTAAGAAGAACATGCTCTTTGAATCCTGCCCTCTGCACCTGCTATCAAACTCCAGCTCTTCCACGTAGAGTTATATAGGATCTTGACGTAGTCCTATAGGATCTTGACTGAGCTACTCAACCATTCTAAGCCTCAGCTCATTGTCTGTAGAAATGGTATAATTATCCCTACCTAAAATAGTCATTATGAAAACTAAATCAGAATATATTGAAAGTTTGGATCTCTGAAACTAATAAACACTGATTGGTTATTATTATTGGTCCCATTTTATGGGTGAGGCAACTGAGAATAGAAGGAGTAAGGGAACATACCACAGATCATGGCTTGTAAACAACAGGACCAGAAGACGTCTTCCACCCCTATCTGCCTCATTATTCTACAGCCTTTTTCCTCCTAGATAGTCAGATGCTATCTAGAAGCAGAGGGTTCTAAAGCATCAGGTTTTTGCAGTATCAGGATTTTCATGTGCCCTCTCTCTCTCCCTCTATTTTTTTTTTTTTTTTTGGTAGTACTTAGTGAAACTTAAAGTTGTATATATTGTTTATGGTCTCACTAAAAAACAATGGCTTTTCGCCCATTAAAATAAATATTGTGTTTGATGACCTTTCACCACACACAGTAGGTGTGTATGTGTAGAGTGAAATGAACCCTGAAAATGATCCAAGTTCATTTAAAGCCTGAAGGCTGGTATCCGTAAACCATAACCCTCTCCAGCTTCCATCAGTCTCCTGATTTACCACCCTGGAACTGCAGCGTGCAGTCAGTTAATGAGCATTCACTGGCACTCAATGGATAAATATGGAGGACCTACCTACCGTGTGCTACTATGTAGTCACCTATATCAGTGCTTCTCAAACATTAACATACAAATGAATCACATGGGCTTTTATTAAAATGCCAAGTCCGGTTCACTCGGTCTAGGATGAGATATGAGACTGCATTTCTAACAAGGTCCCAGATGACACCAATGCTGCTGGTCCATGGACCAGCACGTGATTCTTATGCACATTAAAGTTGAAGAAGCACTGTGGGATCCCATTTTCCTCTTTTAATTCTCTAACACTTTGTGGCATTTCTTAATTATTTCTTATTTTACTTATTGCTTATATCCTCCAGTAGAATTTAAGCTCTACAAGAGCATAGACCTTTCTACCTTGATCGTCCCTGTGTTCCCAACCCCTAGAATAGTGCCTGACACATGTAAGTATTTGCAGTGGTGAGCTGGAGCCAAAAATAGATTTCCTTGCACATGAGTACTCAATAAGATTTGTGATTCAATAAATGACTAAGGTTTCAGAGAAGAGAGAGAACTTGCAGTAGTCATGAAAGATGACAGACATTTGTATAAATATAGAGAGAGGAGGAGAGGAAGGTATTCCATGTGGATGGAATGTGGCAGGATAATTTTTTGAGGCTTTTTCTTAAGTTTTATTCCCCTTGAAGTTACCCCCCATTTCCAAGCAATTATCCCGTTCCCTAGTTTTCCTATCACAGGGCATTTTTGCAGTACAAAAAGCAGAAGTTACTGGAAGTCTGTTTTTTGTACCTTTTATAAAATTCTAAACTTCCTGAGGAGATTATGCTACATATCCTGGGTTAGGATAGAAGAAAGAAGAGTTCTCTTGAGAACACGTACAGGAAAAAGAATTTGCCCAAGACAGGAACGAATTCAGTCTGAGCTGAGAAGATGCTGGTGCAGATATTGTTCATTCTTTCTACACCATGGTCCCCTTCAGTAGTTTGGTGGGAATTACAAAGGAAGCCTATTATATTGAAATTCACTTATCAAAATACCTTTTAAGATTGAGTTATAGTTATGTCTGTGTTTATTTATTATTGCATAAACTAATAAAATCTAGTATCGTATCTAATAGTTACCTTAATTTTGATATGGTGATGAACACAGATTTTTAGTTATAAAGTTATATAAACATATCTCTTATTTTTTATTCATGATAGATTTACAGGTACTGCTAATACTATTGTGGTTTATTGCCTACATTTATAGTAGAAAGAAATGGCAAATTTTCACTTAGAGGTTATTAGAAATAAAGACATAATCATTTTCCCATCCAAGTCTGTGGATGCCTTGGGCTTGGACCCCGGGTTCAGGAGAAGGGCCTGTGTATCACTCTGAGGCTGTGCATATCCTTCAGACCAGTCTAGGTCAGTAGTTCTCATAATGTCTGGTCCCTGAATCAGTAGCATCAGTATCACCTCGGAACTTGTTAGGAATATAAATCCTCAGGTCCTACCCCAATTCTACTGAATCAGAAATTCTGGAAACGGGGTCAAGCGATCTATGTTTTAACAACCCCTCCAAGTGAGTCTGACACATGCTGGAGTTTGAGAAGCACTAGGCTCAATTATACTTTAGTAACAAACCAGCCCCAAATCCCAGTGTTGTAAAACAGCATTTATCATTCAAGCTTCATTCCCATCAGGTTAGGATG
The DNA here is from genome assembly GCF_037783145.1 of Equus przewalskii. Classification (NCBI taxonomy): domain Eukaryota; kingdom Metazoa; phylum Chordata; class Mammalia; order Perissodactyla; family Equidae; genus Equus; species Equus przewalskii. The sequence continues at coordinate 52,720,006 of NC_091838.1, forward strand.
GGCTCGTTCTGCTCCATGTCTCCTAAGTTGGGATCCTGGTTGACAGAACAGCCACCATCTCCAACATTGCCAGTGCTGTAGCAGAGGAGAAAGAGAAATGGCAAGTCTCACACTGGTGACACACACCATTTCCACTAACAACTAATTGACCACAACTAATCATGTGGCTCTACCCAAGACTTAGGGGGACAGGAAAAGCCAGGGAGCTAGTGATAACCAGCACATCATTAAGAGACAGCAAGATCTCAGAGAGAATGACCCACTAATACTCCTAGGGAGACTGCCACAGCCACGGCAATGATTCCCATGCTTGCAACAGGCACAGAAACAGCAGAATCATAGGCCTTACATGATCCATGAAGTCTGGTACAGGGGGTGGACCAATTTGGACTGATGTGTCCAATGCAGTGTGACAAAGGTAGACCAGTGTAGACCTATGACAGGGCTGGGCCAAGGGAGTGGGCATTTCCTTTTGCTTTGGTGATGCTTAAGATCTTGGGATTTTTGCACAACTCTGGGCAAGGGAGGGAAGTACAAAAGTGACTGAGATTGAATTTCCTTCCACAGGGTGTTCAGTGTTAGATTTAAGTTGATTTAAATAAAAGTGATATTTCTGCCACTCCTGAGATTGTAGAGTAAGCTTCATATCCACTGCAGCTGTTATCTGTGTTGACTGCACTTGTTCAGTACTTAACGCAGGACATTTTAGAGGGAAATTTCTTAAATGCTTTTCATGATGGAAAAATAGACTCTTTGGATACTTCAGCACAGACTGAATTGACGTGTTGACTTAGAAAAACCTCAGACCTATAATCTTTCTAGATTCATATTGGGACTCAGTTAATGGAACAATATGAGTCATTGGTACTTAATCATTTCTTTGTAACTGTGACAGCTAATTCTTTTTCATCTATTAGAAAATCTTAACACACATTCCACTGACATTTTTCTATAATATTCTCTGCCTACTTTGCTTTTATGTTGAAATGAAGGGAAAACATTAGCCATGTAATGATGAAAAAGTGGTCACAGTAAAAGTTTGGTATGAATTCCGTTTTGCAAAAATTGTATTAAACTTTAATGTTCTAGAAAATGGTGCGATTAGATGACCATCAGGTTTTACATTTCTTACGATGTGTTTTTCACAGATGTGTTTTTGAGGTTTACTGCCTGGATAATAAATCCACACATGGAGTATTCCTTTAAACATATCTCAATACATCCTGTCTAATACACAAATCAATCAAGAAAGTAATTCAGATATAATAAAAAAAATGTGGAGGGAATATGCTATCTGCAAAAATAGTAAAGAATTTGCTTACTTATGACTATAGTTCATGAGACAATTTGCAGCCGACATATTTTAGCTTCCATCAAACAAACCTTTATATGAAATCCAAAATCTTTTAAATCACAGCAAGGACCATAAGAATGCAGTTTGTTTAAGGCAGACTTCAATTCAAGGCTGTTGTTTTCAATCATGATTGCATCTCTATTTTCCATTCTATTCATATCTTAAACTGTGTCTGTGTGTAAAATATATGATGCATCTTGGGACTTATTGTAGTATTGTCACTTAGAAAACTTTTTCAAAAATGCGTGGAGTTGGACAATTTCGTTTTCCTTTAGTTCACCTTATTATCTTGTGTGGCAAGGAACCAACTGATGCAGGTTTTACTGCTTTGGCTTAAGAATGGGCTGATATTTAAAAAGTATATAAGGTCCTATTTAACAACTATAATTTTGCCCAGGAGGTAATTGCCAGACTAACTGCTTCTTTTTTTTTTTTTTTTATATATTTTTTTTTATTAATGTTATGATAGATTACAAGCTTGTGAGACTTCAGTTGTACATTTTTGTTAGTCATGTTGTGGGTACACCACTTCCCCCTTCGTACCCTCCCCCCACCCCCCCTTTTCCCTGGTAACCACCGATCAGATCTCCTTCTCAATATACTAATTTCCACCTATGAGTGGAGTCATATAGAGATCGTCTTTCTCTGACTGACTTATTTCGCTTAACATAATGCCCTCGAGGTCCATCCACGTTGTTGTGAATGGGCCAATTTCGTCTTTTTTATGGCTGAGTAGTATTCCATTGTGTATATATACCACATCTTCTTTATCCAGTCATCAGTTTCTGGGCATGTAGGCTGGTTCCACGTCTTGGCTATTGTAAATAATGCTGCGATGAACATAGGGGTGCAACGGACTCTTGAGATATCTGTTATCAGGTTCTTAGGATAGATACCCAGTAATGGGATGGCTGGGTCATAGGGTATTTCTATTTTTAACTTTTTGAGAAATCTCCATACTGTTCTCCATAGTGGCTGTACCAGTTTGCATTCCCACCAACAGTGTATGAGGGTTCCTCTTTCTCCACAACCTCTCCAACATTTGTCGTTCTTGGTTTTGGATGTTTTTGCCAATCTAACGGGGGTAAGGTGATATCTTAGTGTAGTTTTGATTTGCATTTCCCTGATGATTAGCGATGATGAACATCTTTTCATGTGTCTATTGGCCATATTCATATCTTCTTTTGAGAAATGTCTGTTCATGTCCTCTGCCCATTTTTTGATCGGGTTGTTTGTTTTTTTGTTGTTAAACAGTGTGAGTTCTTTGTATATTATGGAGATTAACCCTTTGTCGGATAAGTGGCTTGTAAATATTTTTTCCCAATTAGTGAGCTGTTTTTTTGTTTCAATCCTGTTTTCCCTTGCCTTGAAGAAGCTCTTTAGTCTGATGAAGTCCCATTTGTTTATTCTTTCTATTGTTTCCCTCAACTGAGGAGTTACAGTGTCCGAAAAGATTCTTTTGAAACTGATGTCAAAGAGTGTACTGCCTATATTCTCTTCCAAAAGACTTATTGTCTCAGGCCTAATCTTTAGGTCTTTGATCCATTTTGAGTTTATTTTGGTGTGTGGTGAAAAAGAATGGTCAATTTTCAATCTTTTGCATGTGGCTGTCCAGTTTTCCCAGCACCATTTGTTGAAGAGACTTTCTTTTCTCCATTGTAGGCCCTCTGCTCCTTTGTCGAAGATTAGCTGTCCATAGATGTGTGGTTTTATCTCTGGGCTTTCAATTCTGTTCCATTGATCTGTGGACCTGTTTTTGTACCAGTACCATGCTGTTTTGATCACTGTAGCTTTGTAGTATGTTTTGAAATCGGGGATTGTGATTCCGCCGGCTTTGTTTTTCTTGCTCAGGATTGCTTTAGCAATTCACGGTCTTTTGTTCCCCCATATGAATTTTAGGATTGTTTGCTCAATTTCTGTGAAGAATGTTCTTGGGATTCTGATTGGGATAGCATTGAATCTGTATATTGCTTTAGGTAGTATGGACATTTTAACTATGTTTATTCTTCCAATCCATGTACAAGGAATGTTTTTCCATCTCTTTATGTCATCGCCTATTTCTTTCAAGAAAGTCTTGTAGTTTTCATTGTATAGATCCTTCACTTCCTTGGTTAAGTTTATCCCAAGGTATTTTATTCTTTTCGTTGTGATTGTGAATGGGATAGAGTTCTTGAGTTCTTTTTCTGTTAGTTTATTGTTAGTGTATAGAAATGCTACTGATTTATGCACGTTAATTTTATACCCTGCTACTTTGCTGTAGTTGTTGATTATTTCTAATAGTTTTTCTGTGGATTCTTTGGGGTTTTCTATGTATAAGATCATGTCGTCTGCAAACAACGAGAGTTTTACTTCTTCGTTACCTATTTGGATTCCTTTTATTTCTTTTTCCTGCCGAATTGCTCTGGCCAGCACCTCCAGTACTATGTTGAATAGGAGTGGTGAAAGTGGGCACCCTTGTCTTGTTCCTGTCCTCAGAGGGATGGCTTTCAGCTTTTGTCCATTGAGTATGATGTTGGCTGTGGGTCTATCATATATGGCCTTTATTATGTTGAGGTACTTTCCTTCTATACCCATTTTACTGAGGGTTTTTATCATAAATGGGTGTTGGATCTTGTCGAATGCTTTCTCTGCATCTATTGAGATGATCATGTGGTTTTTGTTTTTCATTTTGTTGATGTAGTGTACACGTTGATTGACTTGCGGATGTTGAACCATCCCTGTGTCCCTGGTATAAATCCCACTTGATCATGGTGTATAATCTTTTTGATGTATTGCTGTAATCGGTTTGCCAAAATTTTGTTGAGGATTTTTGCGTCTATGTTCATCAGTGATATCGGCCTGTAGTTCTCCTTCTTTGTGTTGTCCTTGTCAGGTTTGAGGATCAGAGTGATGTTGGCTTCATAGAATGTGTTAGGGAGTTCTCCATCTTTCTCAATTTTCTGGAACAGTTTGAGGAGAATAGGTATTAAGTCTTCTTTGAATGTTTGGTAGAATTCTCCAGAGAAGCCGTCTGGTCCTGGACTCTTGTTTTTGGGGAGGTTTTTGATTACCGTTTCTATTTCCTTACTTGTGATTGGTCTATTCAGATTCTCCATTTCTTCCTGATTCAGTTTGGGGAGATTGTAGGAGTCTAGGAATTTGTCCATTTCTTCCAGGTTGTTCAATTTGTTGGCATATAGTTTTTCATAGTATTCTCTTATGATCTCTTGTATTTCATTGGTATCTGTTGTGATTTCTCCTCTGTCATTCCTGATTTTATTAATTTGCGATTTCTCTCTTCTTTTCTTGGTGAGTCTGGCTAGGGGTTTGTCAATTTTGTTAATTCTTTCGAAGAACCAACTCTTTGTTTCATTGATCCTTTCTATTGTCTTTTTTGTTTCAATATCGTTTATTTCTGCTCTTATTTTTATTATTTCCCTCCTTCTGCTGACTCTGGGCTTTGTTTGTTCTTCTTTTTCTAGTTCTGTTAGGTGTCGTTTGAGGTTGCTTACGTGAGCTTTTTCTTGTTTAGTGAGGTGAGCCTGTATTGCGATGAATTTCCCTCTTAGGACTGCTTTTGCTGCATCCCAAATGATTTGGTATGTCGTGTTCTCATTTTCATTTGTCTCCAGATAATATCAGACTAACTGCTTCTTAATTACTACTTTTACTTTGGGCTAATATTTATTCCCATGAAAAATATGACTATTTCTGGTGGGTTTTATTGAAGACCAGTCATCCTAAATCAGGAAAAAAAAAAAAGGTGTGCACATTTAATGTAAAATATCTTCATTTTAATTTCTTTACCTTCTGTGGCCCAAACCTTTGTGTAACGTGGTTTGGCTTTATTATCCTATGCTGTCAGCAGTCAAATAACAAAATAGATTCTGCTCTGTATGTCTAGAGTTTTTCCCCCAAAACTTATATGATACTGTGCTTCTACTGTGTAGGAAAAATGAAAATACTCAATGGACCTATCGCTGTCTCCAAAATTCCTACTGCTGTTACTCAACTGAGTGCGTGATAAAAATGATGAACAAATTTCAGAGTTGTCCCCCTTCTTCCTTGATGCTTGAATAGCAGGTAGAGTCTTTTTCTGCATTTCATGTTGGGGTAGAAAGGAAACACAGAAATATAATAGTTGATGCGTGTAGTGAGATAAAGCAATATTTGGGTTTGGACTCCAGCAATTCCCTTGAAGGTAAATAGAAGAATATGTGGTAGAAAAATAATTGTTCTTCCCCTAAAACTCTGACCTTCTTGTCACTGTCTCAGCAGTGACTTGCAATTTCAAATCATCATCTGAATACCAAAGCAGTGTTTTTGTTGCCTGTGATGTTGAGAAATGAATGCTAAATATGTAGTCACTGAGCCTTCATTTGCTTACTGTTACAAAACCCAATGACTCAGGAATCATAAGTGGCTGCTAATGTCAAGCTGCTGGCTGTAGTGCTCTGTGGACTTTTGTGGGGCATGTTGTCATCATGTGTAGACTGACTGCTTGACTTAGCTCCTGAGAAATTGCCAGAGAGATTAAAAAAAAAAGTACAGTCATCAAAGAAAAACATAGCAGATGCTATACATGAAATGCTACATTTAAGATTTCAGTCTTTTTCCTGCATATTTAAAAATTGCTGTAAAGAAATAGTCACTTTTAAATGACAGAAAGCATATAACGTTTCCTTCTAGTTAAAAATCCCTGCAGGTAAATTGTCATTTTTAAATGATAGAAAGTGTAGAGCATTTCCTTCTTAGTTAATGCAGAATGAATTATTTGAATTTGTAACAAAATTGCTGTACCATCTAAAATTCTATTCTAATCACTGGTGGTGTGTCAGTGAACAAGGCAGGCAAAGCTTCCAGACCTCACATCTTAATGAAGGGATTAGGAACCAGAGATAGTTCACAAGAAAATATATCAATGGTAAATGGGTCTGAAGAAAATACAAATAAATAGGGTGATGGGAGGAGATGACAATTGTAGGTTGGATGATCAAAGAAGGTCTTTCTGTAAAGGGACTTTAAAGTTGAGACCTCGATGACAAGGAACCAGATGTGAATTTCTAGGGAAGGTGCATTTCAAGTAGAGGGAACTTTTAGTACAAAAGCTTTGAAGCTCCTACAATTTCTGGGAATGGAAAAGAAAGTGTGGACAGAACAGAGAGAGTGAGGAGGAGCGCAGAGATGAAGCTGATGAGGTAGGCTGGGGCCAGGTTATGAAGGATCCTGCAGGATATAGTAGGTGGTTTGAAATCTATTCTGAGTGAAAATGAGAAGATGTCAGAGAGACCAACTTGATTGGAATTATGTTTTTAAAAGAGCTCTTTGCTCGTTTGGAAAATGGATTGAATGAGAGGAAGGAGTTGAAGCAATAGGAGGAGGCCACAGTGGCAATCAAGGAAGGAATAATGGTGGGCCGGCCTAGAGTGGCAGCCAGAATACTCACCTCAGGACCCTCCGATTATCCGTGCTCTGAAATGCCGCCTACCTCTGCAGAATAAAAATCCTGTCCATTTAAGCACTTCCTACTGCAATGCAAAAAGGGAGGGATAGCATACTTCCTCCATAGCTGTTTCCTGCCCCAGAGCTTGGGACTCTCAGTCTCCTTTTCTCCACATGGGGTTATTTTGAACCATCTAGGTGGTTTTGATAAAATTGTATACATGTAGAATATTATTCTTAAGCTCCGATAATAATCCTACAGATACAAAGATAAACTAAGGAAAATTCAACTACTAGATGGTTAAGACAAATACCTAAATTCATACCCTGTAGTACTTTGGGGTTGAGCTATGACTTGCAAGAAATGATTTAACTGACCAATAACAAAGACTTCATGAAGCTGGACCATCATTCTAGAAATCTTTCCTTATACAAGATTCCTAGGTGCTGAAGCATAATTTTTAAAGAGCTGTGCTTTGGGATATCAAGTTGAAGGATCATGTCAGACAGTACAGGCGTGGCCAGCTTCCTGAGTGTGCAGCCTGTGCAGCTGCACAGGGCCTATGCTTAAAAAAGCTACATACTTGGTTTAATGCTTTGCTGTCACTATCTTGAATTCCTAATAATTTTTTAACAAGGAGCCTTGAGTTTTCATTTCACATTGGGCACCAAAAACTTTGTAGCTGGTCCTGAATACAGAGCTTGGAAAATGGTGTGAAAATCTATCCCTCCACCATAAAGCTTAGAGAGGTAGAGGCAGCAGTGGAGCAGATTTGGATAAAGGGATTCTCGGCAAAGCAAATTCATTGCCTGTGGAATCTGAGATCCTCTAGTCCAGTGGTTCTCAAGTGTCTGTGTGTAGTCCATGCCTACCTGGTTTTTGTCTGTCCTTGGCAAAATAAGAACATGAAGGATGATGCCCTTCCTTTTTTGTAAAGCTAAATTTACTCCACTCAAAGCCCTGCTCTTTATTCTGAAATTAAATTCAACTTGCTGTTTTTGGTTTCACGTACCTTTTGTTTTGCAGCATTTTGGCAATAGGTAGCAGCCTTTTCTTTGTTTGTAAAGCACTTCTGTAAAATAAAACTTGACCACTTTATTTCAGCCCAGGGCTTCTTGACAAAAACAAAAGAAAAACAAAAACACTTCCATCCTGTCCCTGCCTTCTACTTACTTTAACTTTTTTTCTAATCTCAACCTCACTTTTCCCTTATTCTCATTGTTCCAGATAGCAGTGATTCACAGCTCACAAATACTTGAACCTAATTTCTTACGACTGAGTAAAAAGTAATCGGAAATAAATCCACATAAATATTGGAAATTCTTGTATGCAAATTCAAAGTTGGGGAGGAATTTCCCTCTTAAAACCAGAGTACATATCATTTTCTATAATTCTGTTTTATAAATCCATCCCCTGTTATGTCCTGAAAGAGAGCACCCATTTTCTTCTCATCTTTGTGTCCCCAGCACTTAGCACAGTGCATTGAACTCATGCCTTCAATGAATATGTAGAAAGTGAATGAAAACAATTCATTTAAATGGTTTTTGACTAGAAATGTCCCTGAAATAGAGGAATATCTCCATTCTTTCACCACCTTCTTTGCCAGTTCCAACCCTTCCTCAACTAGAGAGCGAAGACTTGAAGAAAAGTTAATAAAGGTACATTACGTCTGAAACAGGAAGTTAAAATTATACATTTTCTCCATTTCAGCTGGAACTGAGAAGGCACCTGTTCCTCCCACTTTTCCAAATGAGGTGTGAGACCACCAAGTCAAGATTTGAAAAGCCAACAGTCAGGAATTGATTTTGTGACCCTTAGCTGACAACCTATCTCCAGCCAATATAGCAGTTTGAAGATTAGAACAAGATTTTCAGAGAGAGCTGCTAGTGTTCTGGGAATCCTGTCCTATCCCAGCCCCCCAAAAAGGGATGAGGGATGCTCTTACCTCACCTCAGATCTGTGTATGGGACTTCACTGGGACAACCCAGAGAGCTTGGGGAAAACGATGGGTTAGACTTTGACTCAACCCCGAGAAATCAAAGAGTAGGAACTATAGCTGCTGGAGAATCTGACAAGGGGATACAAAGAGCTGCTGCATCCTGGGTATCCTGAAACGCACAGGGCAAAGGATGCTTGCTTCTTGTTGGCAAGATGTGGCCATACGAAAGAGACCTGGCCTGAGTCTTCGATCTTGTCCAAGAGGGCTGCTGGGGGAGGGTGGTAGCCCCAGCAGAAAGAAGATGACAGTGTACATGGGCTGGGGAAGGAGCTATGAGTGGCTAATGGGAAGACTTCCATTCACTCAAAAAGAGAAAACTGTAGTTGAGAGATCTCCACTGGGAGTGGACTACAAAGAACCCATAAAATATCCCACCTGACAAGAGAAAGGGTCGGCTTTAAACACCTAACAAAATGCAGAGTGCCAGCAAGTAAGGTCCCTGGGGTCCAGACAGTGCCTTGAACGTAGAAGGGAATCCCCAGATATTTGGTGAACACAACGATGTGTAACCTTATTAGGCAAACATTGCAGGGATGACTATCAGTATTGTACAGATGAAAAGGAGGTTCAGGTGAAGTGTCTTAGGTCAAATTTTATTCCTAGTAATGGCAGAATGTAGTCCAGAACACGGGGCTGGAAAGAACAGCTCTGTACTGCCATTATCAGGTTTGTGATATAAAGCAACCAGGTTTTCATAAGAAAGCTTCAAGGCAGTCCTTCCTGTGGTGTTTATGTGTACCAGGTTACTCCATTTATCCCAGGGTGAAGTCAAGCCTTTAATGGTGGTTACTATGTGCCTGGCAGGATACAGGGCACTAGTGGCTCAATATGAGTAAGACAATCCTTGACCTCAAGTAGCTTACGATGTCCAGATTAAAGGCAATCATTGGTCACTTACTTAATATAGAGCATGAGTTCAAGAAATATTAATTCCATTACTGCCACTGTAAAATTAAGTTGTTGAACTCTGATTCCCTACAGATTTATAAGTCCTCCAATCTACAATTAAATGTGGTTTGCTACTTTTTTCTGTCATCAGATTTTATTTCTTATTCTTTAATGATGATTGACTGAATATACTGTTTTAAATAAGGAGTTATGTAGGGATTTCTATCAGTCCTTAACAAGATTAGAAGTGAACATGTATATGGATAGTTTTTTTCCACTGCCCTTTTTTCTGGCTTTGTTAATATGTAATATTTTGCTTCTCTGCATTCAATCTCCATTTGGTTTTTCTCCTAATGTAATTTTCCGCCTGCAGAAGTATAAGGCCTGGAAAATGCAGGCATAAAGTGTCCATTAGCATAATGCCAGTATATCAACACATGTTTAAAAGGGTCTTCTCGCCCAAACTTATTTCTTAGATCATGTATTCAGCCATTATTTTCAGCTTTCTAAATTGGTTCACATCATAGATCAGGAGGCAGCTCTCTTTTCACATAACTGTTATGAATATTGTGGTTTTCTAGCCAAAGAGATATGACAATAATTTCTTGAGAAAGATTTGGGACATTTTCCCTGAGCCAAACTAAGAAAGAAGATGGAGAAAATAAACATAACCTCATGCCCTGTAAGTCTTCTGAATAAAGACACGTATGGAGTCTATGTGGAGGGATTATTGATTCATTGATTCCCTGATTCATTCATGTGGGAAATATTTTTGGTGTGCACATGATGTGCAAGGCACTGTGTTAGGTCCATGAAGAAGGTGTGCTTCCAGCCTCCCCAGAGAGAATAGCAAAGTGAGAGAGACAGAACAGAAAAAAATGAGTATGAGCAGATATATCATTAGATATATTGTGATAAATTAGATATTTTGTGATACATACCATGAGAAGCAGACAAGCAGCATGCTGAAGAATAACCCATGGTTGACTTGGCCAGGGGGGAGTGGGAGATGAGAGACAACCTACTTAGAATCATGGGGGATGGTTTCTCGGAGAAGACTTCAAAAATGAGAAGCTGCCTGCAACTCAAAGAGCATTTCAGGGGCCGGCCCCGTGCCCGAGTGGTTAAGTTCACATGCTCCACTTCGGCGGCCCAGGGTTTCGCTGGTTAGGATCCTGGGCACGGACATGGCACCACTCATCAGGCCATGCTGAGGCGGCGTCCCAGATAGCACAACTAGAAGGACCCACAACTGAAATACGCAACTGTGTACTGGGGGGAATTGGGGAGAAAAAAGCAATTTAAAAAAAGAAGAAGATTGGCAACAGTTGTTAGCTCAGGTGCCAATTTAAAAAAAAAAAAAAAAAAGCATAGCCCAAAATGAAGTAGGACATGGATATGTGCAGGGCTTTATGGACCATGGAAAGAACTTTAGAAATTCATTTGACCACACTAGGGAGCCATTTAATTCTTTGGAGTGGGAAAATGACCTGTCTCCTTTATGCTTAAAAATGCTTATTATGCCTGCTGTAAGAAGAACAGGTAGCAGGTGAGAAAAGTCTAACTGGGGAGACCAATATGGAGGCTTTGGCAATAATCCAGAGGAGTGATGACTAGGGAGGTGGTAGTGGAGATGGAGAGAAGTAGAGAAATTTAAGATATAATTCAAATGCAGAACAGAGAAAATTTGCTGATAAATCACAAGTGGTGAGTGTTGCAAAGGAAGGGATCAAATATAACTTCTAAGTTATATTGGCTTGCGTCACTGAGTGGTTGGTGGTGTCATTTACAGAGATAAAGAAGACGGGAAGGAAGGTTAGCGGTGAGTTTAGGAATCGAGAATTTGTTTAGGGACACTTGAAGTTTAAGATGCGTCACAGGTAGTGCATAATGCCAATTTGCTAGTTGTATATTTAAGTTTGCAGTTCTGGGGAAAGTTTGGGGTGGAGGTAAAAATATGGGAATTTTCGGCATCTAAATATTTCACCCCAAGGGAAAAGATGAGAACCTCTAGGAAGATAGTGAAAATAGAGCAGAAGGAGACCCAACTCCATTAGGCCCCTGGATATTCCAAAACTTAGGGTTGTATAGGAAAGAAAGGACTCTTCAAGGAATAGTGGAAAAAGGAATACTAGAATTGTGTGTCAGGGAATGTAAGCTAGAATGTTTCAATAGAGGGACTGTAAAAAAGAGTGGAGTACTCATTTGGACCAGTATGCATGACGATGAATATTTATATGGATGATGTTATATTTTTAATAACTCTTTGAGGTAGGCACTGTAGTTAAACCCATTTGACAAATGAGGAAACTGTAGAGAGATAAGTAATTTTCCCAAGATCCCATAATAAGAAGCCAAGTTTGAGACCCAGGCTTTCTAACTCCAGAGTTCATGGCCTTAACCTCTGTGCTATCCACCTCCACAAATACATCCTGCAGCTAAAGAGAAACGAAAATCTAAAAGTCACTTTTGAATTTGACCACAGGAAGTGATTGGAACCCTAAATAAGTTGTTTTGTGAAAATGGTGGGTGCAAAGCCGTATTGGAGAGCATTGCCCAGTGATTGGGAGGGGCAGCTATGTGCTGTGAAGGAGAGAGGAGAAACCAAGAAATGGAATGGTAGCCTTAGAGAGAAAAGGACTTGGAGAGATGAGAGATGTTAGTACCTGGTTGAATGCAGGTGGGAATGCTTTAGCAAAAAGGGAGAGATTAATGACCAGGATGGGAAGCAGATAAACTGGGAGTAAAGCCTTGAGAAGGTAAACAATTTTTCCCTTTCCTACAGCCCTTCCTTTGTTTGTAAAATAGAAATGCCTTGTTTTCTGAAGGATTTAGAAGAGAGCTTTGTCTCTCTATGCTATTCTCCCCCAAAAAAGAAGAGTGACTTCTCAGACTGTGAAAAGTACTGTGGATGTGTGGCCCAGCCTCCTCTGCCTTCTCTCTTTGGGATCTGATGTCCACAGCATGCCTGTGGTGTTCTCTTCACTCCTGCTGCCCACGGGGCAGCCTCACAGGACGCTGCTTCTCCAAGCTGCCGGCTTGCAATGGGGTCCCTGACTCTCATACCTATTCCTCAACTAGTTTAGGACTTACAGAGGGAAGGGAGTGGTTAAGACATTAAAATCTCAAGTATAGAGAGAGGGTGCAGTTGTATTCAGAGAACATCTGGAAAGACTGGCTTTAACAGGACCAGGACCACATTCTCTTCTGTAATAGGAAAACAAGATTTAAAATAATGGGGAAAGATAGATGCAGATTTATAGAGTTGCCGTTGCAAAGAAGACAGTGATTTCTTTAACGTAGTTTTAAATGTTATATAATATGTTTATGTGAAGAAAGTCTAAAATCCAACTTTGTTGTACTGGGGGCGTGACATAGCCTTCATGTGTTAAACCACTATCCTCTGAACAGAAGAAAACTAACAGATTCCCCAGTGATTCTCAAATTGGGAAAGAGGACGTGGCATGCCCTCTCTTCTATAGCTAGCCAGAATCGAAGGAGGGCAGTTTTCAACAAAGTCATTCTCAATCAATAAGACAATCAATATTTCAATCTTACATTTAAAAACCACAAAGCATTATTTTCATTTGAAAACATTTAGGATGACTTAAGCGTTTTTTATATTCATCAATAGGATGATTTAGTTAAAGAAGTTAAGAGATAATGGATTCACCAGAGTGATGTTTTGCATCAAGTTCCTGAATTAAATGTAAATGAGAGACCTATATTTTCCTATATCTTCTTTTCCTGTTTCTTGTGGCTTCGTTTGGGGAAATTAAGATGGGAGATTGTTGTGCTACATTGACATTTTAACTATAAACCATTGGGCTTTGGCCCGGATTATTATTACCCGCAGAAGCTATCTTGATTCAGTTTGGAGTTGCCTTATGTTGTGCATAAGCAAAACTACATTTTAATCAGCTAATCCATATGCTTTACACAGATAGTTTGTAATAGGCCCTGTTAAAAATAGATTCCTTTAATCAGCAATGTTGGATAGAAGCCTAAAGTCTTAAAATAGTCTTATTTATTCGGATTCCTTCTTCCTAAAAGAAATAAACAGAATTCAATTGACGTGGCAATAGCATGTTACAAATCATTTCATCAAAGGTAATAAAATTAAATTTCGTCTCTGTGAGTTATTGCAGAGGACTGTTTAAAATTTACAAGAATTTGACTTCCAAATCCCTCAGGCCCTAATCTTTGGATTTGCATAATGTGTTTCTACTCTAAGGATTTTCCAGTTGAAAGACTGAAGTTCCAAGGCAAAAACTGAAATAAATTGGAAATTTTTGTAATTTCAAAGTGAATGCTTGCAATATAGTAGTATAATTGGAAAGTACATGGAAGGGAAAACATAAAAATGTTACTACTATTAACATAGTGCTTTGAAACTGCATAGTAAAAAGAAAATATGCAAAATTCTTAATGAGTGCTCCAAAAACATAAAATATATATTTCTAATCAATAAAATTAAAATGTTTTATCTTTAGGTTGCTTAAAAGTAGTAGATCCCAAACTTGAACCCAGATCTTTGATTTCAGAGTCCTTGCTCTTCACTCCTCCATGCCATCACTGAAAACTTTTGAATAAAGATGTCAATTTAGCAAAGCTATGGAGTGTTTCTTCAGAAATTACAAAACTGGATTTAGTGAATAAATAATTGAAATATTGTTCAGATCGATCATAGTATTGGTAATGGGAATGAAACAATTTCATTTTTCTATCCAAACTCAAAAACCTATTCCCGTAATACAGTGGGAAGAAGACTATGTTACATGAATGTATTAAATTGATCATCATATCTGCTACCAAACTGTCCAAAGTCTTACTCTTTAAATTTATTTTCCTGGATTTCCTTGCATTTATGTAAACTTACTTGCATTTTTGTATTATTTCTTGTGTTTTTGTTCCATGATGAAACCGTTCATTCATTCAACAATTTATTTAGTGAGCAACTACGATGTGCCAAGAACTATGCTAAGTCTTAGGAATAAACTGGTGAACAGACTAGAATTTCTATGAATGTAGGAATTAAGTTGATCTGATGGCAAGGACTCCTAACAGAAAATGCTTCTTTCCTACGTCTTTTCTCTGGGCTGGTATAAACATAAGGATAGAAATAAACCAGCTGACAAACTTTGAGGACTTGGCTGTCTTTTTCATGAAAGGTCAGTAAGAAATATTCACCTTTTATAATAGAGTTCATTAAACTCTGGAGAGGCAGTTTGGTTGGGCATCCCATTCTAGTATTTTTAGTGTAAAATTAGTTATAGTAGCAATGAATTCGTGTATGCTTCTATATGATTCATATTATGTACACTGGCCTGGCCCTTCACAGAGTTGAATTCAATTGCATTTAACAAGAGAATTTCTAGTAAACCGTTCCTACCTGTGGCTTAATTCTTGAATTCTCTATTCTCTGAATTTCCAAGATAGGAAAGCATACACTTCTTAGGATGAATATAGAGCTAGAAACATGTCTTATTATAACAAGGTATCTAGTTTTGGTGTTCTTATTATAACAAGGTATCTAGTTTTGGTGTTCTATTAACTATCCAACACCAATTTGCACTCCCAAAGGATACTTCTGTTGAAACATTTTGAATAGATTTGGAATTGTAAAAGAAGGTTGTACAATTCCTGATTCCACATTAATGAGATTTTCTGTTTCAATCCTCGTGTTTAGGGGTACAAAGAATAGCATGGCCACAGCAATTATAGAGCAGGCTGTAACTGACATATTCTATACCCTGGTGGATTGTTTTCTTTTTTTAGTGCCAAGTTTTCCAATCTGTCATTTCTTCTGGTTGGACTTCTGACTATGCTTGTTTCTTGCTGATTTTGTGGTTTGTTTTTAGCTGCTGGTTTTTGGTAAGACTGTACTGGAGGGGTAACAAAAGACCTTGATTTTGCAATGTGAAAATTTTTTAGGCATTTGCTCTCAAAAGCTCTTTTTGAGTGACGAGATTTTTGCAGCAGCCACAGTATCCAACTTGGAAAAATCTGCATTCTCAGCAGCTTTACTACTTTAAAAAATATCCTTACATTAGCTCTTTTAGGAAGCAAGGAGACAGCTTTGCTAACAGTAATGACTTGTGCAAACCACAGATGGTCTTCTTTCTGGAAGTTACTGGAAAAGACCAGAAGTGTTGGCTCTTTGGGGCACAGCCATTCACATGCATCCATGTATCTATGTGTGCGTGTACATTTGTGTAAGTATATAAGAAATGAATGAGACAAAGGATGAATTTGTATAACTGTTAATGGTACTGTAGATTTCTATGGAATTTTGCAAAGTGCTTTCACATAAATTTACACATTTTATGCTCATATTAACTCTCTTGGGTAAAGTAGGCAGATAGCATGGATATCACCATTATGGCTAAGAAAATGGAGGCCTAGAAAGTCCAGGTCTTTGCCCAAAGTCATGTGGCTGGTAAGTGTCAGCGCTGAAATTTATCTGTATCTCCTAATTCCAAAGTGTGAACTTTCAGTCAAAATGTCCTGGGTGGATTCCAGCTTCCCTAATTTTTAGCCCTATCAGTTTCTCTAAACCTCAGTTGATCCCTCTCCAAATGGGGAGTATGGTACCTACTTCATATGTTTGTTGTGATCAGTGAGGGAACTAACGTAGGTATAGTGTGTGGCCTGTACTCTGTACATTATAAATACGTGACTGTTTGTATTCACTTGCATTTTTGTTTAAAGCAAAAACTGATGTAATGCTTATTTTGTGCCAGGTATTCTAAGTGTTTTTATACATATTACTTAATCCTCATGTTAATTTTATGACATGGGTATTATTAATACTTTCATTTTACATAAAATGGAGAAAACTGAGGCAAGGAGAGATTAAGAAAATTGCCCAAGAAAAAATATTTGCAAATTATATATCTGACGAAGGGTGAATCTCCATAATATAAAAAGAATTCACACAACTCAACAACAAAAAAATCAAACAACCTGATCAAAAAAATGGGCAGAGGATATGAACAGACATTTCTCCAAAGAAGACATACAGATGGCCAATAGGCACATGAAAAGATGCTCAATATCACTGATCATCAGGGAAGTGCAAATCAAAACTACAATGAGATATCACCTTACACCTGTAGAATGGCTATAATTATGGAGACAAAAAATAACAAATGTTGGAGAGGTTGTGGAGAAAAGGGAACCCTCAAACACTGCTGGTGGGAATGCAAACTGGTTCATCCACTATGGAAAACAGTATGGAGATTTCTCAAAAAACTAAAAATAGAAATACTATATGACCCAGCCATCCCACTACTGGGTATCTATCCAAAGAACTTGAATTCAGCAGTTCAAAGAGACTTATGCACCCCTAGGTTCACTGCAGCATTATTCACAATAGCCAAGATGTGGAAGCAACCTAAGTGCCCATTGACTGATGACTGGATAAAGAAGATATGGTATATATACACAATGGAATACTACTCAGCCATAAAAAAGGACAAGATCTTCCCATTCACAACAACATGGATGGACCTTGAGGGTATTATGTTAAGTGAAATAAGCCAGATAGAGAAAGACAAACACCATATGATTTCACTCATTTGTCAAAGAGAACAAATACGTGGACAAAGAGAACTGTTTAGTGGTTACTAGGGGGAAAAAGGGTGGGGTGTGGGCACAAAAGATGAAGGGGCGCACCTATAGGTGACCGACAGATAATAAGGTACAACTGATATTTCACGATGTTGTGAACTGTCATAACCTCAATTAAAAAAAAGCTTCCAAATAGTAAAATGTTACCCAAAAAAATGGAATTGTGGAATTTATGTCTTTAGTACATTGAATAAAGAGCAGAATTAACAGTATAGAAAAGTAATTCTATAATTTGAAGGATAAGTTTGAGAAGTCTTCTGAAATTTTAAAAAAAGATGAAAAAAATAATAATAGTTGGTCCCTGTTTCTGCCTGGAGATGAATGGATCGCAACAGGGTAGAAATGAGACGAAATAATATACACTGAATTTGGAAATTCTGCCTTCAATATTTTTAAAAATAAAAATGTTTGCTTACCAGATTGAAAAAAAAAAAAAGAAAATTGCCCAAGTTTACACAGCTCATCAATGCCAGGTTAGGGATACAATTCCAGGGAATGTGGCCCCCATGTCCACAGTCTTAACCACTCTGCTATTATTATTCAGGTACACAGTCAAATATATGAAAATGTAGCTTTTGCATTCTAAAGTTATACCACCTTAAATTCTTATGACCTAAAGAATATTCTCATTATACTATAGTAGATTTTCTGAACTGTTGCTGCTATTGCCCAGGGCATCCTGAGTGGATGGTAGAAGGTTCATGTTTTCCAGATAGCTACAGAACTCAGGAACATATCCAATTAGTTATTATGCAGGAACAGTTTGAAGTCCACTTGATGGAAGAGGTAATTCCAGTTAAGAACTCAAACTAAATGAAAACGTATTTTTCTTATACATTTAAGTCATATCAGCCTTTAGTTTAGGCTTAAGGTAGAATTCTATCATGCAGCATTTAGATAAAACTTTTCAAAGATGCAGAGCATAATAGACAAAGAACATTGAAAAGCATTGCTTGGTTATGACTTGAATAGAAGTTGATAGAAGGGTGGAGATAGAAGATGAAAACCCTATAATGTGAGAGGAAGAGGGAAGGTAAGACCAAAAGAGTATGATAAGTAGTAAATAATAGTAATAAAGGGATAAATGTGAGGAAGCTTGGAGAGACCTTCTCCATGGTGAAGCTATTGAAGTGGAGAATTGACCCAGATCTTTGGGAGAAGTCCTCTGTGGTGGGCAATGTAAAGCCATGTTCAGTCACTGCTGGCACAAGCCCTGGCATTGGGATGTCCATTAACTCATTTAACCCAAAAGATTCGTGTGTTCTACTTGAACGATGATTCAGAAAATGAGTGGAAGATTTCTTATCTTTTTATCAAAGTAGAATTGTTATGCAAGGATAGAATTTAGCTTATCACTTTGAGAGTAGTTCTGTTTAAATTGGTTGGTATTGGAAGTTTCCTGCCATTTCTTTTTTTCTCTAAATCCTGTGATTTCACATTTCATGATTGGCTTACAGGCCTTCTCCTGCTTCTTGGAGAGCTAGTTGAAATTGGCATGAACCCTATTTTTACAGAGTGGGAAAGTCAGAAGCCTTCCTTTCCAATTCTTGTCCTTAATTCCTCATGGTTCCCTGGTCTCCACCTCTGCTTGTGAATTTATTGTGTTAAGTCAACCCCACACAACTATCCAATGGAATTAGCTATTTTCCAAAAGATTTGGGGACTCACACAAGAGAAACATCACATTGCACGCCACACAAAAGACTCCCATTTCGCTTGTCCTCTCGTTATCTTCCACTTCTTTCCCCAAATCCACACTCCAGGATAGGTGAAACCCCCTGCAGAACACAGTGCAGTTCCTGCAGGTGCAGTATTTCTCTCGAGTAGCGCAGCAGGGAAGGATCCTGAGAAGCTGATATAATTTCCTCAACATCCCTCGGAAGTTTGAAAAAGAAAATTATGTTGTCCTTTGCATCCTCTTATCAAGAGATCGGAACTTGCATTCACTGAGAGCTCCCTGTGGAGTTGCTATTCCAAGCACTTTCACATAAGATGTCTGCTGAATCCTCAGGACCTTTCTGAGTATGTTACCTTCATGTTATAGATGAGGAAACTGAGTCTCAGAAAAGTGTCCCACTTTGAGGCCGTGCTGCAAGAAGGTGTTGGAATACATGTGGGGAAGTTCCTGCTCAAAAACAGAGGAACAAGGAAAGGCAAAGATTATGAAACAGCAGACAGTCTGCCTATCAGAGCCATGCCAAGAGGGACGGCTCCTTTTCCTCATTTCTTTTTCTCCATCCAAGACATCGAGACTCACTTCCCTTTGGAAATGCAAAGCACATTAAACAAGATTCTTTTGGTGCCTATTAAGAGATTATTTTTGTCTCTATTTGTAATGTTTCATTTACTATCAATGGGTATTTTATCTCACGTACACCTACATATTCCATTATGCTATTTACATTTGTTTAACACATTTAATTAAGAACATTGTTAAAAATTTAGAAAGACTTACCCTTTCATGATTTTTTGGAAATTGAAGGTAGCATTTAGCAGGTTTCCTTGTCAACCACAGTAGTCATTTTTAGAATTTTTAAGGGAGTAATTCAATTACCCACACAGTTCTGCTTTCTAAGAACATGCAAATGGAAATCTTTCCTTAAGCAAGCCAGCAAACCTACGAGCAATGTTCCAGACTCCAGCAACAACAATGAAAACATGACATCCTTCATCCCTTGATTGGGAAGACTGTCTGGTGAGGAGGGGCAGAAAGAACAAGGAAAATACCACAGGATGGTTTTCTACTTACCTTTGGAGCCTAGAGCCATGTCCTTTGCTCATTGCAAAGAGGCTGCAATAAGGGACCCTTAGAGATTTTGAAGAGATGTAGAACTTTATCAATTCTAGTATCTAGCATCGTATCAAACATAAGCCATCATTGCTGATATCCTCCAATATGAGACTTTAATTTAGTAACTGATCAATTCTAAAACAGGCCAACATAAAATATAAACAATTCCTAGTGATAAAATCATCTACTATGTGAATTTGAGATAAAACTTGTCAGATTTACGTTTTGAAAATAATCTTTGCTGAGGACTAGAGAGCAGTCAGCTTTCTTTCTGTAAAATTCACCACCTTTCCTTTAAATCTCTACTCCCCTGAACTCCCTTCCTCCTGAAAAACTTGCTTCCTATTGAAATTGAAGTTTAATTTTGAAATAAAGTTTATAGCATGAACAATAGAAAATTGACATTTTTGTACATGATAAATGGTCAAATATTGGTGATTTCGTAGAGTTGATAGGGTTCAGTATAATATTTTTAGTGTAGTCTCGGTCTTTGTCTAAGTGTTTCTGGAAAGCCATGTTGGGACAAATTAACTTTGTTGCTTTGCTGACTTGCAATTTATTTCTTAATTTAGTCTTTATTAATCCTAATGACTTCTTTAGTTTCCTTTAGTACTACCATGACATTTAGCTCCAGTCTACAAACTCCAGACTAAGACCAGAATGGAGTTATTGGGAAGACCAAGGCAGTAAGAAAAAGTAGATAACCCTGTGTAGAGTAAACCCGCATTTCCTCAAGCGTGTGGTCCCTGGGTGATTTTTGGTGGCTGCTCCTTGAAGGAGCAGCTTGCTTAACTTTGAGATATAGCCTTCAACTGAATTTCAACAAAGCAGCCAGCATGAGTCTTTTAAAATTCTTTTAAAGAAAGAAAGGATCTTTCTTTAGATTCATTCTCCTGTGGTCATCTTTGGGAGGCTAGAGGCCGATAATATCATTCTAGTTCTTTTTACCGTCACCTTTTTGTGGCAAGGAGCCATTCAGTAGCTACATGTAATCTTCATTGTAAATGAATAAGTGAAAAAGTCAATTGCTTATGGAAACTTTTTATTGCAGTATCACATATACCCAGAAAAGCTGCAAAAATCATAGGTCATTAGATTTTTACAAAGTATTTACATCCTGGGACCCAGACCCCAGATCAGGAAAAAAGTTGATACTAGAATGCCAGGAACTCTTTCATGTCTCTGTCAGCGTAATGACTCCCCAACAGTTTAACTCCCCACACTTTTGATACCATAGACAGTTTTGCTTCTATTTGAACTTCATATGGATGGAATCATAGAGTATGTGCTCTTTTGTATCTGGCTTCTTTTGTCCAGCATTATTTTTATGAAAACCATCTATGTTGTTGCAAGTATTTGTAGTGCATTCATTTCCCTTGCTGTATAAATTTCCATTTGATAAATATTACACAATTCATTTACCCATTTCTGCTATTGGTAGACATTTGGGTGGTTGTTGATATTTGTGTGATACAAATAGTGCTTCTATGAACATTTTTGACTGTGTCTTTGGATGATCATGTCTATATTTGTGTAGGATATATCCTAGGAATAGGATCAGTGAGCCAACGATCCATGCCTTTGGCTAAGCAGATATTGCCAGATGTTCATCCAAAGTGGTTGTACCAGTTTCCCCTCCCACCAGCAGTGCTGGAAAACTCCAGTTTCTCCTCATTACCACACTTAATATCATGTCTTTTACACTTTAGCCATTCTGACAGGTGTGTCATGAGTACAATGTGGTCTTAATTTGCACTTGTCATGATTAAACACTGTTGAGCACTTTTTAATGTATTTGTTGACAATTTGGATAAAGCAAGTCAGTTTTCATGAATATTAAGTAGGTAAAATAGGTGATATGTGGATATAGCAGAAAGCATATAGGTGATAATGAAATTACTAAAATTTAGTAAAGACTGCTTTCACTAATGAATCTTTTACTGATTGGTACATTCTATTCCTTTAACAAAGCTTCTGCTCCAATTAATTCAATTTAATAGAAGCCTATTGAGAGTTAATTATGAATAACCCCCTCTGTGGAATAATGTGAGACTACCAAAGTCCTTGTCATAGGCAGCTTCTCAGAGAAGGCCCTCTTTAAGCTAATTCTAGAAACATGAGCAGGATCTGACACTGGGGCAGAAAATGGAATCTAATGTATGGGAAAAGCCTAAATAAAGCCTGGATGTGTGAAGATATATGAATCTTTCAGGAAATTGCAAATGCAGGTGTGTTTACCATAACAGATAAAGAAAACTGCCAACTTGTTTTCTACAAGGAATTAAGACTTTAAAAATGACTCTAACCTTAGCCTCTGGAAGTTCCAAGGGCCAAGAGTAAGCTGGGCTTAGGGTTCAGTTACATCACAAATATCAAGTTGTGTAGCTTGAAGTATTTGAATTTAACTCATGTCATTTAGCAATGATTTTCACACCAAAAAAAACCATTCTCATGCATGAGTGGGGAAAATGCTTTATGGATAGCTTTTTGCTTTCCATGCTAGACCTGATGTCATCGCTCTAAAATATGGATGTGAGCAATACATTCACTGTCATTGAGAGTATCTGGAGAAATAATGTGAGCTCTTTAATTTTCACAGCTAAGATGCTGTTATAGATTAAACAAAAAAGCACTGGCAGCCTCTAGTTACCCAAATAATCATTTCATTATCTTTTCCTGGGTTGCAATTATTTATTTCTAACTAGTGTTTTACTATAGCATTAAAAATACTCCTTTCAGAACCAAAAGCAATAGCCAAATGTATTATCTTTGTCTGACACCGCATTTTAGTCTGCTATTAGAAAAATTAAAAGTTTTTTGTCGCCTTACATTTTAATCTATTTTAATGAAACCTTTCAAAACAATCAGGCAGAAGTTTTTTTTTCAACTAGTTTCAAAAATATTTGAAAAATTCAAAATGCTGTAGGGAAGGTCTGTAATTTCTGAATAAACCTTGTTCTATTTCAGGCCAAATATAACTCAGTTGTTGAA
Organism: Equus przewalskii; assembly: GCF_037783145.1. Lineage (NCBI taxonomy): Eukaryota > Metazoa > Chordata > Mammalia > Perissodactyla > Equidae > Equus > Equus przewalskii. The sequence goes on from NC_091838.1 coordinate 52,743,083, forward strand.
AAAAAATTATGATGTAGATAAATGTGGAACAAGTGTATCTCTCAAGTTGGTAATCACAGCGTGTGGTACTGTTTCCCTGTAGGTTGAAGAAAAAGTCCCAGTCGGTGGATATTACTGCTCCAGGGTTCAACCCTTTGGCTGGTGCAGGAAAGCAAATCCCACAAGCCAGTAAGACCCCTGCACCCAAGACGCCCATCACTGAAGAAGAGCAGAACAATGCAGCTAATACCCAGAAGCATCCTTCCCGGAGGAGTGACCTGAAGAGGTTCTACACCATTGGTGAGCACCAGACGTTTTATGCAAATGATAGATGAAATCCATCTAAACCACACTGCGAATGTGTGGGTCTGTGGTTAAATGCCCTCTTGTTTATATAACTTGCATATTTTTCTGATGGTTTATATGGACATTTCTTACATGGCCTGAATACGGAGATGGAAAAACGCTGCAAACATTTAGCAAAGTGAAATAAGAGAGCACGCTTGAGGATTTTCTATAGCCTAGCCTAAGAGGAGTAAATTATAGATATATGTGGTTTTTCATTTTTAAGCTTATGTGCTACTATTTTCATTTTCACCATTCTCCAGCCAGCACCGTTTTTTGTTTCTGTTCTTTGCATTTTCCCTCTGGGCTCTCAAGTCTCTGACCCTGTTCTGTCAGGTTGTTAAGACAGTGGTTGGTGTCAGCTTGTAACTCACAAAGCCACGAAGTAAATGGGAAGATTTTACCTTCTGAGGGAGACCAAATTACAGTTGTGTTTTGGCCTTGCATGTGACGTTCTTCACTGTGGAGAGTCTGGAGAGATGGAGAGATCTGACATCCAGAACCCATGGATGAGAGAGTAGAGGCTATGGAAAGGGTCTTGCAGCCATTATCTCCCTTTTTCTCAGGTAGAATAATATCCAGTAACTTTGAATTTTAACAATTAATTGGAGTGTTGTAGGTAATCAATCTAAGTGAGTTGAATTGCCAACTTTTATGTGCCAATGTTTATCCATCATGTCTTTGACCTTGCTTTTTAACTAACACTAACAATTTTCAGCATCTTAGGTCTATTTCAGACAAAAGTTGCTCACCATATCCTATATGGTAGAGGATGTTGTGTCGGAGAGATAAATCTATCCAGGAAGAGGATGGGTGCTTTGGTCTTGCATATTATTTCATTTTGGAGAGATTTGGTCTTCTCCTAAAGCCTTAATAGTAGAGACTGTGGTTTAATGGGTTTACCAAAGTTACATTAAGGGGGTCGTGTTTCCTTTGGTATCCACCATCCACTCCACCCCAATATGGGATGTTTACAATTTTTTTCTCAGATATTTTAGCGTCCTTATCGTCTCTTGTTTTCGTTTTTTTGGTGAGGAAGATTAGCCCTGAGCTAACGTCCGTGCTAATCTTCCTTTACTTTTTGTATGTGGGATGCCTCCACAGCATGGCTGATGAGTGGAGAAGGTCCACGCTCAGGATCCAAACCTGTGAACCTGGGCTGCCAAAGCAGAGCACACGGAACTTTAACCACTGAGCCACGGGGCCAGCCCCAGTGTCCCTATCTAGAAACGATAATCAGGTTAGATTAGATTTCTGGTTCTGATTCCCACACCAATTTTCTGTGTGACCTTATCAAGTCCTTTTCCTCTGTCTTTGGGTTAAATGACTTCCTTCAAGCTTAAAGAGGTGCCGTCCTGTAGGTCTAGCAGTAATACTTCAGGATTTGGCTACTAAACCGCTTTTTCCCTTTCTGCCATTTTATATCCTCTTCCTATATCTACTCCCAGGTTTTCTCTTTCCAGATTAAGATGTTCAAGTCTTATTTTTCAACAGGCAACAAGCATGGTGTCTTTAAGGATGTCAATAGTGAACTAAGGAGAATTGATGCGAAACAGTGTAGACAGGTGCATATTTCCGTTTTTAAAACTTAGGATAGCAGAGTTCTAAAAATCAATCAACTAGAAAAAGCCCGTAAAGTTTACATAACTGCCTCTCCATTTTCCAAAGGCCTCTCCTCCCACACTTCAACGTGTCCACCACCTACTGTTGCTTTTCTGATTTATTAAGTGGCGAGAAGACTCAGTATTTTGCCTTCAGAAAGTAAAGTTTATTGTACAAACTCAATATTCTGTAAAGATAAAATGAGGGAGAAACGCTGACCATCTTCTCCATAGTAAATAAAAAGCTTAGCCTAGGAAACTGAAGGCTAAATGGTGAGTTTGGATTGCAGAAAGATGAACTGTGAGTTATTTTAAATGGCTCTACCACTAGTGAATTTTTAATTATCGTATTGAAACAATTTGACCCATAATCAATGTCATTGGCATGTCTATTATGTTAAAATATACATCTGAATTTCAACTTAGTGTGTTTATGTAACCCTTCCAATAATTTGGACCTGGAAACATTATTTTAAGGCTGAAATATTAGCAACCATGTAGTTGCCTGTATCAAAAAATCAATTCACAAAACAAGTCTACTTCAGTATCCGTTAGTAAAAGTATTACTAACAAGCAACAACAATTGAAATTACCATCATTGGTAATTACATGTACCAGGTATAAATTAAGCTCCTTTCTTCTATCTTGATTCATCCTTACAACAACTCTGAGAGATAGGTGTTATACTCTCTATTTTTATAGGCGAAGGCTAGAACCTTAGAGAAATTAAAGAAGGAGCCGTGATCCAGAGATACGAGACTCTGTGAATGAAATTAACCTTCTCTTGTGACATTTTAGAGTCAGCCTTCTGTGTCATTCGGAAGGATACCATCCCTCACTGCACAGAGGTGAACCAGAGGAGTTTCTATGGGTAATGCGGTGGAGTAAGATTTTTACTGAAGTTCCAATATAATCTCACTTAAGGAAACCATGCCAACTAAGCCGTCCACCAGCCAATATGTCCTTTCGTTGAAAAATAACTCTGTGACTCAATTTATGGTTTGCACAACTGGAAAAACCTGGGAGCCCTCTTGTGGCCAAGTAGAGTACTACATTTAAATTTAGCAATGCAGTGAAACACCATATTTAAGTGAAACATTATATTTAAATTCAAGCAATGGTTCTGGGGATTAAAGAATTTTCAAGTAAAAATAAGAAACTAGAAAATTTTGGAGTTATTTAAATGTCTCTTAGTGGCTGAGTGGCTGGGGTAGCTTCTTTAGATATTTCTTTTGATCTCAAAGTTGTTATCCTTCATGAACCTACGTATAGGATCTACTTCCTGTTGAGAGAACTCTAGGAAAGAGAAATTATAGCCTCCTTGTATAGACAATAGATTTGGGTCTTTAGTTATTCCTAACATCAGGAACATATTAAACCTAATATAGCAACAACAAAAAAAAGCAATGAGCATAAACTCGTTACTTTTTTATAAGAGAATAACCCATCTTACCTGAGTATAGTAAAATTTCATTGATTTGGAATAAGTAGAGGAAAAGCTATTTTCTATTGATGTGAAAGATATGAATCTTCAGATAAATTACAAGGAAAGTAATCACTCTCAGGACCATGGCCAAGGAAAGAGTTTTTTTCTACCCTGCTTCTGTCACTAACTGTATAATCTTGCAGTTATTTACCATCATTTGACCTTAATTTTCTTGTCTATATAGTGGAAGATTTAGACAAAATCTGTCTTTCTATTTTTCCGTCTATTAGATGACCATATGAAGTACTATATAAGTTTTGATTACTATGAAACAGATTACCACAAACTTAGCTATTTAAAACACCCGTTTATCAGCTCACAGTTATGTAGGTCAGAAGTCTGAAAGCAGGGCTGGGTTCTCTGCTCAGGCTCTCACAAGGCTAAAATCAAGGTGCTAGCTAGGCTGAGTTCTCATCTGGAGGATCAACTAGGGAAAGATATGCTTCCAAGCTCATTCCTGTTGGCAGAATTTAGTTCCTTGCAGTTGTAGGACTGAGGTCCCTAGTTCCTTGCTGGCTGTCAGCTGGGGGCCACTCTCAGCTTTTAGAGGCCACTCTCTTTCCTTGCCATGTGGCCCCCTCCTTCTTTGAGCCAGTAACTGTGCATCAAATCCTTCTCATCTGAAGCTCTGACTTCCTCTCCTGGGGCTGGCCAGGAAAGCTCTCTGCTTTTAAAGGATTCATATAGTTAGGTCAGGGTCACCCAGATGATCTTCCTGTCTTAAAGTCAACGTCACCTAATCATGGGAGTGATGTCCATCATATTCATAGTCTTGGGGATTATCCAAGTGTGTACATCTGAAGACCATCTTAGAATTCTGCCTAACGCATTTTACACCACTCAGCCAGTATGTACACACTCAACTACCAACACAACTCAAGCAAAATTTCCTGAAAACATTTCCCTTACTATCTATTCTGATCATTTTTATTCTATCCTATTTCATTTTTGTTTTTTAAAGATTGGCCCTGAGCTACCATCTGTTGCTAATCTTTTATTTTTTCTTCTCCTTCAACTCCCCAAAGCCCCCCAGTACGTAGTTGTATATTCTAGTTGTAGGTCCTTCTAGTTCTGCTATGTGGGACGCCACCTCAGCATGGCTTGATGAGCGGTGCTAGGTCCATGCCCAGGATCCAAACGGGTGAAATCTTGGGCCGGTTATGCAGAGCACATGAACTTAACCACTCGGCCAGGGGGCTGGCCCCCTATTTCATTTTAAAATTCAATCGCAACTCACTAAATTGATTGCATAGTCCATTGATGAGTTGTGACCTGCAGTTTGAAAAATCACTGGACTAGATATTTGAAGTCCTACAGATGCTTAAAATTCTATTGTTATTTTTGAATAAAAGTGTTAATTAGAACTAGGATAATACAACACTAAGTTAGTGGATAAACTCTAATAGTAAATAAATGCAAACAGAATAGAATTTTTCACTACTCCAATTTCTGTTTGTGTTCAATAAAACTACTTGACTTTGACAGTGTATGTAAGAAAACTGTATCCTTCAAA